>NC_060129.1:198870432-199482515 GCF_021461395.2 Schistocerca americana | reverse complement strand
GCCCTTCGTTAACATTCCTCTTCTTTTGTTTTACATCAAACTCTGCAGTTTTTTTACAGTTCATTAGTACCGCATAGAACAGTTTCGCTTGAGGCTAAAGTTCAATGTGGAGAATGTCTATACAGTTCCAAATGCCAGAGGTAATGGTGGGCTGAACCAAGAGTTTTCTCCCAATGGTGAGGAGGGATCTCATCACTGCACTGATTGTCTTCTCACCTGAGGAATGTAGTGGGCCAACCACATTTAATCACCAGTCACAACACAGTCAAGGAATTCATCACCTTCCAGTTCGAAGCACCCAAGAAATTCCCACAAGGACGTGATTACGTTGACTTTTGTGTTGAACTCTGAACAGTTTCGGTATCCATCTCACACACAATTTTCGAAAACTAAGTGTGTCAGTAATGATTATGTGCAGAACAGGTGTGGAGATTTCTAGAAACATTGTGCTCATTTCGACCAAAAGCAATCGACAGTGAGGTAAGCTCACGGCTCTGTTCATTACCAACATTACTTCTGCGAGCTTTAAACTCACAGCACAGCTTTCACGTGTTACTGTGATTCATCACTTCATCCCCATAAACTGTTCAGATTTCGTTAAATATATGGTAGCCATGTATGGAAGTGAAACATGGACGATAACCAGTTTGGACAAGAAGAGAATAGAAGCTTTCTAAATGTGGTGCTACAGAAGAATGCTGAAGATAAGGTGGGTAGATCACGTAACTAATGAGGAGGTATTGAATAGAATTGGGGAGAAGAGAAGTTTGTGGCACAACTTGACTAGAAGAAGGGATCGGTTGGTAGGACATGTTTTGAGGCATCAAGGGATCACAAATTTAGCATTGGAGGGCAGCGTGGAGGGTAAAAATCGTAGAGGGAGACCAAGAGATCAATACACTAAACAGATTCAGAAGGATGTAGGTTGCAGTAGGTACTGGGAGACGAAGGAGCTTGCACAGGATAGAGTAGCATGGAGAGCTGCATCAAACCAGTCTCAGGACTGAAGACCACAAAAACATGGTACTATATGCTACCTTTGCAAGAAGAAATCAGATTACACTTGTCACCTCACAGCTGGTGGGATTCAGAACGCAAACACCCATTTCAACATGGCACTACAACAAGAGGCAGACTAGAGTGCCTTACAGTGGCAACAGTCGCCCTTACATGAAGTGCTGCCAAAATTGCCAGAGAGAGAGAGAGAGAGAGAGAGAGGACTGCTTTGAGCATCAGAGATGCAGTTCTCAATTTCCGGACATACCTCATACTCTCCTCAACCTACCATGAATGCCCTGATAGTGCCTCGCATAGAGAAGGGAAAAAAATGTCATTTACTGTGCACACTCCTTTCCTGAAGCCAAGGGTCCGATGACCGTAGCAGTCTGATCCCTTTAATCCCCCAAACCAACCAACCAACAAACCTGAAGCCAAACTGCAATTCTGACAAGAAATTATGTACATCAAGATGTTCCACAGCTCTCTTGTATATTGTTTTCCCAGCAAAACAAGTGTCGCATTTTGCCCATTATTGTGGATGAGCTTCAGAAGTGGCATAAATTCAATACATACACATGTAAGGAAAACAAACATTAACATAATCAGTGTCAATACAACACTTACTTGCACGAACTGTGTAAAACAAGTGGACTTTCTACAAGAGGAAACAGCTGCTAACGTACAGCAGCAAAGGATTAGTAAATTGGTAAGTATCGAGAACTGCTCTATATGGGTGTGAAACATGAATAACAAGATTTTACAGGGAGAGTTGATGATCAGATGCACTGATCCAGTATAGAATTATGACATCCCCTATTAACGCTGAATGCCCAGTAAAGGTCACAAACAAAGTCAGGATAGAACGATTGGAAACATTATGTCATTAGTCACGAGTGAAAACTGTAGTTGATAGGATGTTGACAGAAAAGAATCAGATGGATACGCCTAGATATGAGACTGTAAGACACACAGAAGTAATGAGGAATACAAGATGTAAAAACAGTGATGAATTTAACGTCAATTTTGGGGACTGCGAAGCAGATGAAGTGAAGCAGTTCTACTATCTTGGAAACAAAATAATGCAGAAGACACAAAATGCAAACTAGCACAAACAAAGAGGGCACTCCTCGACAAAAGAAGTCTGCTGTAGTTTGAGACAAAACTTTCTGGTGATGTACATGTAGAGCATAGCATGCAAAGAAGTTAATGATGGACTGTGGGGAAAGTGGAATAGAAGAAGGGAGTGGATGTATTTGAGATGTGGAGCTATAAATGGATGAAAATTAAGTGGATTGGTAACATGAGGAATGAGGAGGTTCTCTGCAGAACAAGTGAGAAGAGAAATGTGGAAAACATTGACAAGAAGAAGAAGAAGAAGAAGAACAGAAAGATAAGACACGTTAAAGCACCAAGTAGTAACTTCCATGGCACTGGAGGGATTTGTAGGAATTGCACAGGTCGAAAGTGATTTGAAAGCAGGGTTGCTGCTAATGGTGTTAAGACAGAGAAGTTATACTGATAGGATGAAGATAGCAGACAAATAAAATAATAAAGGAATACCTCCAAACAAACTTACGGTTGATGACCAAAATAACACTAAATTATATCTAATATAAAAGTAAAATACCACAGGTGGTGCCAAACTAAAGAGGCGTGTAAAAGGATGGTGGCATTCGTGACTGCAGCAGTGCTACCAACCTGTGCGGTGACTTCATTATAGCCATAGCAATTAGCTCCTCGTACTGGAACGGTGGCTTTCCGACGGCAGTACTGGCCGAGCCAGTGTCACCCGCTCCATTGGCAGAACTGCCCACAGAGCTCCCCCTCCGATCATTACCGGTGCCACCACACTGGGAGATAAGAGTTGCGGCACCGTCTGTCGAAGTCTTCACGTCCGACACCGGGATGTCGTCCTCGCAGAAGGTGCCACCGGGGTGGGACGAGTCTGGGGCTGCCCGATCAGTGCTGTCAATCTCGGAGGCCAAGGGGCTGGCCGAGGTTGCGGTGGCGGCGCTGTTACAACATTACAGAGACAGTGTCCAATGATTAAAGATTCCAGGAGCTCTATATTGTTTAAGGAAAGACATTCAAATGAAAGTACGAAGGATACTAGAAACTGAGATCAAAATTAAAAAGTCACTACAAGATGACAAAAAAAAGTAGGAACCTTCAGACCAGGGAGAGACTGAGAAAGCAATGTCACATTGATGAGGGAAGATTACACAAGATGTAATGTACCCGATTTAGAATAGGTTCCATGACGTGCTAACATAAATTTTACAGTACAAGAGTGTAGTGTGCATGAATTGCAACAAAGTGAAGGCCCTTCGTTCTCTTAATTTGCTACCAAATATTTTATAATGAGTAATTCATTGGTGCCAAATGCTAACTAATCAAAGACTTTACAAAATTATGGTCAGAACTTGAAACTAAAATACACTCTGCTGAATCAACAAAGAACTATACCTACAAAATATATGGATACATTGCACTGAATGACAATTATCACAATTACGACCATGAAGCAGAGAGTAATGTTGCCTGCTGAAGTCACGGAACTTAAATTAGGGGAGTCTTATGCTATTTGCGCGAATATATTATCCCTATTTTTTTTAAATTCCATACTAGCTGTTACCTTTAGCTTCACTTGCAAATCAGTAGTTCGTTATGATGGGTAACGGTGAGTATGTAACGTATTGTACATGCAATCATGTCAGCTGCCCACACATCTCTACTTGTTCTGGTATGCATATCTCATAATGCGCACACCTGGCCCCCCTCTTTCAACTGCGACAATACACGAGGAAGCAGTATGCGCAGTATCAGTGCTGAGCAGCACGTACGGATTGATACAATTATCTGTACATTATAAATGTCTTCATTATGCAGCAAATTTAATTACTTTTAAAAATGGTTTGCATTCACTGATGTAAGGCTGATCCATTCCTTACTTCACCCTTTTATGAGACACTCTTTCTTTTTTTATGCTCTAAAGTAGTCTATGTTCTTTCTCAGGGTTCAAGCTGCCTGCATACCAAATTTCATCACAATTGGTTCAGGGGTTCAGTCACTAAACTGTGACCGACAGAGTTAATTTCACATTTTATTCCACACTAGCCATTACCTGCAGTGCGGGTCAGTAATAACTGTTCAGCATGACTTTCGTACTGGCTACAGTGTGGATCCTCCTACAACACAGAGTATTAGACAATGGCATGAAGAATTATTTCAAATTCTAAAGGTGGCAGGGGTAAAATACAGGGAGCTAAAGGCTATTTACAATTTGTACAGAAACCAGATGGCAGTTATAAGAGTCGAGGGGCATGAAAGGGAAGCAGTGGTTGGGAAGGGAGTGAGACAGGGTTGCAGCCTCTCCCCGATGTTATTCAATCTATATATTGAGCAAGCAGTAAAGGAAACAAAAGAAAAATTTGGAGTAGGTATTAAAATTCATGAAGAAGAAATAAAAACTTTGAGGTTCGCCGATGACATTGTAATTCTGTCAGAGACAGCAAAGGACTTGGAAGAGCAGTTCAATGGAATGGACAGTGTCTTGAAAGGAGGATATAAGATGAACATCAACAAAAGCAAAACAAGGATAATGGAATGTAGTCTAATTAAGTCGGGAGATGCTGAGGGAATTAGATTAGGAAATGAGGCACTTAAAGTAGTAAAGGAGTTTTGCTATTTGGGGAGCAAAATCACTGATGATGGTCGAAGTAGAGAGGATCTAAAATGTAGACTGGCTATGGCAAGGAAAGCGTTTCTGAAGAACAGGAATTTGTTAACATCCAGTATTGATTTAAGTGTCAGGAAGTCATTTCTGAAAGTATTCGTGTGGAGTGTAGCCATGTATGGAAGTGAAACATGGACGATAAATAGTTTGTACAAGAAGAGAATAGAAGCTTTCGAAATGTGGTGCTACAGAAGAATGCTGAAGATTAGATGGGTAGATCACATAACTAATGAGGAAGTATTGAATAGGATTGGGGAGAAGAGAAGTTTGTGGCACAACTTGACCAGAAGAAGGGATCGGTTGGTAGGACATGTTCTGAGGCATCAAGGGATCACCAATTTAGTATTGGAGGGCAGCGTGGAGGGTAAAAATCGTAGAGGGAGACCAAGAGATGAATACACTAAGCAGATTCAGAAGGATGTAGGTTGCAGTAGGTACTGGGAGATGAAAAAGCTTGCACAGGATAGAGTAGCATGGAGAGCTGCATCAAACCAGTCTCAGGACTGAAGACCACAACAACAACAACATGAAGAATTTTGAGAAACAGACTGTCTCTCTAAAGGCAAACTGCCTGGCTGTCCCCGAGTGTCTGACAGTTTCACGAGGAGTCTGCAGAAATTCGTTTGCCGTGCTGCTCGACAGCTCAACATCCTCTCTATATCTGTCTGGTGTGTGTTGCATCACTGTTTATGCATGAAACTATACAAAATATAGCTACTGCAGTAATTTCGTTCTTGGAAAGGTGGAGGATGACAGTTTTCTTCTACATTTAGTGTTTAGTGACGAGGCAACATTCCATTTAAATGGAAAGGTGAACTGTAATAACTTGAGAATATGGGGTATGGAACGACCACATGAAGTTGTACAACATGAGTGGGACTCTCAAAAATTTAATGTGTTTTGTACAGTTTCACGGGAAAAGGTGTACGGTCCATTGTTCTTCGCCAATATCACTGTTACAAGAAGCAAATATCTCGATATGCTTTAGAACTTTCTTTTCCCCCCAGTTGAAGATTGATACGAACAACTTCATTTACCGACAGGATACGAATTTGAAGTCAAAGGTCTCCTCGAGCGAGCTCCATTTTCGACACATCTCGGCCTTTCAAAAAATGATTTGTGCCAGCGAAAAATTTGAGCTCATTAATAAGTAATGTTCTCCATAGGTCTGTTTCAACTTTTCAAATGTCACACTCAAGGATTCCCCAAGTTTAACACAAAACTTGATGGCATAATGTTCCCCTAAATGGCTCTGTTCCAATTTTGTAACACTCGACAAAAATGCAACTTCATCGATGACACACTCAAAGATCACGTGACGGCCATACGGAGCCGAAACTCGGACTGAGCACCTGGAAGGGATGAATCCACCAGTCTCACAAACATAACAAAGCAGTGTTGCCAGATTGCTCACAGTGTTGTCAGTCTCACTGCTTTTCTCACACACCTCATACAAATGTTCTGTGTATGGTATTCAAGTGGAGGGCAGATTCAGAAAAACTGAAGTATTAAAACCACCATCTTAACTTTTCTCCTTTTCTGCATAGATTAATAAAAATGTGAGGTGACAGCTCAAGTTACTGAGGACAGGGTCACCTCACCAAGTACTGACCTGTGCTCATACCTGGTAAGTTGTGGGTAGGCAGGTGATGACGTGGCACCACTTCCGACGGCGACGTCTCCGGCCTCAGAGCCGCGGCTCCTGAAGAAGGGCTGCTCCACACACTGTTGCCGAAAGAAGTTGCTGTCATCAAACGTGTTCCCGTATTGTGGGTCTGCAACCAACAAAAACAGTAATCATTCAGTGGACACGTCGTCCAAGCACGTACCGCGACATTCGCCATCACTGACAGTAAAATCTCAAAGGTCAGTAAAATATTCTCAGGTTAGCTGATTCTAGGTGTCACGTTCGTGCAACATTTAGACAAGTTTCTTAGTCATCAACTTCGTGCGAAGTGTTAGGTTCGTGTCCAATCCGTTCCTCTATAGCCGCTCGACCGAAGGTGTGTGCTATTTATGTACCTCCGGATTTCGCTGCCAGTGGTCGGCAGGCCCACGTTAGAGTGGAGTGGTCAGAGGGGGTCTATAGGTGAAGTACTACAGCTGCCTGTCTGTTACACCTGCTTTTTCTGCCACCTTCACATCCCAATGTTACTGATGCATTTTTGCAGACACCACATCGCATGCAGACCTCAGTTGGAAACCAGTGTTCCAGTTGACAAGACAGTTATATTACCACTGCACCGTTTTCTGTTCAAAAACAAACCTCGGTCTTCACCGATGCTGTGTTCTCGAGCAGATAAAACTGTCAGCCGTGCCAACAGGTTCTGGGTTTCAGTCATCAAAGAGGCAGCAAAAATACGAGTACATAGTGACCTCGTCGACTGAACTCTGTGTGGCATGTGGCGTCAGCTAAAATATGTCACGAACACACCGATACGAAAGATCCAGAACCGATGGGTGGAACAGATAGGCAGTGCTAGTTCTCGACACCCCCACCAGTGACTGTAACACCTCCTCCAGAGGCTTACAAACTGTTCACCAATCAGGTTCTCGGCACTGAAAGTCTGTCATCTAGTGACAGTAAAAGAACAAACTGGACGCAAACCGGACACTTCCCCTGTAACCGATGAGTAGGAAATTCGTTCGAAGGACTTCACTGCTAACCAGAGAAGACTTCATCAATGAAATTCACAGAGAAGACCTGTGTTTCCATCTCATATCGTCAGTGTTCACCATGTGTGAACAAGCATTTACACTAGGAGTAACTGGAGAGAACACGTTACCAGTACAAGGTATGAACTCTACATTAATTTTTAATTGCAAATGTAACTGGCACTCAGGATACACCACTACATAATTACACCCATGGACCAGTACTTTGTTACACAGAAAGGATTATTCTTCTCGCTGAATACGCTATTTTTGATGAAGTAAGCAAAGTGGTTTATGAAAAGCAGAATTTAGGTTTGTGAATTTGTATGTGTGAAACAAATGGAGGTACTGCATTTACCAATGAATTACAGCTTCAGCTTTCCTTAGCTTTATTTCAAAGCCGGCAGACACTTTTCAAGGGCTGCACACAAAATCTGAGAAGGAAATTCAAAAGCAGAACATTAATTAGCAAAATCCAGCATAACTTGAAGAAAGGCTACCATTTACACTCTTGTTACTGGCAAGTGGAGACATTACATTGGTGACTGTACACCCTTTCAGTACCTGCTATACATCAGAATGTTTATAATGACCGCAGCAACATATTTGAAGCACTTAAAGAATTTTATTACATTACATATAAGGAATATAATGGTAACAAAATATGATTAAAGTAATCTGAGGTATACGTATGACCTGCCACATATGCTCCTTGATAAATCTGCTGTGTAGCTTGTTAGAAGGCACACAGCACGGTGCAGAGAAAGCCATGTTTAGTTATCAGCAAAAATTACTAATTTAACAGTGACACATCAGCCACATAAGCAAGGAAATTTATTATGCTTTTCCTTCTTATAAAATGAAATGTAAAATTTATTCATTCTATTTCCTACATCTTTAATTTATCATCTTTTCATGTAGCCAGTTGGACAACTGAGTGTTTCATAAAATTTGTTAACAAGTTCTTTTCCTGCAACATATGTCCTGTGAATCGCTTGGATTCCAGAAAACACTATGTTATCTATAGTCTTCTATCATCATTCACATAAATCATGTAAATAACAAAAGTGAACATGATAGCACATGAAAGCTTTATGTGCTGCTAGTGCCAAAATGGAGAGGACATGAACTTCTTTTTGATGATTCACTAAAAACTGACAAACAGTAGAAAAGGAACGAACACTAGCAAATGTGAACTGAGAGTTACTGAGTGTAGTTTGCTCTCTCTTACATACCATTTACCCTGAAGAGAAATCCTGTTTGATGATTTTCATCAGCTTGTGCCACCTTCAGTGTTAACCAGGGTCTACGCAAGTGATGTTTCTATCTTTCTGCTGTGACTTTCCGGTGCCCCCAGTTGGGCAAACACTGTCAGAGGTCAGTGTAATGTTTACTTGTGAACAAGTGCTTCCCTGAGCTTATTCTGAAGATATGCAGTTGTTGGGAAAACTTTTCCAGCTCCTATCGGTGTGCCACCATCACTGGACGGATATTGATAATAGGAAGAGAAAGAGTGGGAGAATGTTACCAAAATATTCTTCTTGTAGCACAAAAGTCGTCGTTCGTTGTATTCCTTGTGCACCGTGAATGAGTATTTACTTTCATGATGGTGTTAAAGCCACAAAGCTGGAGGCCTAAGTTGTCATCTCTAAAAAATATTACTTCGATTCTTAGAGACCTCCACCAATTCTTGGACTTTTCTTATATGAATAGTGCATTCCTTACCCAGCACCTGTACATTGTTGGTATCTATTAAATGGTTATAGTTCTCCTTATCCTCACACTTTGTTTCATCTGTGTGTGTGTGTGTGTGTGTGTGTGTGTGTGTGTGTGTGTGTGTGTGTGTGTTTTGTTTGTCCTCATTAATCTGTTCTCATACAGTCCTCTCAGTATGACTATATATACAGACCACTTCACGGACACACACAGATGAAGGTAATCAGGTGCTTCCATTTCCAGTTGCAAAAACTCTTTATTTTGCACTAACTGAAAATTGTGGTCTGTAGACCGTCACAACAGTTGCCCTTAAATCCAGGGAAACTCCCTCTTACAAGTGAACATGACATTAGATACCACCAGAGGGGCTGAAACATCAGTAGTGTAAGAAGAAACTGAAGAGGACCACGATGCGGCCTTACAACTTACAAAATTTTACATTCAGTTTCAACCACCACAAAAGCTTGCAAACCTAAGTATTTACTGCCACATTTCAACAAAATAAAACACACAAACCAGATGAACAATTAGTCACTACCAGGAGACATCGTACTAGTACTGTGCGACACCACCTCCAGCTTTTATAATGACGCCAGCTCGGTGAGGGAGTATCCCTCCCATTTCTTCACGTGTGCCACAGCCAACTGAAATCATTTATCAAACCGCAGGGATATTGGCTGCAACATTTCGCCAAATTTCCTGAAAAGCTCCAACATTTCCTAAGGTATTGAGACAGGGTGATCAGATGGCTAAGTCAAGTGAGATAGGGTTTTGTCAAAACAAGACCGTACAAATCTGGCCCTGTGAACATGTCAGAGGCAGGAGTGTACACAACATTCTCATCACGAACATGCAGAACGCTTGAAGCCATCCAGGTATGCCTTAAGACCCACCATTTGCAGATTTATTTTTATCGTTGTTGTTGTAGTCTTCAGTCCTGAGACTGGTTTGACGCAGCTCTCCATGCTACTCTATCCTGTGCAAGCTTCTTCATCTCCCAGTACCTACTGCAACCTACATCCTTCTGAATCTGCTTAGTGTATTGATCTCTTGGTCTCCCTCTACGATTTTTACCCTCCACGCTGCCCTCCAAAGCTAAATTTGTGATCCCTTGATGCCTCAAAACATGTCCTACCAACCAATCCCTTCTTCTAGTCAAGTTGTGCCACAAACTTCTCTTCTCCCCAATCCTATTCAACACCTCCTCATTAGTTATGTGATCTACCCATCTAATCTTCAGCATTCTTCTGTAGCACCACATTTCGAAAGCTTCTACTCTCTTCTTGTCCAAACTGGTTATCGTCCATGTTTCACTTCCATACATGGCTACACTCCATACAAATACTTTCAGAAACGACTTCCTGACAAATCTATACTCGATGTTAACAAATTTCTCTTATTCAGAAACGATTTCCTTGCCATTGCCAGTCTACATTTTATATCCTCTCTACTTCGACCATCATCAGTTATTTTACTCCCTAAATAGCAAAACTCCTTTACTACTTTAAGTGTCTCATTTCCTAATCTAATCCCCTCAGCATCACCCGATTTAATTTGACTACATTCCATTATCCTCGTTTTGCTTTTGTTGATGTTCATCTTATATCCTCCTTTCGAGACACTGTCCATTCCGTTCAACTGCTCTTCCAAGTCCTTTGCTGTCTCTGACAGAATTACAATGTCATCGGCGAACCTCAAAGTTTTTACTACTTCTCCACGAATTTTAATACCTACTCCGAATTTTTCTTTTGTTTCCTTTACTGTTTGCTCAATATATAGATTGAATAACATCGGGGAGAGGCTACAACCCTGTCTCACTCCTTTCCCAACCACTGGTTCCCCTTCATGCCCCTCGACTCTTGTAACTGCCATCTGGTTTCTGTACAAATTGTAAATAGCCTTTCGCTCCCTGTATTTTACCCCTGCCACCTTCAGAATTTGAAAGAGAGTATTCCAGTTAACATTGTCAAAAGCTTTCTCTATGTCTACAAATGCTAGAAACATAGGTTTGCCTTTTCTTAATCTTCCTTCTAAGATAAGTCGTAAGGTTAGTATTGCCTCACGTCTTCCAACATTTCTACGGAATCCAAACTGATCTTCCCCGAGGTCCGCCTCTACCAGTTTTTCCATTCATGTTGTTCGTGTCCACAATAATCTAAATCTGGGGGCTGAAGCCATGTTATGAAAACCACCAACAAAACATTACAGAACCACCAAGTCTTTAAACTATACCCCTCACCACAATGTATTCTGAATGCCTCACGGAGCTACTGGTGTACTCGATGCCTCATGTCATTTGTTCTCTCGTGTGTTTACGTTTTTTCACGCCTCCACAAACTCAACTGTAATAGATGCTGTACGATAACAAAGAAGACTTCGAAATTTATATAAGTTCAGTAATTGGACTAATTCGTCATTGTCGTAAAACTCATTTTAGATTCAATATGTCCACAAAACCAGCTGTTAGCAAAACGGTTAATTAGGCAAACACAAATAATGGTAAAAATTACAATGCTTGCAATAATAACGAATTGCGGTTACTGAGGAGAGGTTAGGAACCATAGGTCAAAAATAAACCACTGTGGAGCAATTGCTATAAAATGATAGCCCACATCAAAAAACGGAGTCAACATAAGTCCATATAGAAGTAAGGCGCTAAAGTAGGCACAAATGATGTCACAGTTAGTAGAGAGAGTATGCGAGGGCATACCAGCAACCCATCAGCAGTCACTGAACTCGAAAATTGCCAAGGGAGTTCGGCTGAAAGCTCGTAGCATTTTAACACTCGATGTAGCTATAAACCTATGAATGTTTTATTTTTTATCGGCGTCAAGTACAGGAAAACTGAAGGTGGTGATATCACACACAGCCGCTCCGCCACTGGCCATAGGACTCACCGAGCATCCAGTAGTTGAAGCGCTTGCCCTTGCAGTTCCTGCTCTCCAGCGGCACTTTGAGGAAGTACTTGCTGAAGTACAGTTTGCACTGTATCGAGCTCTGCCAGCTCTTCTCACTGCGCTTGAAGAAAGGGAAGCGGCTCGCGATGTAGGTGACGATCTCAGCCACCGTTGCCCTCCTGCCAGACAAACAAAACAAAAAAAACAAAGAAAAACAGCTAGTCTCGATCGTCCCGAGGAGACCTCGTGTCGGAACTAGTGGCAGAGGATTAGGAACCACACAGTTATCACAGTCTGCTACTCTTAAAACAAAATCGACAAAGCAAGGAGAACACAAAAATCAGAACAGAACAGGCAAAAATGGCATCCCAGCCAAGGAAACTCTGCTAGCATCTAACATTAGACTTAACCTGGGAAAGAAATTTTGAGAGTCAACTTTTAGAGCACAGAACTGTATGGTAGTGGACCATGGACTGCAGGAAAACTAGCAAAGAAGATAAGATAAAAAATGAGGGAAGTTCTCCATAGAATTGGCCAAAGCAGGAACATACGGAAGGATTGAAAGGAGAAGGGATAGGACGACAGCATCAGGTACAAGAGGGAGCTGTAGTGGGTAAGAACAACAACAACCACAACAACAACAACAACAACAATAATTATAATATTGGAACCGATATTCGAGCCACAGCTACTTGGTCGTGGAATAAGTCAGTACTTATTTTACAGAAAATGTATAAACAAAAGAATTAAAAATTAGCAAAACATGAAGAAAATTTGTGACAGAATCTAGGAATAAACAACACATTACAGAGAAAAGTTCTACAATTTCCGTGAAGAATTGCTCTACAGGAGATAAAGAGTGTGCCACTTTGCAGTTTGGGATTATCACCCAATATTCTCAGATTTGCGGAAAGCCTACTGAAAATGATATCCACTTATAAGTTTCACCTTGGCTGGTTTGTTGATTGATTGATTGATTTCTTTATTCATCCATGTAACAATTTACATTGTGTGGATTTCGTCAGCAAAATTATATACAATACAATATACCCACAATTTATACACATAAAATTAGTATTTACACATATTTTTGAGGTATCTTACATTAGTTTTATATCCTTACGTAATTTTCTTATAGTACTGTACAATTCTGGATTTTATATTATAATTATTTCCTCATGTATTACAATGCAGGCTACTTTAATTACACTACACGTTTTAATTCAGATAGTCCGTTACTGCGTAATAACTTTTATTTAATAAAAAAATTTTTAGTTTTGTTTTGAACTGTCCAACTGCGTCAATATCTTTTATATTCTGCATCAAATAGATAGTTTGCACTTGTCCATCATCCTTGAACATTTATATCATCATCACAGAATCACTGTGTATGTACAGGGACAGTACATCTAGAATCCCAAGATATCCCAACAAGAACCTACACAAGGTTTGCCAACTGACACAACATGTACCTGTGATCATCCTTTTCCGGGCTGAGAACATTCTTGACGAGTGTGCAGAATTTTTCCAAAGTATAAAACAATGCGGGGAAAAAACAGTGAAGCGCAGTAAAGAAGCCTTTCTGTTTCATTGTCCCTGACAGTGGAGGTTATTCTTACAGTGAAGATAGCAGCATTCAATTTCTGCACACAACTGCAATGTGATACTTCCAAGAAAGCCTTGCATCTACCCCCAGTCCAAAAAATGTTTAATGGACAATTTTCAGTATGTGTTTCATCAGTATGGGACAGTAAATTTCACATTTACAAGAGCTCATGGCAGAAATTGTACACAATGTGTTTCATTATGGGTAGGCAATAATCTGTTCTCTGAAAGCCACATGCCACTGACCTATCAACTGCATCATTTAAATAACATCCCACATCTTGCACAATAAAACTTTTGATCAATGACAATTATTAGTGAGTCGTCTGAAATGTTTGGTAGCATATCGCTGACATACACCAAGAAAAGAAATGGGTTGAAAACTTAAACCTAAAAACTTGTACCCCCCCCCCCAAACCATCACCTCCACTTTAATGACACCAGTCAAATTCAAACCTCTTCCCTGTTTGTCGGCACTGAAGGACTAC
The DNA here is from genome assembly GCF_021461395.2 of Schistocerca americana. Classification (NCBI taxonomy): domain Eukaryota; kingdom Metazoa; phylum Arthropoda; class Insecta; order Orthoptera; family Acrididae; genus Schistocerca; species Schistocerca americana. Next base: position 199,468,419 of record NC_060129.1, on the reverse strand, counting down.
TTTTTGCTACCTACATTCAAAACATGAAGTGAACCATTGTTGTGGTTTTTTCTCTAATCACATAATGTTTCTATTTTTGTAACTATCACATGGGCCATAGAATCACCTGCTTTTGTTAAATCAAGGGGAATGTGAAGTATATCTAGAAAATAAGACCACTCAGTTCTATAAAAATTCAGAGGAGATTTTATCTATAAAGATTTACAAATTCACAAACGTACATCAAACACTGTTTTCTGACACAGATGCATTTGTTCTCAACACACTTCGTGAGCCAAGGGATAAGCCTTCTTGTATCTCTGTCAGAAAACCCTCCCACCCACTCTTTGGGCCAATGACTGACAGAACTCGGTACCTCAGTGTTGGCAGGAACCCTTTTCCACCCGTAAGCAATTTCATAGAGATTAAAAGCTGAAAATGTAAAGGTAGCAGAGAGTTGCTTCGCAGTGCTGGCTGTGTGGGGTGTGCACCCTCAAGTGACAAGCACATTCCCTTTGTGAACATTCCTCTTCTTTTGTTCGACATCACCCACCGTAGCTTTTTGACAGCTTCCCAGTACCACACACCACAATTTTGCCCTGGGCAAAAGTTCAACGAGGATAATCCCTTCTTGGTCCCAAAGGGCAGAGGCAATCCTTTTTTGGGCTTAAACAACAGTTTTCAATTTTCTTGTTGACGGTGGGGAGGGATCGCACCACGGCGCTGACTGTCTTTACATCTTGGGGATGTAGTGTGCCACCCACATTCCGTCACGACTCAGAATACAGTAAAGAAGTTTGTGACGGGACAAAAGTTTCCGAGTGCCATCACGGACTCTTAATCGCTTAATTTAGACGTCAGAGAGTTATTAACATATGAAGAATTGTTGCAAATGTAATACAATTCTGTAACCAAAGTCTTTGGGCATCAAACTGTTGTAGAAAAATGAACAGGCGCCTGCACTTGACAGGTCAAGCAAGTTACGGCAAAGAGTCTATGTGCGCCGGCAGCAGAAGCCGACAGCTGTCTGCGCCAGAGAAACTATTCCCATCCACTCGGCCACTATTTGGTGCAGTAAAGGCTGTAGAAGAATACACAGTTAACTGTTAAAAGCAATGGTATCGTGAAATGACTGTCAAAAGTTGGTTCCCCTACTGTTATTGTGTGTTAGAAGTTCAGTCCTACACGAGAGTCCTAGGCAACAGTTGCTCTGTGAAAGCTCTAGTCAGACACTGCGTATAACAGTCACCTACAGAAAGACAACTGATCGTGGATCTAATTGGGATCACGAATATCGTCGATCAGTTTGAATGGAGATACAGATTTAGAGTTTGATCAGATCTCGGATCACTAAGTAAGTGTGGCCTTTTCTTGTGGACGAGTTCTACAGTTTGTCTGCTTTGAGTTTACGCTGTTCTGCAAGAGAAATTTAGGGTATGCTGAGGTCAATTAATTTGAGATGCTTCTGGTTGTAAGCTCTGGAACGGTTTAGCTGTGACATTGTATTTGGAGAATGTGTCGCTGTCACCGGTACGGCACAGATATAGTTTGTTTCTCGCCACAGAGGTGAAAGATGGCAGGCTAGCATGTTGAGGAAAAGTTAAACTCAATTTTGGGAAGCTGTGTTCCATATCTGGAGAAGCTTTGTGTTCATAAGAGTGATAGTCACAGAACTAGACTACTTGTGTGATTCGTGGTTTTCCTGGTGTGCACAATATTTTGAGAGTCATCGTGGTTACATTTTGTGGTCTTTAGAGTACTGCACACTCCAAGGTAACTGAGCGTTTAAGATGATTTTGTGGTTGGTATATGATGCCCTCTCTAAGGAAATTGAGTGTTGAGTGGTTGTCTTTGTTCAGGTTTCAGTATGCACTGCTGAGATAGCGGCACATTGTATGCGATTTATGTACCATTGAGTTGAAGTCTCAATTGGTGCTTAACAAGAGCCGGGAACCACAATCTGCCCGGGTTACATGGAGAGAACACTGCTATTGTTGGCTGTAAATTAGTGACCTTAAACAGTGATGGTAACTTTGTACTCTGGTAAAACCAACTGAAGTAAAATGACAATAATCCAATGCTTCATGGGGTGACAAGTGACATATTAGAGTGTGTTAGCGGGAATGCGAAAGCCAGTATCTGAAGAGGCTGAGCCCTGCTTATAATTTTAAATTTAGTACAAAAGTAGGTTTTTTGTTCACTCGTTCACACTGAAGTTTGAAAGTGGTATGGAAATTAATTAATTGAATTAAAAAAAAAAAAAAGGTCAAACTTAAATCTGTGCTACGTGTTTCAATTTGGTGGGAAGAGTAGAATCCCCACAGAAGTATATTTACACAAGTACTGTAAAAAAGGAAAAGATGTTATTTTAGGTCTCAAAGCATTCAAAAGTAACTATCTCAAAGGTTAGTCAATTTCAGTAGCGTCAAAGATAAAGAAACAAAGTAAGCAGTTTGTCGTACTTACAATTCAACTACGATTAAAGTTCAATAAGTATCAGGAAAGATTTTAATGACAATTTCATTTGAGATACACGTAGGAAATAATAACGTTCACAATTAAAAGAGTTCAAGGTTTTAAAGATATAAAGATAATAAAAGGTATAATAAGAGAGAGAGATCAGATATAATTGAAGTTAACATTATCACAGAAGTAGCTACCATTATGTCACTGGTTTATAGTAAAATTGTAAGTTTGATTGTTGCAATTGGAATTCTCATTGAAAGAGATGAGTTGGCATTTAATAATAGAGAGATTTTATTAAATCAGTACTTACCGTAAGAAAGATTAGTAGTAGCTAAGGTAAATATTTAATATGTGGGTTGAGGTGTATTGCGTTTTTCATATTAATTTGATGTGCTCTGCTGTAGAGCACCTAACTGACCGGAAGCATTGTTTTGATCTGATTTGATGCATTATAAATGGTTTTTGAAAGCCTGCAACTGTGAAAACAATAAGTTTGTTTAAAAATAACTCTGCTGCTACTAATCATGATTTTCTATATTTCACTTTTCACACGACGCATTTTGGGAAATGACGTATACACACAAAAGATGCACTTGAAAATGGAGATCATTTTCTGAAACACGTCGTGCGAAAAGTAAATTAAGAAAACCGTGGCTGGTAGCAGAAGACTTATTTATTTAAAAAAAACTATAGCATTGATTTGAGATAAATAACCAACTGTGGCTGTAGTTATCTTGCGTTGTGAAGTTATTAAATGTCTTAAAGAGGTGGAAATAGTAAATGTTGTAACTATCACATCACAGTAAATGTAACATGGCGTGTATATAATTCCCATAGAGGTATTGGATTATTGATTTACTTATCAACGTACTGTACGACAAAATGGCTCTGAGCACCATAGGACTTAACATCTATGGTCATCAGTCCCCTAGAACTTAGAACTACTTAAACTTAACTAACCTAAGGACATCACACAACACCCAGTCATCACGAGGCAGAGAAAATCCCTGACCCCGCCGGGAATCGAACCCGGGCGTTGGAAGTGAGAACGCTACCGCACGACCACGAGCTGCGGACGTACTGTACGACAGAATTGGAGATAGTGTTTAGGTGTCATTTTAAAGTGCCGAAGGCAGAAAATTTCTTCAATTCACATTTGCTACCAGGAATAATAGAAGTGCTGATGAGCAATAGCTTTTCACCACTCCCCACGTGTGGTAATGTTGAAGAGTACCAGCACATTGGATTTAGAGTAGTTGACATTATGTACATGTACTAGTGACGTATGCCCGAGTTCTTCAGAAATACAACAGCAGATGCACTATTTGGGCACAGTCACTAGAATGAATATGTAATTAAAAATTCTGGATCAAAATTTAATGTTCTGTTAGTACTGGGGATGATGTGTGGCAAGTTGTAAAGGCATGGCTGTGTCATTTGGACACGTAAGCATAACATCTCGCCACACCACTGCATATATAGAAAGAAGTGGCACAGTAGAAATTCATCACCTTCCAGTTCGAAGAATCTGAGAAATTCCCATGAAGATGTGATTATGTTGACTTTGTGTTGATCTCTGATCTGTTCTAGTATCCATATCTCTCACAATTATCAAAAACTAAGTGTGGCAGTAATGATAACATGCAGAATAGGGGTGCAGACTTCTCGGTACATAGTGTTCGTCACGTCCAGAGGTAACTGACAGCCACCACAAACCGTTTCTTTGATCTCGTTCAACACTTCATCACTTATGACTGAGGTAAGCTCAGTTTCTTGTTCATCTTGAACATTCATTACACCAAATTTTACACATTACTACAGTTCAACACATCATCCCCATGATCTGTTCTGACTTCATTACATCTGCAATGGTTAGTGTGTCTTTCCAAGAAGAAACCAGATTACACTTCCCACATTGCAGCTAGTAGGATTTGAAACACTCTCACTCATTTCAACATGGAATTACAACAACACATTAACTTGAGTGTGTTGTTAATGTGGTAACACATTTCCCTTAAATGAAGTGCTGCCAACTATCTTCAAAAACAGTTCAGGAATCAATGCTCGCAAAGACATTTCCGACTAATTATAATCGAGCTTCAGAAGTGGTATTAATTCAATATGTAAAAATAAAAAGAAAGCAAATTTTAATCTTTCTAGCACGAATTACATAAATCAAGAGGACTTTCCAACCCGCCAGGTAGCCGACAGTGCTAATGCACTGCTTCTTGGACTCGGGTAGGCGCACCAGCCGAGGATCGAATCAGTCCAGCGCATTACCGGCGAGGGCCGGTATGCCGGTCAGACTGGATGTAGTTTTTAGGTGGTTTTCCACATCCCATTAGGTGAATACTGGGCTGGTCCCCACGTTCCGCCTCGGTTACACGACACGCAGACATTTGAAAAGGTTCGCACTATTCCATAGCACTAGACGCAGACATGAGAGAGAGAGGGGGGGGGGGGGGGAGGGGGGGGTTGGTTACACTCATTCTGTCCCAGGGGGTTCGGTGGGGCACAGGAAGGACATCCGCTTGCCATCTGCAACTAACACTGCCAAATCTATAGTAACACAGCTGACCCCGTGTGCGCAGGACAAAGGTCCCAAGAAAGAAAGAATGAAAGAAGAATGAGTACTTTCCATAGGTGCTATTGCAGAGCAGCAAAAGATTAATAAATTGCTACGTGGAAACAACTGACAAGAAGTGGAACAGGATGATAAGATGTGTTAAGAGATGTGGGAGTAAGCTGCATGGTACAGGGGGGAGTTGTAGAGTATAGGAATGGTAAGGGAAGGCAGAGACTGGAATACACCCAACAAGTAATCGAGGACATGGGGTGGAAGTGCTGTTCTGAAATGAAGAGGTCATTACAGGAGAGGACATTGTGGCACCTCATTAAACAGGTCAGAAGACTGCTGACTAATAAGAAACCTTGATGCTGCTGAATATGTTAGACAGAGCAGTTATGCTGACATAACAAGTGAAACAAATGATGAAATACCTCAAGCCAAACTTATGTTTGATAACCAAGACAACAACAATTTATATCTGCCATGTGTACAATATTGCACGGGTAGTGCCTAACTACGGTGGTGTGTGTTGAAGGTGGTGTAGTGTATTTTCTAAACTTTGCAGCACTGGTACCAACCTCTGTGGCGACTTCACAATGGCCATAGCAGTCAGTTCCTCGTAGCTGAACGGTGGCTTCCTGTCGGAAGTAGTGGCCGAGCTGCTATCACCAGACAGCTGCAACTCCTCTGTTCCATTTCCAGAACTGCCCACGGTGGCTCCTCCCGTGCCATTACTGGTGCTGTCGATGCAGCTGATGCCGCTGTCATCGGAGGGGGAGGTCAGAGTAGCAGCATCACCTGACAGTGTCATCGTGTCCGACACCACAATGTCGTCCTCGCAGTGGCCGCCACCCGGTGAGGTTGCGGCAGCCGTGCTGTTTCAACACGACAAAGACAATGTTCAGTCATTAAACATTCGAGCAGCTGTATTTTTTTATATTTTTATTTTATTTTATTTTATTTTACTTTTTTTCCGAAAGACATTGAAACAGAAGTATGAGGGGTACCTGAAACTGAAGTCGAAACAAACAAGATGGCAAAATCAACGGGAAACTTCAATCCGGGAAGGAACATTTGGGATACTCCCTAAGATCAGGGAGACACTCAAACTGACATTTTTTTCATCCACTGAGCAGTGTGATACAGTACATGATCGCTTACAGACCAAACGCAATATGACTTCTGAAATTTTCCCGGCGTATTTCTTCTAATAATTTCCGGGTATGCAGCCGGATCCCGTAGACATTCTGCCACGATATTTCGGCCCAGAGACGTCCGGCCATCATCAGGTGAGTACACAACTACAATGTTCAGTCATTAAACATTAGTTGTGTACTCACCTGATGATGGCCGGACGTCTCTGGGCCGAAATATCGTGGCAGAATGTCGACGGGATCCGGCTGCATACACGGAAATTATTAGAAGAACAAACGCAATGTATCAGTACAAGATCAGAAGACAGACAAGATGAATCACAGTTGCACCAGTACGAGTCTGGGTGCTCCAGAACACACGGCGTGGGACTGTGAGCCCCCTACAGAGATGCGGCAGGTAACTGTTTGTCACATCACATCTGAGTCAGAAGGTGGCAATTTGCAAACTGAAAGGTACAACTTTGAACATGGCTGATGACTGCAGCAACCGTATACAAAAATTTGAAAAATATGTAAAAATCTGCCAACCGGTTGCAGAGATTTTCTATATACCCTGACCAGGTTTCGTCACCTCTAAGGGTGACTTCATCAGAAAGTAAGGTAATTACCTGAAGAATATATCGTCAAAGATGTACAGTGATTTAAGAGCCGAGTTGCTCAAGTCATACATTAAATTATAAGACATAATGTTTGACTTTTTGAAGAACATAAGTAACACCGGTGTTACTAATGTTTTAATATTTGACTGTTTGAAGAACATTATGTCTTGTATTTTAATGTATGACTTGAGCAACTCAGCTCTTAAATCACTGTACAGCTTTGACGATATGTTCTTCATGTAATTACCTTACTTTCTGATGAAGTCACCCTTAGAGGTGACGAAACCTGGTCAAGGTATATAGAAAATCGATGCAACTGGTTGGCAGATTTTTACGTATTTTTCATACTGAAAGTGTTCATTTGACACAGATCAGAGTCACTGTTCTTATTCAGTCACGACCAGATGGTATCTTGCAAGATTAGTGCACTAGTCTGTCTACTTACAGGAGTTAACATTTCCCCACTGGTTTTCCATTGTTTGATACTTACAGGAGATACAATTTTATGTCATTTATACGGTGCCCGAGGTGCTATATTGTGCTCGAATTAGACTACCTGAGGAAGCAGCAAAGATTAAAAAAAAAAATTATAGTGTAATGTACACGCATTGCATACTGTTCAAAATTATATGAGAACGTCACTTCTAGATCTCATATATACCACAATAAAGATCCAGCATGAAGTTGGCGAGGTCAGAATTAGAAGACAGAAGCAAAGCTGTGCTCCATAAATTCTACACGATTAAAAACAATCTACTGCTTCGTGTAAGGTTCCTGGGGACACAAAAGAGATACTGTGTATAGAGGATAAGCAGGTGAGTAAAATAATCTGGTATGAGCATCCAAGTCACGTTCATTTCAAGACACAAAGGTGTTTTGCATAACTGATGGAGACAGTGCATTTTAATAACATAACAGAAAGGTACTCGACACCTGCAGTGTATGCCAGAAAGGGGAACGATCTACCATTCCTACGTAAGGCAACCGCATCCCTAACTATTCCTTTCTGACTTGGTGGCAATGGATCTGTTTGGGCCAGTTCCACACATCACACGTGGTCCCTGTCGGTCCACTATGGCCAGGGGACATTGGCCGGTACGTGCTTCTCAATTCAATAAACTTTACGAACATCTGTATACTTTAGGTGTCACGTTGACGTGCGAATCAGTTGCACGACGATTGGGATTCACAGTATCCAGTTTTATGGCACTATACGATAACTCACTGACTTGAAAAAAGCATACGGGGCCCGAAGACGGCAAAATGAACTGCCGAAACTGGTCGTGTTCACAATAAAATAAAATAACCTTAAGTATACAGCTGCTGGTAAAATTTATTGAATTGAAAATCACACGTTGTGTCCATTACGTCTTTGTAGCTGTTAAGCTTCCCTCCAAATTCATTTCTTCCACAACGTTGTATGACAGCAAAAGTGTGTCACAGCATTCTGTGATCATTTTCTAAGGAAAATAGGACAAATTGCGAGGTGACATCTGATAACGTATCAGAATTCTGGTCTCACTGGGGGCAAACTCTCTTCCAGCATCAGCGAATAACACCAGTACTTATTTTTAGATGTCCCACACCAGTGAGTCAATCGGAACAAATAGCGAAGGAGCTAGGGAAACTGTGTATGTCATATTACCACAAACGACACTGTAGCTGGAACCGGGGGCGATTCTAAAGTCGGTCAAGAGGGGAGTGGGGATTGGGGGAACGGAATATGTCTTAACAAAATGAGAGTTGGGGTTCTCTACCAACAAACTGGTAAAATTTGGTGTTGCTTAAAGTAGTTTTTGGTAACTGTTTTGGAGTTCAGGGTAAAAAAGGTGTATTAATAAATAATAAGACGCCTATTTTAAGTTTAATGATATTTACCGGTTTAGGTAGTAAGCTATTTGCCGCTCTTATTCTTTTGTTAAAATGTGTTTGCAATAGATTGCAACCTATATTGCTACATCCTTGCCACCGGCCCTGGTTGGGACATGTTCTGAAGGGCACGATGGATGATATGCCGCATGACTCAACAGGGGTTCCTCTCATTGTATTTTTAAAAAATAAACTTCTAAGACTGTCCATCAAATTAGTACTTAATATCCTTATTGTAAGAATGGTTATAGTCATTTATTTATGTTTTGTCATCCGACGACGACGACGACGACCGGTTAGTGGGGCGCTCAACTGCGCGGTCATCAGCACCCGTACCAAGTCCCAATCTTTACACAGTCGAGTCTAGCTAATATCACGAATGATGGAAATGGTGATGAAATGATGAGGACAACACAAATACCCCATCCCAGGCAGAGAAATCAAGTGGCAGAGCTGTAATTTTAATTAATTTGGTGCCGGCCGCTTTGGCCTAGCGGTTCTAGGCACTCCAGTCCGGAACTGCGAGACCGCTACGGTCGCATGTTCGAATCCTGCCTGGGGCATGGATGTGTGTGATGTCCTCAGGTTAGTTAGATTTATGTAGTTCTAAGTTCTAGGGGACTGATGACCTCAGATGTTAAGTCGCACAGAGCTCAGAGCCATGTGAACCATTTGAATTAATGTGGTGATTGCATGATGTTGTCTACAATTATTGAGATTTATGCTCTGAAGAGTGTGACGATGATTGGACAGCAAGGTGAGATTTCCAGAGGACTTACTATGGCTGTTGGGTGGTTACATAATGTAGCCACACAGGAAGCATTCGAGATTTACTCAGGATACAGGAAATGGTCTCATGTACAATATTTTTAAGTGCCAGCTGAGTGAATAGGATTTTTCTGATGACAGTTGAGAATAAGTACTGTGTTAGTGATGTATTTCATGAAAACTGAGTTGCTGAGAATTTAATCTACCCTAATCATCTGTATATATTAAAAGAAGCATCCGAGGCAAACAAATGTTTCATAGTCTTATTTTTTCAGAGCTGTATTTGTCACTTTTTTATCAGAACAAGGTAGTCACGAGTATCAAACTTCATTCTTACTCCAGAATGAAATTTTCACTAAGCAGCAGAGAGTGCACTGATGTGAAACTTCCTAGCAGACTTAAACCGTGTGACAGACCGACACTCAAACTCGCAATCTTTGCCGTTCGTGATCTACCGACTGAGCTCTCCAAGCACGACTCACGACCCGTCCTCACAGATTTCGTGAAAACTACAAGACGGAAAAAAGGATTTTGCAGAGACGTGGCTTAGTTACAGTTTTAATCTGCTAAGAAGCTTCAATCTTAATTATACATAAACACTAAGGAGGGTCTTTGAATTAATGTACACCAAGTCGTACCACAGATCAAATTGTTTTTACAATTCTGGATTGAGAAACATGGGAAAGAGTTTGCAAAAAAAGGCACAAGAACTGTCTGGGTTAACATTTTTGTGATAACAAATGTATGATTCCTAACAAGTTTCAGTAGAATGGAAGACTGTAGAACATGTTTTTTAAGTAGTTACTAAAGTAATACTTGTGGCACAAACATACTCTCTTGCACACCTGATCGATGGACACAGATAGTGCATATTATATATGAATCATTTGTGCTGTTTATGACTTGTTATTACACTCGAGAAAGACCAGTAGTGAATTTATTATGCGAACCTCAGTAGCAGCAGGCTCCAGCATTTTTATATATGTATGTAATGTGCTAAACAGCATTATCTTTCCAACTAATGATGAAGTTGTTGAACTGTAAGGACATGCGCTAGTTTGTTATAACTGTGTGAAATCTTTTACAGGATGAGGAAAACCGAGCACGAAATAGTTATATCAGGTATGTTGTGCCCAGCGACTACATTCACTTCAAATTGTAAAGGGTACAGCAAATGATATTTATGGCATGTCTAGATTTCTGTCACTGTAAATTTAAGTGATAACATTAAAACAACTTTGATATGTAAATAGCCCACACTGGACTATTCGTGTCAGAAGAATTTTAATGAATCTAAGATTAATAAAAATGTGAGGTGACAACTGGGGTCACATCAGAAGGAACCGAGCTGCTGTCGTACCTGGTGTGCTGCGGGTGGGCGGAGAGCAGCGGGGTGCCACCAACCACTGTGCCGCCTTTACCTTCAGTCTCTACTGCTGTCGGGCCTCTGCAAAATGGCCACTTCTCGTGACAGTAATGGAATTTGTCATTCTCCAAAATGTCCTCATACTGTGGGTCTGCAACAGGCAAACACATTAACTGTTAGATGGGCAGGTAGTCCAACCTCACACAATCACATTCACCTTCACTGAACATAAATTCTTGGAGGCTGATGAAATCTTCTCGGGTTATCAGCCAAATCATGGCATTGTGTAATTGCAACATTTCCACAAGTTATCTGCCTGTCGTCTTACAGCAAAGTATCGGGGTTACGTCCAGTTCATTCTTTTATAACCTCTGAACCACAGACTCCGCTGTCGAGGGCCCGGCAGGTGGTCCAATTGCGTGCCTCTGGAAGTGATTTCACTGCCGACGATGGTGAGACTGCCGGTGGGCAGAAGGGATCTGGGTGGCAGTCAGGAGCTGCCCACCTATTCTGTTCTGCCTACTGACTTCACCACTTTCTCATCAGTGCAGTCCAGAAGTATTTTTGCTAAAGCCACATCCGACGCAGACCTCAGGTGAAGACCGGCATTGCAGTTGACACAACTGTACTGTACTGCCTCTTAGACAGTCACACTTCTGAACCCGTAGTAGGTATGACCCAGCACCTCTGTCTGTTCTAAAACAAACATGTGGCTTCCATTGACGCTGTGCTCTGCCACTACAAACTTGAACAGACAAAGTTGCTGTGCTGCATCAACATTGTTTTGGGATTTGATCATCAAAGAGGCAGTAGAAACACGAGCACATGACGGTCTCGTCAACTGAGACGAGTGTTACCAACTGAACTCCACATGGAGTATAGCATCAGCCAAAATAAGTCACAGACATTCTGATGTGAAAGCAGCAGAAGGAATAGGCAGGCACCACAAGTATTTGACCCCACATATCTCCTCCTCCATTAGACACCCCCTCCCCTCCCCCTTCCACACACCCCCCCCCCCCCCCCCCCAGCCCAACTTCTCTTCTGGATTCTGGAGGCAAGTTACTAGCCCACCCAATGGATCTACGGTCTAGGAGCTATAAAGGAACAAACTGGACAGAAACCCAACACCCTGCCTGAAGATGATGATCACAAAACTCATCAAAAGTTTGTGACAGTGCAATACCAGGACTCGGTTGGTGATCGAGACGATTTCATCATCGAAATTCGATGAGAAAGCCAGCCTTCGTATCTGAACTGTTAGGCCACACTATGTTCCTCTTAGTTTCTTCTTAAGTCTGGTCTACACTGGGCTGAATGGAAGTGAACAAACGTAAATCATCAGATTCTAGCTAAATGTTTAGTTCCGTCTTAAGCACATATAAAGAAACTTTCCAGCTCTCTCTCAATGACGCCATATTTTAATCGTCTTTGTGTAGTATATGAGAATAATAGTAAATAACTGCATGGTCACAGTGGTATGAAGTTGACCACTCATAAAACCAGATCCCAATTATAACTAATTAGTCTATGTGAAAAACTACTTGTATAATTTTAACGATGTGATATACACAGAAATTTTATGGATATGGAAATGATTTGTGTTAACCCTTTTTAGTCACGAAATGAATTGTTAGTTGAGGTTATCCATTTACAATGCAAGTTTGATCTAAATGTAACATGTATGTGTATCCTTCACCATGCATTTCAATATGTCATGTTTGGAAGGACTATAACAATGTGGTAATTTATCACATTTTTAAGTTGATACAAATCAGGTGGTATGCAGGCTTGCATAAACAGTAATTAAATTCTGTATGGAGGTTTAAGTGCAAAACTCTTGGGTAGGACCTATAACAAAGATATATCCATGCCCTGAATTCTGTTGCATTGTCATACGAATGAGCAAAGTCTGATGTGATTTCCTGGCAAATGGATCTACCGGGGTTGGGGGGATGGGGGAGGGAGGGATGTCCCCAGCCTTGCGGCTGACTTTTTGAAACTGTCTATACTGCAATGCAGGTTAACATCCCAGCTATCACACCCTGCAACCATTCACCCTGGTAGGTCCTCATTTGTGAGTTCATGATGAAAAACATTTTGGCATTTTGTGTGACTCTCAATAGTATTAAAATAGTACCACTGTATTGACTGGTTGTGTTAGTGTATTGGATAGGGTAAGGCCTTGACATGCGGAAGGTTGAGGGTTAGAATCTCACAGGTACTTTAATTTTTTTTTATTTTCAAATTTTTATTGAAATACTTTGGTCGCTAGTTTTATTAAACTAACATGTTTAAATGTAATTTTTTATTTCTGCTCCTTTGTCACATCATTTTAATCATCATATCAGCTTCATTATTTCCTCTCATTTTTCTTCCTCTCATTCTTATTCCACTTGAAACCTTTCCTGACATGATTTTAATAAATTTTATGTATTAATTTCTTTTGTGCTATCTTCCTATTTTTCCATCCATGTTATTGCAGTCATTATCTCTATTACTCATTTTCCTCGAATATCATTTTAATTATAATCCCTTCCTTTGTTTAAGTCTTTGTCTCTATTATTTTGTCCATAGTGCAATAGCAATATAGGTTATGTTATAAATGTTTGCACGATAATTACCACAAAAAAATGTACATTTTAAAATGAAAAATACATTTACGACGTTACTGTACAGTCAATGTAAATAGATTATTTCTTCTTTTCTTGTTCAATCGGCAGATAGACAATTTCAAATATTTAAATATTATAATAGACAAATACAATTAAATTCACATTCACAAAAATTCCATGCAGGGAAAAATATGATGTAAAGAAAAAAATGAGGACAAATGGAAAATTTCTTATACTGATTACAATGTGACAAATGAATAGAAACACATTTTATGTTTAAACTGAATAATTGAATAAAAATAATGTTCAAAGTCATTTTGATAAAGGTTTAAAAATTTAAAAAATTTAAAGCACTTGAGATTCAAACCCATGAGCTTAAGAATGTGACGGCCACGCCCAAGAAATTACACCGCACAACCAGTCTACATAATTCTTCTCCTTCAACGCCACTGAGAGTCCCTTAAAAATTCCAAATTTTTTCCTCTGTTGATTACTTGCCAATGAGGCCCCAGCAGGCTGAATGGCTGCAGGGTGAAATATGTGGGACCTTAAACTACACCTCCATATAGGTGGTTCCATGAAGTCAGTCCCACCGCTGGAGACCTCTCCTTGTTAGAGAGGTATTGAATCTGTTGTCCGCTGTTTTCCCTAATGTTGACTGATGAGATAGTGTGTTGTATAAGTACATTTCCACTATTTATGGGAGAATCCTGGACATACTAGAAGGTTTCAGATAGATCATATAATGCTAAGACAGAGATTTAGGAACCAAGTATTAAATTGTAAGACATTTCCAGGGGCAGATGTGGACTCTGACCACAATCTATTGGTAATGAACTGTAGATTAAAACTGAAAAAAAAAAAAAACTGCAAAAAGGTGGGAATTTAAGGACATGGGACCTGGACAAACTGATTAAACCAGAGGCTGTACAGAGTTTCAGGGAGAGCATAAGGGAACAACTGTCACAAATGGGGGGAAAGAAATACAGTAGAAGAAGAATGGGTAGCTCTGAGGGATGAAGTAGTGAAGGCAGCAGAGGATCAAGTAGGTAAAAAGATGAGGGCTAATAGAAATTCTTGGGTAACAGAAGAAATATTGAATTTAATTGGTGAAAGGAGAAAATATAAAAATGCAGTAAATGAATACAAACGTCTCAAAAATGAGATCGACAGGAAGTGCAAAATGGCTAAGCAGGGATGGCTAGAGGACAAATGTAAGGATGTAGAGGCTTATCTCACGAGGGGAAAGATAGATACTGCCTACAGGAAAATTAAAGAGACCTTTGGAGAAAAGAGAACCACTTGCATGAATATCAAGAGCTCAGATGGAAACCCAGTTCTAAGCAAAGAAGGGAAAGCAGAAAGGTGGAAGGAGTATATAGAGGGTCTATATAAGGGCGACGTACTTGAGGACAATATTCTAGAAATGGAAGAGAATGTAGATGAAGACGAAATGGGAGATACAATACTGTGTGAAGAGTTTGACAGAGCACTGAAAGACCTGAGTCGAAACAAGGCCCCGCGAGTAGACAACATTCCATTAAAACTACTGACGGCCTTGGGAGAGCCAGTCCTGACAAAACTCTACCATCTGGTGAGCAATATGTATGAGACAGGCGAAATACCCTCAGACTTCAAGAAGAATATAATAATTCCAATCCCAAAGAAAGCAGGAGTTGACAGATGTGAAAATTACCGAACTATCAGTTTAATAAGCCACAGGTGCAAAATACTAATGCGAATTCTTTACAGACGAATGGAAAAACTGGTAGAAGCCGACCTCGGGGAAGATCAGTTTGGATACCGTAGAAATATTGGAACACGTGAGGCAATACTGGCCCTACGAATTGTCTTAGAAGAAAGATTAAGGAAAGGCAAACCTATGTTTCTAGCATTTGTAGACTTAGAGAAAGCTTTTGACAATGTTGACTGGAATACTCTCTTTCAAATTCTAAAGATGGCAGGGGTAAAATACAGGGAGCGAAAGGCTATTAACAATTTGTACAGAAAGCAGATGGGAGTTATAAGAACGGAGAGGCATGAAAAGGAAGCAGTGGTTGGGAAAGGAGTGAGACAGGGTTGTAGCCTCTCCCCGATGTTATTCAATCTGTATATTGAGTAAGCAGTAAAGGAAACAAAAGGGAAGTTCGGAGTAGGTATTAAAATCCATGGAGAAGAAATAAAAAATTTGAGGTTCGCCAATGACATTGTAATTCTGCATAGACAGCAAAGGACTTGGAAGAGCAGTTGAACAGGATGGACAGTGTCTTAAAAGGAGGGTATAAGATGAACATCAACAAAAGCAAAATGAGGATAATGGAATGTTGTCGAATTAAATAGGGTGATGATGAGGGAATTAGAATTTCTGAAGAAGAGAAATTTGTTAACATCGAGTACTGATTTAAGTGTCAGGAAGTATTTTCTGAAAGTATTTGTATGGAGTGTAGCCATGTATGGAAGTGAAACGTGGACAATAAATAGTTTAGACAAGAAGAGAATAGAAGCTTTTGAAAAGTGGTGCTACAGAAGAATGCTGAAGATTAGATTGGTAGATCACATAACTAATGAAGAGAGATTGAATAGAATTGGAGAGAAGAGGAGTTTGTGGCACAACTTGACCAGAAGAAGGGATCAGTTGGTAGGACATGTTCTGAGGCATCAAGGGATCACCAATTTAGTATTGGAGGGCAGCGTGGAGGGTAAAAATCGTAGAGGGAGACCAAGAGATGAATACACCAAGCAGATTCAGAAGGATGTGGGCTGCAGTAGGTACTGGGAGATGAAGAAGCTTGCACAGGTTAGGGTAGTATGGAGAGCTGCATCAAACCAGTCTCAGGACTGAAGACAACAACAACATGTACAGCAAACCTGCTCAAGAAAGACCTTCAAAGCTGATTGACATTTGCACAGCATAAATATTACCCTAGTTTATAGGCTGACCATTTGCTAGTTTATGCTGCCTCTCCCACAGCAGGCGAAGACTACTTTGGACGGCTGCCTTTGGATGCAACCAGGTTATATCGTTTTGCCCTCCCTTGTCTATCAGGCCAGGTGGCGCAGTGGCTAGCATGCTGGACTCGCATTCGGGAGGGCGACAGTTCAATCCCGCATCCAGCCATCCTGATTTAGGTTTTCCGTGATTTACCTAAATTGCTCCAGGCAAATGCCGGAATGGTTCCTTTGAAAGGGCATGGCCGACTTTCTTCCCCATCCTTCCCTAATCCGATGAGACCAATGACCTCGCTGTTTGGTCTTTTCACCCAAAACAATCCAATCCAAAAATCCCTTGTCTAATTCTTACTCTCCCCGCTGTGCCACCTATGCTACACTTCGTTTCTGAAGTAGATTAGTTTTGGCTTAACTTTCCCAGCAGTACCAGTTCACTATTCTGTCTTTCCCAGTCATAATTTTGAAGTATTGCTGCTCCCTTGCTGCAGGACCCTACTGGTATCCTCCCTTGTAGTCTTGCCGTGAATGCCTATAAACTGTAATACTGTATTATGTAAATAATGTGTAACTACAAAAAATACATTGTGTGATTCAACTACTGTAAGAACACGAATAGACGGATGTTAGCTGCGGAAATTTGCAGAACTACTACCTTCAATTAATATATGGACGATGCAGCAAGATTTTATCTCTCTGTTTTCTTTTTCAAATGTACTAAATCTAGTTCTAATCCAAGTTGGGCGTTAATATTTTGCAGTATGTTGATTCGTTATGTCAGTCACCCAAATACATTGATTTTCGTAGAATAAAGTATCCTGTTGGGTTGCTGATGTATGTTATACCTTTGGCAATGGTTCCACTGCATACCAACGAGATTAACATTTGCAAGACAGCACAAACAACTACACATTCCTATGGCTCCTGTAAGACATTATAAATGTGTTACTGGCACATATGTAATTGATTTATCTTCAACAGTAATACACACAAAAGAGGGCCATGGTTGAAGATTTATTTTCCATATTTACTTTAGATCTTTGAAAGATTAAGATTTTAAAATAATGATGACAGAAAGTATAATTATTTTCCTAACAAAAATGTGCGAGGCAAGTTATTGAGCAATTGCTTCCTCTTGAGCTTTCAAAATTTCTTCCTCACTCAACAGGACGAGATGTATTTGAAGCAGAACTACAGAAAACTGCAAAACAAAATGAGTACAAGCAATCATATTGGCTCAGCCATTTGTGACGACAGCTGTTACATTCGCTAACTTTTTTTTTTTTTTTTTTAATAATTTTAGAAATTAAAAACAGAACACAGCACCAGGCAAGGGGCAGGTCGTGAGATGTCCCTACAGTGTTCTCATATGAAGTAAGTCCAGTTTTCAATCTAGGTAGCTCACATTTTAAGAAAATCATGGCCACACCTATACTCGGGCGCTTTTAAAAAAAGACAGAGCTGTGGGCCATGCTATGCTCGGGTTTGGTCTCCTAAATGTTAAAAAATTCGATGCTGATTCAATTCAGCCAGTATCTACTCTTTTATTTCACCTGGATTAGTGTTGCAACAGTAAAATTAATAGTAGAAACTTCTCAAACTAAGAGAATCCATCACAATTTATTCCATTTTTGTGAAGCTCTCTGGCACAATATTACCTTTGTCTATACTTAGATCTGACAATTCAAAAAATGACGACGTTAATTATTACAGGTGGTACAGCATTTCTGAACAAAAATTGGAAATTTGGTATTTCTTGTTATTTAACTAGCTGAAGAATTTGAAATACAGCTATGTGTGAGTCTCTTCCCACTCAAAAAAACAGAATTTTGTAACAGAACCCTTCACAGTTTTTAAGCCTTCTATTACACCACTCCACCTGTCCACAGAATCACAAATCTCCGTGAGCACAACTTGAGGATGTACATGGTGGCAACCAGTGAAGGAATTTTCAGTGATTCAGTTCACTAATTTTTGTTTTAATGGTACCAGCTATATTTTTCAATCATTTTTTTTCAGCTTCTCTCTGCACACCTTTACCTGGCCTACATGATCAGAGTTGCCTTCCTTTCAGAACTGAGACAGTTCTGTCCAGTTAAAGCCACTGACAAGAGATACCTTCAGCCCTCTGCTGAATTTACTGGTAAATTCAGTCTGAGTAGATGTGTCTCTTAGTTTCCAGATAACCAGAGCAGACAGATTTGTGCTGTCTGCTTCTGTCACTGCTCGCCAAGACTGGCCACCGACCACACGGATGTGAACGGCCACTTCTGATGCTTCCTATTTCTGTAGTTGGAACATAATTCTAGATTGGCACTTGTCCTGCAAAATCTGGTCCAATCGTTGAGTCCTCATGTACCCTGTCACTGAGGACAAAGGTTCTAAGTTTTATTAATTTTTCTCGTTCATTTCAGACAGACATCCCTTCCGGTGCCCTTCTTTCCCATTGTTGACACAGGACACATTAACGTTCTAGTGGTGGACCTGTACAATAAGTATGAATCTCACTAAGACTACTTGATGAATCTGCTGTATAGTCTGTTAGAAGCTTAACACCATGATACCAGGTAAAGCATTTTTATTGACCATCAAAAATTTATAAGACAACAATGACACATCGGGCATATAATTGTGTATACTACAAGCACATGCAATGAGACTGATCAGATCTTTCAAACGTTTTTTTATTAATGGATACATATTCACACTTGTTTACTGCCAACGAAATTTATTGGGCATTCTTTTTTAATAAATAGAAATACAAAACTCATTCACCTCATTTCCCCCAGATCCAAGCATCTAGTGAATTTATTGTCTTTTCACATCCTCAGTTGGATTCTTAAATACTTTGGCTATGTTTTTTACACATCATATTTCTGTTTCTTTGACATTTGTGCTGTGGATCTCTCGGATCCCAGAAAAACCTACAATATCCATATTCTATTAGCGACATTACATTCTCTTCAGACCACCCCATCACACCCTCAGCTCACGTCGACAACAGAAGTGAACAAGACAGCAGACTAAAGCCTTCTGTACACCTATTGTCAAAGTGGAATGGATGTGAAATTCCGTTAAAAACAAAGAATCAGCACACAAGGAACCAACACTACTGAACGTGAACCGAAAGCAACTGAATGTAGTTCCTACCATTTACCCTTGAGAAAATCCTGTTTGCTGATGTTAGTCCGCTTGTGTTCAAAATGGCTCTGAGCACTATGGGACTTAACATCTATGGTCATCAGTCCCCTAGAACTTAGAACTACTTAAACCTAACTAACCTAAGGACAGCACACAACACCCAGCCATCACGAGGCAGAGAAAATCCCTGACCCCGCCGGGAATCGAACCCGGGAACCCGGGCGTGGGAAGCGAGAACGCTACCGCACGACCACGAGATGCGGGCCGCCGCTTGTGTTCACCACGGTATTAACCAGGGTTGACACAAGTAACATTCTGACCCCTCTACTGGGACCTTCTTAAAGATTTTCTGGTGTACCCAGTTGGCTGAACATCATCAGTGGCCAGTATCAGGTTCAGTTGTACAAGTGAGATTTCCCGAGCTTATTCTGGAGAAATGGGATTGTTGGAAGAAATTTTTCCAGCTACTATTGTTAGACTGTCGTCACTGAGTAGAATGCGCCAACAGAAATAGAAAGAGCGGGAGAATGATCAGCAAAATATTTTTTTTGTGGCACAGAGATGGCTTCCTTGTAGTTACTCGTATTCACTGTGCATCGTGGATGAGTGTTTACTTCTCAGAGGGTGGTGTAGCCATGAAGCTGGAAGTCAATACCTGCCATCTCTATTTAAATTACTTTTGATATTAGAGATCACAGACAGTTCTTGGACTTCTCTTCTCTAAATTGTGCATTTCTCGGCTAGGACCCTTACATTGTCGGTCTCTGTATCATGGCCGCAGTTCTCCTGATTTTCTGTTACCACATACTTCACATTTTGTTTCAACTACATAAGGTCTATGTCCTCATTAAATGTGCTCTTACCATTCTCTCAGTTCTACACTTTGCCACGACTACACATCACTTGGTAAACTCTGAACAGTTGGAGGTAACCAGGTCCTTCCATTTCCTGTCAAAAGAAAACTTTTCTTTGCAGTACTGAAAAATATTGTCTTTATACTATCAATCATTGACTCCATTTCAAAAGTCAATGTGACATTGGTCTATGACAGTGTCCAGCTAACCATGGAAACAAGAAGACCCTAAAGGAGAACTCAGCAGACGGACTGAAATAAGTAGTGTTTCAGAAGAAACTGAAGACGAACATCATGTTCCTTTACAACCTACAAGATTTTACCTTCAGCAACAATGGTCATTAAAGCCTGAGGGCTTACCTACTCACTGACACATTTCAACAAAAGAAAGTACACAAACCAGTCCAAAAAATTAGTCACCCCTTGGAGATATTGCGCAACTGCTGTATACCACCACATCTAGCCTTGATACTGGCCTCATTTCAGCAAGGAAGTGTGTTCACGAACTTCTTCAGATATGCCATATCTAGCTGAAGCCACTCATCAAATTTCGGGGAATACTGACTGCAACATTTCACCCAATCTCCCTGACAACACCCAAAATTAAGACCAGGTGATTCAGTGGGCCAGTCATGTGTGATACGGTGCATCAGTTTTCATCAAAGCATGAATGTAAACAGATGGCCATGTGAACACATGGCTGTTGCCATCTCTGAAGGCAGGAGTGTCCACAGTTTATCCACTGTGAACATGTTGAACACTCGGTCACTCAGGAGCTATCCAGATCGACTCAAGATCTGCTCTGGCAGATTTATTTTCATCAGTACTTTTCTCCCACTGTCTGAAGCCCTAATGCTCTGAAACTGAAAACAGAAATCTAAGCACAGCACATAAACGATTCGATATGTTGTTTATATCCACAGTAATCTAAATAAGTTGCCTGGCATATTATGAAAACCATCCCTTAACATCACAGAGCCACACAACCCACCCACCCACCCACCCACCTACCCACCACCACACTGTGGTTTGAATGCCGCATTGTTTCATTGATGTGCTTGACACTCCGCATTATTTGAAAAGAGGCAAAATCAGAACTTGCTGGACCACACTACACACCTCTAGGATTGGATTGTTTGGGGGAGGAGAGCAAACAGCGAGGTCATCGGTCTCATCGGATTAGGGAAGGAAGTCGGCCGCACCCTTTCAAAGGAACCATCCCGGCATTTGCCTGGAGCGATTTAGGGAAATCACGGAAAACCTAAATCAGGATGGCCGGACGCGGGATTGAACCGTCGTCCTCCCGAATGCGAGTCCAGTGTGCTAACCACTGTGCCACCTCGCTCAGTTACACGCCTCTAGTCAGGTACCGTGCTGTTTTTGTGTTGCAGTCACTCTGTGCCATGTTGGCACTTATTGATAGTCGTACTGAGGGGCAATGACCTATCTTCAGGCTGGGTAGTGCTGGAGGTTCTCTACACGGTGGCTTGCTGCAAGTGAAGTGGTCTGTTGACTGGAGCGGAACAAGCTAGAAGTGAGGTAGGCGAGGTGTGGCTCATGGGCTGACAGAACTGACGGGGAACAAAAGGTGCGCTCGATGTCCTGAGTAGCGTTATTGCAAAAGTATGAATGCTTGATCGAAAAACGTGATAAGGAACATAAGGAAAGCATTATTTTGTATTCATTATAAGTTCCTATATTTCTTTAAATGAAGCTGTGAAAGGCTCTAATCTGGATCAAAAGACCAGTGGGTTCCACAATTACGGTTTGTTCGACAAAGGGGATAAATCGAGATGATTGTATTATTCTTTCACAAAAGTAATAATTTCGGATATTGTATTTGTTGTATCTAAAAGTTCTTGTCTTCATAACATCTCTTTGATTGACACAATTTTGCAGCAGTAGTTCAATTTTTAGCACCTTTATCCTGTTAGTCATTCTTATATTAACTTGCAGTCATTACATTGTACTAGTTATGCTATTTATAAATGCCGTTACTATTGTGTAATTTAATCAAGAAATTTGACAGTATACGCAGTCAGTCAACTCCACAACTAATTATTTTGGGTCCGATTGCCTGCTTCCATTACGAGTCGTCCTTGTCTTGTTTTTTCTTTTGCCTTTGTGTCTATCAGTGTAGAGTTGACAACTGTATTAATGGATTTGGGATGGTTTGTTAAATGTGGGCCAGATACCCTTCCTGTCGCCGCACCCTGCTCCGTATGGAATATGTATACCACAACTCTGTGGGTATACCATTATTCGTGTGAAGGTGGGGTAAACGTATTAGTATGTCTACAAATCATTTAACGGGGGGAGGGGGATGAGTCTCTGGGTACTAGCCCAGTATTCATCTACCAGGATGTGGAAAACCACACGAAGACTGGCCGATACACCGACACTCATCGTTAATCTGACAGGCGGATTTGATCCAGCGCTGGTGCATCTCCGCATCCCATACGTGGTGCATCAATGTGCATGGCTATCCAGTTGGGTGTTGTGTTGCATTCACTGACAAGAACTCCTATTGGATTTACAACCGAATGTCACTGATGAGGCACAATACACCTCTACAACCCTGCCAGTTAGGATGTTTTACACGGCCACATGTTCTTACTCAGCATTACACGGCTGCGAGTGGTACATCATTTCTTGCAGACACTGTAAATAGTCCACCTGTACAGCGAATAATCTGGCAACTTAATTCACAGTGTGGTCATGGCCATGCCCAAATGCATTGCCATTCTGTCACATATCCACGTTGAGCCACCATACTGGGCTGATCCCATGCGAACGACTGACACACACACACACACACACACACACACACCACTTCAGTAACATGAATTACATGAGTGATGGAGGGTAATATGAGCACACGGTACTAGTTCTACATCATCTACAGCACTCCGTAACAATGAGCTATCTCTTTTACAACAGTGAGTAATAATTTGCCCAATGGACTGTCAACCCAATAGAATTTATTCACATAACACAGAATTAATTATAGACAATATTATGAAAAGGATATATTGTTAGTCACCATATCAGTGTCAGTTCCCTTTTGTCACACATATTATGTACAATGTGTCATTTGACAGTTCATTGTTTGCTACTCATTGCACACATCATATAGTTTTAGTGACATGATTCCGTTTTACTGATTCTGTAGCATACGATTCTTATTTTGAGCATAAGATTCTTATTTTGGCATTGGCTTTCGAATGATTTGTGACTTTCACTTCTGAATGTCACAGTTTCCCAGACAGATGAGCAATATTCCAGTATCAGTTAAAAGAGGGTTTTGTAAGTTACCATTGTTTCGGGTGGATTGCGCTTCCTGAGAATTCTTCCTATGAATCTCAGTGTGGCACCTGCCTTACCTGCAATTAGTTGTATGTAGTTCTTCCACATTAAATCACTCTACATGTACACTAACAGTTGTCTAATGACAGTATCTGTTCTAGTAATTGTTAGGCGACTGTGCAATATTTGGTAATTAGTCTCCCTGTCTAGTTACGAACAGTACATTACATTTGTTTACGTAGAGGGTCAATTACCAATCCCTGCACCAACCGTTAACCCTCTACAGGTGTTCCTGCATTTTTCAGTTTTCTAGCATTCTGACTTCTTCTTACAAAATACAGCACTGGTGAAAAGCCTCACAAAACTTCCAATGTTAAGCATTAAGCCATTTGTACATAAGGTGAAAAGTGATGATCCTCTAGCACTCCCACGGGGAACCCCCAAAGTTCTTTACGTCTGAAATTTATCTCTGTTAACAATGCCACACAGTGTTCTGTTTCCTGGAACTATCCATACTGATAACATAAAATAGTAGTTGAATGAAAATACTGCATGTAAATGGAGATTTAATACAAAAATACTTTTCAGTCAGAACTCGTGGTGTTTTAACCACCCGAGGCAGCTGAAAGCTCAAGTACATCCTGTTTTTTAATTAGCAACAAGTGTAAGACAACAGCTTCTCCGTCACTGGACACGAGACTCACCGAGCGTCCAGTAATCGCAGATTCCGCCCTGCCGGTCTCCGTCCTCCCGTGGCACTTTGACGAAGTACTTGCTGAACGATAGGCTGACACGAATCGATTTCTGCCAGGACTCCTTTTCCCGTTCCAAGTAGGGGAAGTGACTCGAGACGTAGGCATAAATCTCTGACAGCGTCACCTTCCTGCCGGACAAACAAAAGGATGAAAGTTGATTAGAAGAATACGGTGAGTCGGTACTACGGGCAGTACCTTTAGTCTGTGTGTTTCACAAGTCATCGTACCCTACTCGACTTTGTACGACTGGAGAAATAATTAGTAGTTTTAGAGATTTCTCTCCCTTGAAACTGATAAGAAGCACTGTTGCCAATATAGCATTCCCTTATTTTATTTATTTATAATATTGGGGACTGTGAAGTGACATTCTGCTACCTCGGAAGCAAATAACACACGATGGATAAAGTAAGAATGATATAAAAAGCAGATTAGCACAGGCAAAATGGATTTTCCCAGCAAAAAGTCTGCTAGTACCTAAATTAGTCTTAACAGTAGGAAGGAATTTCTAAAAACGTATGTTTGGAGCACAGCACCATGCAGTGATGAACCACAGGCTACGGGAAAACCAAGAAAGAAGAGAATCAAAGCATTTGAGGTTTTGTGCAACAGAAAGATTTGAAAATTAGGCCACCCCAACATAAGAGAAGAGTTCTCTGCAGGACAGGTGCAGAAAGGAAAACATGGAAAGGACTGACAAGAAAAATGGACAGGATGATACGACATCACAGTACAAGAGAAAGCTGTAGACGGTTAAAACTGTTGCAGAAAGAAGAATGTTGAATACATCTAATGAAGAACTGAGGATTTTGTGTGCGAGTGCTACACTGAGATACGAAGATTGGTACAGGATAGAAATTCATGGTGGGCCAATTCAGTCAGTCAGAAGACTGATGGTGGAAACAGAGAGAGAGAGAGAGAGAGAGAGAGAGGATCCCATGTACTGTGAAGAACTTCTGTACAAAATGTAAGACTTGTGCCACAAGAAAGTATCTCAACTTGGATTTATAAGCTTGGGGTTTATTACCCGATATTTTCGGTTTTGCTGGAAGCCCACTGAGAGCGAAACCTGCAGAATGTTGCACATTCTTCTGTACGAGTTGACATTATTGACAACAAAACCGGTGGTGGAGTATATACATACAGGGATAACACTGTTAATATTCTGAAATCCCTCGACCACAGCCTGTCTGAAGATTGTGAACCGACACTGCAGATCCGCGTGACTGTCCTTTTCTGAGCTGATAATATTCTATTGAGTACACAGAGCTGCTACAAAATATAACACGATAAGAGAAAACGAAGTGAAGCAAAGTGAAGAAGCCTTTGTGTTTCAGTGACAGTGACAGTGTGTGAAGCGTAGCGGGCACCGAAGTTAACCACAGACTGTTGTGAAACTGACAGAAAAGAAGAGACTGGATGCATTGACATGCTGAGTCATAGAAAGATGCTAAAAATTAGGTAGATTGACAGGATGAAAAATGAGGAGTTCTGTAAAGAATTGGTGATGAGACAAATGTGGCAACAACATTGATAAGAACAAGGGACAGGATGACAGGACACGTGTTAAGACATGCGGGGAAAAGCTGCTTCGTATTAGAGTGAGCCATCGAGGGTTCAAACTCAAAGGGATGACAGAGACTGGAACATCTCAACCAAATAATTAATCTGAGTTGAAGAGGTTGGTACAGAAGAAGAAGTCACAGTGGCCGCATCATACAAGTACAGGTCATTGTCAGTAATGTTAGGTAGAGGTTGACTGCAAGAAAAACTCGTGTAGAAATACATCATCTTACAGCTCGTGACCAAATCGACACTAGTTTCTATCTACCAATGTGTGACATGTCATTGGTGGTGTCAAACTTTGCCGGCATGTATTAAGGATGGTGTAGCCTATTTTAATGAAGAAATTTAACACTTAACAGCAGTGATACCAACCTGTGCGGTGATTGCCGTATGGCCATAGCGATGAGCCTCGTGTAAAAGAATGGCGGCGGCTTAGTACCGGCAGACCTGGCAGAGGCACCGTCACCGAAGAGCTGGCACTCGCCTGCGCCAACGGATGCACTGCCCGCGGTCGCTCCCCTGCTGCCGGTATTAGCACCGCTGCTGCTACTGTCGGCTGTGACATCGGATGCAGAGGTCGGTGTACTGGCGTCATGCGGCGATGCTGTTACGTCTGACGCCGGAGTGGTGTTCTCCCAGTGGCTGCTGCCAGGGTGGGACAAGCCAGGTGTAGCCCGCCCAGTGCAGCCGACATCGGACACTGACAGACTGGTCGAGGCAGTGGTGGCTTTACTGTTTCTGTGGGACAAAGATAATGTTCATAGGTTAAACATTCGAGGCGCTTTACTCTGGTTACGGAAAGACATTAAAACTGAACAACAAATGATACTTCGAACAGAAGCCAAAACATTTAAATTAATAGAAGACGCAAAATGAATGGGACACTCCAGTACACATAGAGCATGCGGAATTCTTCCTAAGATCAGAGAGATCAGAAATGAGATTTTTCACCCGTCAAACAGTTCGATACATTACCCGACGGGTTACGGATCGTACATTACATATCTGTACAAAATCGGAAAGTGGATGGTGACAGTTGTGCCTGCAACAGTATAGCCCCTCTCGGAACACTTTCTGTAGGACCGTGGACTCGACAGAGGTGCATCGGATAATGGTCCCCACACACTGCAGACTCCGGGTCCCGAGTTAGCGCCGAGGAACGAGTCGACGTGGCGTGCCCGACGCTACGGCAGCTGCAGCATTGAGGGAGGCCGAAGAGGACTTCGCACATAATTCGATCACGTGCCAGCATGTTGACATCCCAGAAAGACAGTATGCCTTAAATGTGGACAAGGCACAACGGAGATCAGTTGCCATTGAACAAAACAGTTTTAAAGACTGTCCACCCTGTCGGTATTAGTGACTATGGAAATGTGTATTAACAGTTATAGTGAATGGTGGATAATTGATTTCCAAGGAGGAAGCGCTGCTGATGCTCAAGGAATGGCTGCTAAACGGGGTAATTTTGAGGACTGATCCAGTAGCAGAGTCAATCTTTTACACTATAGATACACCCCACAAAATGAACATAAATAGAAGTATGCCAACTGTGCGTATGTAAATGATTAGGGTTGCACTTCACTACGACAGATAGATTGGTCACCAGGCCGCATTAGTGTCGTTCGCGTTTTGTGTCGTTACCGGGCCAGATGGGGTAAGTAAGGGACACCGATAGTGTCAGATGCCGAGTGATCACGACGATCCCGCAGACTCGTGTACGAAAGCAACATCAGCACCTGACGCATTTTGAAAGGAGCCTCACTGCGGGTCTCCACTCGGCCAGCAATCAGATTGTGCATCGCTCAGATCTGTGGAGCATTCAAACGTGACAGCGGCCCAATATTGAGCTGTACGGGAATGGGAGGGTAGGCACGAGTGCCACCTAGGTTCTAGTAGATCGGGCCTGACTGACTGACTGACTGACACAAAGGGTGACGACTGTACCAGGGTGTATACGTGGACAAGAAAAAAAAAAAAAAAAAAAATCCCAGATTTCCCAGTTAAATTACTCTTTCTCCCGGATGAAGATACACTTTTTCCATGTTAAGTGACAGTATACTTTTCCTTGGAATTGTAAAACTTATCAATCGTTTGAATTTTTATGGTTTTATACACTGGCATGGTAGTTCTCGGCTCTTTAGAAAACCAAACTCAGTATTTTTTTAAAAAAACACACACAACACGTTTTGGGAAGATCTTTGATGTGGAGCAACATGTACACTGATATTTTCGTATCACGAAAGTGTAAATTTAAATTCCACCAAACGCCACATGTTACTGTCCGAGGCATTGAAATCAAGATTGCAATGCGCTTTTTTAGCCAGTCATAGCTCATGTCACGTGAGTCAGCCGATGACAGGAGATATTTGAGCATAGGATACGTGATGTAGTCAGGCAATAGCGATATCGCATTTAAGTAGGGCGTTCACACAAACAGGAAACGTTAATGGTTATACATACTGTTACTACAAGAAAAGCCGAGATTTCACATATTATCTTGGTCTCTAAGATTAATAAGCTGCAAGAGAAGCTAAGCTTTCACATATAATGTTGATCTTTTTTGTTACACTTTAAGATACATCCCACAAATGTGCCAGTAAAATTTTTAATGAAGACATAAATCTCTTGATCTTCTGGGCTCGAAATTTTTCTAAATGTTTGTACTCAAAGAGCTGATTTTTAAATGAGAGTCAAACGCTCTGATTTAAGAAATTCATCATATATTCTTGCACATAGTTCATCTTAAACAAAAGGAAATTTACTCTTAAAATAACGCTTTTCAAATAACCATTCACAATATTTTCCCGCGACCTGCTAGAAATAGGTTCGCCAAAGAACAGGGGTCACCCCGCATGCGCAGCTTCTAGGATGCTGGAAGCGCGTATGTTCGTAAGTGTACGACATTAAAAGATCTTACATTATGTCATTAAAGAAACAAGGCATCAGAGGATACTCCAAGAGCATCGGGATTTCGTGAACCATACTAAAACACATAATTCGGCTTAAAGTGCACATTCGTATGTGCAGAGTCAGATGTAAATTTTCTTGGAGTACCAGTACTGTATTATCTAATGTTTGGTTCTTCATTATGGCATAATGTCATACGTGCTAGATGATGAAAACACGCACTTTTGAAGTGCAGCGAACAGTTGAAAGTAGCCAATAGTGTGGAATTAAACACTTTGTTTCAAATAAATTGACTGCCTCATCGGAAAAGATTAATAAAAGCCAAATTTCTTTAGCAAATCGACAAAAATAACTTCATTGTTCTTCAAGGCTATTAATACTTGACTGTCAGAAAGGTGGAAATAAAATAAAATCTGAAACTAATAACATATTTTAGCGTTCCGTACTCATGTCAATTTATTCACTTGATAGCTTCCGGCCAATTTGTTTTCACTTGACGTGAGAGCAATAAACGAAGAGGAAACAGTAAAATCATTAAACGTAAATGCCGGTCACATAGAGATTATCCACTTTCCCACTAACTCAGACTGCTCTCTGCATAAAAAAAAAAAAAAAAGCAATCAATATTGGATGGGGTAATTTGTAACCGGCAGAACAA
This sequence comes from Schistocerca americana, assembly GCF_021461395.2. Taxonomy (NCBI): domain Eukaryota; kingdom Metazoa; phylum Arthropoda; class Insecta; order Orthoptera; family Acrididae; genus Schistocerca; species Schistocerca americana. The sequence continues at coordinate 199,438,905 of NC_060129.1, read as the reverse complement.
GAACTCTTCAAAAAATTTGCACTCTTTATTGCCTACAGCTAATATCTCATTTTTTTGGCTGACATGAAATGATATATAAGATACATGAAACCAGTAGAAGAGACAAGCAAGAGAGTACTTTTTCTTCAGTCCGTAAGTCCTAGCATTTTTCTCTCCAACCTTGTTACAGCTTTACATGGCTCGCTTTCCTTTCTGGGAAAGAATCTATTAGCTCATCAAAGATCGTCAAATGTTTTGCTACATGAAAAAATAAATGTCATTGTCTAATACTGAAAAAGCTGTTAATACAAACAGTACCCAAGACTTGTGTGGTTTCTCTATCTGATTACATGTATTTTGTCACGGTCTGCTAGATAAAACGAAATAGGGCTGTCTAATATTGCAGCTATTGTAACACACACCAAATAAACGAGACTGTTTTGGCACAAATGGTCATTTTTATAACACAAGCAAAAAAAATAATTCACAAAGTACCAATATCAAATGCTTATTAGGCCTACTACAAGCAAAATGTTTTCTGTTCGGAAATAGTTTCACATTTCATTCATACGCTAAAGCACGAGATCGAAAAGTAGTAGTACGAAATTTTTATATAAATTTCGAATCGTCTTATTCTTCCATAATTTGTGTGATGTCCCCGTTTCTTCTCCTTCCCCGTCCCGCCAAACAATCTTGTTATCACTAATTCTGTAACTTATGATCCTGTTAACTTCGCTAACAATCAACGGTTTAGTTATCCTGCATTTTATTCTCCAGTTAGGCGTTATTACGTGTTCATACAATGTCTTTTCCACACTACTCAGGCGGCTGCTACCGGGGACAGTACAACTGGCCCTATTAGTATAGAGATCTGGCTAAAAATTTTCTATCAAAATTTCATTTTCTTGGATACACCAAGAAGAAAATATGTAATCTTTCTTACCTATCATTCCTGTTAGTCATTTATTTCCACTCTGGTAGTCTGAATCTATGGATTTCGCTGGTAATTATATCAGCGCTGATCATTTGCAAACACAGTCAACCACATAAACAAACAGCAACTGCCATTCACCCGTTCGGCTTTATTCCACTCAGCTCGTATAGCCCCGCCCCCTTCTGTCTGCAGGAAAGCTTATTTCTAGATGCGACAGGATTCCCCTTGCAGATACATGACGTACATTATACACGCATTCAAAATTCAACTTATGATTCATTCAGAAATATGTTCTAAAATGTTAAAAAACCAACAGGGATGCGTTTCAGAATCATATGAATAATCGACAGTCCAACGTGCGCTGGATACTAGGTGCTTTGTGAAACAAGGTTTTTACCCTCAAGAATATGAATTTGGCGACCCCCTCCCATTCCCTGAAATTGCTGCCCGGGGTAGACACCCCGGTTTGCCCCCAGTGAATCTGGCTACTTGCACGCGCCAGTAAAATTTTTCCGGGTAGCATTTTGCTGCTGCTGCTGCTTATACAGGTAACGGTCACACTTCTGTAGCCAGAAGCGGGAGAAGGTACTACACATGTGCGACTCAACTGCACATGCGTACAAGCCCGCCCGCAACTGCTCAACGAATCTAAAGTAAACAGTTGTGATGTCATGCTCATCGGAGATGGAGGCAATTTGTTGTTATGATGCATTGAACAGTCTTCCTAAGGCCTTTAACACATATTGCTATTGGCAGACGCTTGTACAAGCACTGTGTTTAGTTGTTGTATATGGCGCATTTCCTTTGCAACTTAAGTTTTGTTTTGTTTTATTTTATTTATTTCCCCCCCCCCCTCCCCCCCTCCCCCCCTCCCCCCCCTGTTGTTCATGTTTTATTGCTGCAGTATTATTCTGCAGTAGTGGGATACGTAATATCCTTTTTTTAGAGTATTGTTTCTTACCAACCAAAATTACAAAAATTTAACTGAAAGCTAAAACAAAAAAATTCCCAGAAGTCAAAAAAATTCCCGGGTTTATCCTGGTTTTCTCCCGGATGAAAAAATTCCCGGGTTTCTCCCGGATCTCCTGGTTCGTAGACACCCTGTGTACTGTGCACGAAGCACGTCGTGTCCCCTCACGTCTGTGGAACAGGCAAAGGACTCCCTGCCACATTTTGTGCCAGGCTGCACCACTGGTAGGAGCCTTATAGCAGCTGGACTAGGGAATGACCCCAACGCAAATGACTGTCTTTGAAGTGTTGCCACGACTGGCAAGCATAAACTGCAGACAAATGACACTGCCTCGCATACAGTGACGAACTGTGGCTCAGAACTACTCTGGACGACCATTTGGTAGCAACCTGGGGAGAGGCACAGCAATGTCACTCATGGCACCACTGGGTGAGGAATCGCCGGATACGAATTCGGGTCGAGACCCGTAGTAGCCGAGTGGAACTCTGGTGGCAAAACAGTACACCGCAGGTATATCGGATCCCCACGTGTTACATTTCGTGCGACAGTACTGCGTCGTCCTCAACTGTCCACACGTGGCACCTGCCTCTATGACCCGTCTGTGGGATTTTGAGGTACTCCTGGGGCCAGCGAGAACCCCAGATCTGACCCTGAAGGAACGTGTGCAACCCCGTCTGACAACCACTCTATCTCCGTGTCCGCATCCACGATTACGTGGACCGATTACAATAGTTGTTAGCAAACTTGCCTTAGGAGAGGATATGACAGTTTTATGACACCAACCACAACCAAATCAGTGCAAGCAAGCTTAGAAGGTGTAACAAATCTACTAAACACACTGTCTACACTATGCCTGTCCATCCTGTTCAGGACTATTACTGTTCTGTGTAGAATCCTTACTACCAAGAATTGGAGGAGAACATTCAAAAAGTTCAAATAGGAGCAGCATCTGGTAAGTCTTCACTGACCTGCAGTTCTGGTGACTTTTCCAAACTCTGCCTCTTTCTCTAAACCTCTCCAGTCCTTTTCCTTCACCCCTCTTCCTTCCCATTCGCCTGAAGGAGGAGCCACTGGCTCCATGAACTTGCCTAATTATAACATCCTTTTCCATGTTTATACTGCCACCACTTGCTGCATAGATCTCCCCTCCCCCCCCCCCCCCCCCCCCCCCCCAATCCAATTACATTATTTTGTCAAATATTGATTGTTTTCATTGTTATAAGCTTTATTTACTGTTTCTCTTTATAGTGATGTTCAACAACAAGCATCACATTAGAACACTGATATCTTTTTAACATGGTTTCACAAAAAGAGCAAATCTAATTGCTGTTAGAAAGAAACTAAAACAATTAGTTATTTCAGATCTTTTTTAAATAGGCAAAATTTAAGTTGCTTTAATTTCACATTTTGGACAATCTACAAAGAATGACAGTAAGAGTAATTTATTCACTTTTGCTTGTTGTATGTCCTCTGCTTTCCTGTATTTTATACTTTCCTACATGTAACACTTTTTGGAGCAGTCCACTAAGAAGTGTAAAAAGGGAACTTTACTGCATTTATTTTCTATGCATAATGTACAGTTATATGTAAGGTGAATATCTAAAGGAAGGAAGATTATCATTCTCCAACCTGTCAACATCAATGTCACTAGAGAAGCAGCGTAAGTTTGGATTGGGAAGGAATGGGGAAGAAACTGGTCATGTTCGTTTCATAGGAACCATCCCAGCAGATACCTCACAGTGCCAAATTTCTAAGGGATAGTCTGGGTAGATACAGAAGAAACTACGACAGACACATCACCGCCAGGTAAAACTAATGTGCCAATAAAACAATGAAGCTTTTACCGTGTCATATCTGAAGTGTGTCCTCTTGTGTCTGCCTCCTGGAACAATTGGAGATGGTTTCAGTTTACAAATTCAGTGAGACTTCACAGTAAATGAAGGAAACTATACTAATAGCTGCAGATAACTGATTATTCATCAAGGTTTCTTACTGGTAATATGTATCAAAAGTAATAAAGCATGTACATTGTACACAGTGAAAATTGCATAAACTACTCACAATGTATAACATCACTTGCACTTCATGTTACCTGATTTTACCTTCTTTTTACACTTTCTCAACATCCTTTACACACTACTACTATTATTACTACTACTAACAACAACTATTAATTATTTGACAGCTGGTAAAAACTCCTGTTAGGCATTTACATATTTAATTTTATTACCACTTTGTTTGGTGTTTTTAATTCACTCTGCAACATTTCTGACATTCCATAACACCCTACCTACTGACAGGATCATACATGGTACAACTTACAACAATGCATCAGATGACAAAATCTCTCACTCTGAAGGCTTGAAGGTGCATGCATCAGGATGACTGATTCAAATCAGTCCACAGCTGCGGAAAACCAAGTTTGTCAAATCTGTAGCGTGCTCAGATTGTCCGAGTTACTTAACATGCTTACCACTTGAAACAATCCAGGAGGCCAGTGTAGCTTACCAAATACTATGCACACAGTAAACATAACCTACCACAGCTACAACTCTACAGGAATTCTCACATATGTGGAAACTTACCTCAATCTCAGTTGAATCCACCCCTAAATATACGTCTGGATCCTCTTCATTACAGTCACTGAACTCTGGGACACATTCTTCAAAAACCTGGAAACAGGAAAATAATTCATGTTAATTGAAGCTATAAGCAGATTTACCATATACTATTAGGCTCTTATTTTAAAGGAAAGGTAAGAAAAAACAAAAACCCTAATTTGTGCATTATGAAAACTTTTTTAAATGGAAAATTCTGTATTTTCATTGGTGAGCTGCAAGTTCATCTCTGAACCCTTATGCCGCTCTCACACGGAATGTGAAGAGTACTGGTGACATGAAACAGAAAATATTTTGTTATCTTGCTACATGAAATTTAATCATTCACACACATAAGAAACATATTAAGTACTGTCGAATTTTGAAAATGTGCAATCAAATGGGAACAAAAATGATGCAAGATCACTTTTTATGCCATAGGCAGAAAGAAACAGATGCAACATTGAAACAAAGTTTATTTAAGTCAAAGAGCCACAATTGGTAATCATCCCGTGAAAAACTAAAAACTATGGAAATATGTTGTTTGGGAACCACATACACATTAAAAGAAAGAACATATTCTTTTGGTACAGTTTTAAAAAATAAAGATTTAGAAACGGATGCCGGTGTTTAAAAGTGCCACAACATCACAAAAAGCAAAGGTACAGGAAAGGAATATAAACATCCACTTGTGTTTTACACAACAAATGACTGTGTGATTGTCTGTTGGTCATTCAGAAATGTAAACCACTTGAGATTAACCTGGAAAATGTGGAGGAAAACAAGTAACAAATAAAAATTTGATGCGTTTTGTGCTTTTAATTAGCACAGGATATTTCATAGCATTCTACTTTCAAAACCTATTGATCTTTATTCAAAACCCACACGGACATAAAAATTTAACTTCTCACAAATATTCAAAACTTTGTTCGCTGGTTAAAAACACTTTGTCAAATGATATTTGTTCAGCAGGGAAATGAATACTTTTGTAGCTCTCCCTTTAACATTTTGCGGACTACTGAACCTGTTGATGTATCCAAACACTTTCTTGAATATTTCCTCAGAACATCTTTAAGAATTATTAATGAAGCAAACACAGCTACTGTAATTCACGAGTGTCCATCTTTGGAATCACAATCTGTATGATTTTGATTGAATGAACTGTGGGTTGTTCGTGAAACATTGTAAATTAACTAAACAATCCCCATTTTTTGCCTTGTTTCACAGTTTTATTATTAATGTTACTACACAACCTAGATTTCACGTTATACGCCCATTTTCAAGTACATTACTGATTTCCAAAGATGATAATGCACACTTAACATGATGACAAAGCAGAGATAATCATCTCAACCTCTTAAGGTATCAGTCCATAGCTTAATGTAAAATTGCATCAGTGAGCATTTTTTAACAAATTACATAGATAATTACACAGTTCAACAACTACACTAACATGACAGGACTAAAGTTACACATGAGTCACGAACTTTTTAAATGCAATGGACTGGGGCCGAAAGTTTTGCTTCTATCCTGGGGTTGTTATCTCATATCTCATCTAAAAGAGGTGAATAATTGAATTGGGTTTGCTTGTTTACTAATGGGTGTGGGGATGCACACATCTGTCTTCTTATGTCTAAAATTTCTAATTGGTTGAGTGAGTTTAGCTCCCTTTTCCTATGTGTGTAAGACTTGTACATCTACTATGTGTTTGTTGTTATTGTTTAGGTAATGTTCCGCAAAGGCTGAAGCAGACTTCTTCAATCTCCAGCTTCTGTGATGTTCTTTACGCCTGGTGCAGATTGAACTCCCCATCTGTCCAATGTCACAAGACTGACACTCAGGGCATGAGATTTTATAAACCCCACCTTTTGTGATGGCCAATTTGTCTTTAGCATTGAACAAACAACTACATATTGTCTGAGGTGCATAGAAAAACCACAGAGAAACCCTTTGCCTTCAAAATGTTACTTACCCCTTTTGATGTTATCCATTTAAAAGGTGATCTGCAGCATTTCTTTACGAGTTTGTCTGTGTTTTTCGCTGGGGACAGTAGGGACCTGGCTTGCTTCCTTCCTCATCTTTTTACTCAAAATTTTATCAGTGATGTTGGTGTTAAATGCATTATTTGTGGCTATTGTTTTTATTGTGCTAAGTTCGTGGTCAAACTATTCTCGTACATAGGAATAGAAAGGAGATGGTGGATCATGTGGTGGACTGCTGCACGTTTAGGCCGTACAATGTTGGGAGGAAGCCGGGATGAATGTGTCAGTGAAGGAGTCTATTCGGCATTTTTAAATTTATGGTTACTGTTTTCTATCTGTAACCTAATGTCCAGTAAATTTATGCTGCCTCCCCACCCCCATGAAAGTGCAGTGTGCAGAAAAATTCAAGCTGGCACAGGAACAACAACAACAACAAGCACTGCATCAGAACAACATTGAGTTCGTAGTCATGAAGGAGTTTAAAACTATGATTGAAAACAGTAATGCGATTGTGACAAGGTCAGATAAGAGAAACTGTAGTGCTGTTAAATAAAACAGATTACACAACAAAGCAGAAGAGTTTTTCCAGTCAGTGCAGCTACAAAAACTACAGAGAGACCCACCAGCTAGTTACAGTGATCAGCCTAAGCAGGTAGTAAACAAATGATACAACATCTTCCCTGAATACACTCATAAAGAAATGGTGTAGATCACCTTTTATATGGATAACATCAAATACGGTAAGTAACATTTTGAAGGCAAAGGGTTTCTCTGTGGTTTTTCTATGCACCTCAGACAATACGTAGTTGTTTGTTCAATGCTAAACACAACCAACCAGCAATCACAAAAGGTGGGGTTTATAAAACCTCATGCCCTGAGTGTCAGTCTTGTGACATTGGACAGATGGGGAGTTCAATCTGCACCAGGCTTAAAGAACATCACAGAAGCTGGAGATTGAAGAAGTCTGCTTCAGCCTTTGCGGAAAATTGCCTGAACAATAACCACAAACACATAGTAGATGTACAAGTCTTACACACATAGGAAAAGGGGGCTAAACTCACTCAACCAATTAGAAATTTTAGACATTAGAAGACAGATGTGTGCATCCCCACACCCATTAGTAAACAAGCAAACCCAAATCAATTATTCACCTCTTTTAGATGAGATATGAGATAACAACCCCAGGATAGAAGCAAAACTTTCAGCCCCAGTCCATTGCATTTAAAAAGTTCAAATGGCTCTGAGCACTATGGGACTTAACAGTTGTGGTCATCAGTCCCCTAGAACTTAGAACTACTTAAACCTAACTAACCTAAGGACATCACACACATCCATGCCCGAGGCAGGATTCGAACCTGCGACCGTAGCAGTCGCGTGGTTCCGGACTGCGCGCCTAGAACCGTGAGATCACCGCGGCCGGCGTTTAAAAAGTTCTTGACTCATGTGTAACTTTAGTCCTGTCATGTTAGTGTGATTGTTGAACTATGTAATTATGTATGTAATTTGTTAAAAAAATGGTCATTAATGTAATTTTACATTAAGCTGTGGACTGATACCTTAAGAAGTTGAGTTGATTATCTCTGCTTTGTCATCATGTCAAGTGTGCATTATCATCTTTGGAAATCAGTAATGTACTTGAATATGGGTGTATAACCTGGAATTTAGGTTGTGCAATAACTTTAATAATAAAACTGTGAATCCAGGCAAAAACAGTGTTTGTTTAGTTAACAATTTGTACGGTTAGTGCATCTGACTTAGCTGCCAACTGCCAACTGCCTTTGACGAGTGCTGCAGTCAAAGATAATACAGGCAAACACAACCCTTGTCACTACTTCTGAGCACTGGACCAAAACATGCTGGAAGCCAGAATCACATTTACATCAGTTTCCATGTCTACACCTACATCCACATACGTAGGCTACTCACAAGCCACCATGCGGTGATGACAGAGGGAATCTTGTATCAGCACTTATCATTCCCTTTCATGTACCACCGACAAATGGAGAGATGAAAAAACCTACTTGCATACGAGCCCCAATCTCTCTTATATTGTCTCCGCTGTCCTTAGGTGACATGTACATTGGCGCCACCAGAAATATTCTACTGTCAGCCACAAATGCTGGTTCTCTAAAACTTTCTAACTAGTGTTTTATGACATAAACGTCATCTCGCCTCCAGGGATTCCAATTTTTGTTCAGTATCTACATAGTTGCATCCACCAGTAAAAAAACGAACAGCATGCTTCTGAATGGCCTTGATTTCTACCTTTAATGTGACCTATTGGGGATTCCAAACAGTCAACCATTTGCCTTCCCTATTATCAACAGTATATGCTCATCCCATTTCATATTGCTCTGCAACATGACACTCATATATTTAATCGACGAGACTGCATCACGAAGCAGACCTACTAATAAAAATTGTATTGCTGTAATGGCATTGAATACTTTAGCCAAATTATGCTACCCTGTCACTACGAACAAAAATGTTCATTAATTTGAAAGGTGACTTACTGGCAGAAAAGATGTAATATCACCAACAATTTCATACACAGTAGTAGCTAGATAAATTGTTTCATTTTTATATATAACACCACTGACCATCCCATTTTCTCCTCTTTTGTTCTGAGTTTGCAAACTGCTGGCATAATATCTGTACTGCCGTACACTTCTGGCAATGACAGCAAGCAATCTACTTCTCTGCAGCAACTTTTAACATACCTCCAGGAAGGGAAAGGTATTTCTCTGTGCTATTTAGTGAACATAAAGACTTACTGAATATACAGAAATAACTGTTTTCTCCCTCCACACTGTCAAGATTTAATGACTTAGCAACAGGAGGGCAACAGAATTGGTAGAAGGGAAGTAACCAATTGCCCTTTTGTGATACACAAATGTTAACATTTTCGAAATGGTATTTTGTTAGAAGTGATATCCAGTAATTTCCTCAGAAAAAGAAATTAAGTGGTTCTGCCACCTTTCATAAACTCACAGTTTACAACACCTTACCTAAACTGTTAATATTCTTTTCTTCAAAACACCTATAATTCCACCAATTCAAATTCATAGTAACCACGGCACACTAGCATCCTCATCCAATTGGCACCAATACTGTGTACAAGGCGGGCAGTGTCACTCGGGTCACAGATTGCTATATTTAGTTGTCTGTGCACTTACGTGCAGGGGAGCGCGTGATTACAATAAATGAGCACTAACATGAAAGCTAAAAATGGTTCTCTTGATATTACGCACTTTTCAAGGTCATGTACCCATCACTACATTTGACAGACTACCTTCCTGCATTTCTGTTTAATACTGATATCCCATAATATTCATTATTTCAACACAAATGATCTGATAATTTCCACAATATTACAGTCTATTTATACACTAGAGGAAACAGCACATGTATGTAGAGTATACTGCACCTCTATCCATTCGCTCACAGAAATATAGGTAGCTTAGAACAAAATAACTGCTAAGAATATTAATGAGACAAACAAAGAATGAATTTGACATGCAGCAGCTACATACCTCTTTCTTAATGCTCCGTGGGTCACAAATGATAAGTTGATTATCAGCAAGTGGATCAGTCTGTAACAAGACAATAAGAAAAATAAAACAATTTTAATCATTGTGATTCCGAAGTGTGTAATTGCCTGTTAATTTTGGGATTACAAAGATTTGCACATATAACTTGTACAGAAATGTTTCCTGAGGGGAACCTGTACAACTATACAAAGATTTTTTTTTTAGAACATTGCTAATTCTTCTGTATCCCTACAAGACCCTTTTTGTGGCAGACAGCATTCCATCCAGTTATAAACTAATCTATGCAATCTTCTCCTCTGGTACCAGTACACCTGTTCACCAGCCACCAACCTGCATCCCCTGGCATCACTCTGGCCTGGAAATCAGTCAACCGCATCCTTCACTGAGGCTTCAACTACCTCTCCTCCTCCCCGGCTGGAAGGATATCCTAACAAAATTCCTACTCACATCACCCAAAGTTGTGTTCCACCAGCCACCCAACTTACAGAATACCTTTACCCATCTTAGTTCCAATCCTGCTCCCAACCCTTCACACCATGCGTCATTCTCTTTTTGTTGGCCCCTGTGCAAGACCGTTCCCCTTACACCTGACATCACCTGCAACCACTGTCCAGTCACAGGCTCTGACTACCCAACAAAAGGCAGGGCCACACGTGAAAGTCACCACATTACACACTAATGAGAAGAACATTATCACCACCTGCTTAATAGTTTGTCCATCCTTTGAATGAAATACATGACTAATTCGGCATATCAGGGATCCAATAGCTTGTCGGTAGGTTTGTGGCATTAGATGCCTATGTACAACTCGTGTATTTCGCATAAATAATGGGCTGCTGGTTTGCATAGTGATGACGGTGGCCAATAGTGACCCAGATGCGTTCCACAGCATTTACATCAGGTGAATTCGGCTGCCGAGACATCAAAGTGAGTTCACTATAATGCTCCCCAAACCACTGTAGCACAGTTCTAGTACCGAGACACGAACAATTACACTGTTAAAAGATGACATCGCCGTCGGGGAAGACACCGAGCGTGAAGGTTGGCTAAATGGATCTGAGCACTATGGGACTTAACATCTGAGGTCATCAGTCCCCTGAGCGTGAAGGGATGCAGGTGGTTCGCAAATGTCAGCGCGTATTTGATTACTAACACAGCCCCGTGAAAGTGGAGAAGAATGTCTCCCACGTCATAACACTGCTCCCACCAGACCGTGCCCACGGAGCACTGCACGTTTCGAGCAACCGTTCACCTCGACGACAGTGCTCGTGGAGACGACCGGTCACCTGGTGTAGCAAAAATTTAGTTCATCCTAAATGCCGACACGTTTCCATTAATCGACGGTCGAATCCCGACGGTCCACACCCGCTTTAATCTTAACTGACAATGTCATCGGGACAAGATACGAACGTGCCGTGGAGCTCCACGTTCGACAACGTACGGCGAACAGTGTACTCAAAAATATGTGTGCATTCACCGGCACTGTGCTCTTTAGGCTGAAATGCCACCGATCACCACCTATCGTACTTTACAGAGCAGACCAGCCTCCGAGCTCCACGTTCCGTGAAAATTCGTGGACGTACGACCGTTTAGCGCCTACTGGTAGTTTCACTGTCCTACTTCTTTCTGTAGATGCTCACGATAGTAACACACGAACATTCGACCGGCTTTGTCATTTTTGAGATACCGGTTCACAGGTTCTGCGTAATAACAATCTGCCCTTTGTCGAAGTCGCTTATCTCAGAGGATTTCCCTATTTGCAGCCTGTATCTTCACTAGGGTGATCCCCCATTCGTGTCTGCTCCACTTACATCCTTTCGTTACCACATCACTTGCCCGCAGCGCCACCAAACACTATCTAACATCGTAGTGGGCAGTGGTTATAATGTTTTGGGTTATTGGTGTGTGTCACCAATGTTACAATTACTGTACAGCATCCGACATTGGCACGACAAGTAATCAACTGGTTACTCGCTCGAATGGCCGCTATACAGTATACCGTACAGTTGCCGAACATGGTGCAAACCACAACACAAATGACTTCCAACAGCTCATTTACTACATGGGCTAGTTGGACACTTTTCCAGGAGAAATTTCTCTGGACAAGGCAGATGAGAATTGTCTACCCCATATATCATTGCTCTCACAACGTCCCTGGCCTAAACCTCCACTAACCTGTTCCCACTGCCTTACATTACCTTTTCCGTTCTATCTCATGCTCACACTCCTTCTCCATCGAGATAATTCACTGCTTTCTCTTACCGCTCTTCCCTTCCTCTCTCTCTCTCTCTCTCTCTCTCTCTCTCTCTCTCTCTCTCTCCCCTCTCTCTCTCTCACCTTTTCCCCCTCTACCTTTCTCACTTTCCTTACTTGTCTCCCTCCTTATCTCCATCTTCCTTTCCTCTTCTTCATCTTATATGTTCCACAATCTGAACTCCTTTCATCTTATTGTGCAGCTGCTGGGTCATCTGCTTTAAGATCTACATCACTCAATCGCTCTACCTCCTCCTTGCCACTTGCTTCCTTCCCCAACCTGCCACTAACTCTATCTGGCCAGGAAACTGTTATCAATAACAGACAGTCACTCTCACCATGGCCATGGTTATGTTTTCTGTTGTCTGCGTATGTGAATGTGCATACATCCACTAGAGAAAGAGCGAAAGTTTGTCAACTAGTATAAACAATTTCTATTTTGTGTTTCTAAGTGCCACACATCAGTCAGCTGTAAGAGAGCGATTGCTTTTCCTTCATTTTAGGTAAAGAGAAAGAAAGGATGGCAGGTAAGAATATTATTTTGTGCTGTCATTTATATCATAATATGACTTACAAAGAATGTTTACTCATTTGAGTGTGATGCTGTTACTATAATAAAACACTTATTAACAACATTCAAGATGTGCAAAACAGTAGACACTGAAAGATTTGTCGGGAATAATTGCAATCCAAGCACCTGTTGACAGAAACACTTTAAGAAGAAAAAAGTATCTAGTTTCAATATTCGCAGTGTATTTCTCCAGGATGAAGAGGGATAGGTTGGGATGGTTTGAAAATGTAGGATATGTCACTCAGAGCCAAGACAGAGAGAGGCAAATCTGTACCAAGTATGACAGAAGACAAAGATGAAGGAAAAGGTGTAAACGAGTAGGATGTCACAGACAGAACACTGATAAGCACTGTGCCAGTGTAAGAGCTGATTGATGGATAAAGTGGGAAGCAAAGACGAATTAAAGACAGAAATGTGAAGCAGTAAAAACAGTTTAATTAAAAACTGTGACAAGAACAGAAAAGGAGAGTGGGAGAAACCGAAAGCAGATATAGGGGAAGGATGAAGACTTAAAATAAATAAAAAATAAAAAAGAGGACAGGGGAAATAGTGCAATTCCTTCCATAAAAAAGGGGACAGGGGAAATAGTGCAATTCCTTGCATAAAAAAGGGGAAATGTTTCATATTATTCTAGGGCATTGCAGGAGTGTCTGGAGTACTTACAAGATAAATTCATAAACAGGCTGCAAGAATTGTAATGGGTTGATAAAGCCCTTATAAAAGTGGAACAGAAATGCCCACAGGAATGAAATGGGAATCCTCAGAAGAAAATTACACAGTTCAGAAAATCATACACAAGTTTTTGGTTCTGCCGGGAAAAAAGCTTTTTGGTTGCAGACAAACAATTTTGCAATGTATCAATGACTTCTCAAATGGTTTCAAATCTTCTTCCCCTGAGTGCTTCCTTCCATGGATCAAACATAGAAACTGCTTTGAGCCAGGTCTGGACAGTATGGCAGGTGTTCAAGCAATTCAGATCCCAACTGCTTTATTGTTTCGGTTGTCCATTTGGCAAAATGTGGTCCAGCGTTATCTCGCTGCAGGATTACACCTTTTCAGAGTTTTCCGTGAAATTCGGATATGATTGCAGGTTTCAGTTTAGTTCACAACACATCACAATAGTTCTCACTGTTCACAGTTTTGCCATTTGCGGTGAAATGAATGGCTACCACACCTTCCATGTCTGAGAATGGTATTAACACAATCTTATCAGCTGATGGTTGGTATTCAAATTTCTTAACTTCTGGTGGTAATGGCTGCTTCCAATTCATGCTCGCAGTCTTATATTCTGGTTCGTGATGATGCTTCCCCGTTTTGTCTACAGTAATGATTTGTTGTAAAAATCCGTCTCCCTCGCAATGACAATGCACCAAATGTTTCCGAGGGATGTCCATCCTTTGCATGTCTTATGCTGTGCTGGCAATTCTTTTGGTACCCACCTTGCACACACTTTACAAAAATATAGCTTGTATAAGATGGAGCACGTGGAACCGTGACTAATATATAAAGTATTAGCCATTTTGTACACTGTGATTCATCTGTTTTCCATCACCATGCAGTTAACAACTTCCAAATTGTCCTAAGTTGTTGACGTTGATGGTCTGCCCGATTTATCCTCATAACATAGAGGAGTTCTTCCCTGTTTGAAGCGCTCTATCCACTTGTAGATCTTGCTTCACAATAAACAGCTCTCACCAAACTGTGCCCGCATTCAATGAATAATTTCCACAGGTTTAACACCTTCCGCAAACAAAAAGCGAATTACTGCCCTCATTTCCTCCTTCGTGCAGTTCGACAATGGAGCTGCTATGTTTCATGGTCTGCTACAATACAACAACTAACGTGGGAGTAAGAGCGTCACGTTGCATAGATTTGTTGCTGATGACAGTACTTCAGTCCTGGATACTCGCCAAATGGCGAGAAACTGCGGAAGTCCCTTTGCTTTTTGACTCCATCTTATAATTCCATTTGATGAGTGTCTCTATCCATTAAAGTTTGGTACAAATGTGATATTACCTCTGATAAAAATGCCTCAATTCATAGTAGTCTTTTCCTGTTTATAAGGCAACTTAGTTCCTTTTGTTTTCTGCTAAAGTTTTGTTGATTAAAAATTTTAGCACAAAAAGTAACAGCAACAGTTCAATCAGGTTAAGCCCATCAGCTGAAGCAAGAGCTTGAGCTCTTTACATTAAATATGTGAATTATTGTTACTTTTGCTGATTCCTATGACAGGACTAAGAAAATTCACAGTGTCACATTGAGTTGCATTTGGTGACATTACATTACATGCTGACAAACAAAATCCTAGGAAACGACACCAACAGAGGCCTGGTGCTGAAAAATGTGAGAACAACTGGTCCGCAAGTTTGGCAAGTCAGGATTGCAAAATACTAGCACAAATCCAGCAAAATGGAACAACTGGTAAAAACTAGTAAGGGAAGAATCAGTTTCGGTTCTGCATAAATGTAGAACACGAGAGGCAATGCTGACAATGACTTATCCTGCAAGGTAGAGTGAAAGAAGGTAAACTCACATATTAAACTTATGTAGGTTCAGGAAAACTTTTGACAATATTTTAAACATTGGAGGGTCCAGGTTGGAATACCAACAACATTATGAAAAGGACAGATTGCTACACACCATAAAGACGACACGCTAAATTGTAGACGGGCATGATGAAAAGGCTATTACAACATGAGCTTTCAGCCAAAGCCTTCTTCGGAAAGGAAAACCCATACCCGTTAATATAAGTGTGCACACCTCACAAACACAAGACTGCTGGGCTTTATTTAGCTATCACCATGCACTGAAATCAGGTATCTTACCCAAGATACTTCCCACCTCTCCTAAAGTTCAGTCGCCCACCCAACCTCCACAACATCTAGTCCACCGTTAGGCCACTGCCAATCCCAACCCCTTGCCACAGGAATCTTACCTCTGTGGAAGATTCAAGTGCAAGAGCTGCCCAATCCATCCACCCAGCACTTCCTATTGCAGCCCAGTGCTGTTACAGGTTTACCTTAATTCATCAGGGACCGGGCCACCTGAGAAAGCAGCCACGGCATTTAACAGCTCGGCTGCAATCATTGCACAGCTCTTTGTACTGATATGACTATCAATCAGCTGTTCACCAGGACAAGCGGGCACCACCAAACTGTTGCCAAGAGCAAGGTGGACCACTCTGTTGCACAATATGTGGCTGAACATAACATGCTTGAATTCCTTGGCTGCTTCACAATCTAGCCCATCTGGATTCTCCCCTCCACCAGAGCTTTTCTGAACTGTGCACATGGGAGTTATCCTTACGACATTCTCTGCTCCAGATATCCCAGCCTCAATCTATGACGATCTACTGCCCCCACATCCTCCAACGAAGTGTCTGCCTTCTCTGTCCTATCAACCCCTCCCGCCCCAATTCACGTCCCCTCACCGTCAATGTGCACTGTGTTACGGCGTAAAGTCAAGAGCTGGCACACCAGTCGGGAACGATAGAGAAGAGATGGCTGTGAGAATACATCAGCCAATCGCATGCCGATCGACCCCTCTCCAGGACGCCCCAGTTGAATAGTAACTTCAAGGTTAGCGACTTGGATAGAAGCGTCAATGCTCGTTACTTCACTAGTACACTCTATGTATACTCTTGTTATACTGAAGAGATTACTTATGTTGTATGTTGCCCTTTTCTTGCGACACATCTGTGTAGTTGCCAGAGTTAAGTATTGTCATTTCCTTTTTTTGTAATAAAACTCATTAATATGATTTGTTTGGATTGTTTGCCTAGCGAACCAAGTACATAGGATTCCTACACTCCACATATTTGATAACAAGTATAGAGACATAATATGCTGCTCACTGCCAAAGCACGCACTGGTCTTTTCCCTTTTCTGCTCTTCTACTTTTCCAACTCCCCCGCCCCCCATCCCAACAATGCATCTGGCAGTCTTATCCTGTCACCACGTTGCCCCGGCATGCTCCGTCAGGCAGCACATACTTCTCTCCCCCACACCTGTTATCACCATCTCGACTCGACACATATACCGTAATGAAAGAGCAAGCAAGTGAGCAAGCTCCACCTGTGACACACTTACCAGCAACTTATACTTGGCACCAAGGTAAACTTCCAGTTTCACCGTATACATTAAAATACACTGCAAGATTCTACATTTATTCACACTAAAGATATAGTCTTGAGAAATCTGATGAATTTTTTTGTATGTGTTAGGAAGCCTTTCTCTGAGCATTTGCCTGGAGAGTATCCTTATGTGGATGGGAAATTTAAACATTAAACAATTTGGGTAAGAAAAGAATAGAGAGACTTTTGAAGTGTGTGCTGCAGAAGGATGGTTAAGATTAGATGGGTAGACTGGACAATAAATGATGAATGGAAAATGGGAGAAAATAAATTCAAGGCACAACTTGTCACAAATGACAGATTGGTTGACAGAACACATTTTGAGATGTGTGTGTGTGTGTGTGTGTGTGTGTGTGTGTGTGTGTGCGCGAGGGAGTGGGAGTGGGAACTTGTAGAGGGAAACCAAGGCTTGGCTACAGAGGCAATTTCAAATGGCTGTAGAGTGCATTAGTTATGCAGATATGAAATGGCTTTACACAAGGTAAGTGTTTGAAATTGCTGAACGGAAGAAAAGAAACAACAATGGAGTTACATTTTTCGTATGTACATTGCTGTGGCCCTGTGTTCTGTTCTGAAGTTACTGCAAGTTGACTGATTCATTGCTTATGCTTGGTGTTATAAACTGTTTTCCTCTGATGGTCTGAACCTGAGTGCTCAGCATTTTTACTTTCAACATTTGAGCATCAGGATCAGATTAACGATTTACACTTGCACCGTTCATTGCTAACTTTTTACAGCATGTAACTTATGAAGAGACTGTCCAAAATAATTTATTTTTGCCCAACAGGGAAAAGATCAACAGATAAACCAAGAAACAGGTGTAGAGATCAAACAAACTATCCAGACAATAATGGCTCTGGACTGGCAAATGCCTATCATCTGGCCAGTAAAAGACAGCCTTTGTTGACATAAGCCATTTATGTTGGGGGGGGGGGGGGGGGGGGGCGGGGGGCATATTGAACACCTATGAGAAGATATGGAAAAAACCTTTTTGAGTTTCCCGGTCACCAAAAACCAAAATTCATTATAAATGTTTAAAAGTTTTTAAAATATAGACATGTCAAATCGGATGATTCTTTTTGATACATACTGTGTAATGCTGCCAACTTCATACAAAAGAACCACACAACCTATTAGTATGGCAGTTAATTCCTGACACTGATATCACATCAGGTTACAAAGCGTCAGTACATAAACAAATCAGGTGCAGAAAGAAAATGAAAAAACATTTATCCAGGTACTCAGTTGACAGGAGAGACATTAAAGGAAGGAAACAATTAATTTAATGCTGTTTAAGTATTACTGAAAAAGTGTGCGTCAGTGTTACTATATGCTGTGACAGTTGACTCGCCCCGTTGTACACTTGGAGAATATGTGACATGGACAACAAATGGATACAAAAGTAATGTGAAACAACAGTGCAGATTAAAATGCTGCAGGCGCCGCATCAGACATATGCACAATATCAACTGCTCACCTGCCTATATTCAGCAGTCAAAGTAATTCACATGTAGAACAGCAATTCATGTTGTAGCATCCAGTTATGTAGAACCAGTGTAGTTTTGAACCTTAGTTTTTATATAACTGTTTCGCTTATTTTCTTTATATTCATTTTTTACTGTAGCAGCAGCAGCAGCAGAAATAATTTCATTGAAAGTAAATGGGTATGACAATGCAATTACATACTTATTAAGTAAATAATGTGAATCTGCAAATATGCAGACCACTACATTATTCTCATGACATTTGTTGATAGTAAGTGCAATCACCTCGAATTATCACCATCATTCTAGGAGAGTCTAATATGACCAAATAAGAAATTTCCTGGCACATTAAAACTGCGTTCTGGACCGAAACTCCATCTTTGAAACTTTGCCTTTTGTGGGTAAGCACTCTACCAACTGGGCTAACTAAGCACGACTTACGACCCACCCTCACAGCACAACTTCCGCCAGTGCCTCATCTCCTATCTTCCAAACTTCACATACTGGGAATAGCCCTCAGGTTGGGGCTAAGCCGTATCTCCGTTATATTCTTGCTTCCAGAAGTGCTACACTTTCAAGTTCTGCAGAAGAACTTCCGTGAAGCTTGAAACGTAGGAGAGGAGGTTCTGGCAGAAGTAATGCTGTAACAGCACCTCACAAGTCGCGATTCCGTAGCTCAGTCGGTAGAGCACTTGCCCGTGAAGTGTCCCAAGTTCGAGTTCGGTCCGCCACACAGTTTTATCTGCCAGGAAGTGGAAATTTCATTCTACAGCCAAATAAATTTTCATTGACCATTTTCACTACACTACAATATCACAGATCATTTTCATATTTCTGTATTACTTTAACTGAACATTATTGAAAATCTTCCTTTGGTGAATAAAAAATCCTTGATTGCCTTGCATGTGGCAATATAGATGTCGGGAACACTCTGAGATCAGCGTCTGCTGAACAAAGCAGGTACTTCCAGTAGGTATAACACTACCCATTTCATGTGATTCAAAACTTTAAGTGCTCAACTTCCTTTATTTGATATTTCTTGTACACAGTTTATGTCTTGGTTTGAAAAAACACCACAGTATGGGTAAGGATTTGGAACAAGGCTGAGAAGACTATGCCAAGAGATGTTAGAACTTTACTCTTTGCATAAGAATCACTTCATGTAATTGAATTCCTGTTTTACTAATGCTTCAATATAATGTATAAACACTCATTCTTCTACTAGCAAATTTTCACTTTTTATTTTTTACGGAAATGAAAGTAGCTGTGTGCTTTCAATATTTAGATGCACTGAACACGTGCCGCCTCCTTCCCCAAGACAGTCAGAGAGAGAGAGAGAGAGAGAGAGAGAGAGAGAGAGAGAGAGAGAGAATCTCGACAGTCACAATGTTCACTCATTCTCATTGGCAGTATCTAACTGTGAGTTTAAAAAATGCAGGAAGCCTGAAATTAACAACAAAAATTATGCATTTTATCATTTTGTGATTGCCTAGCAGGTAAATGAGATACAGGCAAGAAAAGTTAGTGAAAAATTTGTAAATTATTAGGGCTGCATTCAAGCTCAGGCTTTCAGATATTTCTGGTAAATTCCAGATTCTTTCCTAGTTGGTAAGAAATAGTACTGCACCAGCTTTATTCGAAGCTTCACGTCTTGATTTTCCACCATCGTCAGACTTCTTACAGCCAGTACCTTCACTGTTCTACATGTCATGACATTTCACCCGAACCCTCTTCTTGGCAAGTAGTACCTTGTGTCCTGTTTGGCATTTCTATCATGAACCAGCATATTTCAGTCATTATATAGCACATTCATTCTTGTTGAAAGCCACAGCGAGTAATCCATTAGGCATCTATTTTATAATCGTGAAAGTAACTCTGACTGTCACCTTTTGACCCCTGAACCACTAATTTGAATTTAATGAAATCTGAACTTTGAGGACTAACACAGGCTAATTAAAAAATTATATCAGTAGGCAGAGGGGATAACAGTGTATTAAGGCAGCAAAAGGTTTGTTGGAATTTGTAAATTCGTGGTAAGATCTTATGGGACCAAACTGCTTAGGTCATCAGTCCCTAAGCTTACACATGACTTAATCTAACTTAAACTAACTTACGCTATGGACAACACACACACCCAAGCCCGAGGGAGGAATCGAACCTCCGACGGAGGAGGCGCGCAGACCAAGACAAGACCCCTCAGACCGTGCGGCAAGTTTGTTGGAAATATGCTCTTTTGCAGTATTTAGCACAGGTGATCTCGACAAAAGTGCTTATCCTTTACATTTCACCAATAATCACCATTTTTCATTGTGTCTGCCACAGTGAATCTAAAAGACAAAAAATGGTGATTGTGAGTGAACCACAGAAGATAAACATAATTATTCTCGCAGTCACATTTGTAGATTTTCCAAGATCTATATTTTAGTATGACATCAAATTATGTACCACTTGATTAGGCAGCATGTTGCTGCCAGCACACTCTTTAGTTTATATAACAGATTACCTTTAAATCACTGAACAAACTTTCATCAAACATACGTCATGACAATCCTGATTAAGCTAGCCTTCCAATAGATGTAAAAACTGCATTGAAACCGATGTATCTGTGTTGGAGATGTCCTGTCACGAACACAGACAGACATTATCACGTAACGCCTGACTTAGCGCGATGGGGCAGTGGAGGGGCTGCACACATTGCAAGCTGTGCTTCTTCGATATTTATTCATCATAACAATTCTACTGGGACACGAACAAAGCTGTGGGTGTCTGTAATCAATGTATGTTTTTAATATGTGTATCATATGTGAAAATGACTGCAATAAAATAAACCTGTGTGTGCGTGTGTGTGGGCGCGCGCGCGCATGAGTGGGAGGGGGGTGGGGGGCACATGCCATGTGCATTTATTTTAAAATTATTCTTACACAGAGCATGTTCACCCTCCTGTTCCTTGTGGCCCCCCACAGATTCGGATCCACAGAATTTTTGTAAAATTTTATCTATATTAGCTGGTATGTCATTTTCCCTCAGAACTATTAAACTGAACTTTCTAGCGCCTAGAATAACTCTAACATCTTCATCTTTCATTTTGACAAAGTCCTACTGTTTGATCGCTCAACAATTCCTCAAGCAAGCCTTTTGTTTTTACATCTTTCTTCTTAGAAAATGGGACAACATCAGATTTCCTGGAAAAAAGTTCTAGCTCTTTAAATTTCAATTTGTACTCAAAACACTTCACTAGATCTGCTATGTCTGGAAACAATTTTCTATTTTGAATTAACAGTCTCTTCAGCTCATTCTTTTTCTAGCTTTTATACCCCCTATATTCTCAGTTTTCTTTTTCATCTCCAATAACACTTTAATCTTCCTCTATGCTCAGGCACTGTGGCTATCCATATTTGAAAACAAGTTTAGTATCTCAAAACAACGACTTTTCTTTCTTCTTGACTACAGAGGTCACTGCAGTTTTAAACACTGATAATTTATATGAAGCCATATTTAAGTAACACTCTTTTAAATAAGAAGTATTTAAAAATTTTTGATTTATAAAGCTCAATAAAAGTGTGTCAATGAGTTAAAAAACAGAATTTCCTGAGATTTTACAAAATTTCCTAAATTCCTTGAGATTTCCTTTATTTTTCCAGATAAAATGTAACACCCTGAGAACGTCAGGTTTTCCGAGCATGGGTGTGTGTGTGTGTGTGTGTGTGTGTGTGTGTGTGTGTGTGTGTGTGTGTGTTATCCTTAGCGTAAGTTAGATTACGTAGATTACTTAACTTTATTAATCCAATATAAACAAGTTCATCTCCAGATCAATAATCAATGAAAAGTAATTTTTTTAACTCTTCTTACCATTGCTCATAATCATCAAACACATGGTCTCCTCTTCCCTTGTCAGTTATTTTGGCAAACAGTTAATCACACTCAAGTAACAAAAACTTGTTGCCTCCAAATATGTTGTCAGCTCACTGTTTCTCCTTGTAACTCCAACATGAACTCAACTGATGCCTTTGTGCCAGTCTTCAATATTTACATTTAGCAACTCTGTTCTGCAAGCTTCCCATTTGCTGCCATCCAAAATGGCACTGTAAGCAGCCGTGTCTTCCGACTCGTCTAAGTCCCGTCTGCTTAATGGCGACCGCTTTCTTGTCATTTTTTCACACAGTACAATTTCTTGATACATTGCAGTGCATGAAATGTAAATGAGAAATCAAAATTTTATTTAAACTTAGAGCAGAAGGTTCTTATTTCATTCTCGAATTATTGTAGTTTATATCTGAAGGACGGTCACACGTGATGCACCCTTTTGCACCTACATCTACATCTATACTATGCAAATCACCATAAGGTCCACGGCAGAGGGTACGTGCCATTATACCAGTTATTAGGGTTTCTTCTTCTTCCATCCACATATGGAACATGAGGAGAATGATTGTTTGAATGTCTCTGTGCATCCAGTAATTATTCTAATCTTATCCTCACTATGCATATGTGCGAGGTACATAGGTGGTTGTAATGTATTTACGGTCTTCATTTACAGCCGGTTCTTGAAACTTTGTTAATAGACTTTGTTAGCATAGTTTACATCTACCTTCAAGAGCTTTCTACTTCAGTCTCTGTGACACTCTCCTGTGGATCAAACAAACCTGTGACCATCCATTCATGCTGCCCTGCTCTGTGTATGTTCAATATCCCTTGTTAGCCCTGTCTGGTACAGGTTCCACACGCTTGAGCAATATTCTAGAACTGGTCGCACGAGTGGTTTGTAAGTAATCTCTTTCGTAAAGTGATTGCACTTCTCCAGAATTCTACCAAATGACCAAAGCCTACCACCTGCTTTACCCACACTAAGCCTATCTGATCATTCCATTTCATTTCCATAGAAGGTGTTACACTCAGGTATTTGTGTGAGTTGGCCGATTCCAACAGAGGCTCACTGATATTATAGTCACAGGATACTACTTTTTTATTTTGTGAACTGCACAATTTTATATTTCTGAACATTTAATGCAAGTTGTCAATCTTTGCACCACTTAGATCTGACTGCATATTTATGCTTCTCTCAGCTAGTACTTCATTATAGATAACTTCTTCACCCACAAAGAGTCTGAGATTACTATTAATATTATCAGCAAAGTCATTAAGGTACAACATGAACAGCAAGGGTCCAAACACATTACCCTGGGGTACATCCAAAATTACTGACAGTAAGTGCAGGTGGTGTACCGAGTCAAACGCTTTTCAGAAATCAAAAAATACTGCGTCTACTTGACTGCCTCGATCTAAAGCTTTCAGTACGTCATGTGAGAAAAGTGAGAGTTGGGTTTCACATGACCGATGTTTTCAGACTCCATGCTGGTTGGCACTGAGGTCATACCATTCAAGATACACCATTACATTTGAGCTTGGAGCATGTTCTGCAACAAATCAATATCAAGGATATTAGATGGCAGTTTTGCGGATCACTTCTACTACCCTTCTTGTAGACATGTGTCCTTGTGTATGGCAAATCACATGGTCAACAATCCTCGTATCTCATAAACAATTCAAAATATGGAAATGAGGTTATTTTTGGAAATGACAGCAAGCAATGAAGGCATGCAAGTTGTGTAATACATACTCGAAACCTTTTTATTCAAAAAGATATGGAAGTAACATGTCCGCAATGGTAAGAGAACAGCAACTCAGGATGCATTCAGACGTTCACATCACTATATGAAAATCCACTCAGCACATGTATACATTTCCACAAAACATGGGGAATGGTGAGCAGGACATGTATCATACCCGTTGCAGTAAAAGCGTTAAGTGCTCTGAAATCACACTGCTTGAAATGCATCGGAACTGACCTGGATTTTGATGTCTTGTCGTTGGTAGCAGCATTCTTCATCAGCCCACAACTGAAAGTTTAAATGACGTGGGATGGTGTTTGCTCAAAGGTTTACACAATACCATTTAGATGGCACACATATTTTATTCCTGTCAAAGTTCGGTTATTACGTGCGGTGGCCAGCTTATATATTACGAACAAATTGTAAGTGCAAGTATTCAGATTAGAACCAACAATAGCCTGTCACACTTGCAGTTGAGTGGTGAAGTTGACTCTTCTTTTTTGGGGCACCAAAAAACACAGATCACATTTACATAGGATCGACAAAGTTTGTATTAAGCACTGTCTTGCACTAATTCATTGGAGTACCATGCACTCTAGCAATTCAATTAATTCAGAACCTAATGAGCATTACCCTGTCCACCAATACCTCACTTCAATGATTGCCATTCCACACTTCATTAAACACAATACAGTCCAGTGAAAATGTCCATTAAATGAGTTTACACAGTTCACTCAAAAGTTATTAAACATTAAGAGTTCTTGAGACTCACAGTAAACAGTGAACATATTTTTGCATACAGATTGAACATATTTGTTGTGCCAGTCAACAATGAGTGCGCACCCAAACATAGGTCTCCTTCATGAACTTACAAACTGCAAATTGGCAATTTTGGGTGACGTTGGACAACTTATAGATGCGCAAAAGAATAAAGCATTATTTTATAAACTACAAGAACTAAAGTGATTTTGATTTATAGAAAATGTTGTTGGTCAGAAATTAAAAAAAAAAAAAAAAAAAAATACATGGACACCATTATCCTTCCCAATGTGAATTCCCTTGTTTACACGTAGGAGCAGCATATTGAAAATTATTTGCAAATTACAAGAAGTTAATAATTAGTGATTTGATTTATTAGTGTTATTAGTGTTTAATCTCATCCTGACACAAAAATTAAAGTAACAAAAATATGTAGTCAAAGTTTGGAATCTAACACTGGTCCTGACAGAATCTGCGATGTAAAATGGCACTGCATACAAACTTCAGTTTAATTATTTCAGGAGACAAAAAGTTCTTAGTAATTTAAAATACTTTAAGGAAAGTCAGATTGCTTCATCTTCATATGTTGTTGGTCCCTTTTTTTCAAATATTCACATTCACGTCTGAAATAACACTACTGACGACCCACAGCTGAACGAAATTTTTTCACTGATTGAATTCTTTGAAATCAGCTGCATTAGGGACGCCTCAACTACCCAACAGTTACACATGAAAATTTGTGCTGGACCAGGACTCTAAGCCATATTTCCCTCTTCTTGTGATCGGTCAGATCAACCATTTCAGCTATCCATACAAGCTTCCTGTACCAATTAAAACCTCCAAATGTACCTGTCTACATCCTTATATTGTAGACCACTATATTCATCACCTAATGCTCACAACATTACTCGGATTCTCGCAACCGGGAGAATGGGACAACGAGGGATTGAGGTGATCGATTTAGTGAACTACGATATAAGGATACAGACGGTGTGATATATGTAGGTTACAGTCAGTCTGGGGAGTGTGCACGGACAGCAGAACTGGTCGATGTGACCAGTCACAAGAAGTGGGAAATCTGGCTTCAAGTCACGTGTCACTGTTGGGCAGTAGACCTAGCTGTAATGAAGCTAACGTCAAGGAATTCTCAGTCAGTGAATTCCTACAGCTGTGGATAGTTATTCGCAAGTGTTCTTTCAGACACACATGTAAGTAAAACGTGCCTAGGCAGCCACGCGACAGTAACACTGGTCTCGATTCATCGTTTTCTCATTCTCACTGTTGTGAGAATTCTTGTAACGTCCCAAGCAATAGCTGATGAATACAGTGGACCATCATGTAAGGATGTGGACTGTTTACGGAGGTTTCGGTCAGTCCAGGCAGTGTGCACAGATAGCCGAATGGATTACTGGAAGTGTCCGCGATAAGTGAAAATACAGGATCGAATCCTGATCCATGAAAAATTTTCACACGTCGCTACAGTGTATTAAGTCTATACTGAATGCAGATAATGTCAACAGATTTGCAGTCAGTGGTAAAATTTCAAAAAGCTCATATGCTTCTTCGTCTTGCCAACTGTAGCACTAACTTTTAAATGATTGTAGCCTTTGATTAACATGCTCTATAGCCAAACTAATGGTGCCAAAATAATCAGAAAACTAATATAAGAATCTGAATAACAAACTTAAGTGAAATGAAACCTAAATAAGAACTTGAGAATTTCATCTAGTTGTCACATGATCTAGGTTTTACATGATAAATGCATTGAAAATAAGAAAATTATCAACAAAAAATATGGTTATTTATGGGAGTAGAAATAACACAATAGATGGGCAGAATAACCAGTGTCTTCTCTAACATTCCCAATAGTCTTTCACTAAAACATCATCATCTTCCTTCTAGGGGTTCCCTGTCGAGTTCATGAAGAATCTCTGTAATACATTCCTCTATATAATGTTTTCCTCTATGTTAAGTCCACTTCCCTGGGGCACTCCCGACGACACCCTCGTCTCCGACGAACACTCGCCCTTGAGGACAACAAACTGGGTTCTATTACTTAAGAAGTCTTCGAGCCACTCACATATATGTGAAACTATTCCGTATGCTCGTATATTCCTTAACAACCAGCAACAGAGCACCGTGTCAGATATGGAATCTACTTTAAGTGACTTCAACCCCAAGTCAATTAAGAGAGAGACCTTGAGGTCATAAACTCTAGCAAATGATTTTCCACGAACTTAACATTTATGTGGCTTTACTCCAGAGTGCATGATACATGGTTCTTGAGGTAATCAAAAGCTGAGGATATACAGCATAAATTACATTTGTATGGTTTTGTATGTGCATGCAATGTATAAAGTAATTTAGATTTCTTTTAGCAGAGAGAGCAGTTATTGGGTCGACAAGAAAGTACCTGTGATGTATGATCAATGTAACTGACTTGTTCATATGAACTGTTACCACTGACTGCATAGAAGGAACACGCATGTCGTCTCTTGAGCTGAAAATACGTTTGCACAAATCACTTGAGCTACATTACATTCTCAGTGTCAGCAAATGTGTGTGCTGTCAGAGTCCTGTCATACTCTTTCATCCTCAAATGCTTATTGGGTCAAAATCAGTGAGAAACAGTTCACTTACAACTAAATCAATTCTCCACAACACACCAGATGGTGTGTGGTGGAGTATCTACACCATCACAGTATCTGCAAACATGTGACAGTGGTTCTACACTAGCAACGTGAATAAAGACATGCATTACGAGGCAGTATTTTGATGAAACACTCTGTGGGCATGAACTGCAGGTGAATACAGAAAAGTTATGGTCCATCATGCTCACATTATCTGTACTGCAGAGGAAATTATCCTCTTGTGTTGTAATTCCTTGTGCTGGAACACAGTAACTCCCGAAGTGTGTCGACACCTCTTGCGGCATCACCAATTCATCGTGGGTCACATTCTGAAGATTACTTTCTTCAAATGAAGCACTGTCATTCTCATCAGAAATCTGAGTACACCTGAAACATCAAGATAATAAAAAGAAGAAAATTTACAAAAAATACAGATCAACAAAACTATTCTATCAAGAGTATATTAATTACTGCAGAGAAATAGCTTCATGTGACCGTAAAAAATAATGATTTTGCTATTTCACCAAACTACAAACACATTTATACACAGAATAGAACCTTTATTGTGAGACAGGTTCCCGAAGAAACTAGATGTGAGTTTACTACAGAATAGTATAAGGGACAGTCAAATGAAAATGAGGCAGATGGAAAGAAGTATGTAAGCTGTTTATTATTTCAAAGGCAATCACCACAATTCTTCTCGCATTTATCCCACTGTGTGACAAGACGGTCAAATGCCTTCATAGTAAAATGTTTGTTGTTGTCTACAGAACTGTCATGGTACCAAGACACGCACCTCTTTGTTCAAAGCAAATCAATAGCCAAGAACATCATCTTTCAGAGTTCCAAAAATAGAAAAATCGCGCAAGGAGGGATCGGCACTGTATTGCGTGTGTGAGGGCTTCCCAGCAAAACTTCTGCAGTGTACTCTAAACAACTCTGGCAAAATGTTTCATGGACCTATGTAACATACTATCTGTCTTCTTTTAGTAAGCGATTCCCTACTGTGTTTCGCTGACGAATGTCCAAGTCTCACGCTATGTATGCATGCTGTTCAAATGGCTCTGAGCACTATGAAACTTAACATCTATGGTCATCAGTCCCCTAGAACTTCGAACTACTTAAACCTAACTAACCTAAGGACATCACACAACACCCAGCCATCACGAGGCAGAGAAAATCCCTGACCCCGCCGGGAATCGAACTCGGGAACCCGGCCGCGGGAAGCGAGAACGCTACCGCATGACCATGAGCTGTGGACTATGCATGCTGTTATTGTATTTCTTTTCTATTCTGCTGGGCCAACAAGACTTATATTTCAAGTATCATTTTGATATTCAAGAATTTATAGCCAGGAATAAGAAATATCTGTTATTTTCTTCTCATTTTTGATGTTATTTTATTGCCGATTATTATTTTATTTTCTGACAAGTGTGATACTAAGATTTTGATTGCTAATTTTTTAAGCACCATTTGTTCCTTTTTTATGTATTATTTCACTGTTTTCCAGTGTTATGTACAAAACAAAAATATATTTATCAATTACATCATATTTACTCATGTCACAGATCACAAATCTTTGTTACTGGGATGGAAAGAAATCATTTTCATCAAATTGTTCCAATCAGATCAATTAAAGAAATATTAATTCTGTAACCACATATAATGGAAAGTTTTTCCAAACTAAAACACTGCCGTAATATCAATGTTCTCTCTGCAGAAACTATACTGCCAATCTGCCCATACTTCAGTGTAGTGGGAAAGGAAGTGACTGGGTCTTCTTTCAAACACTGATGAATTGCCAATAAACAAGAGTAAACATCTGTGGACATGCGACATCCTGCAAATGCGTTTCTGGCAGTAAAAGTGATTTGCTTATATATTTGTTCATTTTTTTTCTGTTTTATGACTGATGTTTATGATGACTGCCGGTCCATTGCACAGCCAATATCTAAGTTGAAAGGTGTCAATTTGGTTGTGCATTGCTGTTGCCACTGAATCTAAACCCATAAATAACTATCAGTCATCAGCGACTCTTCGGGCTTTCCCAGCAGGTACGACCAATATATAGCTCTAGAATGTGCTGTCAAATTGGCTTTCGTGTATATTACAATACTTCTTTGAAGCAACTACTTATCATCAGGTGGTATCTGTTGTTGCTGCTGGCAAGCAACAACTGCCACTTATTGCGCGACGTTATGGTTTGAAGGTGTTTAGGAAACAAGGAGAAAAATAGGAAAGGTCATGGCAACAATGGACACATTGGCTTGTGTAACAAACCCTCTTGTCTTGATCTTGCCCAAACAACACGTTTTTAAAATACGCACTATGTGATCAAAAAAATCCGGACATCCACAAAAACATACATTTTTCATATTAGGTGCATTGTGCTGCCACCTACCGCCAGGTACTCCATATCAGCGACCTGAGCAGTCATTAGACATCGTGAGAGAGCAGAATGGGGAGCTCCACGGAACTCACGCACTTAGAACGTGGTCAGGTGACTGG
Source organism: Schistocerca americana (assembly GCF_021461395.2). Classification (NCBI taxonomy): domain Eukaryota; kingdom Metazoa; phylum Arthropoda; class Insecta; order Orthoptera; family Acrididae; genus Schistocerca; species Schistocerca americana. The sequence goes on along the minus strand of NC_060129.1, from coordinate 199,408,946 downwards.
GTGTCACTTGTGTCATACGTCTGTGCGTAAGATTTCCACACTCCTAAACATCCTTAGGTCCACTGTTTCCGATGTGATAGTGAAGTGGAAACGTGAGAGGACACGTACAGCACAAAAGCGTACAGGCCGACCTCGTCTGTTGACTGACAGAGACTGCCGACAGTTGAAGAGGGTCGTAATGTATAATAGGCAGACACCTATCCAGACCATCATACAGGAATTCCAAACTGCACCAGGATCCACTGCAAGTACTGTGACAGTTAGGTGGGAGATGAGAAAACTTTGATTTCATGGTCGAGCGGCTGCTCGTAAGCCACATCACGCTGGTAAATGCCAAACAAAGCCTCGCTTGGCGTAAGGAGCGTAAACAATGGACGATTGTAAAGTGGGAAAACGTTGTGTGGTGTAACAAATCACGGTACACAATGTGGCAGTCCGCTGGCAGGGTTTGGGTATGGCGAATGCCCGGTGAACGTCATCTGCCAGCGTGTGTAGTGCCTACAGTAAAATTCGGAGGCGGTGGTGTTACGGTGTGGTCGTGCTTTTCACAGAGGGGGCTTGCACCCCTTGTTGTTCAGCGTGGCACTTTCACAGCACAAGCCAACAGTGATGTTTTAAGCATCCTCTTGTTTCACACTGTTGAAGACCAATTCGGGGATGGTGACTGCACCTTTCAACACGATCGAGCACCTGTTCATAATGCACGGCCTGTGACAGAGTGGTTACACGACAATAACATCCTTACAATGGACTGGTCTGTAGTGTCGTGACCTGAATCCTATACAACACTTTTGCGCTGCCTTTCCCAGAGAAACCTTCCAGCACCTGACTGAACGTATGCCTGCAAGAGTGGAAGCTGTCATCAAGGCTAAAGGTGGGCCAACACCACACTGAATTCCAGCATTACCGATGGAGGGCACCAAGAACTTGTAAGTCATTTTCAGCCAGGTGTCTGGATAGTTTTGATCACATAGTGTAGTTGTATGAATGCTCTGTACAACATTGAAACACCACCTTAACTATGGTCTTTTTTTATTAATGCAGTCTTGAAATTTTGTAGTCTGACTGGGTATCAAGAATTTTAAAGAATTGGAGATGAACAAAAACGTGATGCAAAATCTGAGGTTTCTGAGGATACGGTCACACTACAGTCTGGTGAGCTGCTCTCGTACCTGGTGTAGTGCGGGTAGGTGGGGAGTGGAACGGTGCTGCCTCCAGTCTCCAGCAGTTGGGGCTGCTCCGACACGCCAGTGTGGTGTTGCGGCTGGTGGGGTCGGTGGCTGTGGTGTCGGAGCTGGCTGTGGCGCAGAGACACCGACGCTGCCGAGCCCCTGTGGAACGGCTGCTTCACGCCCCGGGAGCGGCATTTTCTGTTCTCCAACATGTCGCCATGTTGTGGATCTGCAACAGACAAACACAGTAACGTAACCGTCCGGTGGGCAGTTCGTCGAAGCACACACCACCGGGGCATCCGCCGTCTCTGAACATAAAATAATATAGGTTTATGGTCTCTTCTACAATTATCAGCCAACTCATGTTGCCAAAACACATACACAAACTTCCTACTCATCATTACCAGAAAAAGTGTTCAAGTTTGATGTCCAGCTCGTTCCTTTACAACCAATGGATCACAGACTCCTCTGGCTAGAGCCCGTTGGAGGGCCAACTGCACTGTCTGGAAAAATTTTCACGGCCAATGGTGGGGAGGAGGGAATCCTAACGTTCGTCCAGTGCCGCCTCTTTATTCTACTTGATGCCTCTGCCATTTTCTCACTAGAGCTTTCAGAGTGTATTTTTACAAACTCCAGATCTTATGCAGACCTGGACAAACCAAGGAGCTATTCCACAACAACGTCATTCTGCGATTCAGCCATCACCGAGACAGTGAAACATTGAGTACACCACAATTTTGTTAACTGAGACAGTGTGGTGTCACAAGGCTTAGGCCTGTCCCACCCCTCATTAAATCGACCAACACTTATACGAAAAATTGTAAGAACAGTTATTATTATTATGTTCTTTAAGTTTGTTTTTGGGTTTTCAGAAATACTGTGGGAAGAAAGTTTATTTATGTTGCAGATAACGTGGAAGACGTTGCCCGACGATCACCACGCAAGTTCGACGTAGTGGCAAGTGAGCGAGGAATAAAACGAATGCTGCAAACTACCGCGAGCCACGGAAGAGCCCGGGCCGCCAGGGCGAAGAACTTCCTAGGTCGTCGTCGGACAACGTCAAAGGAAGAGACATTCTGCTTTCTCTTTGCAAACAGATCGATTGAGTCTCGAAAGGTTCGTGTAAAACGTATAGGCAGGTGACACATTAGGTGTGACCCGATGCCTGTAATACTTCCACAGTTATTAAAAAGTTCTTAAATGGCAAAAACAAAAGTTCATCATTTATATAGATAAAAAGTAGTAAAGATATAGGAAAGGAAGGGTTGCGGCGTCAGAACAAAAAGTGATACATCACTCAGCAACGAAGAAGCATGTAAACCGCGGGCATTGCGTGGTGAAAACAAATCAACTAACAAAATAGTAAGTCTATAACAAAGCATAAAGCCACATAACACTGCAACAGTTGTAACCAACTGAGCTCTGCACGGGATATGACGTTGGGAAAAATAAGTCAAGAACACACTGATCTGAAAGCAACAGATGAAGTGGGCAGAAGACCAGTAGTCAACACCTGGGCGGCCACCACCACCACCACCACCACCACCACCACCACCACCACCACCACCAGTCAACTCCTCTAGTGGCAAGCAACTGGTGCACCCACTGGGGCCTCAGCACAGGAGTCTGCAGTCTAGCAGATGCTTGTGACAATACGATACCGGATTTGGCTGATGGCCAGAGATTTCATCGATGAAATTCCCTAAGAAAGCCTGCATTCACTTCTTTACAGGTTGTTAGTCTGCATTCTCTTCAGATTCTTCTTAAGCCTTGTTTACTCTGGATTGAATGGGAGTGAGTACAAGGATATGAGCATCAGCAACAATTCACTTTCATCTGTGAAGAAGCATTTACACTAGACAAAACGGAAGATAAAGCTGATAAATCAGTACAGTATTGTTTTGGTGCTTATAATTGTCACACACAATATAGCACTGTACAAAGAGACACACGGGCCAAGACTTTGATATCCAGATACGACTATTTTAGATGGCGGATTCAAAAAAGAAGAATTTAGGTGTCTGAATCTGTACATAAGGGTGAAACGCACGAAGATAGTGCGCGTAACACAGAATCACGGATTCAGCCTTCCTTAGCATTATTCCAACACTATCCATGTATACCTCCCCCCATGAACCATGGACCTTGCCATTGGTGGGAAGGCTTGCGTGCCTCAACGATACAGATAGCCGTGCTGTAGGTGCAACCACAATGGAGGGGTATCTGTTGAGAGACCAGACAAACGTGTGGTTCCTGAAGAGGGGCAGCAGCCTTTTCAGTAGTTGCAGGGGCAACAGTCTGGATGATTGGCTGATCTGGCCTTGCAACACTAACCAAAACGGCCTTTCTGTGCTGGTACTGCGAACAGCTGAAAGCAAGGGGAAACAACAGCCGTAATTTTTCCCGAGGGCATGCAGCTTTACTGTACGGTTAAATGATGATGGCGTCCTCTTGGGTAAAATATTCCGGAGGTAAAATAGTCCCCCATTCGGATCTCCAGGCGGGGACTACTCAAGAGGTTGTCGTTATCAGGAGAAAGAAAACTGGCGTTCTACGGATCGGAGCGTGGAATGTCAGATCCCTTAATCGGGCAGGTAGGTTAGAAAATTTAAAAAGAGAAATGGATAGGTTAAAGTTAGATACAGTGGGAATTAGTGAAGTTCGGTGGCAGGAGGAACAAGACTTATGGTCAGGTGACTACAGGGTTATAAATACAAAATCAAATAGGGGTAATGCAGGAGTAGGTTTAATAATGAATAAACAAATAGGAGTGCGGGTAAGCTACTACAAACAGCATAGTGAACGCATTATTGTGGCCAAGATAGACACAAAGCCCATGCCTACTACACTAGTACAAGTTTATATGCCAACTAGCTCTGCAGATGCCGAAGAAATTGAAGAAATGTATAATCAGATAAAAGAAATTATTCAGGTAGTAAAGGGAGACGAAAATTTAATAGTCATGGGTGATTGGAATTCGACAGTAGGAAAAGGGAGAGAAGGAAACATAGTAGGTGAATATGGATTGGGGCTAAGAAATGAAAGAGGAAGCTGTCTATTAGAATTTTGCACAGAGCATAACTTAATCATAGCTAACACTTGGTTCAAGAATCATGAAAGAAGGTTGTATACATGGAAGAACCCTGGAGATACTAAAAGGTATCAGATAGATTACATAATGGTAAGACAAATTTAGGAACCAGGATTTAAATTGTAGGACATTTCCAGGGGCAGATGTGGACTCTGACCGCAATCTATTGGTTATGAACTGTAGATTAAAACTGAAGAAATTGCAAAAAGGTGGGGATTTAAGGAGATGGGACCTGGATAAACTGACTAAACCAGAAGTTGTATAGAGTTTCAGGGAGAGCATAAGGGAACAATTGACAGGAATGGGGGAAAGAAATACAGTAGAAGATGAATGGGTAGCTCTGAGGGATGAAGTAGTGAAGGCAGCAGAGGATCAAGTAGGTAAAAAGACGAGGGCTAATAGAAATCAATGGGTAACAAGAAATATTGAATTTAATTGATGAAAGGAGAAAATATAAAAATGCAGTAAATGAAGCAGGGAAAAAGGAATACAAACGACTCAAAAATGAGATCGATAGGAAGTGCAAAATGGCTAAGCAGGCATGGCTAGAGGACAAATGTAGGGATGTGGAGGCTTATCTCACTAGGGGTAAGATAGATACAGCCTACAGGAAAATTAAAGAGACCTTTGGAGAATGGAGAACCACTTGTATGAATATCAAGAGCTCAGATGGAAACCCAGTTCTAAGCAAAGAGGGGAAAGCAGAAAGGTGGAAGGAGTATATAGAGGGTCTATACAAGGGCGATGTACTTGAGGACAATATTATGGAAATGGGAGAGGATGTAGATGAAGACGAAATGGGAGATAAGATACTGCGTGAAGAGTTTGACAGAGCACTGAAAGACCTGAGTCGAAACAAGGCCCCGGGAGTAGACAACATTCCATTAGAACTACTGATGGCCTTGGGAGAGCCAGTCCTGACAAAACTCTACCATCTGGTGAGCAAGATGTACGAGACAGGAGGAATACCCTCAGACTTCAAGAAGAACATAATAATCCCAATCGCAAAGAAAGCAGGTGTTGACAGATGTGAAAATTACCGAACTGTCAGTTTAATAAGTCACAGGTGCAAAATATTAACGCGAATTATTTACAGACGAATGGAAAAACTGATAGAAGCCGACCTCGGGGAAGATCAGTTTGGATTCTGTAGAAATGTTGGAACACGTGAGGCAATACTGACCTTACGACTTATCTTAGAAGAAAGATTAAGGAAAGGCAAACCTATGTTTCTAGCATTTGTAGACTTAGAGAAAGCTTTTGACAATGTTGACTGGAATACTCTCTTTCAAATTCTAAAGGTGGCAGGGGTAAAATACAGGGAGCGAAAGGCTATTTACAATATGTACAGAAACCAGATGGGTAGCTCTGAGGGATGGAGTAGTGAAGGTAGCAGAGGATCAAGTAGGTAAAAAGTGGTTGAGAAGGGAGTGAGACAGGGTTGTAGCCTCTCCCCGATGTTATTCAATCTGTATATTGAGCAAGCAGTAAAGGAAACAAAAGAAAAAATTGGAGTAGGTATTAAAATCCAGGGAGAAGAAATAAAAACCTTGAGGTTCGCCGATGACATTGTAATTCTGTCAGAGACAGCAAAGGACTTGGAAGAGCAGTTGAATGGAATGGACAGTGTCTTGAAAGGAGGGTATAAGGTGAACGTCAACAAAAGCAAAACGAGGATAATGGAATGTAGTCAAATTAATTCAGGTGATGCTGAGGGAATTAAATTAGGAAATGAGACACTTAAAGTAGTAAAGCAGTTCTGCTATTTGGGGAGCAAAATAACTGATGATGGTAGAAGTAGAGGGGATATAAAATGTAGACTGGCAATGGCAAGGAAAGCGTTTCTGAAGCAGAGGAATTTGTTAACATCGAGTATAGATTTAAGTGTCAGGAAGTCGTTTCTGAAAGTATTTATATGGAGTGTAGCCATGTATGGAAGTGAAACATGGACAATAAATAGTTTGGACAAGAAGAGAATAGAAGCTTTCGAAATGTGGTGCTACAGAAGAATGTTGAAGATTAGATCGGTAGATCATGTAACTAATGAGGAAGTACTGAATAGGATTGGGGAGAAGAGGAGTTTGTGGCACAAGTTGACAAGAAGAAGGGACCGGTTGGTAGGACATGTTCTGAGGCATCAAGGGATCACAAATTTAGCATTGGAGGGCAGCGTGGAGGGTAAATATCGTAGAGGGAGACCAAGAGATGAATACACTAAGCAGATTCAGAAGGATGTAGGTTGCAGTAGGTACTGGGAGATGAAGGAGCTTCCACAGGATAGGGTAGCATGGAGAGCTGCATCAAGCCAGTCTCAGGACTGAAGACCACAACAACAACAAACAACATCCATGTATCTTGGCTGACGATTTTTGTGGGCTCCACATTACAACAGAGGAAAAAATTTAAAAGCAGAACACTTATTACCAATGACAAACATAAATTAAAAAAGGCTAGCATTTACACTCTCATTATTAGCAACTGAAAACATTTACGTTAGTGACTATTATTCCAGCAGCTGTTATGTAGCAGGTAGCTTGTGAAGTCTGCAGTGACATACAGGGTGTTTCAGACAAAGTGTATGCCTCTGCAGAATAATAAGTGACAGGAATATTTATTGAGATAGGTCCACGTAAGTAACGCTACAATTTCTGCAGGGTTATTAACCTAGTTTACTGAGATACTTTCCAGAGAGTTACAGCAACAAGATACAAGTTTTTTTTTTATATAGAATGTTAGTCTTTTCTATAATGTGGCTGATATACTTACACCAACTGTGTACAAAAGCACTTTTTCATCACATTTAATAATATTGTAAGAAGGAAAGTTGCTACTCACCATATAGCAGAGAAGCTGAGTCACAGATAGGCACAACAAAAACCGTCTCACACTTAGAAATTTTGGCCAAGGCCTTTGTCAACAATACACACACACACACACACACACACACACACACACACACACACACAACTCACACACATGCCTAGACCTAAATGCAAGACCTGTCCCACACATCGTCCTACCACCACCTACTCCTGTCCAGTCACTAACATCACCTATCACATCAAAGGCAGGGGTACCTGTGAAACCAGTCGTGTGGTCTACAAGCTAATCTGCAACCACTGTGCTGCATTCTATGTAGGCATCACAACCGACAAGCTGTCTATCCACACGAATGGCCACCGACAAACGGTGGCCGAGAAAATAGTGGACCACCCTGTTGCTCAACAAGCTGCCAAACATGATACCCTTCATTCTAATGACTGCTTCGCAGCCTGTGCCATACGGATCCTTCCCACCGACACCAGCTTTTCTGAATTGCGCAGGTGGGAACTTTCCCTGCAATACATCCTATGTTCCCGCAACCCTCCTGGCTTTAACCTTCGTTAGTCACTGTCCTCACCCATCCAGCCCCCTCCCTGTTCTCATTCCAGCACTGCACAGCCGTCATTCCACCATCATACCCCGTCTTTTTTTTATATATCTGCCCTCTGCCCAACCTGCAGCATTTCACTGTCCACCATCTCCACCGTACTATCCCTCCCCCTCCCCACCCCAGCCTCCTCCTTTCCCCCACCCAGTCGCCACTCCCATCATGCACTGGTGCAGCTTCTTGCAGTGTGGTTTCATTGCCTGAGACTGCAGTCATGCGTGTGAGTTGCGTTTGCGCGCGCGTGTGTGTGTGTGTGTGTGTGTGTGTGTGTGTGTGTGTGTGTGTGTGTGTGTGTGTGTGTGCGCGCTGTAACACCTCCGATTTTTATCCTGACCTGATCTGATTGAATAGCAGCCCAATATTTATTCTTAATATGACTGTGTACCTAATGGGGCTGGTAATCGGAATTGACTGCTACGGAAGTTGTTACTTTCCAGTTCGTCCTTCTCAATACTGTAACAATGAAATGTCTGGTAACAAGGAAACACCAACACAGTTTCACTAATTACGAACCTATATTCTTCTCAAAAACACAAAAAAAAAGAAGACAGCCACTGCCTTCGTCATACATATCTAATTACGGCTAATCTCAGCACAGGCTTTCTTCATTTTCCATTATCGTCACACGCTAATCCATCACTGCATCCAACACTGAAATCCAAGGTTAGGCCGGCGCGGTAGACGCGAAACTAAAATCGGCATTAGTAAAGTCGCTGATCACTTTCGTAATAATACTTCTTCACCTTCCCGGTATTATTCTAGTACAAAGCGGTCTAACCACGGCGATGGCGACTCCCTTCTCCGTTAAAGCCTTGCATTTCAACAAAGACCTCCACACACCTCTACCCGCAACACGGCACTGGCTCAACTCCACACTCGCTCACGCAAACACGACACAATCGATTGTTCGCGCTATCGACCTGTGCCGGGTGCAAATTTATAGTAAGGGCCTACGGACCCCTTACAGTGCGCATGAGCGTGTGTGTTTATTGTTGAGAAAGGCCACTGGCTGAAACCTTTAAGTGTGAAACTCTTTGTGTTGTGCCTATCTACGAATCATCAACTCCACTATATGGTGAGTAGCAACTTTCTTTCTCATAATATTGTTACATTCCATCCCGGATTCGTTTGAGAGCTAGATGCCTTCAAAGTGTTTGGTGTAGATCTAACATACTGTACATAATAATTAGCTGTGTACAGATGGGTGTTCTGGAAATGGAATGTTGATGCAAGTGAGATGTTCAAATGTGTATCCACGTTCCTGAATGCACAACACGGTGCACCTTCTAAACAACCTGTGCATCGGCTGTAACATCGCTGTTGTCACAGACCGGCAAGCCTCCTCAATGTGCTGTTAATTGTCTCGTTCGCTTAGACTCGCGACAGTCACTTTACCCCACCATATACATGGCAAATTGGACCACACGAACAAGTGGGGTTGAAGGAACTGTTTACACATCCACGTTGCCGATGCTCAGGGAATAGCGACAAAATGCCAATGAAGCAGCTAGGGCATATACCCCAAGATATCCCGGCCGGAGAGCTCCACCGGCCATTACATTCTTACGTGCTACACGACAACTTCAGGGAACGAGTAGTTTGAGAAGGTGCAAGAGTAAAAGACAAAGATCAGCAAGAAGTGAGAAGCTGGAGGTGTTTGTTTTGGCTGCAATGCACCACAATCCACACGTCGGCTTGTGAGACGGTGGTGCAGTCACTAGCATCAGCATTACATCTGTGTGGTGCACAGTACTGGGTCACTTGTTTCACCCTTACCACCAATCACTGACACAGGAGCTTCATAGAAACAATTTCAATTGGAGAGCTACTTTCCGCAAATGGTCTGCATACTTCCGTTCTCGACACCTCACAAAGTGTTATGTTCTCCAGTGAATTCACGTTCACTAAATTGCGGTGCAGTGAACTGTCACAATAACATTACTAGGACACACAAAATCCTAGGTGGGTACGCCCGGTTGACCGTCAATGGAGATGTTGCATTAATCCATTAATGTGTGGTGTGGAATCCTTGGGATGAAATTATCAGTCCACACTTCTTCGCAGGTACACTGACAAGTGAGACATATCGTCGACAGTTTAGGTGCTCTTCTTGACAATGCCCGTCTAAACATTAGAGGTCGTATTTGGATGCAGCACGATGGTAACCCAGCCTGTTGTGCAAGCACTAAACAACAGACTCCCTGGAACATGGTAGGGACCGAGGGGAGGGGGGGGGGGTCTCCTCAGGAATGTTGCACAAGGTCCGATTTAACACCAGGACATCTCATTCTGTGGGGAACTCTAAAGAATCATGTTTATGTCACCTAACCCACAATCTCAGATGACCTCAAACGGGGCACTGAGGAAGCTTGTCGCTCTATTACGCCGTGTGACGTTACACTTCACTCGCAGGCTGTTTAGATGGCACACTGCATGGTGCAGTCACCAACATGGGCACACATCTGAACACCTCACCTATATTGACATTCTGCCACCAGAACATTTGTCTGCTTACAGCAAAGTACTATGTACAACACATTTCATCCACCCACTAACACTTTGAAGGTTTCTAGTTCGCAAACTAAATGTGATAGAAATGGGATTTTAACTGATTTGTACACAGTTGCCTGAAATACATGAGCTACGTCATAGAAAATTTAAAAACTGTACCTTGCTCCAACTTTCTGGAGAATAACTCAACAACTTATCTTCATAACACCACAAAAAGTGTAATGTTTCTTATGTGGAACTAATTAAACAAATATTTCTGTTACCTTTTACTTTGTAAGTTACAAGGACATAAACTTTATCTTAAACACACTGTATGTAAAGCACATTAAGAATCTTATCAAAGTACGTATACAGAAATACAGGTATTGTCTGTCACTTCATAAATCTACTATACGGTTAGTAAGAAGATAGACAGCGTGATGTGAAATATGGTTTCCCGGCTATTACACAAGTTGAAAATATGGTCACTATTTTTTTATAAACTTAAATTTGCCATATTTCGTGACAGTACCTTTTCCATTAGACGTTTGCAAGCAAATATAAGTCTTGGCTTCAGTTGTCTAAGTATGATTCCACTATGCATCTATGTCGGCTGCAGAAAATGACTTGGTTCAGCGTGTTTCTGTCATTTTGGTGTTTCAAATACAGTTTCTTCCAATGTAGTTTCTTCTTTTCAGATAATACAAAAATAATAGTTAACATAATCCAAAATTATTTATGACTGCGACCTTCACATTGTTCTTCCGTCAACACACACCGAGAGTTAGCTTCCGACTCGGACTGACTATAGTCAAAGACTACTCCAACGTCAAAGATATTTTACACAATCAGTTTCTTTGCTATTCTTCGATACATTTTCTAATAGTAATCAATATGCTTTTACTCTCAAAAACAGAAGTAAATTAACATATAATAAGACAAATTATAATAAATTCTGACAAAAATATAAGAAAACATTTTCAATTCAGTATCGACAAATACGGTAAAAAAATAACATCTCCCAGATCCATTACAGATGGCAGGTAAATCTTTTTTACTTATCAGGTCATTCCATGCCAAATGGTCTACAGGTTCCCACATGCCATCACACATTTTGGTAAAATTTTGTGAGAACAAATCGCACATGTTCCCAATGAACATTGCTGACGTTTCATTGTCTTTACTTCAATACTTCTGGAGATATACGGGTAGTCATTTGTTTGAAGCTATAGCACAGCTATCAAGTGTACCAGTGAGTATTCGGCAACTTTGAAACATAATAATTACATTAATACTTTCTTACACGAAACAAAACTAGGTCATCTTGTACAACTTATGCACTATTAAGCGAAATTGAAAAAATAAAAATAAAATAAAGATTTCTCGGTCAATTCACATATGGATAATTAGAAGTCAAATAAGTCAAGAAAACAGACACCTGGGCGAAAAAAGAAAAAGGAGAGAGAAAAAAAAAATGAGGTTTAGCTTCCTACATCACTTTTAAAAAAGCACATGCATCTCTTACAAAATTTTCATTAGAAACATTGTGTTCTACACCATCTAAAAGCCTATATTTGGTTTTGGAATGTGTGCATACAACACCATAAAAAAGAATGACAAAATGGAGGTGCACTGAAAATGAGCCCATGTTCTAAAGGTACTCAATTTAAATCTGACATCTTTTTATTATGTTCTACAATTGTTTAGTACTCTCTTGGGATGGCAATCCCAAAAGTCTTTATGATCAGGATGTGTGATAAAGTCCAAATAACACAAAAAACTTCAAACAATCAAACTGGTTATAAACTTCACAATCTTACTGTGCATTACTGAGGCAGTGGAGATGATGGTAATAAAATTGTTGCATAATCAGCTGCAGCACACATCTTATAAACAGCTTGCAGGTTTTACACCACTGTCGCATTGTGTACATTTTGATGAAGATCATAACAGTCTTCCTGGCTTATTTTGGAATGGATCCATGGTACAAAGAATTATTAATATATCTTTTTATCATGTAATGCTATTGATGTCAATATAATAGAGGGAAACATTCCACGTGGGAAAAAATATACATAAAAACAAAGATGAGGTGACTTACCGAACGAAAGTGCTGGCAGGTCGATAGACACACAAACAAACACAAACATACACACAAAATACTAGCTTTCGCAACCAACGGTTGCCTCATCAGGAAAGAGGGAAGGAGAGGGAAAGACGAAAGGATGTGGGTTTTAAGGGAGAGGGTAAGGAGTCATTCCAATCCCGGAGCGGAAAGACTTACCTTGGGGGGAAAAAAGGACAGGTATACACTCGCGCACACACACACATATCCATCCACACATACAGACACAAGCAGACATATTTAAAGACCTAATGCTATTGATGTGCTAGTTTAATTCAGGTTTAAGGTATAGTTTACTCTGTGTTAATATAGTTTGCGGTTAACGAGGATCGTTAGTGTACACATGAGAATAGTGTAAATGTGAGGTATGGTCCATGGTGGCTTTACTATTTCTGGTTCCCGATTGCCATAGGGAACTCACCTGATAGCAGTGTAACAGCAGCCATGGGACAGTTTCTTTACTAGAGGTGCCCAAAGCTGATAAGGGTTTCTTTGCACACTTCTGTAAGTGTCAGAGGGTGAAAGTAGAAGAGGTCTCTCTTTCAGAACCCTATGCTTATGTTTAATTCAAGCTACTTGAGTCTTTTACAGGTGTCATTAACTTGCTGTAGAATGTGAGGAGGAGAACTATACTGCTGGCCAGATGATGTCACTCATGGGATCGATGGGGAAGAAATTTTGGTAAGATAGAACCCAAAAAATTACACTTTTCAGATGTGTTTGCCTCTAATTATTAGACCCACAAAAACAGAGAAAATAGTTCTTTTTATTGGAGTACTTATTCCATTGCAATTTTTATAAAAAGAATTATGTAGAGCTCGTGTGTGTGTGTGTGTGTGTGTGTGTGTGTGTGTGTGTGTGTGTGTCCATATCAAAAGATTTAATTTGAGAATGAGTGGAATATGGATCAAATTTTCAATGTACTTCTACATCGCTGTTCTTTTTAGTGCCTTGCATCCTCACATTTTAAAATCAAATACAGTGTTTTAGGTGGTTCAGAACATGGTTTTTCAAATGGAAATGGTTTAAGAGAGTTTGCAGAAGACTTTTTTTGGTATAAGTGGGCCCAAAGCAGCCATTTTGGCATTTTCCAGGAAAATTGTTAACATTGCCCTAAACTTGTAAACTGCTGGGAAGCACTAAGAGAATTAAATTTTATATTCCAAGACCTTGTATTGGCAAGTTATTACAAGCCGAGTTTCAGGTTTATCCAGCAGTTACTTTCAAAGATATAAAAAGCTCAAATTGATATCTTTTTGGAGTACTTATTTTTCCAGTCAATTTTGCTTCAAATTATCCATACGAAAACCGTTCATCAAATATTTTTCTATTATTTCGCTTAAGAGAGTGCAAAAAGTTGTACAAAGTGCACTAGTTTTGTTTACTTCGAGAAAATGCTGCTGGAGATGATATGTCTCCAACTTGCTGCAAACTCAAAGGAGCCCTGTTGATAGCTGTCCTACGAGGTCAAACGAATGACTATCTGTGCCAGTATTACACCAGTGAAAGTAAAACTTTATAAATGTCGGTTGGGAATGTGTACAATTGTTCACACAAAGTTTCAAGAAAATCCATAACGGTCGTGTGGGAACTTTTTTCGAACTTAGGCCGCTCGGCATGGAATGGCTCTATCATCAAAAATCCCCAACAGAACAGTGACACACTAGTGTATTGCTGAAGGTCTTCACAAGCACACACTTTCCCCTACTTTTGGTCGTCTATCGAGACCATCGGGATTGATTCAGTGTAGATCTTTCGCGTCGCCACATCCTCTGTCGTCTTATCGATGCCAACTGCATCCGTGACCGGGTGCGTACTCAACCGATGGTCTGAATTTGGCACTTCGTGCACACACTGCACATTATTGTCAATTCTTACATCAGTGGCTGTCCAGCACGAGGCTCGTCCTCCACACTCACTCCTTGTGACACACTCGCATCCTCTAACACTTGGAAGTCGTGCTCGATGTTCCTGCCCCTATTTGCCAGGTCCGAAAGACAATCTGGTGGCCTAGCACTGTTCGATCATTTACTGCATTTTGTGCTCGCACCAAGTCACTCGACAGGGTTCCTCTAAAAACACAATCTCACCTGACGCGACTGCCGGCAGCAGTGATCACGACAAGACCGGGATCTGCACGGCCACTACTCAGGGGAAAGACTACCGTGTTCGCTGTTTCACTCCGCCACACCGTTCTGCATCTTGTATTGGTTGTTACCTATCTCGTTTCTTAGGTAACTGAAAAATCGTGGAATCTTGCGTGGTATATTGTGGTAGGACCACACTCTCACCACGTGTTTGTAATTGAGAATAATACGAGTAGTTCCAGCACAATTTCAGCAAGACTTATTTATTAGTAGCTGCTGAAAGATTACACACTGCAGATCTCATTTGTCTAGGGGTTTTGTCTGCAAAATTAATCATTCCAACAAGCACGGCCTGGGTTTTCTTCTCGTTTGAAATAAACACTACCAGATCCGAAATACTTTCAGCTAAAAATAATATTTATTCGTACTTTCTGTTAGTAACTACACCATTTTCACTATGAACATTGATACTCTAAATCCATTATACTGCACTTGTCACAGAAACATGTTCATCTCCCTCCAATACCGACAAAGAAGTGGTGGGCAAGCCAACGTGTGCCCGGAAGTTGCAGACATTCCTGCATTCCAGATTCTTTGGTCTACTGACCTTAATAAACTCCGAAGATACATATAAATAAATACATATAAATACACAACATTTAACATCTCAAATGAATCCATTATTTATCATAAAAGAAAATATTCATAATCAAATAAATTAAACAGATTTTCTGGCAACATATTGAAATTACCTTAACTCTTTCCTGTGGGCATCGTAGTTTTCGCACGAGATAAACATCTCCGACAGTTAATTACATTACAATCTGTAGCGGCAATCTGAGCAGCCGTTGGCACTACAGTAACAAGACAAACTGTCACAAATCTGTTACTTCGAGGACAGCTCCAAACCACTTGCCCTGTAGCACGTATTCCACCGATCACAAATCACTGCCATCTGTGACTTCGGCGATGTCGAACGAGAGCTCGTCGGAGGGCGAGGTGGAAGTCTGGTTGTGTTTTCTGATGGTAGTCAGTTCTGTCTCAGTGCCAGTGATTGCTCTGTGTTGTTTACCTGCAACCAACCTGTCTGCACGCTAAACATGCTGCACCCCCCCCCCGGAGTTACGGTCTGGGGTGCGATTTCGTATAATGGCACGAGCACTCTCGTGGTTATCCCACGCATCCTGACTGCAAATTTGTAAATCAGTGTCGTGATTTGACCTGCCGAGCTGTCATTCGCAGACAGCATTTAAGGGGGTGTTTTCCGACACGATAACGCTCGCCAACGACCACTGTCGTACACAGGGTGTCGACGTGCTGCCTCGGCCTGCTCGATCACAAGACCGGCCTCCAATCGAGCACGTATCTGACACCATCGGACGACGACTCTACCGTTGCTATATTGATATATGAGCTGCAACAGGCAGAGAACTCCATCCCACAAACAGACATCTGGCACTTGTACAACACAGAACTGCACGTTCGCACGCATCCATTCGTCGTTTCGGCAGTTTTTACACTGGTTATTAATTTACCAGCATTTCACATTTGCAATTGCTTATCTCACATTTACATTGACCTGTGAGGCGGCCGATATAGCGGCCAAGGCTGCAGTCTCTCTTCCTCGGCCAGCTATTCGCACGATTCCCTTCGCCGATCTACGGAGTGTTTTATGTCGTCGTGTTGCTCTTTTATGGCACGCATATTGGTCGACACTTCCCAGTAATAAATTGCGGGACGTGAAAGCTCTTCCCTGTGCTCGGACCTCTTCTTCCCGAACTCGTTGTCGGGAGGAGGTAATTTTAACTAGACTCCGGATAGGGCACTGTCTTAAGTGGGGATCCTCCCCCACTCTGTCCCCACTGCTCTCAACTGTGGACGGTGAGACACCTTTTACTCGAGTGCCCCTATTTCACTCCGTTACGCGCCCGTCTACAGCTGTCACCTGATATATCATCCATTTTAGCAGATGACACGCGCTCAGCCGATCACGTTCTTGAGTTTATTAGTGCCAGTGAGATGACGTCAGTCATTTGAAGCTCTTTTTGGGGACAAACAACCCCCCCTTCTATACTGGTTTTTTAAGCTTTCCTTCTGTCTTTGGTTTCCCCACTTTTTTGAGTTTCGCTTCCATTGCTGCTAGTTTCCAGTTTCATTTTTTTACCTTTTCCTAAGTCACAGACCGAGCGCTAATGACTGTAGCAGAACTGTGATCTTGCAATGGCAATCACTTACATATGTTACCTAGACAAATGTATTCCCAAAATTTCATTACTCTACAACAATTATTTTTCGGTGTTGCAATATTTTTCCCATCAGTGTATCTCTTAGCATAGGTAAAGCATTCCCTTATTGAAAGTACGAGACGAAACCCATCAATACACGCATTACATGTCAGTGTATACAAAGAGGTCAGAGCACGGTCAAAGATGTTAATTCGAGCAAAATTTGCTGGTAACTGTATAGCACTAAAATGGGCAGAAGTGACGTCATGAACGGCAGCCTCAGTATGTAATGTCATAATAGTAGCTCACCAGCAGTAATTCCACTGAACAATAGCCAGGAAATCTTGGGTCAAAAGCACTTGGTAATTTCAACCACTTCACGTTGAAAGCTCAGTTAACATTCTATTGTTTTACCAGCAATACATGTGGAATAAGAGAAGGAACTGGCGGCACAGTCAGCCACTTTGAAATCGGTCATGGTACTCACCGAGCATCCAGTAGTTGCGGTACGCGCCATTACTGTCTCCGCTTTCCGGCGGCACTTTGACGAAGCACTTGTAGGACGAAAGGACGCAGCGTATCGAGTTCTGGCAGATCATCTTCTTGCGTCTGAAGTAGGGGTAGCGGTTCGAGATGTAGGCGTAGATCTCCGACACTGTCGATCTCCTGCCAGACAAACAAAAGCATACGTCACAATTCAGACAATACAAAGGATATCCCAGAGTCTGAACTACGGGTCGAGTGTAAATTTTGGCACCCTGTACTTCTTTTGTACAACTAGAGGCATAAATAGCAGTTGTGTACATTTTCCTGCTTTAAAGTTGATGAGAAACACTGTTGCCAAAATTGTATATTCTTATATTTTTATTTATTTACAATATTGGGGATCATGGCATTATACACTCTGCTACCTTGGGAGCAAAATATTACATTGTGGACAACACAAGGGGGACATAAAGAACTGGCCGGGTGCCAGGAGAACTCGTGCTCTGGGGGTTCTGCACAGACTTAAATTTGGTATGTACAGTATTCATCCCTCTGGGAATCAACAATATTGACATTTTTTCCTGGCATTGACAGTGATACTGGCTATATACCGGTCCCAGGGTTTCTAAGACTCAAGAATGTTTTAGTTTCAAGTTTGACACCCAATAACAAAGGACAAAAAATATTTTTTGTGTGATATAATTACAAATTAACAATTTTCTGATTTTTCCCCCTTTATTTGCGCTGTGAAACCTTGCTTCTTGCCAAATTTCATCATTCTACGTCAACAGGAAGTAGCCTCCAGGTTGATGAGTTAATCTGAGACTATCAAAATATGTGACGAAATGGCCATATCTTTTAATTGCACTGACTTGGAAGCTAAGCTAACATTTATTACATCATCAACCAACCATAGACTTTAGAATCTGATATAAACTTCAACTTGATACATCTACCCGTTCCCGAGAAAAAGATGTCTCGACAGATGTACGGACAGACGGTCAATTAGTCTGACAACAAATGACTAAAAAATTTGTTTCTCAAGTGACATAATTAGGACTTTATAATGAAAAGTATAGTTGCCACTTACCATATAGCGGAGATGCCAAGTCACAGGAAGGCACGACAAAAGAGTGCCACACAATTGGTTTCGGTAAATAAGGCCTTTGTCAAAATTAGACACCGTACACACACGAACACACTCACACAAATGCAACACGTACACACACGGCCAGACCACAGTCTCTGGCAGCTGGAGCCAGACTGCAAGTGGCAGGGCTTATGGGCGAGGCAACTGGATGGAGATGAGGAGGAGGCTGGGGTGGGAAGGAGGAGAAGGGATAGCAGGGTAGGGGTGGGGGACAGTAAAGTGGTGCTGGGAGCGTGCAGCAGGGGCAAGGTGGAGAGTGGGCAGCTAGGTGCATCGGGAGGTTGAAGGGAGGGCAGACAGAGGGAGGGAGCTGAGAGAGAGTGCAAAGGGAGAGAAGTAAAAATACTGGGTGTGTTGGTGGAATGAGGGTTGCGTAGTGCTAGAATGGGAACAGGGAAGGGGCTAGATGGGTAAGGACAATGACTAACGAAGGTTGAGACTGGGAGGGTTATCGGAACATAGGATACATTCCCGGAAGAGTTCCCACTACCTCTCGCCGTGCCCTGAAATGAGATATATACTGCCCACTATCCTTCCTCCTAATCTCGCAGTGGTATTCCGCCGCCCACCGAACCCACAAAATATCCTCAACCGCCCCCACACAACCCCTGCTCCCAATCCCTTACCTCACGGCTCATACCCCTGTAATAGACCTAGATGCAAGACCTGTCCCATACACCCTCCTACCACCACCTACTCCAGTCCGGTCACTAACATTACCTACCACATCAAAGGCAGGGCTACCTGTGAAACCAGTCATGTGATCTACAAGCTAAGCTGCAACAACTGTGCAGCATTCAACATGAGAACCAACAAGCTGCCTGTCCACAGTAACGGGGGTAGGACGTCAAACGGGCCGACTTGGAGCAGGGAAGGCACCATAGGATATTTTAATTTCCACTGTCTATGCTTTCACAAATAAATTCATAAAACTTTGTCAGCATGGACAGGAAGGATTCAGGATTCACACTCATGGCAGTGGAAGTTCAAAAACATAACCTTTTTTTTTACACGGGAAACTTCATCATTTTTTTTCTTACTATTGGCTGCATTTGTTACAATAGGTACATTTGTCCTCATAAGTAACAGAGATTCTTAGATGAATTTTGCACAGCATACAAACCATACTTACAGGCATAAGAAAATCCAGAATTTTTTTAATTTTAGAAAAAAATGAATGAGCTGTTACATTTTAAACTTCATATTTAGAAAAAAACTCAAAATTTTGTAGTTAATTATCTCAATTTTTACCACAGTTTTTAATAGATCTGGAAAATTCTAGAGTTTTGCTTTAAGAAGTTTGTGTTTAATAAGCTATGCAAAATTCATCGCAGACTCTCTCTTACTTATGAAGAAATATGTACCTACGGCAACAAATGCGGCCAATAGTAAGTAAAAAAATGATGAAATTTCACATGTAAAAAAATTATTTTATGTTTTTGAACTGCCACTGTTATATGCACGTATCCTGAATCCTTCCTGGTCATGCTGACCAAGTTCTATGAATTTATTTGTAAAAGTACAGACAGCGGAAATTAAAACGTCCTGTGGTGCTTCTCCTACTCAAAGTCTACTGTTTGATGTCCTGTCCCTCTTAATGGCCACCCACAAACTGTGGCCAACAAACAACTGGACCATCCCATTGCTGAGCATGCTGGCCAACATGACATTCTTCATTTTATAGACTGCTTCACAGCCTATGCCACCTGGATCCTTCCCACCAACACCAGCTTTTCTGAATTACACTGGTGGGACCTCTACCTGAAATATATCCTACATTGCCGTAACCCTCCTGGCCTCGACCTTCGTTAGTCGTTGTCCTCACCCGTCCAGCCCCTTCCCTGTTCCCATTCCAGCACTACACAGCCTTCATTCTACTAACACACCCAGTCCTTTTACTTATCTCCTTTTCCACAAACTCTGCCCCCCCCCCCCTCTCTCTCCCCTGCACACCTTCTTTCCTCCTGACTGCACCTAGCTGCCCCAGTCACCATCTCATTCCTGTACGCTCCCAGCAACACTTTACTGTCCCCCACTCCTACCCTGCTATCTCTCCCCCTCCCCACTCCAGCCTCTCCCTCGCCCCCACCCAGTTGCTTCTCCCACAATGTCCTGTTGCTCGCAATCTGGCTCCAGCTGCCGGAGACTGTGAACGTGTGTGTGAGTTGCGTTTGCACGCGTGTGTGTACAATCTCTAATTTTGACAGAGGCCTCGTTGACCAAAAGCTAATTGTGTGACAGTTTTTGTTGTGCCTTTCTGCGACTCAGCAGCTCATTATATGGTTACATTCCAGCCTGGATTTTCCATTGTTTGATAATCACTACTTTACCGTTCTTGGATTTTTCGCCTTTGATTATACTGTGAAACGTCCTAGGCCAGTTACGTACCCTATAGGTTTTGATAAGTGAGTTTGCAAGTATCAAAATGTGTCACATAAATGGCTAAATGTTTTGGTTGCACTGACTTAGATGCTTATGTTTTTTATGCTGCCAAGGGACCATACGTCTTAGTATGTGACACAAATTTCAACTTCATCCATCTTCTCATTCCTGACAAAAAGGGTTTTTTAAGAAACGGACAAACAGATGGACAGCAAAGTGACCCTACAACGGTTCCATTTTTACCAATTGAAGTAGAGGGCTCTAAAAGTAGATTAGGGCAGGTAAATAGCAGATTGCTGGCAAAGAAAAGTCTGTTAGCACTCAAAGTGCTCTTAACTAGAAAATTCTGACAATGTATGTTTGGAACACAGCATTGTATTGTAGTGAGTCATGGAGTGTGATAAACTCAGAAGAGAAGAGAATCAAAGCATTTGAGATGCAGATGTTGAAAAATTTGGAGACTGTCATGGAGCAGTGGGTATCTTCAGAAACTGTGAAAAAAGACTATCAACAAGAAACGTCATGATAATAAGGCACTGGGTACAACAGGCAGCTGAAGAGAATAAAAACTGTAGGAGAAGACACACATTGAAATGCATCCAAAAAATAATTTGGGACAGTGAATGGAGGTGCTACTCTGAGACAAAGAGGTCAGGACAAGAGATGAATTTGGGTTGGGCCACTTCAAAACATGCATATATTATTGATGCGAAAAAAGAACAAAACAAAAGACACACACACACACACACACACACACACACACACAGAGAGAGAGAGAGAGAGAGAGAGAGAGAGAGAGAGAGAGCGCATGCGAGTCAAAGGAATGAGTCACAGTTTCTTCGTTGTGGAAGGCTTTAGTATATAGCATGTCCATAATTAGAGTTCCAGTTTCAAAATGTTGTAGAAAGAGAACCACTACTCAGAATGAAGTCAAATTTGAACATTGTAGTATTGATGCAGGCAGGAGAAAAATAAAAAAATAAATAAATAAAAATGAAAATTTGAATAATAGATGGCACTGTGTCACAATATGCACAGCATAATGGCAGTTCCTCAGTTTGGCACCGAGATGCCCCACGTGACGCTCCATGACGGACAATGCACTGCTGGTAAGGATCTTTCACAAGAATGGGGATTGTGCGTCACTAGCCCTACAGAAGTTCAGGAGACTCAATGGTAGCAAAAAAGGCATTGTTCTGCTGTCTGGTAAGGTTCTGGAGAAAATGATCACGTTTATGCAAGACTGCACACCTCTGCACATTGCACAGCTAGTGAATAGGCTGCTGCAGAGGCATTTATAAAATACTAGAATTATCAGCTGTCATTTCCCTATGGGTTGAACATCCAGATCACCTGACTTACTGGACTTCCTTCTCATCCCATCTGGTAAGTCTCCCTTGACCCGGGGTTCTGGGTGACTTTTCTGAACCATCCCCCTTTCCCTAAATCTCTCCAGGCCTTTTCCTTTCACCCTCTTCCTTCCCCTTCAACTCTTCTGCCAGAAGAGTGAGCCACTGGCTCCGAAGGCTTGTACAAGTTGAACCCTTTTGTGCGTGTGTCTCCTGTCATCACTTGGTGAGTAGATTTCTTATCTATCCATTTACATTATATTATCACAGATGGTGTAATACGCAACTCAAACTGTAGTTGCTGCATTGCTATGCATCTGTCATTTGTAGCCAATTCCATTCGTGTTAAAATTTTCATTTTCATCATCATCGTCATCATCATTTTATAATTATTATTTTCCCCCTGCATCAGCAACATGCTGTTCAAATGTGATGTAATTCTGAGCAGTGCTTTTCTTTCTACAGCATTTTGAAACTGGAACTTTAATTATGAACACCCTGTATATTTTACAGTGTGTTGGTTAGTAAATTTATGAAGAAGAATACTAAAAATTAATATAACACATATCAAATTTGTGAGAGAGTACAGCAATTAACAACAGATAACAGAGAAAGGTTCTCAGCTTCTGAGAGGAACTTCTGTACAGAATGTGAGGATTGAGTCACAAGAAAGCATTGCAACCTGTATTTAAAAACTTGGAGTTTATCATCCAATATTTTCAAGTTCTGCTGAAAGCCTATAGAAAACAAAACCTGCTGACTAGCGAATAGCTTTCTGTACTATGTCAAGGATTTGTTATCCAAGTGCAATCAGCTTTCAGTCCGTTTATCTATGAATGTACAGTTTCTTCTGAATGAGTTGATATTCTCAACAACAAAGCCCATGATGGAGTATATATATCTGCAGAAATGGCAGAGTTACAATTCTGAAACATCGTAATAATGGTCTACACAGATTTTGCCTACTGACACCAGTGATCTGTGCGACCACTCCTTGCCGCGGTAAAATTGTTTGATTGGTGAATGAAAAGAGCTGCCTCAAAATGTAAGACCACATAATAAAAGCGAATGAAGCAAAGTAAACTCGCACTTGTGTTTAAATGCTGGAAAAGGTGGAGATCATTCCTATAATGAAGAAAGCAGTATTCAGTTTCTGCACAAGATCTGGAATGTGATACTTCCAAAGAAGCCTTCTGTCCACCTTAAGTCTTAAAAATTTAAAATAGTCAATTCCACCAAAAAGAGTTTTCAGCCAAATGGAACAGTGCTGCCAACTTTGTCATGAAGGAAAGCCCTTTGAGTATCAGATGCTGTGTTCGCTTGCTGAACATGCCTCATACTCTCTGCAACTTACCATTACGCCCTAATAGTGCCTCATATTCAAAAGGATGACATGGTATTTTTGGTGTTTACTCTTTCCCAAAAGTCAAATTGCAATTCTGAGGAGAGAAGAAGGGGGGAGGGAGGTGCACTGAGAAGAGAGAGAGCCAAACAAAAACCAGAAAGTAGTGGAATGGTTAATCACATGTTATGAGACAGCTTATTGGTGAAAACTTCGTTTGCCAAGCTAATGGCTGAAAAGTATCATGTGCATATCTACATTTGAGAACGTAAGACAGACAGAAAGTAATGGGGAGTAGCAGATATAATGGCTCTGAGCACTATGGGACTCAACTGCTGTGGTCATAAGTCCCCTAGAACTTAGAACTACTTAAACCTAAGGACAGCACACAACACCCAGCCATCACGAGGCAGAGAAAATCCCTGACCCCGCCGGGAATCGAACCCGGGAACCCGGGCGTGGGAAGCGAGAATGCTACCGCACGACCACGAGATGCGGGCAGTAGCAGATATAAAAACAACAATAAATTTAACATCAAAGTTGGGGACCACAAAGTAGATGAAGTGAAGCAATTTTGCTACATTGGAAACAAAGTAAGACACAAGAGATACAGGCAAAAGGACACGAAAAGCAGACTAGCGTAGGCAAAGAGGTCATTCCCGGCCAGACGTAAGTCGATAGTGTCGAACAGACACTAAGTCGAGACAAAAATTTCTGAGAATAAACTTTGGAGCAGAGCACAAATGGACGTGAATCACTGACTGGGGGGAAACTGGAACAGAAGAAGAGAATGAGTGCATCTGAGATGCGGAGGTACAGAAGGATGCTGAAAATTACGTAGAGCGACAGGATAAGAAATGAAGAGTTTCTCCGCAGAACTCGTGAGGAAAGAAATGTGTGAACAAAACAGACAAAAAGAAGGGAAGGACGACAGGACACATATTACACAATATCACGGAAAAAGCTGCTCGGTACTGCAAGGACCCGTAGATGATAAAACTGGAAGGGAAGAATGAGAATGGGACATTCCAAACAAATAACTGAAGATGTCGGGTGAACGTGCTCCTCCGAGATGAAGAATTTGGTTCAGGAGATGAGGTCATAGCAACTGCATCGTGTGGTCAGGAGACTGAAAAACGCTTGACTGTAGCCGATAACGTTAGGTACAGCAATTATGACGATACGAATGATGAGGTTAGCTGAGAGTGAAACAAATGCAGTAATACATCAAATCAAACTTAATGACTCACGACCACAACAACATCTACATATATAACGATGTCTACCACGTGATGACGTGTACTTCAATCACGGAACTTAACGCACTGCAGCAGAGCTACCAACCTGTGCGGTGACTGTGCTATTGCCATTGCAATGAGCACCTTGTAGGAGTACGGCGGCCTATCGTCGGCAGTACGGGCGGTGTCAGCGTCACCGAGGAGACGCTCCTCGCCTGCCCCATGGGCGCCACCACGGCCGGCACCGTTACTGTCGGCGGTGAAATCGGATGCGGAGGTCAGAGTACCGACGTCTACGACCGTCGGTGTCGTGTCCGTCGCTGGAATGTCATTCGCGCGATGGCCTGCGATAGGGTGGGATGAGCTGGGGGCAGACTGGCCAGTGGTGCCAACCTCACAGGCCGACACATCGGTCGAGGTTGTGGCGGCATTACTGTTCCTGTAGGACAAAAACAGTGTTCAATAGTTAGCGTGTCAAGACATTCTATGTTGCTTACAGGAAGACATTCAAATGGGACTACAAAGTATATTTGGATCTGACACCACAACAAATATATTGACACAAGATGCAAAATGAATGGGAAACTCCAATATAGGCAGAAAAACATATGGAGTTCATCCTAAAATCAGACAGGGACTAAAAATGAGATTTTTTGCACCCAATTAAGCTGAGTGATACCTTACCTAACAGGTCAGGGACCACGGACCATCGATCGACAAGAATTTCCGAGGATTCGTGCCCTTGCCCTGAAATGTGTTGCCGTGTTTGGAACAATGTTCATTTGTAACAAATGTGTTCAGTTACGAATATTAACAAAATGAAAACAAGGTCAAGTACGTCTGATGATTCGTTGGAGGCTATACTTTGAACTGCAACTGCCAAAATGATTGTCCAAAATATCGGAAAATTATTGGCATCAAAGTGATGCCAAAGATAAAAAAAAGAAAAAGTTATAAATTAGTGCAAAATAAGGAGCACAATAAAATTATTCTTTATGCCTGTACACAAATCTGGCATTATTATTATTATTTCTTTACTTTCTCAGACGTTAAGTCTGGTTAAAAATGGAAAGTGACGCAGACCTTGATCAAGCGTCACTTCCTTTTAACTGTACGGTATATGTTACATTGCATTTAGGAACTTTCGGGTAATTGAACATGTATCAATAATTACGGATTTCTGAAGTTGTATATATAAGTTTGGATGTAGCTGTATTGCATTAATGTACTGGTGGATATTGTGTGGTATGACTCCTGTAGTTGATAGTATAATTGGTATAATGTCAACTTTATCCTGATGCCACATGTCCTTGACTTCCTCAGCCAGTTGGATGTATTTTTCAATTTTTTCTCCTGTTTTCTTCTGTATATTTGCTGTATTGGGTATGGATATTTCAATTAGTTGTGTTAATTTCTTCTTTTTATTGGTGAGTATGATGTCAGGTTTGTTATGTGGTGGTGTTTTATCTGTTATAATGGTTCTGTTCCAGTATAATTTGTATTCATCATTCTCCAGTACATTTTGTGGTGTATACTTGTATGTAGGAATGTGTTGTTTTAAAAGTTTATGTTGTAAGGCAAGCTGTTGATGTATTATTTTTGCGACGTTGTCATGTCTTCTGGGGTATTCTGTATTTGCTAGTATTGTACATCCGCTTGTGATGTGATCTACTGTTTCTATTTGTTGTTTGCAAAGTCTGCATTTATCTGTTGTGGTATTGGGATCTTTAATAATATGCTTGCTGTAATATCTGGTGTTTATTGTTTGATCCTGTATTGCAATCATGAATCCTTCTGTCTCACTGTATATATTGCCTCTTCTTAGCCATGTGTTGGATGCGTCTTGATTGATGTGTGGCTGTGTTAGATGATACGGGTGCTTGCCATGTAGTGTTTTCTTTTTCCAATTTACTTTCTTTGTATCTGTTGATGTTATGTGATCTAAAGGGTTGTAGAGGTGGTTATGAAATTGTAGTGGTGTAGCCGATGTATTTATACGAGTGATTGCTTGGTGTATTTTGCTAGTTTCTGCTCGTTCTATAAAGAATTTTCTTAAATTGTCTACCTGTCCATAATGTAGGTTTTTTATGTCGATAAATCCCCTTCCTCCTTCCTTTCTGCTTAATGTGAATCTTTCTGTTGCTGAATGTATGTGATGTATTCTATATTTGTGGCATTGTGATCGTGTAAGTGTGTTGAGTGCTTCTAGGTCTGTGTTACTCCATTTCACTACTCCAAATGAGTAGGTCAATATTGGTATAGCATAGGTATTTATAGCTTTTGTCTTGTTTCTTGCTGTCAGTTCTGTTTTCAGTATTTTTGTTAGTCTTTGTCTATATTTTTCTTTTAGCTCTTCCTTAATATTTCTATCATCTATTCCTATTTTTTGTCTGTATCCTAGATATTTATAGGCATCTGTTTTTTCCATCGCTTCTATGCAGTCGCTGTGGTTATCCATTATGTAATCTTCTTGTTTAGTGTGTTTTCCCTTGACTATGCTATTTTTCTAACATTTGTCTGTTCCAAAAGCCATATTTATATCATTGCTGAATACGTCTGTTATCTTTAGTAATTGGTTGAGTTGTTGATTTGTTGCTGCCAGTAGTTTTAGATCATCCATGTATAGCAAATGTGTGATTTTGTGTGGGTATGTTCCAGTAATATTATATCCATAATTTGTATTATTTAGCATGTTGGATAGTGGGTTCAGAGAAAGACAGAATCAGAAAGGACTTAGTGAGTCTCCTTGGTATATTCCACACTTAATCTGTATTGGCTGTGATGTGATATTATCTGTATTTGTACTATTATTATTATTATTATTATTATTATTATTATTATTATTATTATTATTATTACTATTTTCTTTAATACCGGTACACTGCCTGACATGCTGATTTGCCCAGCCCCATTCGCCAAACAACACGACTCTTGCCTCGCTGAGTGCTGCCACAACCCTGCCTCCGTCACCTTGCCCCGCCCCACCACACCGGGACTGTAGCAGAGGACCGGCGCCCGCCAGTGCTCGCAAAGCACCTGAGTGGGCGTGCTCTGACCTAGGTGACGGTATCGATTGTTTTTTGTGTCTCGTGGTCAGAGAGAGTTGAGTTTTAAACAGTGGTTGTGTCTGGACCCCTTACCTCGTCTAAATATTGTTCTTACTTTCCTGTACACTGTTGGAATCACTACCGGATGGGGACAAATAACCCTGATGGGCTAATGAATCATTCTGTTCTCATCACAGTCTCCTACACTCTAACTCTCATTCTGTAGTGATCATAAGGCCGTTGCAGCATCCCTGAATATGGAAGTTAATAGGAATATAAAAAAAGGGAGGAAGGTTTATCTGTTTAGCAAGAGTAATAGAAGGCAGATTTCAGACTACCTAACAAATCAAAACAAAAATTTCTGTTCCGACACTGACAATGTTGAGTGTTTATGGAAAAAGTTCAAGGCAATCGTAAAATGCGTTTTAGACAGGAATGTGCCGAGTAAAACTGTAAGGGATGGGAAAACCCATCGTGGTACAACAACAAAGTTAGGAAACTACTGCGAGAGCAAAGAGAGCTTCACTCCAAGTTTAAACGCAGCCAAAACCTCTCAGACAAACAGAAGCTAAACGATGTCAAAGTTAGCGTAAGGAGGGCTATGCGTGAAGCGTTCACTGAATTCGAAGATAAAATTCTATCTACCGACTTGACAGAAAATCCTAGGAAGTTCTGGTCTTACGTTAAATCAGTAAGTGGCTCGAAACAGCATATCCAGACACTCCGGGATGACGATGGCATTGAAACAGAGGATGACACGCGTAAAGCTGAAATACTAAACACCTTTTTCCAAAGCTGTTTCACAGAGGAAGACCGCACTGCAGTTCCTTCTCTAAATCCTCGCACATACAAAAGAATGGCTGACATCGAAATAAGTGTCCAAGGAATAGAAAAGCAACTGGAATCACTCAACAGAGGAAAGTCCACTGGAACTGACGGGATACCAATTCGATTCTACACAGAGTACGCCAAAGAAGTTGCCCCCCTTCTAACAGCCGTGTACCGCAAGTCTCTAGAGGAACGGAAGGTTCCAAATGATTGGAAAAGAGCACAGGTAGTCCCAGTTTCCAAGAAGGGTCATCGAGCAGATGCGCAAAACTATAGACCTATATCTCTGACGTCGATCTGTTGTAGAATTTTAGAATATGTTTTTTGCTCGAGTATCATGTCGTTTTTGGAAACCCAGAATCTACACTGTAGGAATCAACACGGATTCCGGAAACAGCGATTGTGTGAGACCCAACTTGCTTTATTTGTTCACAAGACCCAGAAAATATTAGATACAGGCTCCCAGGCAGATGCCATTTTTCTCGACTTCCAGAAGGCGTTCGATACACTTCCGCACTGTCGCCTGATAAACAAAGAAAGAGCCTATGGAATATCAGACCAGCTGTGTGGCTGGATTGAAGAGTTTTTAGCAAACAGAACACAGCATGTTGTTATCAATGGAGAGACGTCTACAGACGTTAACGTAACCTCTGGCGTGCCACAGGGGGGTGTTGTGGGACCATTGCTTTTCACAATATATATAAATGACCTAGTAGATAGTGTCGAAAGTTCCGTGCGGCTTTTCGCGGATGATGCTGTAGTACACAGAAAAGTTGCAGCATTAGAAAACTGTAGCGAAATGCAGGAAGATCTGCAGCGGATAGGCACTTGGTGCAGGGAGTGGCAACTGACCCTTAACATAGACAAACGTAATGTATTGTGAATACATAGAAAGAAGGATCCTTTATTGTATGATTATATGATAGCGGAACAAACACTGGTAGCAGTTACTTCTGTAAAATATCTGGGAGTATGCGTGCGGAACAATTTGAAGTGGAATGATCATATAAAATTAATTGTTGGTAAGGCGGGTACCAGGTTGAGATTCACTGGGAGAGTGCTTAGAAAATGTAGTCCATCAACAAAGGAGGTGGCTTACAAAACACTCGTTCGACCTATACTTCAGTACTGCTCATCAGTGTGGGATCCGTACCAGATCGGGTTGACGGAGGAGCTAGAGAAGATCCAAAGAAGAGCGGCGCGTTTCGTCACAGGGTTATTTGGTAACCGTGATAGCGTAACGGAGATGTTTAACAAACTCAAGTGGCAGACTTTGCAAGAGAGGCGCTCTGTTTCGCGGTGTAGCTTGCTCACCAGGTTTCGAGAGGGTGTATTTCTGGATGAGGTATCGAATATATTGCTTCCCCCTACTTACACCTCCCGAGGAGATCACGAATGTAAAATTAGAGAGATTAGAGCGCGCCCGGAGGCTTTCAGACAGTCATTCTTCCTGCGAACCGTATGCGACTGGAACAGGAAAGGGAGGTAATGACAGTGGCACGTAAAGTGCCCTCCGCCACACACAGTTGCGTGGCTTGCGGAGTATAAATGTAGATGTAGATGTAAATAATGGTTGGAACATTGTACTACTTGCTCATTTCCTCAACGATAGAAATCTGCTCCTCAGTCACAGAACCATTGGAGAAATGGCATGTGTATGTGCTCATTGTTGGGAAAAGTCTCTTAACCCGCCCCAAGATGTTTTTCCTTGCTCGCCTGGACATTGTTGAGGTGGTAGATGCTGACGGCCTGCTTCCCCAGTCACCACCACCTGTGCCTGTGCAGCTTGGTCACATTGTTAGCGCCATTTCAGTATAATTGGATGTGACATTACACCTTGTCCGTGTATGGTCAGAATATCACAGAGTGGAATTTACATGTTTTGCCCACAAAAATCTTACCATCCCACATTCTGCAGCTTTGGCGTATTTTTCTACGTGTGGCACCATTTTGCTGCCACACTGTGGTACTTCTGTATTGCATCAGAAATGTGCTTGCAGGGAGCTCAGAATATATACTCTATTCTGAGAACAAACATCTGCAAGGCTGTGGTTAAGCCATATCTCCACTATATCCTTTCTTCCAGGAAGGTGAGAAATTAGGTACTAGCTGAAGTAAAGCTGTGAGAATGGGTGGTGAGTTGTGCTTGTGTAGCTCAGTTGGTAGAGCATGTGCCCACATGGCAAAGGTCCCGAGTTAAAGTCTCAGTCTGGCACGCACTTTTAATCTGTCAGGAAGTTTCGTATCAGCACACACCCCACTGCACAAAGGAAATGCCGTCGGTTGGGCATTCGACCTGTCAGAGCAAATTACAACTTTGATTGTTTACATTTACCAATCTCGTGTGTGTGTGTGTGTGTGTGTGTGTGTGTGTGTGTGTGTGTGTGTGTAAAAAGTTACATTGACAACCGACAGTCTCTTTTGAGTAAAATTTGTACATTGATGTGTATGTTCATTTATTGGGATGCATCTGAAATGTAGAAATGTAGCAGGTTGCCTCCAACCACTGGATCTATCCTCAAAACTACAACAGTCTGCTGAATTCTCTGGTCATTAGTAGTGTTGACCCTTGGAAATTTAGTTCACAATTCACTTTCATTTCGAATCCACATTTTCATAATTACTAACACCAAATTGATGGGCAGTGTTGAAAAGTATTACATTCATTGGTCACTGATCTCAGTTTCTTGTACAAGTGTAAAACCTGTTGTCTTGTTAGGATGTCAGCTTGCCGACATGTGGTCGCATTCCTTGTGAAGTCCTCTCTCACCTTTCTGTATTCTGTGGCTGCTGCGCCGTCAGGTGCGGCACGTTGACTTTCTCAGCGCTGCTACGGGACCCGGTGCCTGCTACACTGCTACAGCCTCTCCTATGCCTCCTCCTTTGACGATTCCTTTGATCATCAATATGGGGCTCGTACCTCTTCTCTGTTACCTCCTGGAGTCCACTTTCGCCACTTACTACGGCTGCTTAACTTCACACTACATGTAACCTTCCCAGTGGGTGTGAACCCTTCACCACCTTGGCTTTGTGAAGCGTCCCACGTTAACTTTGGCGTTCATTCGCTTCCTGAGGACACTACTCCAATCTCGGCCTGACGCCTTCAGTTTCACGACCTTCACGTGGGACTTCGAGATAGTACCTTTTTATACACCGACGGCTCTCCGACTGACCCTGGGGTTGGGTGTGCCTTCGTCACTGGCACCTGTGTCTTTTGACATCGGCTTATGGCACATTCCTCAGCATTTACAGTCGAGCTTTGTGCCTTGTACCAGGCCACGGAGTAAATCTGGCGACACAGCCTTCCCAATTGCGTCCTCTGCTCAGACTCACTCAGCACTCTCCAAAGTCTCTGTGTGCTGTACACTGCTCATCCCTTAGTGCAGGGGGTCCAGGAAAACTGTCACTTGCTGACCCTCGGTGGAGCCAGTGTCATGTTTCTGTGGGTCCCTGGCCATGTCTGTCTGCCAGGAAACGAGGCTGCTACCTTTTTCGACATCGTCATTTGCTAAGTGGTGCTACCCCGCCACTTCGTACGCATTGTGCCCAAATTTTAACTGTTCGCCACTTCCTGCTGGAATGCTCTTTTTTTTAACAATTTATGTTCCAGCTTGAGTTCGCTGTCTAATTTATCAGCCATTTTCACGAATGACGCACGGGCAGTCGACCGCGTTTTATTTTTTGCCCACCGAAGCAGTTTGACGAAGGTCATTTAATTTTCAGTTTTGGATCTCCTTTTCTATATGGTGTCTCTTTTAGCCCTTTTTTCCATGAGCCAGTTTTTAGCTGTCTCCTATTCTGTCCATTGGGACTGGCCTATAGTCGTTTCCCTCCTCTCTGTGTTTGTGTTGTATAGATTTGACTTGGGTGCATATGACCCCAGTTGTTTTTTGCGCTCTAAAACTAAACTAAACTAAACTGCTGCAGCCACAGCTGTCATCTGCTTTCTGATTTCCTATGGATATTATAAAATAAAATAAAATCACCATTGTAATGGTAACAGCAGTCTATCAAAATTGAATTGCACTGTAATTTTATCAGCTCAACTTGGAGACTCAAAGGGGCATTCTCTGGGTGCACCGAAAAAGGCATCATAAAAACTTTTAAGTGCTGATTTTACTTCTTTTATTTCTTCAAACCTACCTTCAAATTCCTTATGCAATGACTGTAATTCCTTTGTGCTCACTGATGTGTTCGTAAGCATCTAAATTCAATGATTTTAGAGAGGGAAAACTGTCCAAATTTCTTCCTAAAAGCTGATTTTTAGGTGGCAATTAATTATTTTTACCTTGCAATGAGATATTTAAATCATTTAAATACTCCGCAATACCTTGCATGAAAGAGAAGGTTAGCAATGCATTGCTCATCATCCAAGTCTGACTAAGGAGAACCTTTCATATCAGCAAACAGAACTACTTCATGTCTCAAATCGAAAAAGATTGAGAGTTCTTTTGAGCAACTGAACCATTGTGTGGCACAATGGAAAGGAATGTGTTTGTGAATTGATTAAAGGTCTTCCAAAAATGCTTTAAATTCCTGATGACTGAAGCCTTGCTTTCTACAAAAATTCACAATCTTTGCAACATTTTAAGGATCGATCTAAACTTGTGGAAAACTCTTGCATGTTACTCTTCTTGATGTAAAAGCAGTTTATTGTCAAAATTGGGGGAAGTCCACCTTCACGCACTTTTTTTTTCTCCATACACTAAAAAACCTACCCCTTTGAATAAAATTGCAGGGATCCAATCAGATGCAATGCTGTAGAGACACTCAAGTAACAACTGCATATCGTTCAAAACCACCTCTACAGCCAGGAAAATATCCTGCCGGATTACAGTACTTTTCAAAGAAATAACATCCAATAGTTCCTCGATAACAGTGAAATCTTTTATGACACTCATTACAAAACCTGCAAACTGAGCTATGCTGCAAGTGTCAGAGCTCTCACGAAGAAGAATCGAATACTCTACGAAGTCGCATAATTCACTGCGCAACTGCTCCTTTAATTCCACACCTATTTCTTGCACTCTTCAAGAAACTGTATGTTCAGACAAGCTTAATGCCTCAAACTGGGCCACTACACACGGGCATATTACCCCCGAACACTCTACAAAACACTTTTACAAACTGTCCATCCGTAAAAGGTCTTCCACTTTTTGCAATTTTCTGATTTTAATTTAGTAATCAGTTTGCTTCTGTCCAGTCCAGCAATCCCCTCACGTGTCAAGAAATGTTTATTTTCATAGCACTGTCGATGCTTTGATATTTACCGTAAAGTGGCATTTTAAGCATAGTGCTTTCCAATCAGACTTTACAAACAAATGTGAATCTTCCCACTGAGCATTCAAAAATGGCACATCTAAACACAAGCATTTTCTGCTCATGCCGAATGCTCGCTAGACAGATAAACGGTGTACCATTTGATTCGACGAATACTCCAGCGTACAGAAGACGATGTGAGAGCTAGCACTGTCTCTGTCACCACGTGCTGCTACAGCCATTATACCGTTACACGAGAGGGAAGAGTTGGGGGAGGGGAAAGGCGCCAGTGTCACTCGTTGCTGCACGGGGGTGTACAAGAACCAACCGCTCGAGTTGATGCGGTATCACCTAGGTTGATGGAGTGTTTCTCGATGTACAGAAAGCACTCGATACATTTCTCTATTACCTTCTAATAAATGAAACGTTAGGTTGGAGTATCAGGCTAGCTTTGTGATTCAAATAGAGACATCCCAGTAAATGGCACACAGCATGTCATTATTAACTGAGAGAAATATTCAGACATTCCAGTAACTTTGGACGTACCCCAATGGAGTTTTATGAGACCATTACTTTGTAGAATAGGGGGTTTGGTGGGGAACAGGACACATGGGGAAGACAGAAATTACGATGAAGAGAGACGAGGAGGAGCCCTTCCATTAAACCCGCCCGAGAGTGTGCAAGTGGTGGGCAATGTCCTGCAGCCGCAAAAATAACAGAATAGAAAGGAGGAGCAGGAAGCGAACAGACAGTGACGGAATAGGAAATCAGGAGCTGGGAACACCAAACCAAATGGAGGAAGGGGTGGGAAATGATGACGATGACGATATACCAGAGTCAATAAGGAGACTATCGACACAGCGTCAGTGCGAAAGGGTAGCTAAACAGATACCACTATGGGCGACCAGGTCCAAGAGGAGGAGTGTAGAAGGGACAGCAGAGCCATAAAGTTGACAAAGTCCAGAAGTGCCAGAACTATGGCCCAATCGAGGTGGAGAGTCTAATGATCCGTGCCTCAAAAGGTGTGGGCAAGAAAGCAAAGGACACAGAAATTTCCAACCTACAGAAGATGGATACGGAGCGACAAAGTAAGCTCTTCATCAAAAAGACCCTAGAAATGGAACTCGAGGACCACAGTCAGGCGTCGGGCATCAGGTAGAGCTCTGGATAGGGATGGACCGTGTAGTACAGTGACAGATTTAAGGGAAGAGAGCTGAAAACCGTGTGAGAGAGCCCGTGCAGAAGCATGCGAGATGTCACCCTGGGGCTGCCATTCCACTGAGGCCATTAAGTGGGCACTAGCCCACATACAGAGCAGGTGTGACGAGCAGTCTGACAGCGGCCACGAGTCCATTAATAGCGATGAGGAAAAGGGCACTCAATACAGATTCGTGTGGAACGCCATTCTCCCGGGGCAGTGGAGAGCTGAGAATGGTGCCTCCCCGAACTCTGAGTAACCAGTAGCTGAAGGAGGGCTGTTAAGTCAGTGGGCATAGGTAGCCTGTCAGGAGGGAGGCAGAAATTGCAAACCCCGACCACAGAGCCCGAGTCGACAACGGGCAGCAACTGCTTCCAACGTAGTACACACGGAGATCTGTAAACTGACAACAGCCGTTCGGACCAAAGTGCAAGTTGTCGTTGCTTCTTCCTCTCTTTTGTAGGTCGAGAAGGGCAGGGCCCAGAGAGATAGCAGGCTACAGCGAGATCTGGAACTCTGTGAGAGTGGGGCGCGCAAACTGTGGGTCCTGCAGCTGACATACGGCAGCAGGCGTCCGGTACGAGAGATAACGGAGAGAGGGAAAATGATAAAGATGCAGCAGATGCCTCGGAGGTTGCCTGCTAGAGAGTGTTCTTTCCAGAAGTCGTCGGGCACTCTTCGTCGGATCCCTCCGCTACTCTGCCGAGGCCTCTCTGGCTCGGATGACCCCAATTTCCCATATTTTTTCCTCATCTAAATTTCCTCAATGCAAATATTCTGTTTACAAAGGGGAGAGGGAACGTCACCAACTCACACTGACTTACACTCGCAGGTTACCAGAAGTCGCCACCCTGCACTACGTGACAGTGTACCGAGCACCACAATTCGGTGAGCACACGTCACATCCGATCCGGAATAGCCCATCTATGTGAGGTTCAAAATCTCAGGACAGATGTCTTACCATATGGCTATTCCGAAAGACAAATTTGTCATACTTTCCAGCCAAAACAAGACCATCTGAGGGAACAGCATAATGAAGTGGAGGTATCCACTGTCACAGGTTTCTTGCCATACTTTGGCAGTATTTCCCACGAACCGGGAGAGACGCCAACAAGCACAATATCAGACTTAAATTTTGTCACCCAGCAAAATTGAAAAATCTGGTGGCTCCTCTTCGGGATGATCTCGAGCTCGAGAAACGAGGTGCGAATGTGGCTCCTCGTGTGCACGGACTGGTACATATCGGCCACACGCGTCGTACATTGTAACTCAGGCAAATGTGATTAACACTATCATCACACGTGTAAGAGTCAATCGTATAAATTTGCAATAGTACAGAATCAACAGTACACAATAATGCCAATGTACGAGAACTCAAAGATCATGTCCTCACCTTCGTCTTTATGCGCTTCTGTGTTAGAGGAGAAAATAAACATTCTCACAGCTAATTAATGAGGGGCTATCATTTCCAATTAAATATAGCCTGAAATCCTGCACTTCCTGTCATTACATATAGAGGAAAACAAGAATTTCAACAGTTATACTGTAACAAAGTCTAGGATCCACCTAGTTAACAATTTTGGTTAGGCTTCCACCCACAGCGACACTCAGTAGCAGCACCAGACATCTGGAGTACGTGTCGAAGGTCACAACCCAGGTGGTGGTAGAAGGTTCGGGACGTGCTACTGCCACCCATCTACAAGCAACTCGATCGTGCATCAGGGAATTGTAGACGGGGCCTCCATAATGGGCAATCGTAATGTTGAAAAATGAGTTGCTGTTTTCCAGCTGTAACAAAAAGCCACCTGCTCACAATGTCCCGTAGTTGCCACGAGGAAACATTTTCGATAAACAGAAGTTGATCCCACTGCAGACCCAAATCCATATATTTACCAATCAGCAGCACCATTTAATTCTTACATCCATGGGACGACTGTGGTGCTCACATGACATCACATATCACATCCTACAGTTGGTTCACAGAAGTATACCAAGAATATGTCATCAAGATCTATGCGTTTGTGACACAGTATTTGTTGTTTTACATCATCTCTGGTACGATTTGTTAGACAAAAGTGTCAGGAAATATGATAGAAATAACTAAAATTGTTACTGGATTGTACTGAAAGTAAGCTATTTTTAATTGACATCACACCTAGAGCCAGAGGACATCATGCAGGAATTGAAGTATGACTTTTTTAAAGATTATATGTGAATCTCAGCCTTCAGATAAAGTTTCTTCTTCTTCTTCTTCTTCTTCTTCTTCCGTCATGCACTAGCCTCTCCTTCAGCCTGTTGCAGCTACACCTAGTCCTTCCATCATTTTGCAGGTCTTCCAATGCATCTTCTCCCTTGCGGAGTATATCGCCAAAAATGTAGGGGTAATCTCGATTTGTCCGTTCGTAACAGATGGAATATCCACTTTTGTTGGTATTCACCAACCTTACTGTTTATATAGAAAATATTTAATTACTTCCCAATATCTGTATTTCTTTTGGAGTCTGGCTTGGTGTATCCTGCTATGTACGTGAGGAATTTCATTTCATTGGCTTGTAATATTTATTATATCTTTCTTTTTCATTACCCAAGATTCACTTCCATATAGTAATGTTGGTACTGACACAACTAACTAATTTCAACATTCAATAACTACTAATATCATCAATCTGCTGCCCTCATATGTATGACACTTTTATGTGGTAACAGGGAATATGTTGAACTTGGAACATCACATAAAAATTGCCAATTTCACAATATGTCGCTACAACCCTCAATTTCACATTATTGTTAATGCACAGTTCTCCTGCCCCTATTTATTACCCACATACACTGAGTCAACTAATTCTTGTGCTATTAGCAACATGGGCAATTTATTTTATACTAACATCTCAACTTCAAATAGTTTTTGAATATTTGCAAAAATCAGCCACTAATAGTAAATTTACATCCTGTCACACATGATCACGCTTTATGCTTTATTTACATGTAGGCACAGCTTCCTTATAAATTTAGACATCGTCACCATGCCATACAGCGAGCTGGAGCTATATTTATGTTAAAATCAACAGTCGAGACCGCAATAATATTTGTTTATTTACCTGTTTTGCCTAACGTTAAAGTCAACTTCACAATTTTTGGCTGTGCAAGGGTGGAAATAGCAAAGTTACAAACAGTACTATTACACATGGCGTTAAAATAAAATACAGGAAAGCTGTAGTGAAAATCACAAACAGTGCTATTACATAAGGAGTTAAACGAAAATAGAGAATGGGTGTAGCATTTACCCCGACGGTTGATGCTGGTGGCTCCTCAGTTTTCTCAATATCACGATTGTACACTGTGACTGACAGTTGTGGAACCATTCGCGTGCCGACTATGGACTAAGAACCGAAATATCGTTGCTGTATGAAATTTGCACAGCAAGTTCTCTTACACCACAAGAAGTTAAAACATTATACAGCATCAACACAAGTATTCATTTATGTTAAAATAAAATAGACAAACCAGCAAAACAGAAGAAGCAATGTAATCTATAACACTGGTGTAAGAGACAGACACATTGTTCTTCTTAATGTTTTGTCGCTAAACGAATAAACTAGAAAGTACGAATTATATGTACATACAGATATTACACAGACATAATAGCAGGTAAAATTATACTAAAGATAGAACCATTAAAATATATGTCATTGTACATTTACTGGGCAGTGCTCTGTGGTAAGAATTCAAGGCTACTCTGTTGGCTAGGCTGGAAAGGACACCACTGTCATAGTAACGTAACAGCCAAAGTGGCAGTTCAGAAACAAAAGAAGTAGGCCTAGGGATGCCAACTAAGATCAAGGTGCTGATTCAGGTCAATATCATCAAAGACGTTTGTGCCAACGACTCATAAATAAACGCTGTAGGAAAGTTACTCAGTATCCTCCAGTGCTATTGGTGAGACCAAACGTGGTGCCACATCAACCAGTAGAGCAGCTGTTGTCACAGTGACAGAGTGGCAGCTCTGTGTGGTAGTTTTCATGGCATGGGCTTCAAGAAACTTGAAACATATACAACATCGTGTTGTTAGTACTCTGGTGAAAAAATTCTATACAGGTCTCAATACCATTAGGATACATTAATGTTGTTCTGTAAGTTTACAGGAATGGGAATATAATACATTAAAATGATACATATGCACCAGTACATATTAACTTAGCTCGTCCCAAAGTACACTATAAAATGAAAACTATGTGAGATAAAAAAAACTTGTTCATAACAAAATGGCACTAAGGTACATGTAAGACTTGAATAAATAATGGCATTACTTAATTTTCTAGTTTATCTGTTTAGCGACAAAACATTAATAAGAATGATGTGTGTGTCTCTGACACCAGTTTCAGAGATTACACTGCTTCTTCTGTTGTTTTGTAAGTTTGTCTATTTTATTTTAAGACAACTGACTACTTGCATTTATGCTTTATAACGTTTTAACTTCTTATGTACTTGTACACGGTTTACAAGAACTTACTGTGCAGACTTCATACATCAATGACATTTCAGTTCTCGTGAAGTGTTTGGCCGGGTATGACGTAATCCATAGTCTGCGCATGAGTTCCTAGATAACAGAACGCAGCATGTCATTCTCAATGGAGAGAAGTCTTCCGAAGTAAGAGTGATTTCAGGTGTGCCACAGGGGAGTGTCGTAGGACCGTTGCTATTCACAATATACATAAATGACCTTGTGGATGACATCGGAAATTCACTGAGGCTTTTTGCGGATGATGCTGTAGTACATCGAGAGGTTGTAACAATGGAAAATTGTACTGAAATGCAGGAGGATCTGCAGCGAATTGACGCACGGTGCAGGGAATGGCAACTGAATTTCAATGTAGACAAGTGTAATGTGCTGCGAATACATAGAAAGAAAGATCCCTTATCATTTAGCTACAATATAGCATGTCAGCAACTGGAAGCAGTTAATTCCATAAATCATCCGGGAGTACGCTTCAGGAATGATTTAAAATGGAATTATCATATAAAGTTGATTGTCGGTAAAGCAGATGCCAGACTGAGATTCATTGGAAGAATCCTAAGGAAATGCAATC
Organism: Schistocerca americana; assembly: GCF_021461395.2. Classification (NCBI taxonomy): domain Eukaryota; kingdom Metazoa; phylum Arthropoda; class Insecta; order Orthoptera; family Acrididae; genus Schistocerca; species Schistocerca americana. The sequence continues at coordinate 199,368,960 of NC_060129.1, read as the reverse complement.
CGAAAACAAAGGAAGTAGGTTACAGTACGCTTGTTCGCCCACTGCTGGAATATTGCTCAGATAGGGTCGATAGAAGAGATAGAGAAGATCCAACGGAGAGCAGCGTGCTTCGTTACAGAATCATTTAGTAATTGCAAAAGAATTATGGAGATGATATATAGACTCCAGTGGAAGACTGTGCTGGAGAGATGCTCAGTAGCTCGGTACGTGCTTTAGTTGAAGTTTCGAGAACATACCTTCACCGAGGAGGCGAGCAGTATATTGCTCCCTCCTACGTATATCTCGTGAAGAGACCATGAGGATAAAATAAGAGAGATTAGAGCCCACACAGAGGCATACCGACAATCCTCCTTTCCACGAACAATACGAGACTGGAATATAAGGGAGAACCGATAGAGGTACTCAAGGTACCCTCCGCTACACACTGTCAGGTGGCTTGCGGAGTATGGATGTAGATGTAGATGAATTGCACAGTAACTCGTGGCTCCACAGCCATCGGTCACAGTGTAATATCGTGGTACTGCTAGAAAACTGAGGTGCCGCCAGCACCAGCCATATGCGTAATTGCTACAACCTTTCTCTATTTTCGTTTAATGTCATATGCAACAGCACTACTGGTAATTTTTGCTACAACTTTTCTCCAACTTATTTTAATGCTATACATAATAGTACTGTTTGTAACACTGCTGTTCCTACCCTTCGATGGCCACAAATTCTGAAGATGGCTTAAATAAACGAATATTATTGTGATACCGACTGTCGATTTCGACCTACATACAGCTTCATTAAATTTGAGAGTTTTTATCTGCGAGCAAAAAGTAATTTTGTATTACTCAATAGAAATTTCAAAAGACGTGAAGCAGATCACACACAGATATCACCCAAAAGGAATCAACACAAACCCATCATAAAATGACAAAGTGCACAAATTCACACGAAAGGCCTACACTCCGGCGACATAACCAAAATGCCAATGTGACACACAAGTTGCTCGAGAGTCCGAGGGGGACACACCGACAGTTTCTGAGGAGTGTACGAAAATGTAGAACAGCTGAAGCATTAAAAGCTTCATCTCAATTTTTCTCCACTTTTTGTTAATCCAGTCTTTACATTTGATGGAGTGATATTGTATGAAGAATTCAGATTAGTAAAATGTCAGGTGGCATCTCAGGTTTCTGAGGCTACCGTCACATTACAAGGAACTGAGCTATTCTTATACCTGGTGTAAGGCAGGTCCGAGGGAAGTGTAACGGCGGCACCTCCGCCGGTCTCTGGCAGCCTGGCGTCTTCCGACAAGCCGGTGTGGTGTCGCTGCCGGGGGCCACGGTCCGAGTGCACTCGGCGACCAGGCGCCAACACTCCCAGGCCCCTGTGCAATAGCTGCTTCATGTCCCGGGGACGGAACTCACCGTTCTCCAACTTTTCCTCGTATTTCGGATCTGCAACCGGCAAACACAGTAATCGTTTGACAGGTACATCCTGCACGCAAACACGGGGGCACGTAAAATCATCTCCGTTTACCAGCTGAATCATAGCATTTTGTTGCCGTAACATATTAATGAATTTCCAACTTGTCCGAGTTGTTTTTCAAATCAGCCTTATGAAAACACAATTAGTTTATTTTTACATTTACCCAGACATGTTTTGACACCAATGTGTCACCTTCTGTGGGTCACATTTTTATTTCTGTAAAGTACAATATCATATTTGTAATAATTTAACTGCTGTAGGCCTAATAAGTACAATATTTGCAATTTGCTTTGTTTGGTTTACACACTCACATTATATTTACATTGCTAACTCAACTGTATTATTATACATTGATTTTAGTGCTCGTTTTTGTCATCTTGAAAAAGAAAAGAAAAAAAGAAAGAGAGGACACACCTAATTTGTATGACTGTTAAATGAATGAGATATGCCTTCTTGCCCGAGATAGGTGTTTGTATGAATGCGAATGTGATCACTGCCAAGGAAATGATGAGAACATAATAGTTTGTCACAAAAGCTGCAACAAATGAATGCAAAAGTTTCACAATCACACAGTTTCTCTGTGCTGTGTCAAAACATATGTTTTTTGACATTTTTGAAGTTTCATTCCATTTTGCAAGTCTGGACTCATGAATTCAATTTTTGTGATATAGTTCACATCCATTTCTTTGTTGTTTCCATTTATGTGAGACGGGTGTGCTATCTTGCCTGCTCTCACTTTTCCATCACATTTACTTGCGACAGTAACGTATTCTTACCAAATGACTCATATTCTATAACTAATGCATAGTATGACAAAATGGCTCTGAGCACTATGGGACTCAACATCTGAGGTCATCAGTCCCCTAGAACTTACAACTACTTAAACCTAACTAACCTAAGGACCGTAGCGGTCACGCAGTTCCAGACTGAAGCACTTAGAACCGCTCGGCTATAGTATGACAACTGCCAAGATTACAGAAGCAGAACAAACATTTCAATGACTGAACAGACAGTTCATTATGTTGCAAAAAATAAATAAAAATAAGGAATGGCAGAACAGTGTTTCAAACATGGATTGCCCACTTGGCAGTCCAACACCACGACCACTTACCCACTACACTGTTCCTGTTTCAGGCTGTTCTTTATTGCACTTCTTATTCTTGGACCATTCACTGTTTCTATTTTCCTATTTTGCTTTTCTCCCCACACAGTTCAGTATACCTTCTTCCTGTTTTCATGCTCGATCTGCGTTCAGTTTCTGATGGGCTATCCACAGGGCCATCCTACCACTAAATCATGTGGTGAGTTTCCCTTGCTAGTGCCACACATGTTACAGTTTCTATACTGTTAAAGTCTGTTATCTGTGGTATGGCGTCAGCAATGAACAGCAAATGGCAACTCCAGGTCCCCACCCAGGTTCCAGTGAATTGCTCCCAACCATCGGGCTGACACTATGCCTGCAGCCTCTGCCCAGATTTCAGTTGTTATCCGCCTGTTTGTCAGAGCCAATAGGATGACATTATGCTCTTCTCATGATGTAGCCCTCCTGGAAGTACCTGTGCCAACTCTTGTTGCCACCCTGTTTTCCCCGAGTTCACCTCATCACCAATTATTCTGCAGTCATTACACTACAGATGACTGTGTGTGCAATCTGTCAGTACGTGGTTAATACCAATGATTTGCCCTTCCCCAACATCAAAAACACAGCGAAAAGTTGCAGCAATGTTACACGCGCCAAACAGCCACCAACTACTTACACCATTCTTCATTAACAGGAACAGCTTTTTTCTGCACCAAACATTAATGTGCAAAACGATGAAACATGTAGTGGATGTGTAGAAATACTGGAATATTAGTTTGATAACAGTAAGTGGCGATGTTCGAGATGTAACAGCTTCCATTTCTGTAGATGTGTACCGGGTGATCAAAAAGTCAGTATAAATTTGAAAACTGAATAAATCACGGAATAATGTAGATAGAGAGGTACAAATTGACACACAAGCTTGGAATGATATGGGGTTTTATTAGAACCAAAAAAATAAAGTTGAAAAAATGTCCGACTGATCAGATCAGAATAGCAATAATTAGCATAACAAAGTAAGACAAAGCAAAGATGATGTTCTTTACAGGAAAAGCTCAATATGTCCAACATCATTTCTCAACAATAGCTGTAGTCGAGGAATAATGTTGTGAACAGCACTGTAAAGCATGTCCGGAGTTATGGTGAGGCATTGGCGTCGGATGTTGTCTTTCAGCATCCCTAGAGATGTCGGTCGATCACGATACACTTGCGACTTCAGGTAACCCCAAAGCCAATAATCGCACGGACTGAGGTCTGGGGACCTGGGAGGCCAAGCATGACGAAAGTGGCGGCTGAGCACACGATCATCACCAAACTACGCGCGCAAGAGATCTTTCACGCGTCTAGCAATATGGAGTGGTTCTAATAAAACCCCATGTCATTCCAAGCATGTGTGTCAGTTTTTACCTCTCTATCTACGTTATTCCGTGGTTTATTAAGTTTTCAAATTGATACTGACTTTTTCATCACCCGGTATATAACGAGGTCAGAGTGTAGCCTTGGATGTCCATTCAAACAAAAATTTCCCTCATGACCATAAGTCACGAAATGTAAAAGTGATCAGTTACAGCCATAAAGCAACAGCCAATCATTGAAGGTAAAGTGGGTGCATCAAATGTGGAGTCAATGTATTCCCATATACGGCCCTACAGCAGGCAGAAGTGACGTCACAGTTAGCATCTAGAGTACGTACAGGCATAACACAGCAGGCCATCGACAGTCATTCCACTCGACAATGGCCGATTACAGCTAGGTCAAATTCTCGTGGTGTTTTAGCCACTAGACATCACTCGAGACCCGAGACCTTTCAATCTTTTCTATCAGTGACGAATGTAGGAAAAGAGAAGTAGGTGACAACCAGGTTGCTACTGGCCGTGGAACTCACCGAGCATCCAGTAGTTGCCCTTCCCTGCGCTGTCCTTCTGAGGCACGTTGATGAAGCACCTGTTACGAGACAGGTTGTTGCTCAACGCTTTCTGCCGTATCTTCTTCTTGCGTTTGAAGTAGGGGAAACGCTTCACGATGTAGGCGTAGATCTCTGACACCCTCGCCCTCCTGTCAGACAGACAAATGCACGAAGTTCACTCCAGATCGTTCAAAGACGGCTGTGAGTTGGGACTAGCAATCTCGTTTTATAGGTTTCCTTCTTTTAGGCTGACGAGAAGCACTGTTTTCGACATTGTATTGCCTCATTTTATTTGTTGACAAGATTGGGGACCGTGAAATTACGACATTCTGCTATAACGGAGGCAAAATAACACTGGGCTGACGAAGTAATGACATAAAAAGTAGATTAGCATAGGCAAATAGTGGATTCTCAAAGAAGCCTACAAGTTTCAAACATGGGCATTAATGTGAGGAAGAAATTTGTGAGAATGTATTTTTAGAGTATAGCAATGTAGGGAAGTGATTACAGCCTGTGGGAAAACTGAACAAGAAGACATTCAGTGTATCTAAAAATGTGGTATAACACAAAGATATTGAAAATTAGGTGGGCTCATGAATGAGAAGGTACTCCACAGAATCACTGAATTTGAGAAATATATGGAAAACACTGAAAAGAAGATGGGACACACATTAAGACATCTGGTGCACAGTACCGGATGGAACCATCGAGTGTAAAATCTGAAGGGGAAGACAGAGATTGTGATATTTCTAATAAATAACTGAGGATATGTGGCGAAAGTGCTCCTTTGAGATGAGGAGGTCGGTGGAAGACAGAAAGTAATGCATATCGCATCAAACCAGTCCGAAGACTGATTACTCACAAAGAAACAAAAAATGAAAATAATGGTTATTGATGTTATACGGAACAGTTATACTAATACGATGAGCTGACAAAGTGAAACATGTGGAGAAATACATCAAACCATCTTTAAGGTCGATGAGCACAATACCACTACCATATGTCTACCACGAGTATAAGATACCGTGGGAACTGCCAAACTAAGGTGGGACATATTAAGGGTGGTGTAGTCTATTTTCATGAAGGTATTTATTACTTCGCAGCAGTGCTACCAACCTGTTTGGTGACTGTGCTATGGCCATAGCACTGAGCTCCGTGTAGGAGAACAGCGGCCTCTTTTTGGCAGTACGGGCCGAGCTAGCCACGCTCGAGCACCGCTCCTCGCCTGCTACGTCGTCAGTGCCACGAGAGGTGGAGGTCAGAACAGCCGCGTCATCCGGAGACGTTGTCCCGTCCGACACCGGAATGCCGTCCTCGCGGTGGCCGTCGCCAGGGTGGGACGAGTCGGGGGCAGCACGACCGGTGCTGCCAATTTTGGAACACGACAGGCTTGTCGAGGTCGGGGTAGCAGTCCTGTTTCAGTGAGACAAAAACGGCATTCAGTGGTACAGGGTTCGTGGAGCTCTATATCGGTTAAAGAAAGCGATTCAAACGGAAGAACACGAGATATTTAGAACTTAAGCCAAAATGAAAATCCGAGATGCAAAAATGAATGGGAAACTTCAATAAAGGTAGAAGAACTTTAAGAGTTCTTGCTGTCTATCTCCACAAAATCAAATGGCAGATTAACCACAGTTGTGGCTGCAACAAAGCAGGCCCTCCGGGACACTTGTCACAGGACAGTGCACTCCACAGAGATGCAGCAGGTAATAATGGTCCCCATGCACAGCAGATGCTGTGACCCAAAGCACTGCTGAGGCGTGTGTAGACCCGCCACATCCGACAGTATTCCAGTCACAGTATCCAGAAGGGCCGAGCAGGATTTTACACTGAATTCAACCGCATTTCGGCATGCAAACATCGAGAGAAAATGGAGATCAGAGACCACTGCATGAAAAGAGTTTTGAAGACTGTCCACGCTGCTGGTGTTAGTGACAACGGAAATGTCGATCCAAAGAAGTTACGGTGAACCGTCGAGTCACTGATCAACTTCCACAGCGGAAATTAGGCTGATGCCCAAGGAATCTAGCCACTGCAGTGGCTGGCAGGAGAACCCTAGTAAACGAACGTCAACAGAAGTGTACTGATTCTACTCACAGAATCTGCAGACCCCATAGTAGTGTTAGCACACAGTCTTAAAAAAAATTAATAATAATGAGGACCCAAGAGACATGTTTGGATGTCAATGTAACTTCGTAGGCTTACACGCCAACAGCGAGTATTTAAATGATTCGAGCTTCTGTTCTCTGTGACAGGTAGAATAACCACTGAAAACTAGTCTCTCCCAATTTTTCAGATTTTGCTGCAATGATTACAAGACTTTTGCAAGAAAACAGTTTTTTTTCCCCTCATAGTTTGCCTTGATGTTCCTGAAGATAGAGATAAAGATGCAGAAACAGTACTCTACTGATAAGAATCACTGGCATTGTCGTATTCACAGCATTCATCAACAGCACAAGTGACTGTCTTGTCTAATTTTTTTCGCTCGAAATGATTAAGTGCAGTTTGCAAGCAACGTGATTGACTGGCTTTATTCGCAGCTTTTATGGGATATAAAGAAGCTTCATCTTCACATCAACTACGACTTCCTATGCAGTATTACCCATTAATGACCTCTCCTCTACACATTTACTTGAGGTAAACTTCATAGTTTTGCGACTTCCTTCTCTGCACAATTTCCTGAATCTAACCAGGTCAAAGCAGCCCAGAAATCAGCAATGTTCATCTGTCTTGCAATTCAAAGTAGTGAGTCTCTTAGATGTTCCTAGGTAACACACTCATAAGCAGTTCTATATCTTTCAAACAGCTTTCCTTTCACATTTTTTTTCATTTTCACATGTATCTCATGCTTTCTGTACTCTTCTTCCATTTATAGAATCCATGTTCAGAGTTGTGCATTGCTTAAGTTCAAGCATTTTCTCTCTCCTGATTAACCAACAAATTTACAACCTTTTCTTTGTGCCTGAAAACTATTACAGCATATGTTTCCTTTAGGCTAGGAAGATACTGTATTTACATTATGGACTTTAATTAGCAGAAAAGTCATCATTCGAAGCACAATCAGAGAATCATCGAGATTTATTTCCCGTTTTTTCTTCTTTCGCAGTTTCTAATGAAATGCCGACATCATTCAAATGAATGTCAAAGAAATTAACTAATAAATAACACATGCGTAAGCCCTCAGTAGAAGTAAGTGATTCTGATTGCATACCACGTTCTTCGTATTTCACATTTGCAAGGTTGGAAACATTAACTGGATTCCACATTACTGCTACTCTGGAACATGCGCAAACACAAATGCTATCAGCATGCATATACCAAGATATCACAATTAAAATTAATTCAGTTTTGTCGTCTTTGTTAACACTTAGTGATGCCACAAAGCCAACTGCTAATTATTAGGGATATTGAAGGCACTGCAAGTCCGTGCGAATAGTAACTGTGCACAACTGTGTCAGAGAAACTATCGACGGAAACTGAAATTTGGTCTAAATTACGATCGCATTGTACTGCGTTATTTGTTTCCTGCTCTGCCGTCGACCGAGGACGTGCCATCCGTGTCGCACATGCGCTGTCTGCTACAGCTGCATCACGGTTTTACATCTCGTCAACCACCTGGCGAGCTGTGAATTTGGCAAATTTCAAATTATTTTTAAAATACTTTCATTATTCTTTATCAGCTAAAATTCTGACATTATGTTTCCTTTGGTGTATTTTTCCTGTATAAAAATTTTGGGACAGGTTTTGACATGTCAGATTGAAAGCTACTGACAAATGAAAGCTACTGACAAATAGAATTGCACCCCTCATACTGGCATAACCTATGGCCTTGCTGCAGTGGTAACATCAGTTCCCATCGGATCACCAAAGTTAAGCACTGTCGGGCTGGGCTAGCACTCGGATGGGTGACCGTCCGGTCTGCCGAGCGCTGTTTGCGAGCGGGGTTCACTCAGCCCTCGTGAGGCAAACTGAGGAGCTACTTGACTCTACTTTACTGAGAAGTAGCGGCTCCGGTCTCGTAAGCTGACACATGGCCAGGAGAGGGTGTACTGACCAAATACTCCACCGTATCCACATCCAGTGGTGCACGTATTCCGAGGATGACACGGCGGCCAGTCAGTACCGTTGGGCCTTCGTAGCCTGATCGGCAGAGTGTACTTTAGTTTTATACTGGCATAATGCTGTCTTTCTGTGATGTGGAAACTTTTCTGTTTTTCGGTATAGAAAGTTCTCATTTGCATTGAATGTAACTTTGTCGGTGTTCATTCACAAAGTAAATTCATAAACAAGTTGTACTATATTTTTATGATGTGCTAGCTCCAATACTAACTCACCTTGATCTGAAAGAGTATTCTGTTTCTCACTGGTGTGTCCCAATCATGTTAGTGTTTGTGTCTTTTTCAAAAATTTGAGCTTTTTCAAGAATCCGATCAAGATAAGAAAAAAACCACATAAGAACTAGAATCCTCAACAAAATGGAGAAAAATTACTTGCCTGCCTGGCTAGCCGTGTGGTCTAATGCACTGCTCCCCGAGCAGAAAGGCGTTCTAGTCTCCAGCACGTATCCACCCACCGGATTACTGTCGAGGTCCTGTGTGCCGGCCAGCCTGTGGACGGTTTTTAAGGCACTTTTCCATCTACCTCGGTAAACATGGACTGGTTGCCCTTATTCCGTCTCAGCCCATGTAGGTGACTGTTGTGCAAACACCGTTTCCACGTGCGCATACACCATAATGACTCTACCACACAAACATTTGGGGTTACACTCGTCTGGTGTGAGACGTTCGGGGGCCGAACCGTACAATAACCCTGGGTTCGGTGTGGGGCAGTGGTGGGGTGAGTGGACTGCTGTGGTCTGTTGTGGGTTTGGGAACCACTGAGGGCTACAACGGGATGAAGCCCCTCCATTGTTTCTAGGTCCCTGGTTTAATACATACATACAAGTATAGAAAATTACTTTGTCACGGATTTGGAAGTGCTTATCATCGTCTGGGGCTTCCCCAAATTTAGACATTTTCTTTTCTGTCATGCAAGTAAAGTGTATTTTGATCACAAAGCATTACAATTTCTGATGACAATAAGTTACATTATGCTCATTTTGAGCCGTGAATATGTTCTGCATAACAGAGAGATGGTCTGTTTGAATTACACTGAAGCACCAAAGAAAGCAGTATAGGCATGCGTATTCAAGTGCAGAGATACGTAAACACAGAACCCGGCACTGCAGTCGGCAATGTCTACATAAGACCAGTGTCTGGCACAGTTGTTAGATCGGTTACTGCTGCTACAATGGCACGGTGTTATAGTCAGTGTACGAGCAACGGGACACAGCATCTCCGAGGTAGTGACGATTTTACCGTATGGCCATTTCACAAGAGTATCAAGAATATCAGGAATCTGGTAAAACATCAAATCTCTGCATTGCTGCGGCCGGAAAAAGATCCTGCAAGAATGGGACCAATAATGACTGAAAAGAATTGTTTAACGGACAGAAGTGCAGCCCTTCCACAAATTGCTGCAGATTTTAATGCTGGGGCAGCGACAAGTGTCACTGTGTGAACCATTCAATGAAACATCATTGATATGGGCTTTCAGAATGGAAGGCCCACTCATATGCACTCGATGACTGCATCACACAAATCTTTACGCCTCGCCTTGATCCATCAACTGGACTGGAAACATGTTGACGACTGGAAACATGTTGACGACTGGAAACATGTTGACGACTGGAAACATGTTGACGACTGGAAACATGTTGACGACTGGAAACATGTTGACGACTGGAAACATGTTGACGACTGGAAACATGTTGACGGCTGGAAACATGTTGACGACTGGAAACATGTTGACGACTGGAAACATGTTGACGACTGGAAACATGTTGACCGGTCGGACGAGTCTCGTTTCAAACTGTATCGAGAAGATGGACGTGTAGGGGTATGGAGACAACCTCATGAATCCGTGGACCCTGCATGTCAGCACGGGACTGTTTGAGCTGTCGAAGGCCCTGTAATGGTGTGGGGCGTGTGCAGTTGGAGTGATACGGGACCCCCGATACGTCTAGATACGACTCTGACAGGTGACACGTACGTAAGCATCCAGTCTTATCTCCTGCACCCATTCACGTCCATTGTGCACTCCAGTGGACTTGGACAATTCCAGCGGGACAATGCGACACCCCACACATCCAGAACTGCAACAGAGTGACTCCAGGAACACTCTTCTGAGTTTAAACACTTTTGCTTGTCACCAAACTCCCCAGACATGAACATTATTGAGCACAGCTTGGGTGCCTCGCAACTTGCCGTTCAGAAGAGATCTCCACGCCCTCGTACTCTTGCAGATTTAGGGACACCCTGCACGATTCACGGTGTCAATTCCAACCGGCACTACTTCAGACATTAGTCTAGTCCATGCCATGTCGTGCTGCGGCACTTCTGCATTGGTGGTGGTGGTTGTTGGTATGTTTAAGGGGGACTAAACAGCGAAGGTCATCAGTCCCCCATTCCAAAATCAGGCGAGCCGAAAATCGACGGAGCAGATAAAAACCAAAGGGGGAGGAGACGTCCCCCCAGGCGCTAAAAGAACACAAACGCAGCAAGAAACACTACAGACAAGAACAGGACAGAAAGAAACAGAAGAAAGGAGGATGGCCGGAGACTGGTTGACTGACCATGAGAAAAAAAAAGGGAAAGAGTCAACCATCTGACGGCACACCAGAACAGCAACAGACACAAGGACAAAAGACACAAAAGGGAAAGGCGCAGGACTTCCCTAAATCGAACCATAAAAACGACTACTACGGATAAAATGTAAAACAGTATCAGCCATGGAGGCATCGTCGGATAAAACCAAAGCCCAAGTGCCCGGGAGATTAAAAGATTGCCGGAGTGTGCGCAGTCGAGGACACTCCAGCAAAATGTGGGCGACCGTCAGCCGGGACCCACACCGACACAAGGGGGGATCCTCCTGACGCAACAGATGGCCGTGCGTCAGGTATGTATGGCCGATGCGCAGCCGACACAGGACTACCGAGTCCCTGCGAGAAGCCCGCAGGGAGGAACGCCACACATCGGTCGTCTCCTTGACAGCCCGCAGTTTATTCGGGGCTGTCATGCCACGCCACTCAGCAGCCCACATCCCAATCAGCTTACGGCGCAACACCAGCTGCTGGTCGCGAGCCGTAAGGCCGATCTCCAAAGCCGGCCCCTTTGGCCAGCCTGTCTACACGTTCGTTCCCTGGGATGCCAACATGACCGGGCGTCCAAACCAGGACCACGGAACCACCAGAACGGGCAATGGCGGAAACAGCCTCCTGAATGGAGGACACCAGAGGAGAGGAGGGATAGCAGCGGTCGATGGCCTGAAGGCTGCTCAGGGAGTCACTGCAGATGACGACGGACCTACCTGAGCAGAAACGCATATGCTCAAGAGCGCGCAAGATGGCCACCAGCTCTGCAGTAAAAATACTGCAGCCAGCCGGCAAGGAGTGTTGCTCAACATGGTCAGAGTGAGCAAAGGCGTAGGCAGTGCGACCATCAACCAGGGAACCATCAGTGTAGACAGGCTCACAGCCCGGAAATGATTCGAGGAGCGCAACAAAACGGCGACGGAGGGCCACAGGCGGAACCGAGTCCTTAGGGCCCTGTGCCAAATCCAGACGGACAGACGGCCGGGACAAACACCAGGGAGGCGTAGGTGTACGGACCCGGAAGGGAGGCAGAAGAGGGAATGACCCCAGTTCTGACAGCAGGGACTGGACACGGACAGCTACGGAAAACCCAGACCTAGGTCGCCGTTCAGGCAGATGGAGGACCATGGCAGGGAAAAGCAGGCGACGATTGGGATGGCCTGGCGAGCAATGGACGTGGACAGCATAGTTGGCGAGCAGACGATGGCGGCGAATCTGCAGCGGGGGAACCCCGGCCTCCACCAGTAGACTATCCACGGGGCTCGTACGAAAAGCGCCAGTTGCAAGCCGGACCCCACAGTGGTGTATGGGGTCTAACAACTTCAACACTGAGGGTGATGCAGACCCATAGGCCAGGCTCCCATAATCAAGCCGAGACTGCACAAGGGCTCTGTACAATCGCAGCAGCGTGCAGCGATCCGCACCCCAAGACGTGTGGCTAAGGCAGCGGAGGGCGTTGAGGTGCCGCCAGCATTTTTGCTTCAGCTGAGTAACATGAGGAACCCATGTGAGCCGGGCATCAGACACGAGTCCCAAGAAGCGGCAAGTGTCCACCACTTCGAGCGGGTGGCCATCGAGGGAAAGTGCAGGATGAGGGTGGACCGTCCGACGCCTGCAGAAGTGCATAACCCTAGTCTTGGCAGCAGAGAACTGAAAACCATGAGCCAGAGCCCATGATGCTGCCTTGCGAACGGCGACTTGCAGCCTGCGTTCGGCGACTCCCGTAGTCGTGGAGCTAAATGAGATGCAGAAGTCGTCGGCATACAAAGAAGGGGACACCGACGACCCCACTGCTGCAGCCAGACCATTAATGGCCACTAGAAATAACGAGACGCTCAACACCGAGCCCTGCGGGACCCCATTTTCCTGCATATAAGAGGAACTAGAGGTGGCACCGACTTGCACCCGGAAAGAGCGGCGCAATAAAAAGCTTTGAAGAAAAGCCGGGAGCCGACCACGAAGACCCCACTCATGCAACGTGGCGAGGACGTGATGCCTCCATGTGGTGTCATACGCCTTCCGCAGATCGAAAAATACAGCAACGAGATGCTGACGTCGGGCAAAGGCCGTACGAATAGCAGATTCCAGCCGCACCAAATTGTCCGTGGCAGACCGGCCCCGACGGAAGCCACCCTGGGATGGAGCGAGGAGACCGCGCGACTCAAGGACCCAACACAAACGCCGCCCCACCATACGTTCGAGCAATTTGCACAAAACGTTGGTGAGGGTAATGGGACGATAGCTGTCCACCGCCAGTGGGTCCGCACCGGGCTTCACGATGGGGACAATAAGACCCTCTCGCCATTGCGACGGGAACACGCCTTCGCTCCAAATGCGGTTAAAGATGGTGAGGATGTGTCTCTGGCAGTCCCTAGAGAGATGCTTCAGCGTCTGCGCGTGGATGCAGTCCGGTCCTGGTGCTGTATCAGGGCAATCGGCGAGGGCAGCGAGGAGTTCCCTCTCGCTGAAAGGAGCATTGTATGTTTCATAATGACACGTGTGGAATGAGAACGGCGTCCGCTCTGCTCGCTCCTTTAGAGAGCGAAAGGCGGGGGGATAGGATGCAGTCGCAGAGCTCTGAGCAAAGTGCGCGGCTAGACGTTCAGCAATGGCGGCAGCGTCCGTGCAGACAGCGCCGTCCAAGGAGAGCCCAGGGACACCCACAGGGGTCTGGGAGCCATAAATCCGCCGGATCCGGGACCACACGTGCGAGGACGAGACACGGGAGCCCAGGAAGGAGACGTACCTCTCCCAGCACTCCCGCTTATGCCGTGCAATAAGACGACGGGCGAAGGCACGGAGCCTCTTAAAGGCGATGAGGGTCTCCAGAGACGGGTGCCGCCTATGACGCTGGAGAGCCCGCCTACGGTCGCGAATAGCCTCAGCAATCTCCGGCGACCACCAGGGGACAGCCTTCCGCCGAGGGAGGCCAGAGGAACGGGGGATGGTAGCCTCGGCCGCTGAAATGATGGACGTGGTTAAAACACGGACCACCTCGTCAATGTCACCCTGCAGGGGAGACGCAATGGTTACAGCAGAAGTGAAAGCTGGCCAGTCAGCCCTGTGGAGAGCCCAGCGGGGCAAGCGCCCAGAAGAATGACACTGTGGCAGTGACAAATAGATGGGAAAATGGTCACTGCCACACAGGTCAGGATGCACCCTCCAGTGGAGGGATGGGACAAGTCCAGGGCTGCAAATAGAGAGATCGATGGCCGAGAACGAGCCATGGGCCACACTGAAATGCGTGGGAGCACCGGTGTTTAAGAGGCTAAGGTCGAGCTGAGCCAACACATGCTCCACGGCCCGACCACGATCATCGGAGACAGTCCCACCCCATAGAGGGTTGTGGGCATTGAAATCGCCCAGCAGCAAAAAAGGTGGCGGCAGTTGTGCTATCAGAGCACCCAGGACATGCTGCGCGACAGTACCATCAGGTGGAAGGTAAATGCTGCAGACGGTAATGGCCTGTGGCGTCCACACCCGAACAGCGACAGCCTCTAAAGCTGTTTGTAGAGGCACAAACTCGCTGTGAAGAGAGTTCAGGACATATATGCAGACGCCACCAGACACCCTTGCATAAGCTGCCCGGTTCTTAAAATAATCCCGATAGCCACGGAGGGCGGGGGTTCGCATTGCTGGAAACCAAGTTTCCTGCAGAGCAATGCAAAGGAAAGGATGACGGCTGATAAGGTGGCGGAGCTCAGCGAGATGATGGAAGAAACCGCTGCAGTTCCACTGCAGGATGTTATTAGCCATGGATGGGAAAGGCGTGAAGGGACTGGGGAGGCAGATTACGCCTCCGGGGCCCCTGCTGCTACTGAGTCACCACCTGGACAACAGCCATCTACTGCATCTGAGGGACTGGCGAGATCCATGTCCTCAGCGGACGCCAGAATCTCCACCTCGTCCTCAGACGCAGAGCTTGTAGGAAGCAGTGGAATGGGTGCCACCGCAATGTCGGTAGCCTTGGGGAGTTTCTGCTTCTTCTGCTTCTCGCGCTGTGCCTTTGGTGGCGCAGGCTGGGAGGGCGCAACTGGGTCGGTCTCAGGGACAGACGACGACCGTGTGTCCCTACGACCAGGGACTGGCGGTTGTGTAAGCCACTTGCGGCTGTCGGCCTTTGTACCGGACGGAACTTGGGAAGGGAGGTCCCCAAGGGACCCCTTCCTTACGAGAGTAGCTGAAGAAGTCTTACGCTTCTCCGGCTGGGAAGGGGGGACTGATGTCCCCGATGGTTGGGGGGGTGTTGCTCCTGAAGTAGATGGAGCAGGAGCAACAGGAGGTTTAGTGCCCCCCACCATCAAGGGGGCAGGTGTGGGACTTCGACTCTGAGAGCTGACCGGAGCGGATGGAAGTGGAGAAGGAGTGACAGTGGCGGCATAAGAAACTGGCATGCGCACCGGATGAAGCCGATCATATTTCCGCTTCGCCTCAGTGTACGTCAGGCGGTCGATAGTCTTTATTTCCATGATCTTCCGCTCCTTCTGCAGGATCGGACAGTCTGGCGAGCAAGGCGGATGGTGGGCACCACAGTTCACACAGATTGGAGGCGGCGCACAGGGATGATCAGGATGGGAAGGTCGACCGCAATCGTGACAGACGAGGTCGGAAGCACAGCGTGAAGACATGTGGCCGAACTTCCAACACTTGAAGCACCGCATCGGGGGAGGGATATACGGCTTGACATCACATCGGTACACCATCACCTTGACCTTCTCAGGTAACGTGTCACCCTCGAAGGCCAAGATGAAGGCACCGGTGGCAACTTGACGATCCCTCGGACCCCGGTGGACGCGCCGGACGAAATGGACACCGCGGCGCTCCAAGTTGGCGCGCAGCTCGTTGTCGGACTATAAAAGCAGATCCCTGTGAAAGATAATGCCCTGGACCATGTTCAGACTCTTATGGGGCGTGATAGTGACAGAGACATCCCCCAGCTTAGTACAAGCGAGCAAGGCCCACGACTGGGCGGAGGATGCCGTTTTTATCAACACCGATCCGGACCGCATCTTGGACAAGCCCTCCACCTCCCCAAACTTGTCCTCTAAATGCTCTACAAAGAACTGGGGCTTCATGGACATAAAAGATTCCCCGTCAGCTCTGGTACAGACGAGATACCGGGGCGAGTATCTTTCGCTCTCATTCATAGCCCTTCGTTCCTCCCATGGTGTGGCCAGGGAGGGGAACGATTTGGGGTCATACACATTAGCCTTGAATTGAGCTTTGGAACGCTTAGAGACTGCTGACGGCTGGCCGCCAGCAAGAGATGATGTACCACGCTTCATTGCGGGTCATCCGCCCTGATGCCACCTACTCCGACCAAGGGCCCTCCCCACGGGCGCCACCCAGCCACAGCAAAGGCCACCTGGCAGGATGGCCATTGCCGGGAGTCCCGATGCCCCAGGGAGATGGGCATCTACTCCTTGGCATACGTGGGGAGTGAACGGCGCAGGCATCAGTAGAGCGATCCCTGTGTTGTCAGGGGGCTACAACCAAGAGGGTACATGGCGACCCCACCACAACGGACTGGCTACCGTGCTGGATCTTAGGTGCAAAAATGGCCAAGGTCGTCGGCACAGTTAAAAGAAACACTGCAGAGTGCAGTGTGGTAATCGCCCAAGAGATTGAAAACGAGCGGGACACCATGACAACGACGAGAAAGACGGCTATAGGTCTAATTGCACGAAGGATACAGTGCACCATGTAAGGTGCCCTTCCCCAATTGGCTCGCTCTTCGGAATAATTTAGATAGATGGAGGTCAAACCCGAGAGGGGACCATCACATAAGGCCGAAACGTTTGAGACTCCTTTTAGTCGCCTCTTACGACAGGCAGGAATACCGCGGGCCTATTCTAACCCCCGAACCCGCAGGGGGGACTTCTGCATTCTTGCGGGGGCCCTACACAATATTAGGCAAATGTACCAGTTTCTCTGGCTCTTCAGTGTAATAACATGGGGAGACGTTGCAACGATCTACTACTTTTTTTACTGACAGGATAAATAATGGAAGCATCATTGCAAAAGATAGATAGGGAGAGTACAGCTTAGTGACAAAGCAGACAACAATGCAATCAACACCGACGATTAGCTCGCTGCCCTGTTGCACGAACATCTGTTGTCAGTATGGCACGAAATACCCCAAATGCTACCGATCAAAACTGGGGAGTTCATACGCTGCTGTAGTTCCCAGAACCTGGACTGTACAGTGTTGTGTGTCATTTTGTTTGTTGACTGTGTGTTCCATTGTACACCTGTGTTCCATTGTGCTGTAACAAAACAGAGGAAATTTGTGCGTTTGCATCTAAAATTAGAAGCACTAAGACAACATGACAAAGGAGAAACAATAAAAAAACTTGCTCTCTAATATGGTGTCGGTGAAGTTACTGTTGGTGACTGGCGAAGAAACCGACTTAAGTTGGAACAGTTTTCTTCACAGAAATGCTCACAAGAATCTCTCAGTCGAAGAAGTCAGACTTCGAAAAAACAAGTGAGGCATTGTTCATGTGGTTTACCGAACAGAGACAGAAGGGTGCTCCGATTTCTAGCCCAATTTTGCAAGAAAAAGCATTGTTTTTCAGAAACCAGCAGCAGGAAGGAGATGACAATTTTGCAGCTAGTGTGGGCTGGCTCGACAAGTGGAAGAAGAGGTATGGAGTGTGTCAACTAGACGTATGTGGAGAAAAACTCTCTGGTGACGGTCAGGTCGTTTCGAAATTTATCGTCAAGTTCAAAAACATCATAACTGATGAAAATTTGTCTAATGAACAAATATATAACTGTGACGAAACTGGGCTAAATTTTAAAATGTTATCAGCAAGAACACTTGCTTCTTGTGAAGAAAAAAGTGCTCCAGAGGGGGGGGGGGGGGGGGGGGGGTGGAAGCAAAGAGTGGCTCACACTTATTGCAGCTTCAAATGCAACTGGACACCACAAACTGCAACTAGCTGTGATTGGGAAGTCTGCCAAGCCAAGAGCATTCAAGAATGTATCCATCTCAACTCTTCCGGTTGTCTACACACATCAAAATAATGCCTGGATTAATCAGGAAATCTTCAAGAACTGGTTTATTAACTCATTTGTGCTTGACTGCAAGAATTTTTTAAAAGAAAAGGGACTGCCATGCAAAGCAACTTTGCTCACGGATAATGCGTCCTCACATCCAAGTGCAGGAGAACTGCAGTGCGACGGTATCCGCGCCTTGTTTTTCCCACCAAACGTTACCTGTCTCATTCAGCCCATGGATCAGGGTGTTCTGGAATGTCTAAAAAAAAGTATCAACGACGATTGCTACAGACAATACTGCATTCCGAAGACAAAGAAAACATTGTAGGAGCTCTGAAGAAAGTGACTTTGAAGGACGTCGTGTACTGGATTAGCGAATCTTGGAGCGAAATAAAGTCTGACACAATTTCTAGGTGATCGAGGAAAATTCTATAGGAAAGTATGCCAGACACAGAAACTGAAGATTTAGCAGATGACAATCAACCATTGTGTAATTTAATCAGAAGATTGCCAGGGTGTGAAGAGGCAGAAGAGGTGGAAGTAGGTGAGTGGTTAAATTCGGGCGAACAGTTGGAAGTGACAGACTCTTCTATAATTGACACGGTCAACATTCCATCACAGTGTGAGAGTGACGAGGATGACGAGGCAGAGGCTGCACCGGTGACGAGTCACGCCGATGGCTACGCTGCTCTCTAGTCCGCCATATGCTACGTGGAACAACAGCCTGAGGCGACACCAACTGACATACTGCTCCTAAGACGGTGGGGTGAGATTGCCGCGAGGAAACGCTGCAGCTTCACCAAACAAGACACTTTACTATTACTTGTCTAAATAAATAATTATTGTTATTCTGCCAATGCAAATACTTTTATTTTAATAAAGTTCATATTTTGACCTGTATTACTTACAATATCACAATATTTCTTTTTCCCATTTAAATTTCGACAGTCCGAGTTTTTGATAGTTCGAGGTGGTTCTACCGTATCTTCCTTCGGCGTTGGCATTGTCGTAGTTACCGTGAGACACCGTTATACCAAGAGGAAAGGCGCGTCGATCTTAGAGCATGAGATATGATGACCTTAAGCCCTTGACAACACACAATGGTCACGGTAGCACCTGATTCCAGAATAGCTGCAGTAGTTAAGATCTACGAACTATCCCCTGTTGACCAGGTCCCCAAAACTTAACTCGTAACGAGATCCCTTCAAAGCAAATTGTCATATGATCGTCTATAAAGGCTTCGTACAACGAGAGTACATGTTACGGTTTATGGAATAATAACAGATACGACCAAACTGTGTTGTCTCTTCTGCTTTATTTAACATAACTTCGTTCACAGTTTCATTTCGCATTCACCACTCATTCACCAAAACCCTTTGATGAACAGTTTTGGTTGCTTAACACCAACAGTCAATGATAATGATACAGCTTTTCTCCTTTTTATAAATTGAAGCCCGCTCTCCGTGATATAATAAAAAAAAACCGGTCTCAATACCGCGTCCCTCGTGAGATGCGAATAGATTTATCCCGGAATTGACCACCCTGTAGGTGTACTCAATTTAATGACCACACTTCGCTGTCCACGATTTCGTGTAACTAAATGTCCATTTGTTAGTCTGATTGTACACTGTAGCTATTTAAAACTCGACCCTATACTTTTCACTACGCACAACTAGCACTTCTTGTTTATTTCTAATAGTAAACGGAAAAAAAAAAAAGACGCCGTATCGTCGGCTTCGTCGATATAAAGCAAAACACCTCAATATGTCCAATTTTACCTCTTCTTATAGGATCAGCTATCTTACTCATTAATTTACTACATATTTCCAATAACACTAAACAGGTATCGCCGTTATGTTTTAATTGTATTCAAAAGCATGTTACTACTATTATTATGACCGACCAAACCTTAACAAATCACGCGGCGTGCGTTTGTAACGATAACTTTACGCTACTCAAGTTCCATTACAGCTATCTTGACTCGTAATGTTACATGGATCCGGTCCCATTCACCTCGAACTATCGAGACTGTACTGTATCTGTTATTTCACATAAGGTACTCTCGTTCCCAATTAATCGTGTGGGGACAGAACTGGATCTGTTTGCAGCACTACCACAAACCACACACAGTTCCCATCATTTCTCTGCAGGTGTGGAGCTCACCTCCATATTCATTTCACCCTGTTGCATTGTGAGGTAGCAAAAACTGTCTTTGTCGGGTTCACGGGTCATTTCGTAAGGGAAGTAGGATGGACTGAGGATGTGATACATAACAGTAGCCACAGCCGTGGTAAACTCTCCTCCGATGTCAGTGGACAAAACCTGTATTTACGCTCAGTATCACCAAGCATCCAATCAATAGTAACCCACAAGTTACTGCACCTCTGCACTATAGCTGTGGTACATTCGGTCAGCGCATCGTTCAACAGTTCCGGGCACTTCCGCTTGAGGCTGCGGACTGTGGACGGCACCTCGGTCACCTGCAGCAGCAAGCCGGTGGCCCCTAGCAGGAGAATACCTTTTATATTGTCTCACACCTGCTCCAGCTGGCCGTTCTCGAATGTGCTACCACACCGTAATGTTCCGATTATGATATCCACATCACACTGTGACTCAAATAAAGGTTGTCCGTTTTCCATAACCACATTTCTTACTGTATTCGGAGTTAAAACAGAACCCACTGGAGTGACTCGTGAAAGAGCTACAGAAAGTATGGATGTCGTATTGCTACGAACAGCAATACAATTGGTATGTTCTTGAATGGCTTCCAGGGCATAATGAGTAATATATGGCATGTCTCCCCTAAAGTCCAAACGGAATAAGAAGATTCCTGGCAACAGTTCGCAACAGCGTTGCCAGCTTTCAACTGTGGCTACAGGTGAAAACGGCAGCCGTCTACACAGCTGTGACAACACTGATATGTTGCTAAGGACGTTTACAAAATCGCGTTACGGTACTGGTTGACATAAGCCTCTGAAGCTGCCATGCCTGGCCTGCTGCAACTGTTACTGATCATCTTATGATGGCAACTATAGTAGTTCATACACACAAATTTCTATCATTGTTCTTTTCTCTGACCTTACAAACAAACATTTCCAGGTGTAAATAAATGATCTCGATGAAACGTGGCAGGTATGTTGAGAGGTCAAAATAATGCAATACATATTTGCTACTTCAGCCCAATTTCATTTTTAAGGTACAAAACACACCCTGAAAGGTGATTTGGCATATTTAGGTTTACATGAGATAGCTTAGAAACCGTGAAATATAAATGACGTGTTTCATACAAAACTTGAAATGTAATTAACAACCTTGAAAATTACACAAATAATTTTTTTTTCAACTATCAACAAAGTAATCAATTTTTGAAAATAAAATGTAATTGGATAGACAAAAAAAATCTACTCACCAAACAATGGCAGGAGAAAACACCTAAGTATTGAAACTTGCAAACTTTCAGAGCCAGTGGCTCCTTCTGACAGAAGGGTTGAAGGGGAAGGAAGAGTCCTTTTCCTTCACCCCCATTTCTTCCCTTTCAACCCTTCCACCACAAGGAGGAGCCACTGACTTTGAAAGTTCGCAAATTTCAATACCTTATGTGTGTGTTCCCCTGTTGTCGCTTGGTTAGAAAATTTTTATCTATACAATTACATGAGATTTTGTAAAAATTTGAAATCTGCGAAATACCCCCCAATATTCATTAATTTTGCAACTTGAAAACTTTCGTTAAAGAAACTTTCATAGCACATTAATCCACGTGTAATAAAGATGGTTTCTCAAGTGCAATTTTTGGAAAATACATTGTATGCAATGGGGTGTTGGGAGTATTTTCGACGTACATACTTAAAATATCGCAACATTAATTATTGTTATAATAATTTCTGCAAGAAGCTGGGAATTTAAGGAGATGGGACCTGGATAAACTGAAAGAACCAGAGGTTGTACAGAGATTCAGGGAGAGCATAAGGAAACAATTATCACAAATGGGGGAAAGAAATACAGTAGAAGAAGAATAGGTAGCTCTGAGAGATGAAGTAGTGCAGGCAGCAGAGGATCAAGTAGGTAAAAAGATGAGGGCTAATAGAAATCAATGGGTAACAGAAGAAATATCGAATTTAATTGATGAAAGGAGAAAATATAAAAATGCTGTAAATGAAGCAGGCAAAAAGGAATACAAACGCCTCAAAAATGAGATCGACAGGAAGTGCAAAATGGCTAAGCAGCCATGGCTAGAGGACAAATGTAAGGATGTAGAGGCTTATCTCATTAGGAGTAACATAGATACTGCCTACAGGAAAATTAAAGAGACCTTTGGAGAAAAGAGAGCCACTTGTATGTATATCAAGAGCTCAGATGGAAACCCAGTTCTAGGCAAAGAAGGGAAAGCAGAAAGGTGGAAGGAGTATATAGAGGGTCTATATAAGGGCGACATACTTGAGGACAATATTGTGGAAATGGAAGAGGATGTAGATGAAGATGAAATGGGAGATAAGATACTGCGTGAAGAGTTTGACAGAGCACTGAAAGACCTGAGTCGAAACACGGCCCCCGGAGTAGACAACATTCCATTGGAACTACTGACAGCCTTGGGAGAGCCAGTCCTGACAAAACTCTACCATCTGGTGAGCAAGATGTACGAGACAGGCGAAATACCCTCAGACTTCAAGAAGAATATAATAATCCAATCCCAAAGAAAGCAGGTGTTGACAGATGTGAAAATTACTGAACTATCAGGTTAATAAGCCACAGCTGCAAAATACTAACGCGAATTTTTTACAGATGAATGGAAAAACTAGTAGAAGCATACCTTGGGGAAGGTCAGTTTGGATTCCGTAGAAATATTGGAATACGTGAGGCAATACGGACCTTACGACTTATCTTAGGAGAAAGATTAAGGAAAGGCAAACCTACGTTTCTAGCATTTGTAGACTTGGAGAAAGCTTTTGGCAATGTTGACTGGAACTCTCTCTTTCAAATTCTAAAGGTGGCAGGGGTAAAATACAGGGAGCGAAAGGCTATTTACAATTTGTACAGAAACCAGATGGCAGTTATAAGAGTCGGGGGGCATGAAAGGGAAGCAGTGGTTGGGAAGGGAGTGAGACAGGGTTGTAGCCTCTCCCCGATGTTATCCAATCTGCATATTGAGCAAGCAGTAAAGGAAACAAAAGAAAAATTCGAAGTAGGTATTCAAATCCATGGAGAAGAAATAAAAACTTTGAGGTTCGCTGATGACATTGTAATTCTGTCAGAGACAGCAAAGGACTTGAAAGAGCAGTTGAATGGAATGGACAGTGTCTTGAAAGGAGGATGTAAGATGAACATCAACAAAAGCAAAACAAGGAAATGGAATGTAGTCGACATAAGTCGGGTGATGCTGAGGGAATTAGATTAGGAAATGAGACACTTAAAGTAGTAAAGGAGTTTTGCTATTTGGGGAGCAAAATAACTCATGATGGTCGAAGTAGAGGGGATATAAAATGTAGACTGGCAATGGCAAGGAAAGCGTTTCTGAAGAAGAGAATTTGTTAACATCAAGTATAGATTTAAGTGTCAGGAAGTCATTTCTGAAAGTATTTGTATGGAGTGTAGCCATGTATGGAAGTGAAACATGGACGATAAATAGTTTAGACAAGAAGGGAATGGAAGCTTTCGAAATGTGATGCTACAGAAGAATGCTGAAGATTAGATGGGTAGATCACGTAACTAATGAGGAGGTACTGAATAGAATTGGGGAGGAGTTTGTGGCACAACTTGACTAGAAGAAGGGATCGGTTGGTAGGACATGTTTTGAGGCATCAAGGGATCACAAATTTAGCATTGGAGGGCAGCTTGTGCTGGGTGAAAATCGTAGAGGCAGACCAAGAGATGAATACACTAAGCAGATTCAGAAGGACGTAGGTTGCAGTAGGTACTGGGAGATGAAGAAGCTTGCACAGGATAGAGTAGCATGGAGAGCTGCATCAAATCAGTCTCAAGACTGAAGACCACAACAACAACTTCTTTTGGTTATTTCAGTAGTATGTAAAAGTCAGTTATCCTGCGACATATATCTTGTATCAGTATTCCAAATTAATTTTAGTACTTCATTGTAAACAATTAATTAGCAGCAATCTGAAAATTAGTTAAAAGTGTTATTGTCTGGGATAACTCCATATAATGACACGATTCATTTGTACAATTCATGAGATTGTTAGCTAAAAAGTTTTTTTAGGTAGCCCTGTAATTTATGACACAAATAATTTCAACAAATTAATGAAATTTTAATTATAATATAAGCAACAATACTTTGGTAACAATAAAACATTATGTATGTCAATATTGTGATACCACAAATGTGATGCGTGCGAGACCATGCTAGCTGAGTTGACTACAGTTGGTGGACAGTTTTTGTCCAGGCTTTGTGACATACAATCTGCATAAATTTATTTTGTGAAAATTCTGAAACCTTCTAAACCGAAGATGTGTCGACAGTGTTATTTCTGCAGGTAAAAATGCCACCTATTATCCTATACGCTTGTTGATTTGAGCCCCCAGACAAAATTAGTGGAATTTTAAATTTGTTTTGAAAAACCAGATCTACACTCTCTGCAAAAGCTGCATTACATCAGACAATTTAAGTCAGGCCCAATGAAGCATTTTACAATGGAAGAGGATTTTTACTGATGAAACTGAACTATTATCAATGAGCGAGCATTCCACTAACCTACTGCAATTGCAGCAGTAAGTGTTTTGTTAAATTTCCCATTTTTTAAAGTTTGCGTGGCAAGGAGAAAATTTATTTACCAACCTAATTAGTCATACAATCTTCCTTGTTGCACAGTCAGTTGTTCATGGACAGTATAAGTAGTGTACTTGTGACCAGAGTGTGTCAATGTAGTAGTGTCACGCATAACAATGGAGCAATGTTCAAGACATTCTCCAGAATATTTTGAAGAAGACAAAAGTGTGTATAATGTTTATCCTGTACACCTCGAAGAAATTCAGACGAAGCGTCAATGCTTTGGTGACATAAGCAATGTGACGAATGAATTCCACAACGTACCACAGGAGGACTTTTCTAGCTGTTTCTCATGGGCGTATGAACAATCCGTCCACGGTACTCAAGTGGAGGACACCATCTGATACATTTACATCATTAAAATCACCTTCTTAACTATTATCCTTATTGTTATTAATCTAGTCTCAAAACTTTTTGGACTGACAATGTATATGGAATTTTAATGAGTCTTATATTAATAAAAATGTGACACGACAGCTGAAGCTTCCGAGGATATGATGTCTTTGCAATATACTGACCCGTAGTCACGGCCGGGAAAGGAAGTGTAGGTGGAAGGTAGCAAAGAGCCACCTCCGACACCTTCGCCTTCGTCCCCGATGCTCCCGTCCCCACTGTCGACAGCAGCTCGGAGGGCCGAAGGCTCAGACGGTGACCCGTCAGCAACATCGACCGGCTGAGGTCGTACTGACGGGCTGGCGTTGTGGTGTTGCCGGCAGCGTGCAAAGTACGACTGGTACGTGGAGTCAGGTCCGTGCGTCACGTCGGGGGTGGTCACCACTCCCACGGACCGGTGTAGGCGGAAGGTGCCCTTTTTCAACAAGTCCTCATATTGTGGGTCTGCAACCGGTAAACACAACAATTATTTGGTGGGCTGGTCATCCAAACACGCACCATGTAATGACACTTGAATTACGCAACCATTATGGCACCTCACATCAACCTCTCGATACCAGCAATATTCTACTGTGTTTCTGTAAAGTAGTTGACATATTTCTGAGACAACATTCAGATTTGATTTCATTAATGTAGAGGTACTTGGATACATCGAAATGTTTGTGTTGCAATGATATTATTCTTATGTGTATTCTTCCTTTTGTCACTATGATCTTTGACGTACTTGTAACTCTGATTTTTGGGTGCGTAAGTGATTAGTTAGTTAGAGAGTTAGTTAGAGTCGGACCTTGAAAAAGTCAAGTATTGGACGTCTTGCTGGAAAGACGCATAACGTAGTCAGTTTATAAAATGTGAACTTTAACAGTGAGGAAGATGTTTTCAAGTATGTTTTGTATTGTGAAGTGATGCTTTGTGTGTCACGTGATATTGCAACAAAAGCAGTAAAAAGGAAGTGTAACTTAAATTCGGAGTGCTGATTATTTATTTTACATCACCATTGTGCTAACCTTGAAAGCTTTACTCTTCAAGAATGGTTTGTGAAGCGCATCCACAAAACTTTTTAATATAGCAGAATAAAATCTAGGCCTCTTTGCATCCGAGCTCAGAATCATCACCACCTAGATTTTCAACGATTGAGCCATGATTTTACAACAAGACCAGCGTGGGAAACACGAAAAGATGAGTGCCTAGTTTATTCATTATTTCGAGAAATGACTTTACTAACTGTGCTCTAATGACACCTGCCACAGAATAACTTTGTTGTTGCCCAAAAATGCAGTATTTAGCAGCGTGAGCAACACCACAATCATTATTGAATTTTGACCTTTGTTGTGGTAGGGTTGTTAGAACCAGGTAATTCCCTGACATTTAATGTAAAGTCGTGTAGGCTTATGAAATCTTCTCAGGTTATCAATTAAGTCATTGTCTCACACTGTTCACTACGTTTCAAAGAGGCTTCCTACTGGTCGTCTTCAGGCAATGTGTCAGGTTCGTAGCCAAGTCATTCCTTTACAACCACTGGACCACAGGGTCCCCGCAGAAGGCACAGTGGATACAACACTCGCATAACTGTGGAAGAGAATTTGTGGCCGGTGGCGAATAGGCCCCTGGCGGGGTGGAGGGGGCTTTGGACATCTGAGTACTGTTGCTGTCTGTGTATTCGACCTGCTGCATCCTCCGTTTTGATACTCTTGACATATTTTTGCCAACGCCACATCCCGTGCAGACCTCAGTTAGAAACTGACGACCCAATTGACAAGATTGCCATGAACTCGTACGAGGTGAAATGTGGGAGATGGGCAGTTTTTAAGTGAAGAATATGCAGTCAATTTTCAAATTAATGTATGTTTATTTACGTTGAATCGAGGCTCGTTACTTGCCGTTTAGTGAGGGATAGACTAATCTGTGAAAAATAATGTAATTGAAGTGATGTCTACCATTTCAAATATACAATTCCAATCTATTTTCCAAATCCCCCATCACCCAGACCACTGTCTCTGCAGGGATGGCAGCAATTTCTTGAATGACCGAATTCTTCTACTGGTCGAAAGATAGTGGTTACAGACACACTTGATGTATCCTTAGAAGAAGAAGAAGAAGAAGAAGAAGAAGAAGAAAGAGAGAATCCACATACTGGTAAGTCTGAAAATCTGGGAGTCCAGGAACATTCCCAAAACATGAGATGATCTGTCCAGGAAATGCGTCGAAGAACTGCCATTGAAACATTTGTGACACACGATGTAGTGCTGTTGTGCGGAAGCAAACATCTCTTACAGGGATTCTTCGTCTTCTCAGTTTTGATTTCAAGAACGTTTTTTTAAACATATGAACGTATGTATCAAGCCAAGCAAAATTACTGGCACCATTTTCTTAAAAAAAATTTGGTCCAATAATACTGAATGAGCCAAGAGCACAATAGACTGACTTTTTCAGAGTCTAAAGGATGTCCACTAATAATGTGAAGATGCTCATGAGCCTAATAATGCTGGTTTTATTTATTGATGGTTCCATTTCAACGAAAATGAGCTTCAGTGCTTATCAATAAAATCATATTCTCAGACACAAAGTCTTCACGTGCACAAAAGTAAGTTGGCTTCAACTGTTGCACAATAAGAAGCTGTACGGATGGAATTTTAATGTAAGCAAAATTTGTGTAACTGATTCGTGACTGACTGCTAGGTCACTAGCATGCCATCTAGCTGACCATCCCGGGCTTCTATCACTTCCCCCACCCTCAACATTTTCTGGCATTGTTACAGTGCAGTTTGATCATATGCGCTTCTTATCCATTATGTTCCCAGTAGATCTGGAGTTTTCCTCCAATCTGAGTACTGTGTTACGACTCGGAAAAACTTTGTGTCGACCGAGATTGAATTGTTAGTGAAAGTATTCGTTGTGTAGCTGTGACAGACTCATCATTTCTAATGAAACTGCCGTTGACAATCAAACGATGTTGCAAGTTCCACCACTCCACTGAAACAGAAATCACCTCTGCTGTGGAGAAGAACTACCCTCACCACAATCATCTCCCACCACCACTCTCTCACTACTATGCAGATCAAAACTTTCCATCTTCAGTGTGTCAGCCTGTCTTTCCACTGCATCTTTGATGGCCACATGCCAGAACCAGTAAGCACGCATTTTTTTTCTGTTCAAAAAGCCTTAAATGAGGATGTGCTCTGCCACTGTAGATGTGAACAGTGAAAGGGTTTTGACTTTCAGTCATCAAAGAGATAGTGGAAATACAATTACATGATTAACTTGTCAACAAGGACAGTGGTGTGCAACTGAGATCAGCATGGGATGTGGAGTTAGCAAAAATGAGTCAGGAACACACTGATGACAAAGCTGCGGAAAGAATGGGGGGTACAGCTAGGCAGAAGCAGTGTTTGGCACCTTGACCCCCTCCACCACAAACTCCCCCTTCCCTCCTACCACCATCTCCATTCCTTCCTACCCCCCTCTCCACAATGACTGCGGCATCTCTTCCTCAGGCACACGAATGGCCCACCCACTGGGTACTCAAAATCGTGGTGTAGTGGCTATAGAGGAACAAACTGGACATAAACCAGATGGTTCACCTGAAGGTGACAAGTAGGAAACTAGTCAAACGGCTGCCAGTACACGACGCCAGGACTTTGCCGATAACAAGGGATAATTCTGTCAAAAGAAATTTGCTGACAAAGCGTGCATTGCAAAATTGTTAAGGCTTTCGTGGTCACTTGCTGACAAACTGCCTGGCTTCTGTCTCGGGTTCTTCGGCCGACGTTCGTCTGACGATTATACTGACGCTTCGCCGGCACGAGTGGCTGGCACTGTCAGAGCTTCACCCTCCATTGCCGGTGGTGAACTGGAGCCGAGCTCGCGGGCGCAGACTATACGTACCTGGCGCGCCATCGTCCGAGGGCTTCTCCGCGGTCATTTCCGGTGCGGTTCTCCTCTCGCTACTTGTGACAGTCGCACACTGCAGTACGAGAAGTCAGGATCCGTTTACCTTGAGGCTTTCCTCTTTCTTGTTGAAGCTATTAGCGTGTTTTTTATTTCTACACCTTCTCTGAACAAGCGCGTGTGATAGTGCTTCTCCAAAGCCAGAACTTCCGTGTCGGCAAATTTTATTATGTGGTCGGTCTCACTCGGTGCGTGCTCTGCCGCGGCAGTTTGTCAAAGCTTGCATTCTCATCTTGTAGTTTGCTAGGCCACATTATCTACGTCTTCAGTTTTCTCTTAACTTTGGTTTACACCAGAGTTAATGAAAGCAAACACAAACAAATAAGAATTTCAGGTAATTTGCCAGTGATCACTACTATTTGCTTCTATCTGTGAGTATGTGTTTATGCAGGAGGGAAAGGAAGAGAACACAAGATAAGCAGCATAGGCTAAGAAAACTGTGTTAATGCCACCCAGGACACAGCAATATACAATTACAGACACAAAGGACAACTTTTATTTTGCATGGCAAATGCACCGTTTTTGAGAGTGTAAGCAAAAAGGCTTAGGAAGAGACGAATTTAATGTCTTAATTTGTTCATAATCATGATGCACATGGAAGTAATGTACTTAACTGTGAATTACAGCTTCAGCTTTTCTTAGCGTAATTCCAAAACTTTCCATACATGACATCCAGCACTGCATAGGTTGCACATAACAATTTACAAGGAAATTTAAAAGCAGAATATTGATTACCAGCATCCAATAAAACCTGAAAAAGGTTAGCATTTGCACACTCCTTATTAGCAACTGGAGACATTTATGATAGTGGTTGTTTCTCATTCCAATAGTTGCTATCCATAAGATAGTTCCTGATGTCTGCTATGCCATATGTGGAGCACTTTAAGAACTTTTTAAGTACACATAAGAAAGACAATGCCAATGAAATATCAGAATGTAATCTGAGTTATAGAGTTATACATATAGCCTGTTGCACAAGCTACTTGATAAATCAGCTACACAGTGTGTTCACACGCACACAGTGTGGTGCTGGGTAACTCAGTCTCATTTATCGTTAAAAATCTCTAATGTAACAATAACACATCAACCACAGAATTACAGATACCACGAGCATAAGCAATGAGAACAATTAGGAATTGAATTTTTTAATTTTAACTAGCATAATACCTACATATTCACTTGTTTACTTCCAAGTAAATTTATTGTGATTTTCCTTATTAATATAATGATATATAAAGCTTATTCACTCTACTTCCTGCTAATACAAGCCTGTAATGAATTTATTATCTCCTCACGTCCCCAGTTGAACAGCTGAGTGCTTCGGCAACCGTATTTATTTTCCTTCGACATCTGACATGTGGATCTCTAGATCCCAGAAACACCTATGAATCTATATTCTTTTATCAGTAACATTGCGCTCTCTTCTGATCATTTCAGTGCTCACGCTACTCATGTCAACAACAGAAATGGACAAGATAATAGACAAAAACTTTCTGTCGTGCTAGTACCAAAGCAGAGAGGATGTGAACTTCTTTGATGTTCACTAAAAATTGACAACCAGCAAAATTGGAACAAGCAATAGCAAATGTGAACAAAGTACAGCTGAATATGGTTTACTCACACTTTCCTACCATTTATGCCAGGGAGAATTCTCTTTCACTGATCTGCATTTGCTTCTGTTCACTCTGGTAAACCACGGTTTACACGATTTATGTTTCTACCTCTCTACAGAAATTTTCTTCACGGTCTTCTTGCGTCTCCAGTTGGCTGAACATTGACGGAGACTACTGTCACATTCACTTCTGAAAGGAAGTTTTCCAGAGCTTATTCTGAAGAAATGGAGTTACTGGGAGAAATTTTTCTGGTTACTGTAGGTGAGCCATTGTCATTGGATAACTAGTGATAACAAAATGAGAAAGAGTGGGAGAACATTTATCAAAATATTATTCTCTTTCTGCCGGAGTGGCTTCCTCTTAGTTGTTTGTATTCTTCATGCACTGTAAGTGTTTACTTATTTGATGGTGGTGAAGCCACAAAACTGGGAGCCTATAGCTGCCGTGTCTGCTGAAATCACTTGTGTTCTAAAGAGATCTCAGCCACTTCTTGGGCTTTTGTTCTATTATGTTGCACTCCTTGGCTAGTACCCCTATGTTGTTAGTTTCTACATCATTGCCACACACATTTCTACCACATATTTCCACTTTGTTTTAACTGCATGAAATGTTTGTCCTCATTAATCCATTCTCTTACCATCTTCTCAGTTTTGCTTATACACACTTAGCCACAATCACTCCCATGGTTATCAGGTGCTTCCATTTACTGCTGGAAAAATGCTTTATTTTGCATTGACTGAAAAATGTGGTCAGCACACCACCATAACTCTTGACATTCAGAGCAACTGCAGTAAAATTCCCTTTTACAGGCGAATATGACACTGGATTGGACAGTGTCCGGGTAACTGCGAAAATGAGAAAATTTTGAAGAAGATACCATCAGAGGTGTCAAAACAACAATTGTGTAAGAAAAAACTGAAGAGGAAGCTGACACAGCGTTAAAATCAACAATATCTTACCCTCAACATCAACAACCCAAAAAGCCTGCAGAATTACATATTCACTGGCAAATCATAACACAATACCCAAATAGAAAAAAAAAAAAAAAAAAAAAAAAAAGGTCACGCCAGAGACATCACACCATTACCGAGTTCTATGGCCTCATTTCAGTGAGGAAGAATATCCACAAGTTTCTTCAGGTATGCCGTATCCAGCTGAAGCCACTTATCAAAAGCTGCGGGGATGTTGGTTACAAGATTTCACCCAAGGTGCCAGAAAGTCGACTTGGCCGATTTGGTCGGCCAGTCGAGGTATGACAAGGTGCATCAATGATCATCAAATCTATAATGTATTCACGTAGCCATTGTTTTGTTTGTATTGTTTTGTTTTAGGGCACAAAAACAGCCAGGGTCATACAAGCCACAGTCAGAACCATAGAACACGAAGAAAAAAATGGAATTAAAAACAACTACTCGTTAAGCCCAACCGATGGAATGAAAGACAGCTAAAAACAGGGACTTGGAGAAGGGACCATTAAATATGCCATAGAGAAATGGAGGTCCTGAACTAAATATTAAATGTCCATTGCATTACTGCTATGACAGATAAAAAGTAAAATGCGGTCAATATCCTGTGCACTGTTCGCTAAAACGGACAATAATTCAGATGGCAAACATTAATGAGAACATCACGAAATAGCGAACCGTCATAGGTTGGGGGCAGTGAGCACATAGTGGTGGGGGACCACCACTTAACAAATGGTGACGACTAAAAAGACAGCGCCTAATGTTAAAACTCCTTAAAATTCGTCCAATCTTAAACATTAACATTAAGAGTGTGTTCCGTCCACCCTCTAAGATTAGGGCTCTGCTCGGCTCTGTCAAGGATGATTTGGGACTTAAGAAACCCGGGGTGTACAAAATCCCGTGTCAATGTGGGAAAGCTTACGTTGGCCGTTCTATTCGCACAGTGAATGACAGGTGTGTGGAACATCGCCGTCACACGAGGCTACAACAGCCGGAAAAATCGGCCGTAGCAGAACACTGCCTGAATGAGAGACACAAAATGAAATTTGAGGAAACTGTTGTAATTGCTAACATTTCCGGTTTTTGGAATAGTGTGTATAAAGAGGCGATCGAAATTAGGTTGGCTGATAATTTAATCAACAGGGACAATGGGTTTCCTCTTAGCAAAACGTGGAATCCTGTATTATCTCGCATCAAAACTGAACGTCCTTCGGTGCGGCCTTGATTGCGATATATCGTTGCCAGCAGTGTTTCACTAAGGGCAGTGCCACCTCCCTGTTTTTGAAGTCAGAAACCGTGATGGGCGGCGCATGCGCCGTGTACTGAACGGTGGCCTATATAGGACGTCGAATTGCAATCTTGCGTCAGTTCTCAGCGGGACTCATCAGCAGAAGCAGCATTTCCTGAAGATGGCGAACAGTTGGATCGCCGAAATATCGAGTCAAGTTGATTTTAGGATCCGGCAGCAAACCCGAAAAGACTTTCAAGACTTATTACGCCGGGAAAGCCTACGTAGTCACACTGTCAATGCTCCGTGACTAAAGACGATCGAGACATCGCTGAAGATGCCAGCTGAGGAGACAAGTCCATGGAGCAATGCAATAGATCGCAAAATCTGTCAACGAAAAGGGAACTGGAGATGCCTGGCAGGAGACAAGCCATAATACAGTTAATGGCGATACTAAAGAAGAGTACAACAAGAACGTAACCAGGAGGCATGTGGTTTTCCTGGATAAAGGTGTCCAACAAGGCAGAACCCACACATACCTCGAAAACTCGGTCTTTTAAGAATTCCTGACGGAAACAAGGCATGCGGCCACGGAGGTCCCGTGTGTAGATAGTACAGAGGGTAACAGTCTTCCAGCAGGTGTCGTAGGCTTTCTCCAAATCGAAAAACATGGGCACAGCCCGTCATTTCTTCAGAAAACCATTCTTGACGTGGATTGACAAAGCGACAAGACTGTCAACCGCAGAACGGCGTGCTCAAAATCCACACTGTACACTGGTTAGTAAATTGTGAGACTCGAGTCACCATACCAGCTGGGCGTGAATCACACATTCCATCACCTTGCAAACACAGCTGGTGAAGGAAATGAGGCGAAGGTGATTGTCCTTGTCGGGCTTAGGTTTGGGTATGACAGTAGTTTCACGCCAGTGTCTGGGAAACGTGCACTATGCCCAAACGAAATTGTACATATTAAGGAAAAAGTGCTTGCCCACTAGAAAAAGGTTTGTAACATCTCAACATGAATAACGTCTGGCCTCGAGGGGGAATATCGAAATGAAGTGAGAGCACAATCTAGCTCCCTCATAGAAAAGGTGGCACTGTAGCGCTCGCAATTCTGCGAAGACAAGGGTATCGCCTGAGTTTCCTCCACTGGTTTCTGATGGAGGAAGACAGAGTGGTAGTGGGTGGAGCTCAAAATCTCTGCAAAATAGCAGCCCAAGCAGTAGGCTCCACTATGATATCATCTGCTACTGCCAGGCCATAAATTGGGGAATGGACCTCTGTCTCAGATACCAGTCGGAGGCTGGTCTGCATGACAGAAGATGGTATGGAAAAGTTAAAAGAACCAGTAAAGGAAATCAAACTAGCTTTTCTGCTATACCAAACAATGCAACGGCACTGTGCACGCAACTGTTTGTAACAGATACAGTAGACCATCGTAGGACGATGGTGAAAACGCAGAGAGCACGTACCCACGCATCAATTACGTCGCAGATCGCCTCAGTCCACCAAGGGAGCGGGACCCGGTGCAATAAAGAGGAAGTGCCAGGAATGGAACGTTCTGCGGTGGTAAGGATAATGTTTGTAAGATATTCTACCTGGTTATTGCAACTGAGGAATGTTATTTGTCAAAGCTCGCCAAGGAGGAGCAAAGCCCCCAGTCGGCCTTATAAAACTGTCATTTGGGTGTGCATGTAGTTGGGGGTAGGAGTCAGCAATCAGAAAGCACACACAGGAAATGGTTCTTGAGTACGTGTCAGAGAGAACGGACCACTCGAGATCGAGGGCAAGGTGGGCAGTGCAAATGGACAGGTCCAAATGGGAATAGGTGTGAGTGGAGTTGGAAAGGAACGTGGGTGCTTACGGGTTAAGGCAGATGAGGTTAAGTGATTCAGAAGGTCAGCCAAGAGAGTGCCCCTCTCCGACAGGTTTTTGCCACACCCGAAAGGAGATGGTGAGCTTTAAAGTCACCGAGCAGCAGAAATGGGCGAGGTAGTTGCCCAATAAGCTGGAGAAAATCCGCCCTGGTGACATCGAATGACAGGGGGATGTGAATGGTACAAAGAGAAATGGTCAAGTGGGGAAGGAAAATGCGGACTGCAACAGTTTGAAGCTGGGCAGTCAGGGAGATGGGTTGACTGTGAACACCGTAAGGTATGTGCAGCATAACTCCCCCATGAGATGGGATGCTGTCCTCAGAGGAGGGGGTGGAGAGGGTATAGTCAAAGTGGACCAGGAAGAAATGTGAGAGCTCAAAGTGGTTGTTAGGACGCAATTTTCTTTCCTCAAGGCAGAGAACAAGAAGACACTACGATTCCAAGATCAGCCATAAGTCCTCTTTGTGGGATCGAAGGCCGCAAACGTTCCATTGGAGGAGAGTCAGAACGAGGAAAGGGAATGAGGGCTAAGCAGGGATGGCTAGAGGACAAATGTAAGATATGGAAGCTTATATCACTAGAGGTAAGATAGATGCTGCCTACAGGAAAATTAGAGAGGCCTTTGGATGAAAGAGAACCGTCTGTATGAATATCAAGAGCTCAAATGGAAAACCAGTCTTAAGCAAAGTATGGAGAGCAGAAAGCTGGAAGGACTACATAGAGGGCCTATACAAGAGAGATGAACTTTAAATCAATATTACATAATGGGAAGAGGACACAGATGAAGATGAGATGGGAGACATACTGCGAGAAGAATTTAACAGAACACTGAGAAACCTGAGTCAAAACAAGGCTTCAGGCATAGGTGACAGAACTACTGGCAGGCTTGGGAGAGCCAGCCATGATAAAACTCTTCCATCTTGTGTGCTAGATGTACGAGACACGTGAAATACCCTCAGACTTGAAGAATGTAATCCCATTCCAAAGAAAGCAGGTGCTGGAGACATTCTAATTCTGGCAGAGACAGCAAAGGAGCTAGAAGAGCAGTTGAAAAGAATGAACAGTGTCTTGAAAGGAGGATATACAATGAACATCAACAAAAGCAAAATTAGAGTAATGGAATGTAGTCAATTTAAATCAGGTGACGCTGAGGGAATTAGGTTAGGAATTGAGACACTTATAGTAGTAGACAAGTTTGGCTATTTGGGGAACAAAATAACTGATTGTGGTCAAAGTACAGAAGATATAAAATGTAGACTGGCAATGGCAAGAAAAGCATTTCTGAAGAAGAGAAATTTGTTAACATCGAGTATAGACTTAAGTGTAAGGAGGTCTTTTCTGACAGTATTTGAATGGAGTGTAGCCATGCATGGAAGTGAAAGATGGACGATGAATGAAGAGGTACTGAGTAGAATTGGGGAGTAGAGGAATTTGAAGGGCAACATGACTAGAAGAAGGAATTGGTTGGCAGGACACGTTCTGAGGCATTAGGGGATCACAAATTTAGCATTGGAGTGAAGTGTGGAGGGTAAAAATCGTAGACGGAGACCAAGAGAAGAACACAGTATGCAGATTCAGAAGGATGTAGGTTGCAGTAGTTACCTGCAAGAGGGTTGCACAGGATGGAGTAGCACGGAGAGCTGCATCAGGCCACTTTTTGGACCGAAGACAACAACAACAACAACAACAACAACAACAACAACACGTGGGAACTAATGATGGACCTCCCTTTTTCACCACGCAAAGGCCTGCAATGACACACTGATCAGAGGGGTACGTCTGGATTTCTGCCTTAGTCAGACCATCAGGCAGCCTGGTGTAAATAACACCACGTGAAGAATTCAGCATTCAATGGGCCTCAACACGAAGAGGATAGCAGTGGAGGAGCGGAGCTGCAAGCAGTTGTTGTGCTTGAGAATCAGGAGTAGTCTCCAGAAGCGAAGTTCCACTGCGTAAACGAGAGCACGATTTCACAGGGCCAGCAACTGCATCAACACCTTCCTGAATAATAAATGGCTTTACCGTAGCAAAGGACTGACCGTCTTCAGTACGTGAAACAATGAGGAACTGAGGTTCAGCTGCGAGTGTCTTT
Source organism: Schistocerca americana (assembly GCF_021461395.2). Lineage (NCBI taxonomy): Eukaryota > Metazoa > Arthropoda > Insecta > Orthoptera > Acrididae > Schistocerca > Schistocerca americana. The sequence goes on along the minus strand of NC_060129.1, from coordinate 199,331,916 downwards.
GTATTGTTAGCCTCATTCTGTTTACGTTTAGTAGACACCGACTGTGCAGAAAATGATGGGCTCATTGTAAAAAAAATCCCGCATGACTGCCAGAGACTCCAATGGCACGCTGCTTCCAACAGGGGAGGGGGGCTCAGAATGTGGTGAACCTGCCTTAGGTGATTGTTCACTCCTCGGGTCACAACTACCAAACAGAGGGACCAATCGCCAATTCGGGAAGGTAGCAGCTCTGGCTACCACCCCTCAATGGGCCCGTCTTGTACCATCTGTATGTGCTAACCCTACCTGGGGCTGGGTACTACGCGTTACCCAGTCACCTCTTGCACATCAGAAGCATGGGCTCGCCTTCAGGAGCACACAGGGAGGAAGAAGACAAACAGAAACCCCAAATGCCAGAGTGGAGGACAGACAGGAGAAGGGAAACAAAGAAAAAAAGGAACAAAAAACAGTGGAGAGACTGTTCTGACATCAGCTACTGAATATGCGGAACACATTTCCAAAAACATCCTAGAATGTTCCCCAAGAGGAGGGAAAAAGAACAGCAAGAGGATAGACGTGCAGCACACGAGGGAAAAGATGCTGCAAAGGCTGGGGCCCCACGGATGCCAAGCACAAACCCGGTAAAGAGCGGCGAGCCCCCTGGGGGCTATCCTCAGTGATCTGTACATTCTTCAAGGCATCTGGTGTAAGAACTGAAGTGAGAGATCTTGCATTATTTTGCTAGACAATGTCATTTGTTACGTAGGTCAGGAAAGATATCACAACAGCCTCCCTTCTACAAAAGCAAATGACCGTGTTCTATACAGTAACTCCCCACACCACGATTCCAACAGTTTGAGAGATGTGGGTCTAGAGAAGCACTGCTTCCTGTGACCTTTCACCAGGCAGTCTATGGATACATTGGTGTCAATCTGACCACCACAGCAACAAGAAAGACTCATCTCTCAACACGACGACAAAATAACATTCGGTGTGCCAGTTCAGTCTAGCTCTGCACTGTGCAAGTCTCTGTTGTCCACGATATGGCGTCAGTTGCGAATGACACGTGGCAAATTGAGATCTCAATCCAGCTTCCAGTGAACTGTTCCTGAGCATTCGTGGTGACCCTCTGCCTGTACCGTCTACCCAGATTTCAGTTGCTGTCTTCCATTTGTTCATCAGAGGCAACTGGGCAATCCTACAACTTCTTGTGGTGTAGTCGTTCTGGAAAGATCTGTGCCTGCTCTTCCTGTTACAGTGTCGCTCTAGAGTCCATCTCTCGACCACTGAGACCATCTCGTCACCACTCAATCTGCAGTCATTTCACTACAACCAGCTGTCTGTGCAATACGTCGGTACGACGCTCGTCATGCCACCGATTCACTTTTTTTCCAATTCTGAAAGACGGTGATATGCTGTACGTGTCCCACACCTCTGGGCGTGCTGTGTTGTCATCTCCACCAGAGAAGTACCAGTAACACTGCACATGCCCAATGACCACCAGCTGCTTATGCTGTTCTTCATCTGTAACAACTGACCTTTTCAGTACTGGAAATAAGCAAGGATAAAGATGAAACTTCCTGGCAGATTAAAACTGTGTGCCCGACCGAGACTCGAACTCGGGACCTTTGCCTTTCGCGGGCAAGTGCTCTACCAACTGAGCTACCGAAGGACGACTCACGCCCGGTCCTCACAGCTTTACTTCTGTCAGTATCTCTTCTTCAGGAGTGCTAGTTCTGCAAGGTTCGCAGGAGAGCTTCTGTAAAGTTGGAAGGTAGGAGACGAGATACTGGCAGAAGTAAAGCTGTGAGGACCGGGCGTGAGTTGTGCTTCGGTAGCTCAGATGGTAGAGCACTTGCCCGCGAAAGGCAAAGGTCCCGAGTTCGAGTCTCGGTCGGGCACACAGTTTTAATCTGCCAGGAAGTTTAATATCAGCGCACACTCCGCTGCAGAGTGAAAATCTCATTCAAGGATAAAGACGAAAATTTAAGCAACATATAGCACATGCCAAGAAATAGTGGAGTGTCACCCTGATAGCATTCGTTGCAGATTTTCATGGTATAACAACTTCTGTCAGTGTATTACAAGGTCATAGCAACTTTTGGGATGTTCATTCAAGCAAAAATTTCCTGATAACTGTAGATCAAAAGCACTTCACTGTGAACCTAAAACCATAAAGCAACAGCCAGTCAGCACAGTTGAAGTGGGTGCATCGAATGTGGAATCAATGTGTGTCCGTATACGGCACTAGTGTGGACACGAGTGATGGCCTCGCTGACAGCCTGAGTACGTAAGGGCGTAACAGCTGCAGGCCGTCAGCAGTCATTCTACTCGACAATGGCCACGGAGTGCTCAGTCAAAAGCTCGTGTCTTCTCAACCACTCGGTGTACCCGGAGGCATAAAAAAAAAAAAAAGAAGAGGAGGTGAGGCGATGTCCAGCCACTCTGCCACCGGCCGTAAGACTTACCGACCATCCAGTAGTTCCCCTTGCGCCTGTCGACTTCCTGCGGCACTTTGACGAAGCACTTGCTGCTCGACAGTCTGTTCTTGATTGCAATCTGCCAGCCCTTCTGGTCGGGCCCGTAGTACGGAAAGTGCCTTGTGATGTAGGCGTGGATCTGTGGCAGTAATGCCCTCCTGCCAGACAGACAAAAGCAAACATCACAATTCGAACCACCTACAGCATACCCCGAGTCAAAACTAGGGGCAGACAGCACACTTTCTTATTTTCACTAAGTGTGTCTGTTAAGTCCTCACAGACCTCTCTTCACTTTGTATGGTTGGAAAAATAAATGGTTGTTTTGAAGATTTCCCTCCTGTGAAGTCGATGAGAAGCACTGTTGTCAATATTGTGATGTCTGATTTTATTTCATTATAACTTTGTGGACCATGAAGATGTGACACGCTGCTATTGTGTGTGTGTGTGTATGTGTGTGTGTGTGTGTGTGTGTGTGTGTGTGTGTGTGTGTGACCACATGATTTTTCCTCGATTTCTCTGTTAAACACTTTTCCCCCTCAGGTGAAAATACACTATACACCTGGTGTAAGAACTTTTTCCCAAGTTAAGTGACAATATACTTTCCCTCAGAGCTGTAAAACTTACCAATCTTTAGAATGGTGACGGGTTTATGAACCAGCACAGAACTTCCGGCACTTTGGGAAATGAAACCCAGCAAAAAAAGCGCTTTGGAAATACAGGGTGTTTCAAAAATGACCGGTATATTTGAAACGGCAATAAAAACTAAACGAGCAGCGATAGAAATACACCGTTGGTTGCAATATGCGTGGGACAACAGTACATTTTCAGGCGGACAAACTTTCGAAATTACAGTAGTTACAATTTTCAACAACAGATGGCGCTGCAAGTGATGTGAAAGATATAGAAGACAACGCAGTCTGTGGGTGCGCCATTCTGTACGTCGTCTTTCTGCTGTAGGCGTGTGCTGTTCACAACATGCAAGTGTGCTGTAGACAACATGGTTTATTCCTTAGAACAGAGGATTTTTCTGCTGTTGGAATTCCACCGTCTAGAACACAGTGTTGTTGCAACAAGACGAAGTTTTCAACGGAGGTTTAATGTAACCAAAGGACCGAAAAGCGATACAATAAAGGATCTGTTTGAAAAATTTCAACGGACTGGGAACGTGACGGATGAACGTGCTGGAAAGGTAGGGCGACCGCGTACGGCAACCACAGAGGGCAACGCGCAGCTAGTGCAGCAGGTGATCCGACAGCGGCCTCGGGTTTCCGTTCGCCGTCTTGCAGCTGCGGTCCAAATGACGCCAACGTCCACGTATCGTCTCGTGCGCCAGAGTTTACACCTCTATCCGTACAAAATTCAAACGCGGCAACCCCTCAGCGCCGCTACCATTGCTGCACGAGAGACATTCGCTAACGATATAGTGCACAGGATTGATGACGGCGATATGCATGTGGGCAGCATTTGGTTTACTGACGGAGCTTATTTTTACCTGGACAGCTTCGTCAATAAACACAACTGGCGCATATGGGGAACCGAAAAGCCCCACGTTGCAGTCCCATCGTCCCTGCATCCTCAAAAAGTACTGGTCTGGGCCGCCATTTCTTCCAAAGGAATCATTGGCCCATATTTTGGATCCGAAACGATTACTGCATCACGCTATCTGGACATTCTTCGTGAATTTGTGGCGGTACAAACTGCCTTAGACGACACTGCGAACACCTCGTGGTTTATGCAAGATGGTGCCCGGCCACATCGCACGGCCGACGTCTTTAATTTCCTGAATGAATATTTCAATGATCGTGTGATTGCTTTGGGCTATCCAAAACATACAGGAGGCGGCGTGGATTGGCCTCCCTATTCCCCAGACATGAACCCCTTTGACTTCTTTCTGTGGGGACACTTGAAAGACCAGGTGTACCACCAGAATCCAGAAACAATTGAACAGCTGAAGCAGTACATCCCATCTGCATGTGAAGCCATTCTGCCAGACACGTTGTCAAAGGTTTTGGGTAATTTCATTCAGAGACTACGCCATATTATTGCTACGCATGGTGGATATGTGGAAAATATCGTACTATAGAGTTTCCCAGGCCGCAGCGCCATCTGTTGTTGAAAATTGTAACTACTGTAATTTCGAAAGTTTGTCTGCCTGAAAATGTACTGTTGTCCCAAGCATATTGCAACAAACGGTGTATTTCTATCGCTGCTTGTTCAGTTTTTATTGCCGTTTCAAATATACCGGTCATTTTTGAAACACCCTGTATCTTTGATGTACAATAACATGTAAAATGTGCCTTTTCTTATTACAAAAGTATACGCAAAGTAGTTTCCGAAGCACTGAAATAGAGACCGACAAGCACTTTTGTCAGCCAATCACAGGTCACATCACATGATCTCACCAGTGAATGACAGCAAATATTCAGAGTATACGACACACGATGTAGTCAATCAGTAGCAACGTCATCTACATCTATACTCTGCGAACCACTGTGTGGCACGTGGTAGGGGGAATGTCCCACTGTGCCAGTTATTAGGGTTTCTTCCAGTGCCATTCATGTATGGAGCACAGGAAGAATGACTTGTTTGAATGCCTCTGTGTATGCTCTAATTATTCTAATCTTTTTCTAACAATCCCTACGTGAGGGGTTGTAGCACATTCCTAGAGTAATCACTTAACCGGTTCTTGAAACTCTGTTACTAGACATTCTCAGGATAGTTTACGTCTATCTTCAAGAGTCTTCCATTTCAGTTCCTTCAGTATCTATGTGACACACACTGTCATTAGGCAAACCAGTGACCATTCATGCTGCCCCTCTCGGTATATGTTCATTATCCCTCAGTCCTATCTGGTACGGGTCCCACACACTTGAGAAATATTCTAGAACTGGTCACACAGAGAGATTAGAGCCCACACAGAGGCATACCGACAATCTTTCTTTCTACGAACAATACGAGACGAACAGAAGGGAGAACCGATAGAGGTACTCAAGGTACCCCCAGCCACACACCGTCAGGTGGCTTGCGGAGTATGGATGTAGATGTAGATGATTTGCAAGCAATCTCCTTTGTTGATTGACTGCACTTTCCCAGTATTCTACCAATAAACAGAAGTCTACCACATGCTTTACCCACAACTGAACCTATGTGATCACTCCATTACATATCGCTGCCAAGTGTAACACCGATCGGTCAATCCCAACAGTGACTCACTGATATTATAGTCATATGGTACTACATTTTGCGTTCTGCAATGTGCACTATTTTACATTTCTGAACATTTACAGTAAGCTGCCAATCTCTGCACCATGTTGAAATCTTATCAATATCTGACGCAATATTTATGCAGCTTCTCTCAGATGAAACACACATCAAAAGAAGTTTTGCATCACCCCATTCCCCAGAACTGAAAATTGATGTTGACTGTGGATATTGTATCACAGACACAGTCCCTTTGACTGTTCAGAGATGTCACTAAACCCACCCAAACATGTAAAAAACCGTGCACAAGCAGCGCCTATCAGATGGAGGGGGTCCGACAGCCGATCAGTTCCGGTCATTCCACCAGGAAGGAGGTACATGATGGTGTTACCTGTAGTTCAATCGTGCCTACACGGTCAATACCACAGTTCGATCGCACCCGCATTGTTACTTTGTGCCAGGAAGGGCTCTCAATGAGGGAAGTGTCCAAGCGTCTCGGAGTGAACCAAAGCGATGTTGTTCAGACATGGAGGAGAGACAGAGAGAGACAGGAAGTGTCGACGACATGCCTCGCTCAGGCCGCCCGAGGGCTACTACTGCAGTGGATGACCGCTACCTACGGATTATGGCTCGGAGGAACCCTGACAGCAACGCCACCATGTTGAATAACGCTTTTCGTGCAGCCACAGGACGTCGTGTTACGACTCAAACTGTGCGCAACAGGCTGCATGATGTGCAATTTCATTCGCTACGTCCACGGCGAGCCCCATCTTTGCAACCACCACACTGTGCAATGCGGTACAGATGGGCCCAACAACATGCCCAATGGACAACTCTGGATTGGCATCACGTTCTCTTGACTGATGAGTGTCGCACATGCCTTCAACCAGACAATCGTCGGAGACGTGTTTGGAGGCAACCAGGTCAGGCTGAACGCCTTAGACACACTGTCCAGCGAGTGCAGCAAGGTGGAAGTTGCCTGCTGTTTTGGGGTGGCATTAAGTGGGGCCGACATACGCCGCTGGTGGTCATGGAAGGCGCCGTACGGGCTGTACAATACGTGAATGCCATCCTCCGACCAATAGTGCAAGCATATTGGCGAGGCATTGATCTCCACAGAAGACATTTGTCCCCCCATCGTGCACATCTTGTGAATGACTTCCTTCAGGATAATGGCATCGCTTGGCCAACATGTTCTACAGACATGAACTCTATCGAACATGCCTGGGATAGATTGAAAAGGGCTTTTTATGGATGACATGACCCACCAACCACTCTGAGGGATCTACGCTAAATTGCCATTAAGGAGTGGGACAATCTGGACCAACAGTGCCTTGATGAACTTGTGGACAGTATGCCATGACAAATACATGCATGCATCAATGCAAGAAGATGTGCTACTGGGTATTAGAGGTACCGGTGTGTACAGCAATCTGGACCACCGCCTCTGACGGTCTTGCTGTATGGTGGTATAACATGCAATATGTGGTTTTCATGAGCAATAAAGAGGGCAGGAATGATGTTTATGTTGATCTCTACTCCAATTTTCTGTACAGGTTCCGGAACTCTTGGAACTGAGGTGATGCAAAACTTTTTTTGATGTGTGTACTTCATTACAGATAACTGCACCATCTGCAAAAAGCCTGATCTTACTATTAATATTGTGTGCAAGTCATTAATATACAACATGAACAGCAAGGGTCCCAATACACTTCCCTGGGGCACACCTGAAGTTACTTCTACACCTGACAATGACTCTCCATCCAAGATAATATGCTGTGTCCTCCCTACCAAAAAGTCCTCAATCCAGTCACAAATTTCACTTGATACCCCATATGATTGTACTTTTGACAATAGGCGTAGGTGCAGTACTGAGTCAAATGATTTTCAGAAAACAAGAAATGCTGCATCTACTTGGCTGCCACGACCCAAAGCTTTCAGTACGTCATGTGAGAAAAGGGCAAGTTGGGTTTCACATGATAGATGTTTTCAAAATCTATGCTGGTTGGCATTGAGGAGGTTGTTCTGTTCAAAACACCTCACCTCATTGTGTTTAAGCTCGAAATATGTTCTAAGATTCTACAAGAAATTGATGAAAAGGATATTGGACAGTAGTTATGTGGATCACTTCTACTACCCTTCTTGTAGACAGGTGTGGCCTATGCTTTTCTCCAAGAACTGGTCATTGATTTTTGTTTGAGGGATATGCAACAGATTATAGTTACAAGAGAGGCTAACTCAGCTGCAAATTCAGTATAGAATCTGACAGGGGTTCCTTTGGGCCCTGGAGCTTTGTTCAATTTTATTCAATTCAGCTGTTTCTGAACTCCACTGACACTAATACTTATTTCATTCATCGTTTATCAGTGGTACAAGGATTGGACTGGGGCAGTCCTCCTGGGTTTTCCTTTGTAATGGAACATTTGAAAATGGAGTTAAACATTTCAGCCTTGTCTTTGATACCCTCAATTTCAGTTCCTGCTTTGTCACCGAGTGACTATACACTAACTTTGGAGCCACTAACAGACTTTACATGTGACCAGAATTTCTTTGGGTTTTGTGAAAGGTCACTCGACAACATTCCGATATGGTAGTCATTCAATGCATCATCATGGATTCCTCTCCCGACAGCCAAACTTGTTTCATTCAGCATCTACCTATCTGCCTATTGCCCTATGCTTTGTTTTATGCCTATTATGCAGTAATTTCTATTTCTTTAGCAGTTTCTTTAGAGTGACTGTATACCATGGAGGTTCCCTTTCATTATGAACTGTTCTCCTGGGTACATATCCATCCAGTGGATGGTCAACTATTCTTTTAAACTTTAACAGGAGTCGTCTACAAGCTCCTGCGCTGTGCTGAAAGTTTCAAGTTCCTCAGTGAGGTACGATACTTCTAATTTTTTATCTAGTTTACGGAACATATGTATCTTTCTACTTGGTTTAGTTGTCCTTTGTACTTTGGTAATCATTCTGCCACAACGATGTCGTGGTCACTGATGCCAGTTTCAATGTGGACATACTCAGAGAGGCGGATCTATGTGCTGCCATTAGATGCACTGTTTCCACCATGGTGGGGTACCTAACTATCTGTTCTACGTAGTTTTCAGAGAAAAAAAATCAAACAATGGAAAAAGCAGTATGCAATGTAACAATATTATGAGAAGGAAAGTAGCTACTCACCATATAGCGGAAATGCTGAGTCACAGACAGGCACAACAGAAAGACTTGCAATTAAAGCTTTCAGCCATTAACGCCTTCATCAACAACAACAACACCACACACACACACTTCCGCAAACCCAACTCACACAAACAACTGCAGTCATGTGTGTGTGTGTGTGTGTGTGTGTGTGTGTGTGTGTGTGTGTGTGTGTACTGTTGATGAAGGCCTTAATGGCTGAAATCTTTAAGGGGACCACACCCCGCCTATCTAACCCATGTTAAATTAGGCAAGTATTTGACCCATTTCTGAAAAAACTATTTGATGCAGGACCTTAATATTTTTACTGTATGTTACATGATGCTGATAGAGTCAACTGTACTAAAATCTACTTTATCCATTTTATAGTTTTTAAGAAATACTTTTTTAAAATTTATTAACAAAAAACAAAGTTTTTTCTGCAGAAAATATTTTTTTGTGAACTTCCTAATGGAGGAATATTAATGAATGTAGTACCAGAGGTGGCTTTTTATGTTAAGCAGAGTATCTGAAAATTTCGTTCATTTATCTATAATAGTTTCTGATATAATGGGGCATATGTACTGAAAATTTTAGTTTGTGGGAAATTGATTTTAAAGAAAAAACTTTTGAAATTTGTTACTTACAGTTAATTAAAACTGCCCTGCTGCATACGATGGCCCTCCTTTGGCCTCCAGCAGGTCTACCAGATTGTTTTTCCACCTTCCTGGATTTCTGTCTTTCTTTCTTGGCCATATTAAAAGCAGACTGACTGATTTATCAGCTACATCATTTGCATCGGGTCCAATGTCTTGCACAGTAATGCTCATGCCATCCACAGATATAAAATTTTTTGAGTCCCCTGAGATTTTACTGACTGATCATTGATATATAGCATGAAAAGCAATGTACTCAGAACAGAACTCTGCAGTAACCCCCAATAACATGATCCGAATCAGATTCAAATCTCTACCGCCCTTGCAGACACTTAAGGAGAGTACAATAGGTGATGTGGGTATAAAAATATGAATTTTTTAATGGAAAATTGTTGTTTGGAGTTCTCTAATTTGGTGCATGTTTTGTTGACTTTTCAAACAAAGGAAACTCCAGGTTTGAAAATCAACAATATAAGGAGAAGGTACATTCCTATTCACTGTAAAGATGAGTTGAGTTGCAGGCAGGAACAACAAAAAGATTGTTACACACTTAGCGTTCAGCCAAATCCGACGCCGCCAACCCCCCCCCCCCCCCCTCCCCCATTCATACAAGCAAGCAAGAACACCTCATGCACACGACTGCCATATCTGGCAGCTCAGAATGAAATGCCACTGGCATTTTCTAGTCATGCCTTATATTCTCCTAAACACGCCATTAATGCCGTGCTACTGTCTCAAATACAAAACAATGAAACTGAATTGTTTGTGCTGACTTGTGCCCTGAAATCAAACTGTGATTCTGACGACAAATTATGTGCACCGAGATGTTCCACTGCTCTCTTGTATATTGAATCTCAAAAACTCCAGAAGTGACTAATTGCTAAGACAGTGGCCACTAATTGCAAAGGGAAAACAAATATTAAAAATCAGTTCCAGCATGATATTTTATAGCAGGAATTATATAAAGCAAGGGGATTCTCTACAAAAGGAACAGCTGCTAAGCATAGCTAAATTTAGGGAATTGTTCCATATGGGTGTGAAATATGAATGGTAGGCTGTTACAGGGAATGTTAAAGATCAGATGCTCTGATCAAGGAAGGAGTTATGTCGTCCTCTAAAAAGTCAAGAAAAAATGCCTAATAAAGAAAGAAGTGAAAGTGTTGAGCACATATTATAACATAGCTCATTTTTGCAACCTACGGTTGGTGGTACATGGGAAGGCCTAGATATGTGAATGAAAGACAAACAAAGTCATGCGGAGCAGAAGATGTGAAAACATCAATAAATTTAACATCAATGTTGGGGACCAGAAAATAGGCGAAGAGAAGTAATTCTGCTACACTGGAAACAAAATATGACATGAGAGATATGAAAGAGGGTATAAAAAGTAAACTAGCATAGCGAAAGAGGTCACTCCTGGTCAATTGAAGATTCATTAGAGGTAGAAACTTCTGAAAACATATATTTGGAGTACAGCATGCACAGATGTGAATCATGGACTGTGGGAGAAGGGAAAACAAGTATTTGAGAGATGGTTCTACAGAAGCAAAAACTAAATTATGCCAACTGATGAGCCTAGAAATGAGATGTTTCTCTGCAGAATTGGTGAGCAGAGAAACATGTGAAAAACAATGACAAGAAGAATGGGCAGGCTGATGGAACGTGTATTAAGACATAAGGGAGAAAGTTACTTGGTAGTAGAGGCAGTTCTAGAAGGTAAAAACTGAAGGGGAAGACTGAGATTAGAATATTTCAAACTAATAAATGAGGATCTTACGAGAAGAGACTGAACAGGAAATGAAATGGCAGCAGTTACGTCAAGCCAGTCAGAAAACTGGGGACAGAAATGGAGGTTCTTATCCTCGATGTCGGATAGAGCAATTATTTGATACGATGATAGCCGACAAGGAGAACAGGTGAAGAAATGCGTAAAATCATCTTGTTGCTGATGACCGAGAAACAACACCAACACGTGTACACAACACGTATGAGATATCACAGGAAGTGCCAAATTATGGTCACACGTATTAAGGATGCTATAGTGTATATTCGTGAAGGGACTTCACAGCAGTGCTACCAACCTGTGTGGAGAATGCTCTATTGCCATAGCAATGAGCTCTGTGTAGCTGAACGGTGGCTTCGTACTGGCAGTAACGGCAGAACCAGTGTCGCTGAGGCGTTGCTCCTCGCCCACCTCTCTGCCAGCACTGCCCGCGGCGGTTCCCACACTGTCGATACCAGTGCCACCGCCGCTACCGTTGACGGTGACGGTGACACCGGATGTGGATGCCAGAATAGTCGTGTCGCCTGTCGACACCGTTTTGTCCGACGCCAGGGTGTCGTCCTCGCTGCGGCCGCTGCCAGGGTGGGACGAGTCGGGGGCTGCCTGGTCACCGTTGCCAACCTCAGGCGGGGTGGCGGTACTATTTAAATGGACAAACACAATATTCAGTCAAAAATGGCTCTGGTCACTAAGGGACTTAACTACTCAGGTCATCAGTCCCCTAGAACTTAGAACTACTTAAACCTAACTAACCTAAGGACATCACACACATCCATGCCCGAGGCAGGATTCGAACCTGCGACTGTAGCGGTCACGCGGTTCCAAACTGAAGCGCTTAGAACCGCACGGCCACACTGGCCGGCACAATATTCAGTCATTAAAGATCCGAGGAACTCTATATTGGTTACAGAAAGACATTCAATTACATCTACGAAGCATACCTAGAACTGAGACCAAAATGAATAATTTACTACAGGATGTAAAATGAACTACTTAGTATCTGAGAGGGACTACAAACTAGATTTTTTTTGGTACATTACCTGACAGATCGTGGGACACACACTATGTACCTGTAAAAAATCAGAGGCCTGATGAATGACAATCACACCCGTGGCACTGTAGACACTCTGGAGCATGCTCTGGGACTGTGCACTACAAAGATATTGTAGCAGGTCGTAGTCCCCAGGTACAGCGAGCACCGGGTCTCGAAGTACCACTGAGGAAGAGTCGACCTGATGTATCTGACTATACAACAGTCACAGTATCCAGGAAGGCCAAGGAGGGCTTCATGAGGAATTCAACCGTATGATAGCATACGCTGTACAGTCGGACTGAAGGCAACCGAGGTCTGCGACAACTGAATGAAATTGTTTTCGAGACTGTCCACCGTGTTAGTGCTAACAGAAATGTAGCTAGTAAGGAGTTACAGTGAATCGTGTAATCAATTTCCCAAGCAAAGGGAACCTTCTAAAGTTGAAGTGCACCCTCCCACATGGTGGTCAGGCACCGTCGACTAGAACCTGGATGACACTCGTGTCTAAATGGATTGTACCGATTTCATACCTAGAATCTATAGCAATCTCAATAGCGCTAGAACACCGACTGACAAAAAAGTTTAAGCACTGACAGACGTCAGTGTTAACTTTTTACACGTACACGCCATCGGTGGTTATGTGAATGATTTAGAGTTGTAATCCTGTGCACAGGCAGAATGGCCACCAGAGTGCATTAGCTTTGTTCGTGTTACCAGCTCTAGTACAATATATAGTAGGAGGTATGCATCAGACATTGAGTGATTACAGTGATGATGCCGACACACGTTAGACAGCGTTATCAGTATCTGACAGAGTGGGCAGGATATTTCTCATTTCAAGGCACGATGAGAGGTAGTTGAAACCGTGATTGAGAACGTACGAGGGTAGTTTGAAAAGTTCTCGGAATCACCACAAGAGGTCAGCACTAGCGCAACAAGTTGTTCACGTGATATTCATCGGACTGTTGCCTGTAAACACGTGCCACGTCAGTGCTCTCGGGAGAGAGCTGTGGAGGTGACGTGGCTCTGTTGTTGTTCCCATGAAGTGATTTGTGAAGACAGGAGACGGGAGGGGGGTGGGGGGTTGGGGGAACCGAGATTCGAGCATTGATTAAGTACTTTGTAAAGAAAGGTATGAAAGCAAAGGACATTCGTGCAATTTCCAGAATACAGTGGGGGACTCTGCTCCTTCAGATACAATTGTTGCCAAGTGGACAAACAAATTTAAATTTGGTTGGGAGAGCTTAGACGATGATCCGCACAGTGGTCGGCCAAGATGTGTCACGGCTCCAGAAACCATTCTAAAAGTGCACAAAATCGTCACAGAGGATCGCCACCTGAAAGTGTGTGAAACTGCTCACCCTTGCCAGATGTCACCTGAAAGCGTACATCACATTTTATCTGAAGAATTAGACATGAAAAAATTATCCACAAGATGGGTGCCGCGATTCCTTAACACTGGACTGGATAAAAAACGCATGAGAATGGACATATTGGAACAATGTTTGGCCTGTTTTAGGAGAAACGAACAAGATTTTTTGTGCTGGTTTGCAACCACAGACGAAAATGGGTGCACTACTACACACCAGAAACAAAACAACATTCAAAGCAGTGGAAACATGCTGATTCTCTGCCACCAAAGAAAGCAAAGACAATTCCTTCGACGAGAAAGGTCAATGCATCAGTATTCTAAGATGCGGTGGGGATTCTGTTAGTAGATTATCTCCCCACTGGGCAAACAAATACTGGAGAATACTATGCTAACCTCCTGGACCAACCGCAACAAAAGATATGTGAAAAACGCCAGGTTTAACAATGAAGAAAGTCATCTTCCATCAAGACAATGCGCGCCTGCACATCTGTGCTGTCGCCATGGCAAAATTACACGAACTAAGGTATGAATTGTTGCCACACCCGCCTTATTCACCTGATATGGCTCTGTCAGACTTCCACGTGTTCCCAAAACTGAAAATTTTTCTTCGTGGACAAAGACTCACTTCAAACAAAGAATTAGTAGTTGGAGTTTAAAACTATTTTGCAGGACTGCAGGAAAATCATTTTTGAGATGGGATCAAGGCACTGGAATATCATTGGACCAAGTGCATTAATCTACAAGGAGACTACATTGAAAAACAAACAAAGTTTCTTCTATTCCGTTCCGAGAACTTCTCAAACCACCCTTGTAGTTCAGTTGCTCCAGTCCTGGGTGGCCTCGAGTTAAGAGGGCAATGCTCCTCTGTGGCCAGACGGTGGGGCTTTGAGAGGTGGTGAGCGACTGGAAAGATAAGGCACTGGAGATCTGTTTTTGTACAATGTTGGGAGGATTAATACAGTCTGTAAAAGCCTCAGTGAGATCATCAGTATATTTTGAGAGGGACTGTTCATCACTGCAGGTGCGATGACCGTGGATGGCTAGGCTGCACAGAAGGTACTTCTCGGTACGAAATGGGTGGCAGCTGTCGAAGTGGAGATATTGCCGGTGGTTAGTAGGTTTGATGTGGACGGAGGTACTGATGTAGCCATCTCTGAGGTGGAGGTCAACATCTAGGAAGGTGGCCTGTTGGGTTGAGTAGGACCAGATGATGTAAATGGGGGAGAAATTGTTGAGGTTCTGGAGGAATGTGGATAAGGTGTCCTCACCCTCAAACCAGATAGGAAAGATGTCATCAATGAGTCTGAACTAGGTGAGGGGTTTAGGATTCTGGGTTTTTAGGAAGGATTCCTCTAGATAGCCCACGAATAGGTTGGCATAGAACGGTGCCATGCGACTGCCCATAGCTATACCTCAGATTTGTTTGTAGGTAATGACTTCAAAGGAAAAGGAATTGTGGGTGAAGAAATAGTTGGTCACGGTGACTCTGAACGAGGTTGTCGGTTCAGGATCTGTCAGGCATTGGGAAAGGCAGTGTTCAATAGCAGTAAGGCTATGGGCATTAGGGAAGTTAATTTAAAGGGAGGTAACATCAATAGTGACGAGCAAGGCACCGAGTGGTAAAGGGACGGGAACTGTGGAGAGCTGGCAGAGGAAATGGTTGGTATCTTTTGTATAGGGGGATAGGTTCCGAGTAATAGGCTGAAGATGTTGGTCTAAGAGACCAGAGATGAGTAGGATGAGATACAAGATTGTGTGTGAGTGATCATTTTGAAGATAGCGCAGTTTGTAAGGCGACAAGAGGAACACAGGAAAGAAGAGAAAGAAGGACGGACATTGAGTATAGTGATGCATTAGAAAATGGTAACAAAGGAAGAAATAGTAGATGTAGATGTGGGGTTAAGTGTAGTTTTGTAGTGGTAGGAAGAAGTTTCCTTTCTTTTACCTTCTTTGTCTGTTTGGTGTAGTATTATGTTTTTTCACAGTATCACATAGTACTTAGATATTTTAAAAATGTTTGTTAGTTTGTTGTTGTTGTGGTCTTCAGTCCTGAGACTGGTTTGATGCAGCTCTCCATGCTACTCTATCCTGTGCAAGCTTCTTCACCTCCCAGTACCTACCGCAACCTACATCCTTCTGAATCTGCTTAGTGTATTCATCTCTTGGTCTCCCTCTACGATTTTTACCCTCCACGCTGCCCTCCAATACTAAATTGTGCCACAAACTTCTCTTCTCCCCAATCCTATTCAATACTTCCTCATTAGTTATGTGATCTACCCATCTAATATTCAGCATTCTTCTGTAGCACCACATTTCGAAAGCTTTATAATACACAAAAATGTGAATCGGATGACCTATGTTAAGTTTTTCACGTAACAGGTTGTGAATGTGAAGAATGTATAAATGTATAATAATTAAATATTCTCCACCATTTTCTAAGAAGTCTATTTGCAGGTTTGTAGCTGTTAAAGCATTCATTTTGGAAATGCAAAGTCCACAACTAGATTAACTTTCTTTGATGCGTTGGCTCCAGCTATCTTTGGGCCATGTAAAACAATATCGCAGAGGAATTGTTTTTTCAAATGAGGTTCTTCTACCTCTATCTCCCCATAACTTTTTCATTATTTCATTCTGCTGTTAATTTTGGTGTTGAGTGAATTTTCTTCCATGTTGGCTAAATTTTTTTGAAAATCTATTAAGTCCTTCTTTTCTGAATTTTTATGTTTAAAATGTATTCTTCAGTTACGTTCTCTCTAGTCCCGAGTTTCTCTGGTCTGTTGATTTTGGATTTTTATTGTTACTGAAACACACTAAGATTTCTTTAAGTAATCTACTATCCTCAATTTTATATGTCCGAAGATACTGACCTGCCCTCTCAATTAGGAATTTTTTTTATAGGTTCCCCCCACCCCCCACCCCCATACACACACACACACACACACACACACACACACACACACACACACACACACACACACAAAAATTGCAATCGCATTTTCCTCTACAGTGTATTGCAGAATTTTTCAAAAAATTCTCCTGTTTCTTTTTTTCACCTTTTTCTATTTCTTATACTCAAGCATGGCAATTTACTGTGTTGCATAGAATGCATGCACTTTTATATCTTTTTCATAGTCTCCAATTTTTGTAACAATGAAAACTGATTTATTGTTTTATGTCTACTCGAAGAGATTATATTCAGTCTTCATCTTCTGGGTCAGAACATTTAATTTTTTCGACTTCTTTACTTTACCCAAAACTTGTGTTCAACGATTTGTGAGTACCCCCAATATTTGTCATATATTCTGTTTTACGTGTGAAGATTCTCTGCAATATTTATATGGTGACAGTTAATTCTATAGCTTTGCCAAAGACTCCACTGTCATCTGCAGTGGCCAGGCATTTAATTTTTATTTTATTCATACCAAGCAGACAAAATAAACCAGGCACCGAAAATATTTATTAGACTGACTCAGAATTGCTGTCTTGGGGAAATGACTCACTTTGTGACATTTCATACAGAATGGTGATTTAATAAAATTACTAAAACTGCCAATTTATTTCCTATCCCTACTTATACATCAGAGGAACTGGTTCAACTTGCCGTTGTGCTATGTATCTTACGTGCAATTTGCTTTATACCGACAAAGATTCCCAATAGTTTTTGAATACACAGCATTACAAAAATCTGTCACAACTACAAACCAGTACATCATGTCAAATTTTACCATGCTTTATCAAATATTTATGTGCACCCACAGCTTCATTAAATTCTAGGATTTTTATCTGTAAGCAAAAGAGAATTTTGTACTACTACGTATAAGTTTAAAAAAAGGAGTAAATAAAATACTGATATCTCACAGTAGTCAGCTTTATTTGCTGTATCTTTAAGAGTATCATCCGCTACCTCAACAAGCTGAACACTTTGGATTCATCAGTTTAGGAACATTTCTCTCCATTATTGCCTTCTTTTGGCGCTAATCAAGAGTCGCACATGGGAGGGTCAGATGTGTGGACGTATGTTAACTTAAGACAATTACAATTTTAATGGGCACCTTCACGAAAGCTTATATTTCTTCTTATTTAACAATTATGTGTTTCACCAGGTATCAGCTAAAATACTCCAGGCTTCTACTAGTCATTCTATAACTCTGTCTACATTTATAAAAATACTTGGAATATTACAACAACCACAGCATCCTCTGCCGTTGATTCCAGCCAGGTCCAGATACATTTACCAATATAAGTAATTTAAAAATTCTCTTCAGGACTGTTTAGGTATGGAAGGTACACACTTCTACAAACACATCTCCTTTTAGTGCAAAAATACTGCATTGTTGGACCATAACTTAATTTTCACACAAATGTTGTACTCAGGATCCCAGAAAAACTGGGAATGAACTCTATAGATGTAGCTGTCAGGGCGAACAGGCTTAGATGGTGGGGTCATGTTACACGCATGGCAGAAGCAAGGTTACCCAAGAGACTCGTGGGTTCAGCAGTAGAGGGTAGCAGGAGTCGGGGCAGACCAAGTAGAAGATACCTGGATTCGGTTAAGAATGATTTTGAAGTAATAGGTTTAACATCAGAAAAGGCACCAGTGTTAGCACTGAATAGGGGATCACGGAGGAATTTTATAAGGGGGCTATGCTCCAGACTGATTGCTGAAAGGCATAATCAGTCTTAACTAATGATGATGATGATCACTAATGGAAATTTCTTTGGTTGCATGTTGGGGTTGACAAAGCTTCAAACTCTCCAGCTACACCATGAGATGCTGGGGGTAAACACCACCCATCAAAAAATTCCGAAATTGATTTTACTCCTGACGAATAACGAAAGTCAACGTAGTAATTACAGTGGCAGGTTGAACTAACAACTGTAAACAAAAGATGTGCATTCTGCTGGGAGTATGCAGCGTTACATAGCAGACATCCAACTACAGCGTGTTAACATCGTGTCACTAATCGTAATGGAGCAACATCTCTAAATCGAGTGTTCTAGACATTCTCGAGAATATTCTGAGGACAAGCAAAGTGTATGCAAAGTTTGTACAGCACACTTTCACTCTCGAGCAGAACCAATGACATGTGGACGCCTTCCACGACCCAGATGAAATGGAAGACGCGGATAATTTTTTTCCGGTGAACTTCATCGCGGTGACACAACTGGTGTTATCAATACGAACCTACCGTAAAGCAACAAAGTGCAGAAATTCACATGAAGGGTAAATGTTTTGACAACAAAACTGACATCAGAGCCAATGCGACACGAGAACTGAACGGCACCTCAGAGAAGCATTTTTCTGACAGCTTCACACAGTCGTATGATTGTTCTCTGTTGTACTCAAGTGCGTGTAATAAAAATGTGAGGTGACACGCGATGTAACTTACAAACTACTGAGCCGTTCTCGTACCTGGGATAGTGCGGGTAGGCAGGAGGTGACAGAGAGTCGCCTGTAACACGTCCACTCCCAGCGGCAGCCTGGAGCGCTGAGTGTCCGAACAGCGACTCGGTGGCGTTCTCCAGCAGCTGCAGGTGTTCCGACATGCCAGTGCGGTGCTGCCCGTCGAGTCGGTGCTCGCCGTTGTGAGAATGCACTCCGTTCGTGTGCCCCTCCGAAACTGGGCCAGAGTGCAATGGCTGCTTCATACGCCGGCGGGGGCGAAATTTTCCATTCTCGAACGTGTGTTCGTATTGTGGGTCTGAAACAGTAACACAGTAATTGTTTGGTGGGCAGTTCATCAAAACACACACCAAGAAGTCACCGTCACTGAATGTAAAATAATGTACGTCGACCGAATCGTCTAGGATTATCGACCGAGTCGTGGCGTCCCGGTGCTCAGATAGGTTTTCTACTTGTTACGTTCGAGTGAAGTGGCAGATTCGTGTCGAGCTTGTTCCTCTGCAGCTGCTGAACGACAGACTGCTCTGCAGGTTAGTCAATTGCACGCCTCCGGACAATACGAGGCGCGACAATAAAGTAATGAGACATTTTCTTTGCGAGATGTGGCAACCCTGCACGCTTAAGTAGGCACCTCGATCTGTAGGCCGCTCCTAGTCCAAGCGGCACATCGGTGCAACTGCT
Source organism: Schistocerca americana (assembly GCF_021461395.2). Classification (NCBI taxonomy): domain Eukaryota; kingdom Metazoa; phylum Arthropoda; class Insecta; order Orthoptera; family Acrididae; genus Schistocerca; species Schistocerca americana. The sequence continues at coordinate 199,312,148 of NC_060129.1, read as the reverse complement.
CAGTGGTGAGTTGTGCTGTAATAAGTTAACACGTGTGTGTCTCTCATCACGGAAATGGAACCGCATAATATTGCGCAACGGTATGCCGTATCTTTTTGTGTTAAACTTGGTGAAAACGTGACGACAACTTACGGTAAGCTTCAGAAGGATTTTGGAGGGCAGGTTATGTCAAGGCATGAAATGTTTAGTGAAGGCAGAACGAATGCTGAAGATGAAGACCGCAGTGGACAACCGTCAACCTCACAGATGGATGTCAACTCGACCAGGGTGCATGAACTCGTACAACTTTATCGAAGATTATCTGTGAAAATGACTGCAAAAGAACTGAACTTCAATCGAGAAACAGTTCAGTTCGTCTAATAATAACTCAAGATCTTGGTATGAGAAAGATTTGTGCAAAATTGGATTCTGCATCACAATAATGCACCGTCCCATACTGCTCTGTCAGTACAACAATTTTTAACCTCAAAACAAATTTCAGTATGACCACAGCCACCTCGTTCACCAGATATCGCTCTATGCAACTTTTTTCTATTTCCAAGAGTCAAAACAGTGGTCAAGGGACACCGTTTTCAAACAACACAAGATGTCCTAAAAGCTGTGAAGAGGGTCTTGGAGGATATTACAGATAATGAGTTCCAGAAATGATACCACCAATGGCAGAAGTGCTGGAAAAAGTGTGTGCAATCACAAGGGAACTGCTTTGAAGGAGACAACACCATACTTGACTAAAGCGGTAAGCAACATTTTTTTTCACATCAGTCTCATTACTTTACTGTCGCACCTCATCTACATCTACATCTACATTTATACTCCGCAAGCCACCCAACGGTGTGTGGCGGAGGGCACTTTACGTGCCACTGTCATTACCTCCCTTTTCTGTTCCAGTCGCGTACGGTTCGCGGGAAGAACGAATGTCTGAAAGCCTCCGTGTGCACTCGAATCTCTCTAATTTTACTTTTGTGATCTCCTCGGGAGGTATAAGTAGGGGGAAGCAATATATTCGATACCTCATCCAGAAACGCACCCTCTCAAAACCTGGACAGCAAGATACACCGCGATGCAGAGCGCCTTTCTTGCAGAGTCTGCCACTTGAGTTTGCTAAAAATATCCATAACGCTATCACTATTACCAAATAACCCTGTGACGAAACGCACCGCTCTTCTTTGGATCTTCTCTGTCTCCTCCGTCAACCCGACCTGGTATGGATCCCACACTGATGAGCAATACTCAAGTATAGGTCGAGCGAGTGTTTTGTAAGCCACCTCCTTTGTTGATGGACTACATTTTCTAAGGACTCTCCCAATGAATCTCAACCTGGTACCCGCCTTATCAACAATTAATTTTATATGATCATTCCACTTCAAATCATTCCGCATGCATACTCCCAGATATTTTACAGAAGTAACTGCTACCAGTGTTTGTTCGACTATCATATAATCATACAATAAAGGATCCTTCTTTCTATGTATTCGCAATACATTACATTTGTCTATGTTAAGCAAAAGCAAAACAAGGATAATGGAATGTAGTCAAATTAAATCGGGTGATGCTGAGGGAATTAGATTAGGAAATGAGACACTTAAAGTAGTAAAGGAATTTTGCTATTTAGGGAGTAAAATAACTGATGATGGTCAAAATAGAGAGGATATAAAATGTAGACTGGCAATGGCAAGGAAATCGTATCTGAAGAAGAGAAATTTGTTAACACCGAGTATAGATTTAAGTGTCAGGAAGTCGTTTCTGAAAATATTTGTATGGAGTGTAGCCATATATGGAAGTGAAACATGGACGATAAATAGTTTGGACAAGAAGAGAATAGAAGCTTTCGAAATGTGGTGCTACAGAAGAATGCTGAAGATTAGATGGGTAGATCACATAAATAATGAGGAGGTATTGAATAGGATTGGGGAGGAGAGAAGTTTGTGGCACAACTTGACCAGAAGAAGGGATCGGTTGGTAGGACATGTTTTGAGGCATCAAGGGATCACAAATTTAGCATTGGAGGGCAGCGTGGAGGGTAAAAATCGTAGAGGGAGACCAAGAGATGAATACACTAAGCAGATTCAGAAGGATGTAGGTTGCAGTAGGTACTGGGAGATGAAGAAGCTTGCACAGGATAGAGTAGCATGGAGAGCTGCATCAAACCAGTCTCAGGACTGAAGACCACAACAACAACAACATGTTAAGGGTCAGTTGCCACTCCCTGCACCAAGTGCCTATCCGCTGCAGATATTCCTGAAATACGCTGCAATTTTCTAATGCCGCAACTTCTCTGTATACTACAGCATCATCCATGAAAAGCCGCACGGAACTTCCGACACTATCTACTAGGTCATTTATATATATTGTGAAAAGCAGTGGTCTCATAACACTCCCCTGCGGCACGCCAGAGGTTACTTTAAACGTCTCTCCATTGATAACAACGTGCTGTGTTCTGTTTGCTAAAAACTCTTCAATCCAGCCACACAGCCGGTCTGATATTCCGTAGGCTCTTACTTTGTTTATCAGGCGACAGTGCGGAACTGTATCGAACGCCTTCAGGAAGTTGAGGAAAATAGCATCTACCTGGGAGCCTGTATCTAATATTGTCTGCGTCTCATGAACAAATAAAGCGAGTTGGGTCTCACACGATCGCTGTTTCCGGAATCCACATTGATTCTTACAGAGTAGATTCTGGGTTTCCAAAAACGACATGATACTCGAGCAAAAAACATGTTCTAAAATTCTACAATTCATATGTTGTACTTGTTGGATGGGAGGTCCCCAGTGGGGTCAGAGGGTCCCCAGTGGGGTCAGAGGGTCTGGAAGTTTGAGTACAGGTGCTGCCTGCCTATTCCACACGCTGCCTCAACCACTTTCATGTCGGAGCACTCCTGGTGTATTTTTGCTGCTGCCACATTCTGTGCGGAGCTCAGCTGGTAACTGCTGTGCCAGTTGACGAGGTTGTCATATACTTGTTATTTTCACTGCACCTTTACTGTCCACATCTAGGAATCCGTAAGCACAGCACTGTTTTCCTGTTCAAAACGAATATGCATTTTTCACAGATGCTTCGCTTTGTTACCTCAAACACGAACACGTAAATGTACTGTGCTGCATCAGCGAATTCTGGGACTCTGGTAGCAAATAGGACGTATAATTACAAGTATATGATGGCCTTGCCAACTGGGACAGTTGTTTCCAACTGAGTTCCACACGGTATGTGGCATTTGCAAAAATATGTCAGGAATGCTCTGATATGTTAGCGGCTGAAGCAGCAGGCAAAACAGATAAACAATACCAATACACGACTGGCCCATCCATTAGGGCCTTGGCAGAGCAATCTGCAGTCTCTCAGCTATAAAGAAACAAACTGGAGACGAACTTGACACTTTGATGGACGATGAGAAGTTGGAAATTCACCGAGAGATTGCAACAACACAATGCCAACACTTGTTTGGTAAACACGAAAGAATTCGTCAAATAAATCTGCTGACAAAATCTGCATTTCCATGTTGTAGATTGTTAGGTCATGTTGTATTCCTCTTCAGTTCCATCTCAAGCCTGATTTACACTGAAGTGAAAGAAAGAGAACAGAAGCAAACGAGCAGTCGCAGGCGCTTTGCCTGTGTCCACTACCATTTACTTGCATGTGTGAACAAGGCTTTACACTAGAGGGAACAAAAGAGAAAACAAGATAACCATAGTCTATGAACACTGCATCATTACTCTTTTTTGGCAATAATAATCAGCGAACAGGATAAAACACCATACGGTTAGAGCCATGATGCGAAACTATGATTTTCAGCAAGGATTATTTTGCACGGATTTTGACAAAGTAATGCATGACGAATGGATGGTTTTTGACGAAGTAAGCAAAATGGATCTGAGAAATGTGTGCAGATAGTGTGCTGAACTGCAACTCTGGTGCAATAATTAGAAAAATAATTACTGACGATCAACGTCACCTGAAAAAAGGCTAGCATTCACACCATCGTTATTAGCAACTGGAGACATTTATGTTAGTGATTGCTTCACATTTAGGTAGCTGCAGTATAACAGATAGTTTCATAAGTCTGCAATGACTTCAACAATTTTATTAAAGTAAGTATTAGGAAGATGCTGCCAACAAAATACAATTAATGAAATCTAAAATATACGAGGGTTATTCCAAAAGTAAGGTCCGGTTATAAAAAAAAAAAAAATCAAAACTAAAATGTTTTTTCAAAACAATTGTTTTATTTACATTCCTTACATCTTTATCTATTTTTCTACATAACTTCCATACTTATTTAAACATTTGTCACATCGTTCAACAAGCTTTTGAATGCCCATGTTATAGAAATCGGCCGCCTGTGACGATAACCAGTCCTTAACTGCTTCTTTCACTTCATCATCTGTGTCTAAGCGCTTGCCGCCGAGAAACTCGTTTAAGTAATGGAACAGGTGGAAATCACTTGGCGCCAGGTCCGGACTGTAAGGAGGATGGTCCATCTGTTCCCATCCAAATTTCTTGATCAGAGCTTGCGTTTCATTTGCAGTGTGGGGTCTGGCATTGTCATGCAACAACAAGATTCCAGACGACAAAAGACCACGTCGCTTATTCTGGATTGCACGTCGAAGTTTAGTCAGGGTAGCGCAGTAGGCGGCTTTATTAATCGTTGTTCCTCTCTCCATAAAGTCGACTAACAATACTCCACGTCTATCCCAGAACACAGTCGCCATAACCTTACGTGTTGAGATTGTCTGCTTTGCCTTGACCTTGACTGGCGATGACGTGTGACGCCATTGCATTGACTGACGTTTAGACTCTGGAGTGAGAAACCCATGTCTCATCCCCTGTGACAACATTGTCTAAAAGACTGTCACCTTCCTTATGATATCGCTCCAAAAAATCAAGAGCAAAAGCCATTCTTTTCATTCGTTGGGGCTCAGTAAGCAGCCTGGGAACCCAACGGGCACACAATTTGTGAAACTTCAAATGTTCAGACACAATTCTGTACAAAGTTGTTCTACTCACATTCGGAAAATGCATGTCTACGTCTGTAATAGTGAATCGGCGATCTTCACGAATTTTTTTGTCAACCGCATTGACCAAATTGTCTGAAATCACTGATGGTCAGCCACACCGTGGTTCATCGTGCACATTATCCCGTCCTTCATTAAAAGCTCGCACCCACTTGCGCACTTTACTGTCGCTCATTATGTTAGGATCGTACACTTCAGTAATCTGCCGATGGATTTCCGCCGCTGAATTGTTTCTTGCAGACAAAAACCGTATCACTGCCCTTACTTCACAATCGGCGGGCTGATCAATTGTCTTAAACATTGTAAAGTGACACTGTGAACTACACTCAGCAACAGCAACAAATCTAATGGCGGCGTTTGACGCGCAAGGCTTGCCGGGAGTCGGCGCGCATGCGTGTTTTGTCATTGGCGCCAAATTTCAATAGTTACGGCGAATCGGACCTTACTTTTGGAATAACCCTCGTACATATGAGGTCTGTTCAAAAAATTCTGAAACTTTGTCCACAAAATTTTTCTACACTTACATTTTACTTATTGTGCATAGTCTCTCTCAAAATACTCTCATCCACAACTGATACGCCACTCCCAACACTATTTCCACACTCGGAAGCAGTCTTGGTACACCTCTTGCTGGATCATGCAAAGTGTTTATTTTCTTTTATCTCATCTTTCACTGGAAATCTTTGTCCTTTATTGACATATGACACATGGTTGGTCGGTTGGTTTGAGGGGAGAGGACCAAACAACAAGTCATTGGTCCCAACAGATTAGGAAAGGATAGAGAAGGAAGTCAGCCATGCCCTTTCAAAGGAACCATCCCAGCATTTGCGTGAAGCGATTTTGGGAAATCATGGAAAACCTAAATCAGGATGGCCGGACAAGGATCTGAACTGTCGTCCTCCCAAATGCAAGTCCGGTGTGCTAACCACTACGCCACCTTGCTCGGTAAATTGCAGATTGCTTCCCTGTATTGTTTGTATTTGTGGCTGCATACTTACTTTCTTGACAGCAATGCGCAAAGCTGGAAGCCTGTAGCTATCATCACTATTGAAATTACTTTCATTCTTAGAGATTTCAACCACTTTGAAAGACTTTCCTTCTATGTATGTTGCATCCCTTCACTAGCACTCACCCATTATTGGTACCTATTCCTCGATCGCAGTTCTCCTCGTGTTCCAAGATGTAAGGGATCCACAATCCCTTACTCACCAATATTCATCACGAATCGACGTATGTGGGACAAGTACAGATTGATTATTGAGTGTCAATTGTGCTGAGTCAGAAAATTTTTTGTTGTTCGTAGTACAGAGTGCGAGTTGAACTACTGTTACGAGCAAGTAGCAGCTGGGTGTGTTCAATGGCACATCCAAACACGAAAGTTCCTTTCTGTCATGATGTCACGTTTCCACGTCGACTCGTCTTACTGCACTGATTCTGTACAACTTACAAGCGGGCGGATGCCCCCCCCCCCCCCTCACACACACACCACTTCACTGCCATAACGCACTTTAGCAGTGGAGAGGTCACATGCTGTCTCTGCACCAACTGCAACACTCCAAAACAGACAGAGGTCTTAAGTGTGTGATTAGCATTTGGCAGCATATCTCACTCATAACCCAATAGAATTTATTGCCAGAACACAAAATTAACAAAAATCACAAGCTGGAAACTGCTTGGTGCCGCTCTCACATCTACAGCAACTTTTTGTTGCATACAAAGCGTTGCGTTGGGCAGCAATTTGTCGGCGGGTTACAATGATGAGAGCAGGATACAGGCAGCTCCTGCTGGTTAATCTTCTCTGGCGAACGCAAATAAAGTTCCGGCACAACTGTATCATCAACCCCGCGGTGATTAACAAACCACAAGACGCCAGTATACGACCGTTGTTGACATGTCCTCTCTTTCAAAGTACATTACGTAGACATCGCTCGTTTTTACTATTTATGCACTGTCTGTGACGTTATCGTCCATAATTACACAGTTCGTCACATTCATATAGTCTCAGCCACAAATACACAGTTCATAGAATTGTTCTTGGGTGTGAAGCACACCGTAAAAAATGTCCACTCTGTTCTCGCATTTCAAACTTCGACAACGTCACTGAAAGTCATTTATATTGCACAGTTAATTAAAGTCTTCACTTTTACGGCTTGATAGAATGTGATAGACAACAGTTCCACCACCCAAAACCAATACCAGCACAGTTCATCCGCATAAAAGCACTGTTCGTGTCGGCCACAACAAAGTATTGTTAGCGGCACTTTCACAGTCCGATTTATTTGCTCTTAAAGTTTGCTGGCAAATGCCATTACATATCGCAATGGTAAAGATAATTAACAATCTGATAGTTCAGTATCATCCGCATACAATTACATATGCTTTTCATAAAAAACAGTACTATTTTTCCGCGCACGCTTCACAGACACACCATCCACCATCCCCTCTACTACACAACAACCTTTCGACTAACGATATCACTATCGCTGTCCCCTGTCTATAGGTGTTATATCGTTATCATAAATTACATAAATCTTTATAAATGTTACTGACTGTATTTTCCACAATTAATAATATTCCAAAAGAGAACTTTATGAACTTTATCACAGGTACAAAGCAAGAAACATATTTATCCATTGGCAAACGAAATAATCACAATTACATCTTTACATTTAAAAACCACAGTAGAATGTTACATAATCACAAATAGAAATGCCCATATGAACAAAAGAAAAAGAATAGAAATCGAAAGAAAACCACGAAAAAAAAAAATTATTTGCATAATTAGCAATGCCTTCACAAGCTACCCAGCCATTCACTGGTTGTGTGACTCACCAAGCATCCAGTAGTGGCGTTTGAGCTTGCCGCCTTCCTGTGGCAACTTGACAAAGCAACTGTAGCGTGCCACGTTATTGCTGATCATCTTCTGCAAAAACTTCTTCCTGGCAGCATAGTAGGGAAAACGGCTCGCGACGTAGGAGTAGATCTCTGACAGCATCGCCCTCCTGCCACACAAACAAAAGCACACAGCACAGTACTGATCGTCCAAAGGAGACCCCGATCTGAACATAGGGGGAAAAGAGCACTTTTTGACACGTTTACTACAGACGTCCAGTGAGACCCCATACCAGTATTGATTTTGTACAGGCAGAGAAATAAATGATGGACACAGAATAGAAGATAAAAAAAAAGCAGATTAGCATAGGCAAAAAGGGGTTTCCTGGACAAAAGAAATCTATTAGTATCAAATATTGGCACTAACCTGAGAAAAAAAATTTCTGAGAATTTACATCTGGAGCACAAAATTGTATGACTTTTGTGAACCATGGACTACGAGAAAATCAGAAAAGAAGAGAACTGGAAATCTGAGATGCGGTGCAATAGAAGAATGTTGAAAATAAGGTGGACTGATAAGGTAAGAAATGAAGATATTCTCCATAGTATTGGCAAAGCAAGGAACAAGAGGAAAAACACACACACACACACACACACACACACACACACACACACACACACACACACACACACACACAGGCACTGCCCCCCCCCCCTCTACAAAGTATGGGGTGGACGTGGTTCATCAAATGACCCACAAACATTCTACAAAAGTTGCATGTAAGAGATGGCTGCTGCATGTCTCCCATTACACTTTGGTACTGGCAGTAAAAAAATACAAGGGTCACCAACAAAATAGTAATGAAGAAGAAAATGGAAAGCAAGAAGTTCATACTCCAGGTGGTAAATGAACTCAAGGAAATGAAAGAGGAGGAAGAAGAAGAAGAAGAAAAAGAAGAAAAGAAACCAAAATAATGCAGAAAGTGGAACAAGTGCCAAATCAGCCTCAGAAAAGGCAAAAAGACCAGTGCCAACTATGTTAAGTGTAACAAAGCTGTGTGCATATAACAAAAATCACCTGTGCTAAGTGTGTCTAGCATATTTCAATAACTTAGGAGAAAGGACAAAAAAGTTGAATGTTTAACACATGAGTACAATATGGATCATATGTAACAAATGCATTAGTAGGTCCTAAACTTGGTCAGCATTTGAAAGTATACAGTTTAGCAAACATGTTAGCATCGGCAACAATAAATTGGTACGATTTTTTGTTCGAATAAAAAAGTAAGGTGTTAATTTAGTGTTAAATAAATATTGTTATAATTCATAAAAAGAAAGGGTTTAACATAAACTAAAATAAACCACTTGTTTAAGTAAAATATGATCCCCCCCGGGGCTCAAAATGACCTTCCCACCAATTTAGGAATGTCAGAAACTCAGCCATTCTATTATTACTTGTAGTGTTGCCAACTTCATAAAAAAAAAAAAAAAAATTAAAAAAAAAAAAAAACTTTGAGCCTCAGAGTCTCAGTACTCTTACTTTCCTGGACGTGCCTTGTATTCCCTCCAGCCTACCATTTAACCCTGATGGCATTTTTTGGTCATACTCCCTCCCTGAAGCCCAACTGTGAGTCTGATAATTTGTATCCATTGCTCTCTGGTATACTGTGTCTCAAAAACTGTGGAAATCAATGGTAACAGAGACATTTGCTGCTAATTGGAACGGTACTCCAGAATCAGTATTAACTCAATACATATACATGGAAATTATTAACATTATCTGAGCCGACATGATAGTTCCTAGTAACAATTACGTAAAACAAGTCAATTTTCCATAGAAGGAAAAAGCTGCTAACATATAGCAACAAACGATTTTGCGGAACTGCTCCATACTGAAGTGAAAGATGAACAATAGAGTGTTACAAGAAATGTAAACGTAGGCTTCTGCGGCCGTTGTCAATGTCTATAAAATTCTTCTGGGTTTGGGACTGCACTGTCAACTATTCCGACATTTCGGCGACTATTGCGAGACAGCTTCCTCAGGGTGTATTGCTAACAGCTCAATACACTACACAATATTGCTAACAGCTCAATACACACTGAGGAAGGCGTCTTGCAACAGTCGCCAAAACGTCGGAATTTTATAGTTGACAGTGCGGTCCCAAACCCAGAAGAATTTTACAGACTGTTACACAGAGTGTTGAAGATAATATGCATCAACCAAGTAAGAAACTACGACATTATGTAGGGCATGTATTATGACATCACGGAATAACTTGAATGGTACTGGAAGGAGCTGTTGAGGATAAAAACTGTGGGGGAAGACAGAGATTGGAATACATCCAGCAAATAGTCGAGGACACTGGGTGAAAGTGCTCCTCAGAGATGAAGAGGTAGGTAAAGGAGAGAAAGTCGTGAAGGTGACACCGAACCAACCACAAAATCGTTAACAAGAAATGAATCTAGTGCTGTCTATGTTAGATACAGCAGTTATTCTGATACGATATGGACAGTTGACAAGTGAAACAAATGGGAAAATACATCAAACTAAACTTACAGTTGCTGGCCAAAACAACACCACATTATATCTACCATATGAATAAGACACCAAGATAAGTGCTAACAATTGTGGCACGTGTTAAGGATTGTGCAATGTATTTTCATAAAAGGATTTAGCATTCTGCAGCAGTGCTACCAACCTGTGCGGCGACTGCACTATGGCCATAGCGATGAGTTCCGCATACGAGAACGGTGGCCTCGTGCCGGCATCGCCGGAGCACTGCTCTTCGTCAACCACACCGGCAACAGTGCCGAAGGTGGCACCTGTGGTGCTGCCTCCGCCGGTAGTTGTGCCTCCGGATTCGGGCACCAAAGTAGCGGCGTCACCTGTTGACGTCATCGTGTCCGATGCCGGGATGTCGACCACGCTGCGGCTGTCGCCGGGGTGGGGCAAGTCGGGGTCGGCCTGGCCAGTGCTGTCAACAGAGGAGAATCGCGAGCTGCTCGAGGTCCGGATGATAGAGCTGTTTCAGTAGAACATAAGACACTGTCCAAAGGTCAAACACTGTAGGAGCTCTACATTGGTTAAAGACATTCAAACAGAAGTACAAAGGACACTTAGAACTGAAGCAAGAATGAAACAGAAAAACAGAACAGCAAAATGACTGGGAAACTTCAACACATGCATTGGAACATTGGAGTTGTTCTTACCATAAGGGAGAGATTAAAAATGAGACTTTTCACCCATCAAGCACAGTGATTACATTACCTGACCAGAAAGAGACCACATCGATGGTGCCGAACAGCAACCTCGCATTCAAGTTTGTTCGTACAGCAACATCATATGTCAATTTTTATTTAATTTATGACCTGAAATTCATTTTCCAATCTTTTTATCCGATATTTTATTAATAAATGTATTATAATGTAGATAATTTCACATTTGTTTGATATCGACACAATAATAATGTTTTTCAGTCTCTTTAAAACTGAATTTTTTGACGTACACGGTTGCTGTTCGAGATCACCGATATGCTACATATCTATCCAAAATCAGAAGACAGACGAATGACAGTTGCGCCTGTGGCAAAGTAGGCACTCCAGAGCACACATTGAGAGACTGTATTCTCCACAATGGTAATGTTCTTCAAATATTGCAGACCCTGCACTAAGAAATGAGCCAAACAGGCACCTCTACAACAGCCCTGCAGCACAGAACACAGGAAGGTTATGGTGGACTTCACTACATTTGAGCACACTGACATCCTAGCAAGACAACATATCGTAACAGATGGACGAAAGGTACCCACGACCGGCGAACACCAAATAAAATGGTTTTCAAGATTGTCCACTAGGCTGGTGTGTGCAATTACAGCAATATGTATTATAATGAGTTACAGTGAGTCAAGGAATCAGATGAAACCTGCTACCCTAGATCTGAGGATTCCAGCAGTCAATGGATGCTGACCAGGATAGTTTTGAGGAAACATCCAGACGTGCAGGCAAGCTTCTAAAGTTCAGGTGTAACCTCATAAATGAACAGAACTGTAACAATTTTCCACATAAAACCTGTAGTACCCACAGTTATATTAGCACACTGACTGACAAAAAACAAACCTTAAGCAACCAAAAGACATAGTCGGTCATTCAATGTCAACCCTGTACAGTACACGCCATCGTCTGGTTTATAAATGATTAGTTTTAATTCTCTGTGACAGGCAGAACGGCCATCAGACTGCACTACCTTTTTTTATGTATTCAGAGTTGTTACCGTGCCTCGTAGGATACAAAGGGGCGTTAGTGTCTCACATACTGAGTGATCGAGGGAATGCTGCAGATTCGTCCGAGACACATCTTATCGGCACCTGACAGAATTTGAAAGGGGCATCAAGGGATCACAAATTTAGCATTAGAGGGCAGCGTGGAGGGTAAAAATCGTAGAGGGAGACTGTGACTGTCATTTTGAATAATTGATTATAAGTAAACCAATCTCTTATCTCCATACAACTAAGTTGTCTAAAAAAAATTAATGTATGATTACTCGTGGGTTTCGTGGGATATGTAACAACTCTATTCTCCGCCTGTGGATGAGCAACTGCTAAACCTAAAGTAATTTTAAACAGGGGATTAGGTGCGTGAAATACCTCTGTTATGTGTGTTGCATGTTAATATGACAAGACGTGCTGAAACAAGAGATGAATACACTAAGCAGATTCAGAAGGATGTAGGTTGCACTAAGTACAGGGAGATGAAGAAGCTTGCACAGGATAGTGTAGCATGGAGAGCTGCATCAAACCAGTCTCAGGACTGAAGACCACAACAACAACAACAACAACAACAACATGTGGCTCTCAATTTGGCCAGCCGGTCAAATCACACACTATCCAGATTTGTTGACGATTAGGATGTGGCAGAATCCCGATGGCGGTCTGCGTGGGAACTCGAGGGCAAGAGTACTCACCATCGAGGTTCAGCATGAACACGTGTAACCACTGTGTGGGAAAAATCACCATATTGTGTACAAAGTACATCGTAACCCTCCATATCTGCGTCAGAATCTGTCATCCGTGGACTTCTACATCACATCTGCATCTATACGGATACTCTGCAAATCGCACTTATGTGCCTGGCAGAGGGTTCATCGAACCACCTACACAATAATTCCATTTATTCCTCTCTCTAACAGCACAAAAAAAAAAAAATAACCATCTATATGTTTCCATTTAAGCTACGATTTCCCATATTTTATCACGATGTCATTTGTCCCTACATAGGTCGGTGTTACGGTATTTCTGCATTCACAGGAGAAAGTCGATGATTGAAATTTTGTGAAAAGATCTTGCTGCAGCAAAGAAAAACACTTTTGTTTTAATTGTGTCCACCCCAAATCCTGTATCATGCCTGAGACACCCTCCCCCCTATTTCTCAATAACACAAACAATGCTGCTCTCCTTTGAATTTTCTTGATGTACTCCATTAATCCTTTCTGGTAAAGATCCCACACTGCGCAGCAGTACTCCAAAAGTGTAGCGTATGCAATCTCTTTAGTAGAACTGTTGCATCTTCTAAGTGTTCTGCCAACAAACTGCAGTCTTTGGTTTGCCTTCCCAATAAAATTTCCTATGCATTCTTTCCGATTTCAGTTATTTGTTATTGTAATCGATAGGTATTTAGTTGAATTTCTGGCCTTTAGATCTCACTGATTTATTATTTAATTAAAGGTTAATGGATTCCTTTTGGCGCTAATGTGGATGACCTCACGTTTCATTAATTAGGTTCAATTGCCGATTTTCACACCATACAGGTATCTTTTCTAAATCATTTAGCAATTTGTCTTGACCTTCTGATGCCTTTACTGGGCAGTAAATGACAGCATTAACTGGAAACAGCCTAAGACTGCTGCTGAGATTATCTCCTGTGTCGTTTCTATAGATAAGGAACAGCAGCTACAGCCTTTAACACTATATTGTGGAATGCCAGAAATCACTTCCGTTTTACTCGACGATTTTCCATCAGTTACTCTGTCAGGAAATCAAGAATCTAGTCGCATAACTGAGATGATATTCCAAAGCCCGCAATTTGATTACAAGCTGCTTCTGAGGTACAGTGTCGAAAGCCTTCTGGAAATCTATAAATACGAAATCAATCGGAAATCCCTTGCTGACAGCACTCAACACTTCGAGTGAGTGAAGAGCTAGTTGTGTTTTGCAAGGATACAGTTTTCTAAATCCATGTCAAGATACCGTTCTCTTTGAGCTAATTCATAATGTTCAGACAATACATGTTCCAAAATCCTGCTGCGTATCAACGTTAATGATATTGGCCCGTAATTTTTCTGTGTATTGTGTGCAAATTTTCTAACTACATGTTCTTACTTGCAGCAACTTTATTTAACTAACAGGTGATCCTGGAATCAGCAATTGATTAAGTATCATCATCTAGGATCTGGCACTGTTTGCTTCAGTGGTCAGTTGTTTGATTGGATTGATTTCTCTGGGGATATTAAATTTTTGAACTTTGTTAATTTGCCCAATATGTGTTTGTCACTTGTTCTGTTTCAGATGTTGAGGTTCGTAGGCTCGCTTTCTCATGTACATTTATTTGGGTAGCAACCGTGGGGAAAACGGAAGGGTCAGGTGCACACATTGGAAGAGGTACGGCATAACACTGAAATCGCTGCTGCTGCTACCCCTCAAGGAAGAGCTCCTATATGTGCGGTACAATTTGATAAACCAATAACAGTGCTGCATCGACATCAATGGCAACTATTTCCAATATCTGCTGTGACGTTCATTAGCAACGGTCAATCCTGTGTCAGTCTTACGGTAAATATTTTCTGCCCCAGTTTCGCTGTCCATATTCGAGGAGTTCTGTCCACAATATATTAATTTTTACTTTTTGTGATTAGCTTCAAGGTATCTGCTAGTGTCACAAACTAGTAAAGAAAAAGAAACAGAAGAAGTAGTAAAAGGGAGCATTCATTAATGAAAGGCTTTCAGAAAGTAAGTTACACGTCATCCCACGTCAAGATCCATGTGCGACAAGCATCAATATAGAGCACATGTTCTGTGTTTCCTGCACACACAGTTCTTCTGGGGTTTGGATAACAGATGCAGCACTTCATGTGAGTGAAATGGCACAGCAAACAGAAATGTCCTCCAAAGTTCAAGTACACAGTACAGTAAAGTTCTTGATGGTAAAATATCTAAATTGCACATCGATTCACAGTGAAATTCTGGCCGAATGTGCACTAAATACGATGTCACGTCCAACCACAGTGAAATGGTGCCAACAATATGATCACAGATGGACAGACACGGGTGGTGCTGATCAAGAATAAGGCCACCAACTTCGCCCACAGATGACTTGGCCTTGCATAACAATGTTTAAATTTTTGAAGTCTCCTCGTAATTTAAAAAAAAAAATGCAAACCAGTAAGTGTACCTGTTGGAGTACTATTTTACAAAATAAAATAGAAGTTAAAGAATCATTAGTGTTTGAGCAAAGTCTGTCAGGGGTTTCTTGACCGTTTCTGGAAGTGATTCCAACAGCGCACAGGAATGTGAAAAAACATTAATTAGATGAAGTAAGGTGCCCAGATACACCAACTTGACTAGCCCTATGGTCTGGAATGCTGACAGAATGTCGCCACCTGCAACTTCTCGTGGTCTTTGTGCGCTTCCGAAAATGACTACGCACCCTCCGACTCCGTGGTGAAATATCAAAAGTTTTGGCTGGTTGCGTTGTCTAGGGGCTGGGATACGTAGCTGGCGCAATAAAGGCCAAATACTGCGGAGTCTACAGTATACAATATGAATATACACACGAATCGAATGGTCGAAGGTTCCTATCACTCGGCAACTGCGAATTATGAATGTAACATATAAATTTATAAATGAAAGACTGCAATTACATAAAATCTGCTGGTACTATCTTAACGACTTTTAAGTGATGAGTACGATAGTAGAAGTACTTTTGAGAATGCGGTAATTTCTGCAAAACACTTATTGGTGTCGATGGTCCAGCAATTAAATAAAATATAAGTTGAATAACAGAGAAACAATAGATTCCTATTCACGTATTTAGCTACGAACAACAACATAGCTCGCGAGATATTCACTTCCAAACGCGTACTTCAGCTTGACTGCAGAAGCCACGGAAATCTCACAAGCACACATGTCGGCACTCCGAAGTATCTCTACCTCTTGCGATCAGGCGCGAACTGCTCCACAGTCCAGGCCGCGACTGTGCGTACGTCGCGCTGTACTGCTCGCGCCCAGCACTCACCACCCAGTACCGCGTCCAGTGCCGCACTCTCCAGCACTGCCGCCAACTCCCCGTGTCCTCTCCGGAAACTCGCTTCCACCGAGTCTCCCCATTCACGAGCGCTGTGATTGGCTAGAGCGTGGTGGGGCATCACGTGACCATGTGCAGCCAGTTGTAGCACAAGTCTAACATAACAGTCGCGACACTTCGCCTTCAGCGCCAGCAGCGCCCCAAGCGGCCGGTAGGTTGAACTGTGAGTTCGGCGCGATAGTGAATGCGAATAGTGATTGTTTATTTTGATTCATACAATGGTTTTTACCATCGGGAGCGTTTGTAGCGCAATAAATTGCAGCAGCAACAGGAAGAAGACACCACAGCTGTCTTTTTTAGGTTTTCTGCGGATCCTGAGAGGTAAATACCATCATGTTACTAAACTGTATCGTCAGGATTCACTTGCAAACTGTATGTGTATAAATGATGACTGTTGCGTTTTAGGAGCAGAAAATGGCTAGTTAATAGCAGACGAGAAGACCTTATGAAGTAAGACCCAGTTTACCTGTATAATAATATTAGGTTTTGTTCGCTACATTTCGAACAAAACCAGTTCATGAACGCAGACAATAACAAACTCGTGTGGAATGCAGTACCCATACAGTTTGACATTCCAAACAAGCCACCTCAGCTGATGATGAAGAGGAAACTGCCACAAAGATTCGACAGTCAATCTAAAGCTGTAAAACAGTCCTATGACACAGAAGCAGCCAGTTCAACTCACCATGTATCTGCCAGATTCGTGTGAATCATCAACACAGACCTACTTTGACGATGAAATTGTTAGATTAAGTGCAGCTGTTCGTGTCTTATAAAAGCGTGTGAAGTTTCAGAATGTGCAGATCGCTAGACTTCGAGCTAAACTATTATGGGACAAGGAAAATGCCTACAGACAGATTGTTTGAAAATTATTCAAATATTTGGTTTTTCGTGAAATGTAATGTAATCAGCTCATTATAATGTTTTCAGTATATTTCTCCTGCTATTTGGCAGTTGCTTGCCCCATTTTGAATAATATAAAGATGAAGGTCGTACTTGTGGCGACAGGCGACAATGACAAACACAGTGGGCCTACAGAACGATAAACGAGCTGTCGATCGCTTTTGCATGCCTGTGCTTCTTACATGTGAATCTGTGTGTTTATATTATGATATCAACATGGTAAGCTCCAATTCTCTCCAATGTCACAAGTGTTTCTTCACGAATCTGTTGTAGCTTGCCACTCTATTCATGGTTTTTGTCCATACTTGCGCTTATTTTAGAATCATTTTTAGAAACATATATGCCTTCTGATACTACACAGACTCTTGGAGGCAAGAAAATAACTCAAATAATTCGGAAATTACGTAGGAAACGGATACAAACAAACATTATGCTTACGACGCGTCTGACGTTCACCTTACCTGCCGCTTGGAGCGCTAGTGTCGCTCCATCTGTCAAACGGCAACAACTTTCACGGCAGTAAGTGTCGCGACTGTAGACTGTGGTTGTAGTTAGAGCAATTCTTTTATCATACCCCACACAGATAAACGATGCAAATAAGGAAACAGTTCTTGGCAAAATATCATGTACCATTAAATTTTGCTAAGGGGTGACTGACAGTTCCCCCCCCCCCCCCTTTCGTACTCTGCAATATTGTTATGTGGCATTTCCAACCGGTTTGCATCTACATAGCACTGCAAAAAGCCAGTAGGATGGAATACAAATTTCTTGTGTAGCTCTTACACCGGAATAAAGGGCAATAAATTTCATGACTATTTCAAAATATGTAAAAAATTAGCGTGGTTGTCTGTGAGGCAAAGAAACTGTACAACTGACAATTTATATTCTACTCTAGGAATAAATAAGAAGCCATGTAGGGAGTTAAAACGATAAAACACGGCATGCTGCCAATCTACAATTTAGCATAGAATGGCATTCTATAAATTTTAGACGTAAACACAAATTAAGAAATAACTTCGGGCCTAGAAGAAGTACTAGACAAGTGCCTTGTGATCCGAAAATACTTTCACAGAAGACAGATTTGTAAAATTCTGCTACAGCTGTCATTATATTTGATACAAAATATTTAGTTCAAAACTACTGACCAAATTTGCCTGCTTAGTCAGCTTCAAGTCAATGTTTACGTATGTTCGTACGTATATAGCATTAATAGGTCTTACAATGTCATAAAAGGAACAGTACATCAGAGACTACTCCAGCCAGCATCGGAATTTCATAAACCATACTAAAATGCTTCATTCCGCTCTAATTGCACGTTTCTATGCCCAGATGCACACTGAAGTACCTGATATTCAGCTTTTCATGTGGTTTTCGTGATACCAATTTTCTTGAAGGTCCAGTACTGTATTCTCATGTTTGGTTCTTTATTATGGTATAACGTCAATCGAGCCAGAAAATGAAAATTTGCACTTGAAATTGAACGAGGTTGAAAGAAGCCAATAGTGCGGAATGAAACACTTCGTTTCAAATAAACTAACTGCCTCAGCGGACAAAAAATTAATAGAAGCAAATTTATCTATATAACAGACAGAAATAGCTTCATTAAGACATTAATGGATGATTGCTAATAGCATGGAAATAATATAAAATCAGAAAATTGAAACTACTAACTTATTTTGGTCTTTCGTGGTTATGAGACTATATTTATTCACTTGATGGCTCCCGGCCACAGAAATCTGTTTTTATTTCATTTGACGTGGGAGCTGTAAACGAAGAGACCAGCAATATTACGAAGACAATACACGACTGGCCGCGGTGGTCTCGCGGTTCTAGACGCTCAGTCCGGAGCCGCGCGCCTGCTACGGTCGCAGGTTCGAATCCTGCCTCGGGCATGGATGTGTGTGATGACCTTAGGTTAGTTAGGTTTAAGTAGTTCTAAGTTCTAGGGGACTGATGACCACAGATGTTAAGTCCCATAGTGCTCAGAGCCCATTTGAACAATACACGGGTCACGTGGGGAAGGAACCTTCTCCACTATAACTCAGCTTGCTCTGCGCATGCGCGAATCTGGCAGCTTGGGCGCGCCAGAAAAATTTTTCCGGGTAGCTTCTAACTACTTGCTGCTCATACAGCAAACAGCCACTCTTCAAGTAGCGAGAGGCGGGAGGAAGGCACTGCTCATATGCGAATTCAGCTCTGCGCATGAGCATGGCAACTGCTCATACGAACCTTATGTAACATATTCGAAATATTGGATTTATATTTAAATACTTGAAATTAAATAAATATTCCTACGGCTGGACCATAAACACACTCTAAAGACCTAAACAATTAAATAAACATATATCAAAAGAAAAGAAGCAAAAGGTAGGCCAGGAGCGTAATGTCCCTGTGCTTTCTAAAACACAGTAAATAATTGACCAGTTTCTTCATGAATAGCATATATCGGGTATTAACAAAGACATGGATGAATCAATATATTTATAAGCATACTGCTACGGTTTTTTCGTGTAACTGTGGAGTACTTGTGGCCTGACGCGATCGATAGTAATCGGCCACTTTGACCTCCAATAACTCATGTACTGTTCAAGTACATGCCTGTAATTTATACCAATTTAGGTTTACACTAACAGCTTTCTAAAGACACGGCGACCGACAAAATCGGACGAAGCGTTTATATTTTGGAAATCCGTTGCTGGGTGTTACTTGTATAATTTACCGTCAGATACTAAACTTTAAACTAATAAAGATATTAAAAATCTGATTACGCCGTCAGAATCGTCGTGCAAATAATGGTAACGTACATGTTTCTTTTTGAGGTATCGTGATTCATCTGGCTACTATTAATTTCTATATGAACTGTGAAATGTCTGCCACTAAGACTTCACAAAGTCCGCCATCTTTGGCACTCCCGGCGACAGGCGTCTAAAGCTAGCGAAATGAGGGATGCTCAACTACCGGACCTACCGATAGATGGCTCTACCAGCTGATCACTATCGTCTGTATTGCCCGCCATATTTGAATTTGCCAAGAAGTTTCTCTCGGTCTGTACGGTGTATAAGGAATTACGGATTATCGAAATGGTGATTTCTTGTTCTGCTTTCAATTGTACGAAGCGATGGAGTAAGGAAAGTGACTTACCATTTCACAGGTAATAGGACTACCGATACAGTACGACAACAATACAGACTTAGTGCGTTTGCTAATTCGATGTTTTTGAACAGGTTTCCTCTAAAGCACCCAGAGCTGCTGAAGAAGTGGATTACTTCCGTGACGCGGAAAGATTTTAAACCTATGTCTTGCAGTTTTCTTTGCGGAAACCTTTTCCGACAAGATGATTACGTAGTGAGCCCTGGAATGTGGAAGAAACGTCTCAGACCCGAAGCAGTGCCATCAGTTTTTGGCTTTCCGACACATTTGATGCCGCCAAATAAACAGCCACGACGACATGTTAGGATTTTGAGTGACAACGATGCTTCCCCATTTGAGGTAGCTTATTAATTTCCTTGCTATGTGTGTGCTTTTTACTTTTGTGAATTTATTTCGTACGGACACAAATGGGCTACATAGGTCTAAGCAATGTTGTAATACACTTCCATATTTTTGTTTTTAGTGTTCTGTCCTGGAATCCGTGCTTGATTTGCCCTCTGCAGAAGCTAGTGATTGCGTGGAGAATGTTGTCAATGAGAATTCTTCCGTGGAAAGCAAGTCCCATTTATCCAATGCAGAAGCTGCGAATTGTGTCGAAAACGTTAGTATAAGGATGTTTTCACACCCCCAAAGTTTTCTTATAATATTTTTTCATCAAGCCTTGAGTTATTTCAATCATATATAACGAAATTATTTCTTTATTTCAGAGTGCAGTTGGTTCTCAAGTAATTGATTGTGGTATACAGTCGAAAGTAGAAATGGAAGACAAGGCGACCGAAACTTGCAATTTTTTCTCAGACATTGTTCACGAATTAAAACGTAAACTGAAGTGTGTCTGAGAAAAACTTCGAAGAAGAGAGAAGAAAGTGTTTTCCATGGATAACATCATAAGTTCATTGAAGGAGAAGGGGCATCTTCCTGAGAAGTTACATAACTTCCTCAATCATCAGAAAGGAACACAAGTGGAATTAGTGTGCAATTTAGTGGACAACTCTCTCTCGTCAAAGGGTAATAGATACACAACAAATGTGAAAATGTTTGCGATGACTGTGTACTTTTATTCACCAGCAGCATATGAATACCTGCAAAAATTAATGCCTCTGACCCGTACATCATTGATTTCCAAATGGGTGGCAAGTGTCGACTGTAAAACTGGCTTCTTAAAAGATATTTTTAAGTACGTTGATTCGAACCCAATTGTAAGGGACCAGTTCAGCGATTCATGTCTAATTGTAGACAGTGTGGCAATTAGGAAGCAAGTAGTTTGGGACCAAGGAACTAAGCAATACACAGGTTTTTTAGAGTTTGGTGGGGAAGTGCCTCAGTCAAAAGAAGTAATAGAGACATCTGAGGCTCTGGTTTTCATGCTTGTCTCTATTAAAGGCAAATTTATATGCCCGATTGCATATTTCTTTATCAACGGTGTACAGGCAAATAATCAGGCCACACTGATAAAATCCGCTTTAGAGAGGCTGCATAGTTCTGGCATTAGGGTTTGGTGTGTTACATGTGATGGCTGCAAGGTAAATATAAGCACTTTACGTACACTTGGCTGTACTTTAAATTTTTCCAAGGGTGATTTTAAAAGCTACAATGTTTATTGTATCTTGGACATGTCATGTGATTAAGTTTGCCAGAAATGCTCTAGCAGAAGTATCTGCTATTGAGTCTCCAACTGGCATTATTAGATGGCATTTCATTGAGCAATTGAACAAGGTACAACAAGAAGAAGGTATGACATTTGCCAACAAACTATCAGGACAACATATAAGTTATGTAAATAGAAAAATGAATGTTTCATTAGCTCCACAGACTTTGAGTTCTAGTGTGGCAGATAGTATAGTGTTTTTTGAGGAGGGCTGGTGATCCAAATATTAAAGGAAGTGAAGCAACAGTAGAATTTTTGTATAATATTGATAGGATTTTTGATATTCTGAACTCCAGAAATCCATTAGGTAAAGGGTATAAGAGCCCCCTGAGACTTGACAACAAATCTTATTGGCTTGGTATTTAAAATAGAATTAAAAAAATGATTCAAATGGCTCTGAGCACTATGGGACTTAACATCTATGGTCATCAGTCCCCTAGAACTACTGAAACCTAACTAAGCTAAGGACATCACACAACACCCAGTCAACACGTTGGTATTTTCAGACACACTGAAAATTATATCAAAAGCTTAAAAATCATTGGTGTTCCATTGCTGCTCCATGCAAGAAATACTTTTGCTTTTGGGATAATTTTCATAGCTCTGACAAGTATGCTTCGTGTTGAATCTCCTTTGAAGTATTTGCTAACATATAAACTGTCACAAGACCACATAGAGCTTTTTTTCCCCCTGCATTTGGTCCAGATGTGGTTGGAACAACAATCCAAATGCATACCAGTTCAAATGTGCCATGAGAAAGTTGCTCTTGGGTAACAGTGTCACTGCAATGAATGGGAATTGCTCAAATTTTAATGTGTGTTGTTTGCCACCTGTTTATGATTTTCATGCAAGAAAGCATGTAGTAGAAAGTGATGAAAGTGCTGCAGAAAATGAAGTAGAGGAGTGGTGTGCACTTCTTGATGATAAGATTAAGTTCTCATTTCACAAGTAAAACATACTCTATTATATTGCAGGGTATGTGTCATTGCGCCTTTCAAGGCAGATCACATGCAAAGACTGTCATCACATACTGAAGCCACCAGTAGTTAAATCTGCATTAGAATGTGATTCCCTCTATGCTTTTCCCAATATGGCCAGTAAAAATGCATTTGTAAATTTTGTTAACCGGGGAAAACTGGTTAAAACAAGTGACTGCGTGTACTCTGTTGTAGAATACTCAGAAACTGTTTCAGATGTTTGTGATTGCTGGGGATATGCGACAGAAATATATACAGGCCAAGATTTTGCATTGTGTTAAAAATAAATTTGTAGATTACCCATTTCTTGCTCTTGGTCATGATTACCATTATGAAATTATGATTGAGGACTTACATCAGACTCAACTTGTTTGTAAGATTGCATCCCTATACTCCTGAATACGCTTAAAAACATGTGGAAAAAAAGCCTGCTGAGAAAATTTTAAACAACAAATCAAGTATAAGGCAGACGTTAAATAAACTCGTATTGTTTAATCATGTATAGTGCTCAAACTGGAAAAATTATGTAACAAGACATTCTATGCAGATGGGTGTGACATTTTGACAGATTTTTTCAAACTATTTTGTCCGTAGAGTTGTTGTTGTGTAATGATGAACTTCAAAATATGAATCACATTGAAGTAAAATTAAGTCTTTACATCCTGTGTAGATATTGTAAAAAAATTATAATTGTTTATTATATAAGCTTATTTTAAGATGTTTGGTGTTACAAAATATGCACTTGCATTAAAAACGGGTGATTTGTGTGAAATTAATGAAAAAAAAAATGTTCTGAGACTTATTTGACAGATGGCTTTCAGTGTGAGAAAATATTTCCCTCAATAATTACGTTAACTTGAATTTTTCACTTCAAGAAAACAGTTTAATCACAGGATGGGTGTGATCTAATGGAGTATGCAGTGGCCCTATGTTTCAAACAGTAATGTTTGTGGATACTCTGCAACATAAGAGCAATAAAATTGTTACTCTGTTAATTCTTGTTTTAATACTTCCTATAATGAACACAATGTTCCAGTTGATCATAAGCATTCTTATTACTTTATAACCATTCTAGAATAAGGGGGCCCGAGTCAGGCAAAACCTGTCTTTATTTTGCTAGGATGTCTTTCTATTATATTTTCCTGTGTTGGAGGGGGGGGGGGAGAATGCAAATAATCATATAGAATTATCTTTCTAGCACTACAAAGTACGTAATACAGTGATTACAGGTACACCTGGAAATCTAGGAAATTTCAGTATTCATTTTACATGCCTAATTTTCATCAACATTTACCTTAATTATACGGTTACATTTTTTGCTGATTTGAACTGTGTACTACATGTTAAAAAGATTTTGTTTGGTCATAGTAATAAAAGCATTTCATTTCGTTAGTTCATATGTCCCATACGGAATTGAAATTATCAAGTTATGATGACAAAGGAAGGAAATAACATTAAGGAATCTTACTTCACAGAAATTATGTAACAATGGTTACACTTTTTGCTAGTTAACTTTAACATAAACCATTTAGTTTTCCATTAAGAGTGAAAGCAGTTGCACGAGTCACGTGAAGAACAAAGCTTCCCATAGGGAACTAAAGTATTTTACGTTTGAGTTATTGCAGACCCAAAGTATTGTGATCTTCATATTTCTATTTAAAAAAGTTTGTAACTCAAATTCACAGACATTTTGGAATCTGTACATACATGTGTGTAGCAAGGTACTTTTCATGTGCCATGTGGAACCTTTAATTTTCTGGTTTAAATATAGTTTATTTCATGAATTACCTTTAATACCAGCACTGTCTGAATGCATTATTTACCATTTAGAAGAAGAAATACTAGTGTACAGAATAACAACCCTCATGAAAAATGCAAGAGATTGTTCTGTACAGAACTTGGAATGGCTCTTTATCAATAGCAGGTAAAAAAGAAGGCTTCTATTAAATGTTCAAAGAAACCAGTCAGTACCTCTTAATTCACCATAGAGGGGATACAGTAATAAAACAATTTACTTTTTTCAGAATTTCTGCTAAGTATTAAAAGTGTGAAGACCTATTCAATTAGTATTTGCTTTACCAATAACCCGTAGTACAAGCACACGTATAAGCAGGTAATTATGGGAGTCAAGAGTTACGTTAAAATTAAAGATACTGACAGTTATTACTTGCTCACAAAGCATTGTAGTTGCTGTACAGTTTATGCTGTATGTGGTGTACCCAATGTGATTCCTGGAGGACATAATATTCTGTTATCCTATGGGAGTGCACTGGTACCACACCTATTGAAAGTACGTTTTGCTGTGGAATAGTTGTATCAGATGTCTGTGCCAGAAAACAAATCTCCACTGTGACACCCTCATGTTCTTGGTATGATATTAGCTATTATTACAGGAATACTCTTCACATGGAGGAGGAAGCATAGTGAGATTTTCTTTTTCATCATTTCCAACATTGTACACAACTTTCTTGCACTTTTATGTTATCACATTTTTCCCTTCATAATCGAAAAGAGAGAGGGAAAAAAAAAAATGTAAGCGAGCTTCATAAAAACTGAAAACTCTACTTGCATCATTTGTTATTTTCAAAATGTTACTCTCTATCCAAATACTGTTCTATTTCTTCCAACCAATTTTGAATTTCTCAGGTTATTACATATTATTTACTGTACTTTGTCCACCAATACTTCTGTTGTTACCAGATAGTTTGTAATGTGGCACTACCTTTGTGCCACTGCTATTGGCTAGTGTACTCTTGCAGATACGAAAATCGACTGGACTAGAATGTCCTGTCAGTATAGGGCAAATTCAGACAATATGGAACTTTTTACACTAAATTTGCAATATAATGTCACCCTTGTCTCACACAGATTGTAGCAGCCATTGGGGTGCCTGTCTGGCCAGCTTCTGTAGCTTTCACTTTCAGGTTTGTTTTTTGCTTGGGCCGTATACTGACAACTAGTCATTCCAGTGATTGACACCATGTCAAAGACTGGAACCAAGATTCACAGAAATAGAATTCTATGGTTGTTATTCAAAGTGTAATTAATTTTGCTCACTGACATGTTTTGAATTCAATTTTAAAATTGTTTGGGTGTCAGACTGGAAAATTAGAGTTTTAAGACACCCCAACCTTAAAATTAACAGCTGTGATCGAGGTTATTTTCAACAGGTCCCTTCACTGCCTAGATCATCATGGATCAGTCCAATATAATATTATTACTAGACTTAACTTCCAAATGATACAAGTCATGCATTTACGAGAAGCCTTAACGTTGGGCTTTGTGTTTGTCTCATTTAAATGTATTTCTTGTCTCGTATCAAAGAGTGAAGCACTGTTAAAAACTGGTGCTTCTACCATATCACTCAGTTTAAATACACCGTGTCATGTACAGGCGATAATAAAATCATGGCATTTAAATTACTGATCAAACAGAGAGCCAAATTCGTAAGTGCATGTTGCAATTACAGTGTCAGCATATATGTAGATCGGTAATGCATCACTTCAGATAAAGAAAAAATAACGATTTTTTCCGTTTATACGTAAGTAATACTTTAATAGTTCAGTTGTAATTTCTGTTGTCAGTACAGATACCCCTAAGCAAACGATGTCAACTTTTTTTCAAGAGACGTCTTCACTGTTGTCCACACTTGATTTTCCGAATTATACCATCTTCGGCAAGTAAGGTAATTTGTTGACCTCCATTGAATCTTAAATAGTGTTTTAAAACGGGCAAATAAGTAAAGCACTCATAAAATAGTAAACAATTTATAGATCAGCTTGTCAAGCTTTCAAAACACACTCGAATTTAGGAATTTCATAGCAGAACTGTCACCGTCTTTTCTCGCTAGATTAGAAACACTTCATTATGTTGATGTGTAGACATCTAGAACATCCAATATAAAATACTTATGAGGGCGCAGAACGAAAAACATTTTCATCCGTGTTTTGACACTTTGTTTTTTGCCAAATTCAGATGTGGCGGACACTCAATGATACGGTCTCTTGCCGGCACGCGCTACAGCCATCTATCGGTAGGTCCGGTAGTTGAGCATCCCTCATTTCGCTAGCTTTAGACGCCTGTCTCCCGGCGTGCCTCCTCCATCGACACAAATCACCGTCCTCGTCATAGCGGAATTCCCAGCCACGCGGCTGGACCATGCGCTGGGGCTACCCCTCTCTCATCAACAGCCGTCTAAAGCTGGCGAAATGAGGGATGCTCAACTACCGGACCTACCGATAGATGGCTCTACCAGCTGATTACTGTCGTCTGTATTGTCCGCCATATTCGAAATTGGCAAGAATTTTCTCTCGGTCTGTACGGTCAATGAGGATTATCGAAATGTTGATTTCTTGTTCCGCTTTCAATTGTACGAAGCGATGGAGTAAGGAAAGTGACTTACCACTTCACAGGTAATAGGACTATCGATACAATACGATAAAAATACAACTTAGTGCGTTTGCTAATTCGATGTTTTGAACAGGTTTCCTCTAAAGCACCCAGAGCTGCTAAGGAAGTGGATTACTTCCGTGCAGCGGAAAGGTTTTAATCCTACGTCTTGCAGTTTCCTTTGCGGAAACCATTTCCGACCAGATGATTACTTAGTGAGCCCTGGAACGTTGAAGAAACGTCTCAAACCCGAAGCAGTGCCATCAGTTTTTGACTTTCCGACACATTTGATGCCACCAAATAAACAGCCACGACGACATGTTGTTAGGATGTTTAGTGACAACGATGCTTCTCCATTTGAGGTAGCTAATTAATTTCCTTGCTACGTGTGTGCTTTTTACTTTTGTGAATTTATTTCGTACGGACAAAAATGGGCTACATAGGTCTAAGCAATGTTGTAATACAGGTCCATATTGTTGTTATTAGCGTTCTGTCATGGAATCCGTGCTCGATTTGCCCACTGCAGAAGCTACTGATTGCGTGTGGAGAATGTTGTCTATAAGAACTCTTCCGTGGAAAGCATGTCCCATTTATCCAATGCAGAAGCTGCGAATTGTGTCGAAAACGTTAGTATAAGGATGTTTTCACACCCCCAAAGTTTTCTTATAATATTTTTTCATCAAGCCTTGAGTTATTTCAATCATATATCACGAAATTATTTGTTTATTTCAGAGTGCAGTTGGTTCTTAAGTAATTGATTGTGGTATACAGTCGAAAGTAGAAATGGAAGACAAGGCGACCGAAACTTGCAATTTTTTCTCAGACATTGTGCACGAATTAAAACGTAAACTGAAGTGCGTCCGTGAAAAACTTCGAAGAAGAGAGAAGAAAGTGTTTTCCAAGGATGACATCATAAGTTCATTGAAGGAGAAGGGACATCTTCCTGAGAAGTTACATAACTTCCTCAATCATCAGAAAGGAACACAAGTGGAATAAGTGTGCAATTTAGTGAACAACTCTCTCTCGTCAAAGGATAACAGATAAACAACAAATGTGAAAATGTTTGCGATGACTGTGTACTTTTATTCACCAGCAGCATATGAATACCTGCAAAAATTAATGCCTCTGCCCCATAAATCATTTGTTTCCAAATGGGTGGAAAGTGTAGACTGTGAACCTGGCTTCTTAAAAGATGTTTTAAGTACATTGATTTGAACCCAATTGTAAGGGACCAGTTCAGCGATTCATGTCTAATTGTAGACAGTATGGCAATTAGGAAGCAAGTAGTTTGGGACCAAGGAACTAAGCAATCCACTACATATAGATATCCTACAGTTGCATAGAGAAGTGTAGAAGAAAATGGGGAAATACAGATTATGTCTATGTCTGTTGGGGACTCAGCAAAGGTATTCAAAGCTGACGAGCAGGATATATCCTACGTAGAGTTTAAACAAGTTCTTGCTATTCTCCCGAATCCAAATGTCGAACATGTTAGGGACACCTTATATTATGAGTTTCCCGGCAATTTAGACATTTTCGAATGTGGGTGAGAGGTCAAGTGTATAATTTTCCGAAGTGGTACATTCTTCAAGTGAAATAATTAAGTACTCAGAACTGTAAACTAATACTATACCAAAATTTATATTATTTATACGCAACAAAAATGTTCTACAAAGTTATTAAAACTTGAAGTGCCCTCTAAATATATGTTACCTGCTGATTCATAGCTAACTGACATAATAAAATCAGTTTAAATTAAAAAAAACAGATCGTACGTCACATGACTCCCACCCGTGACTATTCCTTGTCCCACCCGTGACAGTCTAATTGCAAGAAAGTATTACTAATCTAATATTTATTGATATTATGTCGTGTAGAGAATTGTTTTATTAATGTGAATTCAATCTTTTCAAAAGAAAATAAGTGCATAAATCACAGATTTGTTCTAAAATGTTGGTGGTTATTCAATGCTACGCCTATTTGCTGTCCCACCCGTGACAAAGTTTTAAAGATGAATAACAGCTCAATTTGTAAACGTCTGACATTCAGATTTAAAGGGAAGGTAAAACAATTATTTGTATGGCAACCAGTCAATATTTACTTTATTTCTATTTATGCTTTATGTTATATCAGGACTGTTGAAAAACGTAGTGCAACTGTGCCACCCGTGACAATGGAATCCCCCCCACTACCTTTGTGCCACTGGTATTGGCTAGTGTACTTTTGCAGATAAGAAAATCGACTGGACTAGAATGTCCTGTCAGTAAAAGACAAATTCAGACAATATGGAACTTTTTACACTAAATTTGCAATATATTGTCACCCTTGTGTCACACAGATTGTAGCAGCCATTGGGGTGCCTGTCCGGCCAGCTTCTGCAGCTTTTGCTTTCAGGTTTGTTTTTTGCTTGGGCTTTCAGGTTTTTTTTTTTTTTTGCTTGGGCCCTATACTGACAACCAGTAATTCCAGTGATTGACACCATGTCAAAGACTGGAACCAAGATTCACCGAAATAAAATTCCATGTTGTAATTCATAGTGTAATTAATTTTGCTCACTGACATGTTTTGAATTCAATTTTAAAATAAAACCATGGTACCAGTCATTGTTTGGGCGTCAGACAGGAAAATTAAAGTTTTAAGATACCCGAACCTTAAAATTAACAGCTGTGATCAATGTTATTTTCAACAAGTTCCTTCACTTCCTATATCATCATGGATGAAGTCCAATATAATGTTATTAGTAGACTTAACTTCCAAATGATACAAGTCATGCTTTTAAGAAGAGCCTTAACGTTGGCCTTTGTGTTTGTCTCATTTAAATGTATTTCTTGTCTCGTATCAAAGACTGAAGCACTGTCAAAAACAGGTGCTTCTACCTTATCACTCAGTTAAAATACACCATGCCACGTACAGGCGTTAATAAAGTCTTGGCATTTAAACTTCTGATGAAAGAGAGAACCAAATTCGTAAGTGCATGTTGCAATTACAGTGTCAACATATATGCAGATCGGTAATGCGTCACTTCAGATAAAGAAAAATAACAATTTGTTCCGTTTATACGTAAGTAATACTTTAATGGTTCAGTTGTAATTTCTGTTGTCAGTAAAGATACCCCTAAATAAACGATGTCAACTTTTTTTCAAGAGACGTCTTCACTGTTTTCCACACTTGATTTTCCGAATTATACCTGTTGTTAAAAGCTTTGGCAAGTAATGTAATTTTTTTACCTCCACTGAATCTTAAATAGTGTTTTAAAACGGGCAAATAAGTAAAGCACTCATAAAATTAATAGTATACAATTTATACGTCAGCTTGTCAAACTTCCAAAACACACTCGAATTTAGGAATTTCATAGTAGAACTGTCACTGTTTTTTCTCGCTAGATCAGAAACGCTTCATTATGTTGATGTGAGGATATCTAGAACATCCAATATAAAAGACTTATGAGGGCACAGAACGAAAAACATTTTCATCCGTGTTTTGACACTTCGTTTTTTGCCAAATTCAGATATGAGGGACACTCAATGATACGATCTTTGGCCGGCACGCGCTAGAGCCATCTATCGGTAGGTCCGGTAGCTGAGCATCCCTCATTTTGCTAGCTTTAGACGCCTGTCTCTCGTCAGGCTAACGTTTGCCACTCCATGTTAGCTGTCAGGCCCCGGCTTTGACGAGCGTCTTGTGCGGTCGCCCCAATATGGGCATCTTTTCAATAACCCTTCTGTTTTCCAATGACTGCGAACCATAATCTAAGCCTGCAGTAAAGCCCAGACCTAATCCCAAGCCAAACTCAAAGACAGTCGGTGGAAGCTGTGAAGTATTGGGCGAGCTGTGGCGCCCTGGAAATGTTATATGAAATCTGCCAGGAAGTTTCATATCAGCGCACACTCCGCTGCAGAGTGAAAATCTCATTCTGGAAACATGCCCCAGGCTGTGGCTAAGCCATGTCTCCGCAATATCCTTTCTTTCAGGAGTGCTGGTTCTGCGAGGTTTGCAGGAGAGCTTCTGTAAAGTTTGGAAGGTAGGAGACGAGGTACTGGCCGAAGTAAAGCTGTGAGGACGGGGCAAGAGTCGTGCTCGGGTAGCTCAGTTCGTAGAGCACTTGCCCGCGAAAGGCAAATGTCCCGAGTTCGAGTCTCGGTCCGGCACACAGTTTTAATCTGCCAGGAAGTTCCAATTTGCTCTGTTCGTCCACAAGATGCAGAAAGTAGTTCTATATTAGTGCCAAGGTTGAAGGTATGTTCCTTGACCTGTGGAAGGAATTCAATACAATTCTGCACTGCTATCTAATGGAAAAAGTAATAGTGTATGGAATATGATACCAGCTTTGTGATTAGACCAAAGATTTTCCAGCAAAGAGAACAAAGTACGTCATTGGTAATGGAGAGAAATCATCAAATGTAAGACTAACTTGGAGCATATGCCAAGAGAATGTTATTGGACCATTACTTTCCATAATATATATTAATGACCTCATGTAAGTACTTTAATACTGCTTGTCAGTCTGGGATCCATTAGGATTGATAAAGGATACAGAAGAGATCCGAAGAAGAGCACCACATTTCGACACACGTTCATTTAGTAAGTGCAAAAGGTTCTCGGAGATGCTCGGCGAACTCCAGTGATATACATATTTATATATAAAAAATAGAGGGAAACATTCCACATGGGAAAAATATATCTAAAAACAAAGATGATGTGACTTACCAAACAAAAGCGCTGGCAGGTCAATAGACACACAAACAAACACACAAAATTCAAGCTTTCGCAACCAACGGTTGCTTCATCAGGAAAGAGGGAAGGAGAGGGAAAGACAAAAGGATGTGGGTTTTAAGGGAGAGGGTAAGGAGTCATTCCAATCTCGGGAGCGGAAAGACTTACCTTAGGGGGAAAAAGGGACAGGTATACACTCGCGCGCGCACACACACACACACACACACACACACACACACACACACACACGTATCCATCTGCACATATACAGACACAAGCACACATATATATGGAATGACTCCTTCCCCTCTCCCTTAAAACCCACATCCTTTTGTCTTTCCCTCTCCTTCCCTCTTCCCTGATGAAGCAACCATGGGTTGCGAAACCTTCAATTTTGTGTGTGTGTGTTTCTGTGTCTATCGACCTGCCAGTGCTTTCGTTTGGTAAGTCCCATCATCTTTGTTCACCGTGGTGTAGTTTACTGTTTAAGTTCTGGGCTCGAGTGTTACTAGGTCACCAAAATACTGCTGCAGATCTGAATACCAGGTGTAGAAGTATGAAACCAGAATTTGGTTGCAATAATTACATGTCTGTTGTTTGAAACTGATAAACAATATTTTATTCAAAATAATCTCCACTGCTGTTTATACATTTCTCCCACCTCTCCGGCAGGCTATGAATGCCGCACCAAAAGACAGTTCTTTTTTGAAGTCAACTAGTCAGTGAGACCGTGTCCCAGTGATCCAAATAGATGACAATCGGGCAGAGCCAAGTATGGAGAATATGCTGCATGACCTAGTATTTCCCAAATGAATGCTTCTATCGTTTACCTGAGCCATTTTGCCGTGTGTGATGGGGCATTACCACGGAGCAATATGACTGTTTTGTGTTTTTCCATATTCTGGTCATTTTTCATGTCATGCTTGATTTAAATTGATCATTTGCTGTTGGTGGCGATCAGCTGATGGTTTCACCAGGTCTTAGCAGCTCATAATAGATGACACCCTTTTGATACCATCAAATACACAGGATTGTCTTTTTTCCAAAGAAATTTGGTCTTTCAATGGATGTCGAAGGTTTGCCTCGATCCAACAATAATTTACAACACTTATGATTCTCAAAATACATCCATTTTTGATCACCTGTCACTATTCGATGGAGAAACGTCTTTCTTTTGTATTTGAGCAGCATTTCACAACTGGTCTTTCGATTTTCTTGCTGTCTTTCATCAGTTCATGCAGAACCCATTTTCCCACTTTCTGCACCTTTCCCACAGCTTTAAACCGACGACCAACAGCTTTCTGCAGTACATTCAACTGTTCAGCAACTTCCTGTTGAGTCTGAGTATCATCTTCATCCAATAAGGCCTGCAATTCATTGTCTTCAAACTTTTTCGGTAGTTTCCCACACTCATTGTTTCTCCCGTAAAAATCACCACTCTCTCTTAAAACACTCTAAACACTGTTTTCCCACGATGATGTTCGCTGAAAGCTTCGACAAGCATTGGACACAATTCTGCATCAGTTTTCTTCAAATGATAACAGAAAACCAATGCTGTCCGCAAATCTTAGTTCGTAGGCACAAAACTCAACATGCTTACGGGTTTGAAACAGGTACCAATGATGGAACTTGGGTTGCTTTGTGCTGACATTCGTCATCAGCCATTAAACAGGAAGCAGATGGTGCTGCAAACATGGTTTCACGGCCCCTACACTGACAGTTAGCACCATCTATAGGGAAATTCCAGTTTCATACTTCTACCCCTGGTCCATTTCATGAAAAGACCATGAAGCTAAAATCAGTGATATTCGAACTCCCAAGGAGGCTTACCAGCATACTGTTTTTCCGTTGTACCATGAATGACCCTAAATTAAATGAGGAGTAATCATGATGCAGAAAGTATCTTCCCCCAAACACCATAACATGGCCTGCAAAGTGGAGGTGTAGATGTAGCTATAGGTATAGTGAGGATTGGTCCGATCTCTACCTCCAACAACAGAAAACGAAAAAAAAAAATTTCCGATTACTTTTTATTGTCCACTAACTGCATATTTTGAATAAAGAGCTCATAACTAAACTGACTGAAGCTTACCACAGAATTACATTGTCGAACATTTTTTCTAAGTTGACAAATCCTACAAATATGTTTTGATTTGTTTTAAGTCCTATTTCTATTATCAAACTCTGGTGCCCTGAAAGCCAAACCGAATGTCGTCTAGCAGCTCCTTAATTTCCTTTTCCATCCCTGTGCGTACTGTTCTCATCAGCAATGGGGTGTCATGCTGCCTGTGCAGAGTTCTTGCACTCCTATGCACCTGCTATTTTCAGGATTGCAGAACTATCTTTTTAAGTCTGATAGTATGCCTCCAGACTCCGAGTCTACATACCAACCTGAACATATGCTTGATTGCGACTTCCTTCAATGATTTCATTAGCTCCAAAGGAATGTTATCCATCCTTTCTGCTTGATTTGATTTCAACTGATTTAAAGCTCTTTTTAACTTTAATATTAGATCTCCAATCTCTGTCTTACCGACCCTCCCACGCTTCCAAGATGCATCCGATATTCTCTTTCCACTTATCCACTTTTTTTCCTTGCTTTTAACAGTGGAATTCCTCTTCCACTCTTAATGTTGTCATCTTTGCTTTCAATTTCACTTGATTTTTCTATATGTTGAATCAGTTCTTTTACTGACCATTCTTTTTCAATTTCATCATGGTTTTTTCTCGAGACACTTCAACTAGGCTTCCATGTCTTTCATATTTACTTCATTTCTTTGTGACACTACCTTATTCCTGTCTTTTCCTCTGCATTTTTGTACTTCTCTCTTCCTTCAATCATTTGAAGCATTTCTTTATTACCCAAGGTTTTATTCGTAGTTAACTTCATTGTACATATATTTGTCTGTCCAATTTCTCTAACTGTCAGTTTTAGCAGTGCTCCTTCCTCTTCAACTGAACTGCTTATCAGGGTATTCAGTATCACAGTATCTGCAGTCTGTAATGTTCCCCCTAACAAATGTGCATGTATCTTCAAACTCTGAATTGCTGCACATTTATTTACAATTTCCTTATAGAGCGTGCAGGTGCAGCATGGTGAATTTGCTTTCCCCTGCAGTTCGATCTTGTGCTGAAAATACATAAATCTTGAAATGTTTCTAAATTTCTACAAATGAATACAAATTGATAGTTAACCCTGTGAAGTTGACATGCCTCAATATTAAGCTTCTGTCCACTTTTTCTCATTGCTTAACTATGATCTGAATCTATACTATCCAATCACATTAACATGACCAACAGTCGAAGCCCATGTAACAACCTCCTGCAGTGCAATAATACTGGAAGAGTGTCAGTGATGTTCTGGAAGGCACCAACAGGGGTGTGGAGCAATACCAATTCCAGTACCATGGCCAGCTGCACTGTGTTTCACAGCTCAGGATCCAAGGCATGAACAGCCCAATAGAAGATGATTGCCAATTGGGTTTAAATACACAGGGGTTTGGTGGCCAGGGAGTCCTGTAAACCCACCCTGGCACTCTTCAAACCACACAAGTACACTGGGGGCTGTGTGACACACGCACTGTCCCGCCAGTAGATGCCATCATGCCATCGTGTCGAGGAAAAACAAACTCGACGTAGAGACGGACATGGTCACCGAGGATAGCCTCAACTTTTATGATCCACTGTGCCAGGGTGTATACATGGACAAGGAAAAAAAATCCCAGATTTCCCGGTTAAAAATACACTTTCTCCCGTGTTAAGTGACAGTATACTCTTCCTCGGCACTTTAGAAAATGAAACTCAAGGGGAAAAACACGTTTTGGAAAGACCTTTGACGTGCAGCAACATGTACGCTGCATATTTTCATATTACGAAGGTATAAATTTGAATCCCACCAAACAATGCATGTCACTTTCCGAAGCATTGAAATCGAGATTGCGATGCACATTTGTAAGCGTCATAGCTCATTCACGTGATCTCGCAAGCTGATGAAAGCGATAGGACACGTGATGTAGTCAGCTAATAGCAAAATCACTCTTAAGCAGCACAAATACACAAATAAGAAAAGTTAATGGCTTAAATTAATATACATAGCATTCACATACAATATTGGTCTCTAAGATTAATAAGTTAGAAGAAGAAGCTAAGCTTCCACATATAATGTTGATATTTTTTGTGCGTGTTACACTTTAAGATACATCACACAAATTTGCCAGTAGAATTTTTAATAACGACGCAAATGTCTCATCTTCTGGGCTCGAAATTCTTCTAAATGGTCGTCCTCAAATAGTTGATTTTTAAATGAGAATCAAACGCTTTGTGATTTAAGAAAATCATCGTACATTCTTGCACATAGTTCATATTGCGTAAAAGGAAATCTGCTTTGAATGTAACTCTTTTCAAACCACCATTCGCAATATTTTCCCGAGACCTGTTAGAAATAGATTCGTTTCAGCAGTTGCAAGATAACTGGCGTCATCGCGCTTGCGTAGCTACGATGACGCAGAAAGCCCATACATTCGTACGTGTAAAACATTAAAAGATCTTACATTATGTCGTGAAAGAAACAAGACATCAAAGGATACTTCAAGAGTGTCGAGATTTCGCGAACCATACTAAAATGCCTAATTCGGCTTAAAACGAACATCCGTATGTAAATTTTCTTGGAGTAACAGTACTCATGTTTGGTTCTTTAATATAGCATAATGCCACTTCAAATGCAGCGAACAGTTGAAACTAGCCAATAGTGTGAAATTAAACACTTCGTTTCAAATAATTGACTGCCTCAGTAGAAAGGATTAATAAAAGCCAAATCTCTTTAGCAAACCGGCAAAAATAACTTAATTGTTCTGTAAGGCGATTAATGCTTGACTGTCAGAGGTGGAAATAAAATCTGAAACTATTGACATATTTTAGCCTGCCGTAATTATGCGAACGTATTTTAATTCATTTGATACCTCCTGGCCACAAAAATCTGATTTGTTATCATTTAACGTTAGAGCAATAAACGAAACAACAAAATCACTGAACGTAAACACAGGTCACGTGGAGACGACCCACCACAACTCTGTATGTTCTGTGCATCAGCCCCCGATTTACTTTATTTCCGAACAGGGGCAATATTAAGTAGTGGCGCCCAGCCACACTTCGGTAACCAGAATCGGGAGAAAGTACGACTCATACGCGACTCAACTGCGCATGCCCAAGACCCCGCCCGCAACTGCTCAAACGAATCTAAATTAAACAGTTGTCACGTCACGCTCATCGGAAGCAATTTCTTGTTATAAAGCATTGCATAGTCTTCCTAAAGCCTTTGACACACTTTGCTGTTGGCAGACGCTTGTATGAGCATTGTTTTGTTGTTGTATATGACGCATTTCCTTTGGAACTTAAGTTTGGGTTTATTTCTCCCCCCCCCTCCCGTTCATGTTTTGTTGCTGCAGTATTATTCTGCAGTAGCGGGATACAATAATATCCTTTGTAGAGTAACGGTTCTTACCAGTCAAAATCACAAAGATTTAACTGAAAACTGAAACAATGAAAAATTCCCGGATAAAAAGATTCCCGGCTTTTTCCCGGATCTCATACACCCTGTGTGCCTTACAGAATGACGAGATCGTGCAGGGAATGCCGCAAAACCGTTCGCCGGGCCATAAAGCTGCCTCTTGCAGCCTGGACTCTTCTGATGACTGCTGCAGGGAGTTGCTTTCTGATGTTTCTGTCTGATGGAGCATAAAATGCAAATCATCAGGAAAGGCCAGTTGTTGCCACTCGGTGGATGTCTGGCAGTGGTATTGGCGTGCAAATTCCAGCTTTTGTCAGTGATGAATAGCAGTCAGCACAAATGCACGAATTAGAGGCCTTATGCAGAGGTCCACATGTAGCAACTTTCATGGAACATTCACCGAGGCGACACTGTTTGTAGCGCTTCAGTTCATCTGGTTAGGCAGCTGCTCAACAGTTGTTGCACGTCTATTTGACCATACGGGCAATGGCCTTGCCGCAGTGGATACACCGGTTCCCGTGACATCGAAGTTAAGCACCGTCAGGCGCTGCCGGCACTCGGATGGTTGAACATAAAGGCCGCTACGCACTGTTGCCATTTTTCGGGGTGCACTCGGCCTCGCGATGCCAATTGAGGAGCTACTCGGCCGAATAGTAGAGGCTTCGGTCAAGAATACCGTCATAACGACCGGGAGACCGGTGTGCTGACCCCACGCCCGTCCCATCCGCATCCTCCTCGGAGGACGAGACGGCAGTCGGATGGTACCGGTAGGCCACTCGTAGACTCTTCAGTGTCTTGACAGTGTATTGACCGTACAGATATCCGCAACCACTGTTCACCACTCTCATCTATGGGCTGTGGTACCCTACAGCTGGCTCCACATTAGTTTTGGACAGCACCATTTCTCTGTGTACAGTATACTTTAAACCATGGCTGCATGCGCACTGTTACAAACTTTCCCGTTTCAGAAATGCTTCCATCCTTGGCCCAAAAGCCAATGATCATACAATTTTGGACATCAGCTCCATTCCGTCATTACGGCAATGGTTGCTGTTTTCTGCATCATCCCCCCCCCCCCCCCCCTCCCCCCAAAACAAGCTTCACATACCTCCACTGCTAATACTGCCACCTGCGAGTGGTTATCACATGTTGACGTCACATATAGGCGGTCTTCACATTAATGTGACTGGACTGTGTATATAATCGCCTGGGTATGCCTTAAAATGCAGTACTTGATATTGGAATTCTCATACATATTAAGTATTACCTGTCTTTCCCTTTAACCTATTTTCCTGATAATTTTGAACTACTTTTACAGTTTTGCACTGTCAAATGCTCCCCCCCCCCCCCCCCCCCCCCAGGCCAACAAATCTGATGAATGCATCTTTCATTTACCCAAGTCTTGGTTGGATTACCAGCCTACCTTATCCTGTACGAAACAGAACTGTATGACAGTATCACACATTTCGTTTATTCAACACATCCAGACAAATAAAATATGACTCGCCACTGAAGAACAAGAGTGTGTCATGAGGTAGGTCGTTGATCAAGGCTTCACATGCATTTTTTTGTGAAACATAATCACATGCAGTA
Source organism: Schistocerca americana (assembly GCF_021461395.2). Classification (NCBI taxonomy): domain Eukaryota; kingdom Metazoa; phylum Arthropoda; class Insecta; order Orthoptera; family Acrididae; genus Schistocerca; species Schistocerca americana. Next base: position 199,273,072 of record NC_060129.1, on the reverse strand, counting down.
CGTGTGAGCACCACTGCCAGTATATATGGATGAAATTTCAAGTCTGCATCAAGAATTCATCTCACCGTGAATTTCAGAAAATTGCTAAACGAGCTGCATGTTTGCATGCAGAACACTTGGAGGGATTCAAAATTGCTAGCCTTACTTTCTTGATGATCTTGATTTCTTATTCTGCACACTGCTAGTATCCATAAACTTGTACCACATAACAATCTGTTTTTGATCATGAAGACGACCTGAAGGTACGATATTAAAGTGCTTCCCGAATGCACGCTGTTGCAACTTAACAGCTCATTCTTGATACGATTCCATGAACTAATTCGGCTTATTTTTCACATAACACTAAAGCTAATGCAGGTTGCTTAATTAACTGTTGTATCATTAGACTGGGGCCTAATAGGTAATTTCACCTTCTGAACAATAAACTGTAATTTTCAATAACCATGTGAAAGTGTTCACTTTCAATCATCACTAGGAACATGTATAATGAATTCGTCTAGTTACAATTAGAATCATTCAGTTCTGACACATCACATAATAAAGAGGGACTAAAAATAGTGTTTTATAATGTTTGAGACCTATAACAACTTTTATTAACATACTGTCAGATTACCACGCAACTGCTAAACATAACAACACCTAATTACTTAGTACTTACTGAAACTGATACAATTAAATCTTACTGACAATGCAAACAAAGTGATTATTTGGACTACTGTGACATTTATTGAAACTCTGTTCACACAAAAAAATAATGTACATATTTTTTGAAACCAGAAACCTGTTAGGCCGATATTGCACTATCATATTTCTTTGACAAAGAAATGTGATCAAATATTCCTCAAATTTCTTTGGCACAGTTCTTTGACTGGCACTTAAAAGGTGTATTACACTGTCATCATGTTTCTCGTCAAAGTTCAAGATGGTGGACAACAACAACTTGTTATTATACACTGCAGTTGTTTGTACCACAATTGCACTGTGTGTGCATTTGGAAGTGAAGTGGCAGAAAAAGAAAAAAAAAGGAAACATACTTGGATGAAGGCACGGGTCTTTCATCGAGATGATAAAAACATTCAGCAAAATTTGTTATGAGAGCTGCATGTGGAGGACATCAAGTCTTATAAAAATTATACTTACAAAAGGATGAGAGTGCATTTCAGGGTCCCCCCCCCCCCCCCCCCCTCCCCCAGTAAAGTGGCTCCTCAGATTCCAAAACAGAATACTCACTTGATTAATGTTATAGGCTTACCATAACACTGTGCTTTTTTGCTACAGGAGAGAGTCACTCTATGTTACAATACAGCACCCTAATGCCACGGTGCACATTAACCAAAATAATTCCAGGAACGTGTGAAACGATTTATGAAGCACGGGAGGGGGAATATTTGATGGTAAATTAATGTTTAGTACACTATATGGGCAATAATAACTATTTTTATTTTTTGAATAATTTAATTATTATAATTTTAGAGTTCCAACAATGCGAAATTAATAAAAAGTATGAAAAAGATGCAGCACTTTGTAACTTGTGGCATCCACACTTCACGGACAGGTAAAGTAGAATGGAGAGCTGATAAAAAATTTTATTTTAGAGGGTTTCCTCTTCTATTCTGGCTTTCTGATAAGCTGCCAGGCTGTTTCCAGATGTAGAGGTGAACGGCTATAGGAGTGATTGTGGATGTTAGGTCACCTGCAGCATATCCCACCTGCCCATCCGCACACGATTAATAGCGTCCATTGTGCCCCTGCTCATCCCCCCACTCCATCCAAAGCAAGCTTATTAAAAACAATGAAAGGAACATACCAATTAAACTTTGCAGCCATGTTTCCGAACACATTAAAGATCTTAAATAGCTGTGGCAATGCCAGAGCTCAAGGCAGTTACATTTCACATAGCAGTGAACAGGAGACGAACAACTTTTATGATCAAATCTATGGCGAGCCCCAAATTTGATCATGTTTCTTTGATGAAAGGCAAGATTTGTCAAAGTGCCCTATTACACCATCAAATTTCTTTGACATAAATATTTGACATATCAACTTCGACAAAGAAATCTGACAGTGTAATACCGGCCTAAGGGAGATTTGGGACAGAGTACTTTCAGTGTAATTAGCAAAACTGTAATCAACATTGTTTAATCATGTGGTCGATTTTAAATGACATTCTATGCATTTCATCTGTAACTAACGGATGAAGTCATTTTTGTAATTGATAATAACTTCAGTCATTGTAATTGGCAAGTTTGCTGTATGTAACAAGGTATTGATTGTCAAAGGGTATATAAAGAGTGTAAGAGGGTAGCACGAGGGCCAGTATAATGATGATGATTATAATATTTGGTTTGTGGGGCTCTCAACTTTGCGGTTATCACCGCCCATACAAATTCCCAATCTTTATACAGTCCAGACTCACCACTTTTCCTGAATGGTGATGAAATGAGGAGGGCAACACAGACACCTAGTGCCTGGGCAGAGAAAATCCCCAATCCGGCTGGGAACCGAACCTGGGACCCTGTGATACAGATGTACCAACCCTAGCCACTAGACCACAAGCTGCGGATGGAGGGACAGTACGATGTAAGATTTCGACAAGTACTCAGTGGCATAATAAATTGCACACCTGAACAACTGTCTTTATACAATTTCTGTGAACCACACAGTTCTCCAGCCTGTTTTCACTTAACAGCACCTGCAGCGAAGCATAAAAAGTAAGATAAGTTAATGACATTAATTATTATTCTGAAGATACTGCATTACACCCATTAAATAATAATAACTTTATTTACAGCTACCATTAATGTTACAAAATGAAAATTAACTTTCAGTTTATTTTCTCTTTGGAACTACATTCTTTTATCCCCAGTGTTGCAGTTCCACTGCACTGGTAAATAAATAAGAAAGCACACATATAGGCAGAAACTAACAAGAGGCCATCTTGTGTGGAAAACCAAGGAATAATTAGGACAAAAGCTATTATTTGGAAAATTTTCTCCTTCAGCTACGTGAGAAGTTTGCAACAAAATGGGGTATACATCAACAAACAACTACTCCCCAAAAACTGCACAGCAACAAATTTCTGCAAAAGCATTTTGCTGATAGAATTCCTTCCACAGAAACAAAGGTGCATCCCACAAGAGTGCACAAATTTAGCAGAGAAAAACCAAAACTGCCCACTGGATAGTCTTGAAGGAAGGAAATAATATGTTGGTGCCTTGGTTCCACTGTTAATGACAAAGTATTTTGAATTGTATGATAAATGTACACATTACTGTTAATTGCAGTATTAAGAATCTATGCAGAATTTATTTCACTTAAATCTGTACTTAAATTTAAATAATATTTATACACTAACTTTGTAGTACATGTGCCTTACTTTGTATCTAAATTAAAGAACTTTCTTACTTTCAAAAAAAAATGTATTCATATTTGTAAATATGAGATTATAAGAATGAAATGGTAGGTACTTGAAAATGCCAAAAATGTCTGGGGTTCTGCCATAAGCATGCTGCAAAGGGCTCAGGACTCAAAGTGTTAAACAAATACAGATTCTTGTTGTAGTGCTAAAATTCAGTTCATGTTCTCTGTGCTGTAAATTATTACAACAAATATTAATATGGCACCACTTTCTTACAGGTATTTTTTTGCTCATTCTATTGCTGTACTCATAATTGATATAATTTTTGAGTTACTGGTGAAACTATGCAAATTAATAAACAATTCATTTAAAAACACAATAAAAAATATGAATCTTATGAAATACATGTTGGATAGCGTGTGTAATTACACACGACAATGCACACCGCCTTGCTAATTGTGTAGCTGTCTTGTATTAAATGATACACTGACTTTTAAATTGAGAAGCTCAATTAAAAAGCATATCACAGGTTAACTAATATTGTTACGAAGCACGTGAGTTCTGCTAATACACAATAATGAGCACTACAATTTGGTGGCTCGATCTTTTTTATACCGTAAAAATTGCAAAAGTTATTAATGATTTACTGTATTTCTACCAGACAAATCTTCTCGGTGCTTTAGCTTCCCACATGTATTACGAGTAATTACAAAGTGTATCTACATACTATCAAAAGCATATTCCTCTCCTCTTTAATTTGGTACATCATACTCCTCTGTATCTATCACAGTTTGTGCAGCAGATGTGCAAATGCAAACAGTACAAAGCATGCCTCTGGGCATGCTAGCGGCAGAATGGACCTCACATAAGCTAGCTGCCCGACGGGAATATGCGGTTCAGCCTCACGGCAGTCAGTCGTGCCACGTCTGCTGGCTTGTGACGTGGCAGCACGGGTACAGAAAATAATCAGTGCTATCAACAGAGACCGTCACGTTGATTTCTAGATTCCCAGAAGACTTCAATTCCTTTCTCAGAAGTGGATTCTAATCAATTTTGAGCCTACGGAGCACCATCTTAGTTGCGCAACTGGATTTGTGATTTCCTGTTAGAAAGGTTTAGTTCATAGCAATTGTGGGAATTAATTTAAAAACACTGAAATGATATCTGGGGTTCCCCAAGGAAGTGTCATAGGGCCTCTGCTATTCTCAATCTCTATAACTGATTTATAAGACAATCTGAGCATCACTCTTAGAATTCTTTGCAGGAGATGATGTCATTTACCACGTAGTTAAGTCATTAGGATATCGAAAGAAATTGCTGACTCGGATCAAATATTTACATTGTGTGAAAAGTGGGAATGGACCCTAAACAACAGAAACTGTGACATCTTTCACAGGAACATTAAAATCTCATTAACTTTTGGTTACACGATACATAACACAAATGCAAAGCTATATATTCTACTAAATACCTATACATTACAATTACAAACAACTTAAATTTGAATGCTCACACAGAAAATGTTGGTAAGCTGAACCAAAATCAGTATTTTATTTGTTTAGAATTTATTTAAAAAACATCGTTTTTTTCTGTACCACACCCACACTAATATATTATCAGTTTAAACTGTATGTGATATTTCAAACAGCATTCAAATGTTGAAAGAGAAATCTACATGTTGCACACATGATACCCGTTGGTGATCCAATGTTTGCACGATGATTCATAACTGTTTCATACTAGTCCAGCTGTCACATGAGGCAGGGATCGGAGGAATATGATTGGTGCTAAAATGTGAGAGATGGGAAGGGATGGAAGAATTCACTGCTTCGAAGCCTTGCATAAAGTACAGATCAGCTACTATGGTAGAAATACACAGAATTAATAAGTTTTGTAAAAGCATTTTATACACACATTTATATTCAGCTTAGTATAATGTCTGAAGTAACATTACGCTTGTTTTAACATTTACTGCATCAACTGTTAGATAATTGTAGATGGCAGCAGTCAACGACAAGATATCATAGTCATGAAGAGTAGTTACTTGTACCAATATGTACTGGACCGCTCTATGGGCCTGAACAACTGCTTGATGGAGACAGACTGATATAATATTATCACTGAAGAAACCATCGGTTTTACCGTAGGGTAACCTGCAATATTGTGTCGATAAATCTGTAGTCTGTGAATACTTGTTTGGACATTTCATCAAGCAGAGAGGCAAAAACCTTAAGTAGTCATAAAGTTAAATCGAGACTGTTGTAACACAATTGTTCGAACAGGAGGAGATGAATGACATTTTAGACATTTATAACTATGTCTCATTTTGCAGTATTTACACAATTATCAGTATTTACTAATCATTAACACTTTTTTCGCTTAAATGTACTCCGCTGTTTGCATTTTCTTCCATTCACAACACTGCACAATGTTCATAAAATTTTTTCCTGCTACACCCTGTGTCAGTGGCATCACAGATGTAGATGGGCCAGGAGTAGCTTCTTCATTCATTTGTTCGCTCACACACCCGCTCAGATCGAGCTGAAACAAGTGACTGTTCAAAGCATAATGGCTACTTACTGCAATACCACACACTCTTGGATCACGTTGCTCGGATCACATTGTTGCACCATATGGCACCATATGTGAGACGTAAACTTGCTGACCTCATCGACAAATGTGAAACCATCCTACTCATATTTGATAAAAGTACGAATACGGTTTCGTGAAACACCAAGGTGGATTTATATATACAATTCTGGGACCATGATAAATCATTAATAACAACATGTTACTCCGATTTTGTTGTTCTGAAATGTACAATGGCAAATGATTTGCTTGCATGTGTAAAAAGATCATTGGATTTGGAAAACCTAAAAGAAAGAATTGCAGTTATCAATGGATGGACCAAATTGAACTTAAAACTTTTCGAATGACTTTAACAAGGAACTAAAAGAATCCTTTGATTGTTTTATAACTGCTACAAATTGGTACCTGTAGTTTGCACGTATTACATGGCACTTTCAAAATAGGTATATCCAAAACCAATTGGGAAATCGTGTCATTTCTGAGAGTGCTTTATTATTTATTTCATGATTCACCTGCACAAAGTTCACAATACATTGAGATACCCGGATCTTCATACCCCCGTCCCCCCCCCCCTCCCCCCCAAGTCATTTTGTGGAACAAGATCTGTTGAAAATGCCAATGCAGCTGAACAAGCTGTGGAAATTCCTTAACATATTTGAACTTACTTTACTGAGATAAATAAATTGAAAAGTGTTCCTCAGTGATCAACTTTCAGAGTTGTTTCTGAAGCTGTAAATGGTGAATTGCTACCTCCAAAACTGCCATTCATCAGTTCAACAGCATGCTTGTTGGAACCATTTTTACTTTATTTTCAGAGTGATGACCCAATGGCTCCAATTTCTGTACGATGTTCTACACAATTTTACGAACATTTTGATGCAGCTGAGCTCTGACACTAGATGTCTTAAAAAACAAAAACTCATCTTCAATGAAAATTGACATAAAGAACCTTATTACAGCAAGACAGTACAATCTGGATTTTGCTGCACGAATTCCGCTGATAAAATTTACGTATGAATCCATAGATGAAACACTGTTGCTAAAGGAAAACATGCGAACATGCATTATTGGCATAGTAATTAAGTTCTGGGAAAGATCACCACTCAAATGTAACTCAAGGTGAGCTGCTTCCTGCTTGAATCCAGAAATTGCATTAAATCAGAAAGCAGCTCAAAGAAGGTTGACGGTATGTCTAAGTAATTCAAAGAAGACTGACAGCATGCCTTGAAATTTTGGCATCCAACAGAGGAATGTCGTGTTCAAAGACAGATCAAGGCAGGCAACTTAAATTTGTTGAGATCTGCAGAAAAAAAAAGTATTGAAGACGAGATGAAATGTTACAAGCGAAGTGAAAACCGTCTTGATAAATTCTGGAGTAATATAACAAAATTATCTTTAAAGTCATGCCCAAATTTCCAGATTTTGTGCAAATAAATTTAATAATCTCACATGGAAATGCTTCTGTTGAGCGAGGCTTTTCTGTAAACTCTGAAATTATATTAAAAATCAAACAGAAAAAAAGCCTTGTTGCTCAAAGAAACATATGTAACACAGTCCAGGATGCAAATGGAATCAATTTCAACATTGACAAAAGTCTAATACACTGTTTTCTCATTGCACATTCTTTGTTAAAAGACAATATCAAGCATAAGGCCAAGGAAGGTGCAAAAGAAGAGGACGAATGATTATCGAACAAACAAAAGGGGTGGGGGGTGGGGGTGGAGGGGGGGGGGGGGGGGGGGGGGAGGTCCATATGTTGAGTGAAGCCTCAATACAACGGTTTGAGAAATGGGTGTTTTAGTCACAAATTTTAATACAAAAGTAACATGGGAGAAATTTGTCTTGAAAAAACCTGAAAAAAAAAGTCTCTGACTAAAGTGAAACTTTATTCAGGACTAGCTTAGTGCTCACTGCTTCGCTCACATAGATTGTATAGTGTGCAGAGATTCTTTTGTTTTGTTTTTATTTAGTCAAATTTTTATGTTGTTCACAAATTGCAACACCTACTAAGCTCTACACAGTAATTAAGGCCACATAAGCATGCTCTTTTCCAAATGTACTTCTGATCAAAAAGTAATTCTGGTAGCCGGAGTCCAAAGTTTTTGTTAATCATACCTTCTGGCTTTTTGTTGAGATATTTCCGTAACAACTTTCATCCCCTAACAAAAATTTCTTTATATCTAACCAAAAAGTGAAATACCAATTTTCATTAATTTAGCTTTAAAAAATTTTTAACGTAATGAAATACTGTCTTAAAAGTTTTCAGCCCCTGTTGCACTCCCTTAGTGGTTAAATTTCCAGAAACACTGAAACACTTCTTTTTTTTTTTATTTTTAACCGAGAAGTCAAATACCAATTGTCATGAATGTAGCCCTAAAAATCCTTTAGTGGTTCTTCAGAAATTAATTTTTTCAAAAAAACTTTCATGCACTATTTTACCCCCTTAGTGGTTGAATTTCCAAAAATGCTGAAAACATATTTTTTATTTTCTGACTGAGAAATCGAACACCAATTTTCATAGTTCTAACTTCAAAATTCTCTTAGTAGTGACATCCTTTCAAAAAGCCTTCATTTCCTACCTCACCCCTTTAGGAGATGAATTTCGGAAAATCCTTTCTTACAGGATGCCCTCAGGATAAGTTCCACACCCTCTCCAAACTTCAAGTTTTCTATCCTTAGCAGTTTGGGCTGGGCGATGATGCATCAGTGAATCAGTCTGACACTATTTCACCCCTTAGCAGCATAAAAACTTTCATCCCCATTTCACCCACGTAGGGGTTGAATTCCCCAAAACAGCGAAACAACTCCCCCCTCCCCGCCCCAACTGAGGAGCCCAATTTAAATTTTCATAGATTTAGCTTTAAAATGTTTTCATAATAAAAGTGTGTGTGTGTGTGTGTGTGTGTGTGTGTGTGTGTGTGTTTTCGACGAAGGCCTTGTTGGCCGAAAGCTCACTTTCTGACAGTCTTTTCGTTATGCCTATAGTCTGTCTGTAAACTCAAGAGCGAGCAGCACTTTTGGTTTGGGAATTGGCCTTTCCCGGAAGAACGCTGCCACTGGCCTACAGGGGCACCCAAAATCAGTTGCCCACTACCTGTCTAGCAGTGTGGATCGGTGTGAAGTGATATACGTCGTTTCTGTTTATGGGATCTTAGTTGCCAGTGTCAGTCAGTTAACTTTGTATACTCACTCATATATTTCGGTATCCGGAAGTGATGGATAATCACCCTGCATTGCAAGAAAATGTGCAGAATACGAAGAAGAGGAGGTATTTGCGGAGTAACGGGCATTCGATCGTCTCTAATGTTATTACAGAGTGTGTTAAGGAGGCAACGCAAAAAGAATTGTCGGCTAAGATTACCAGGCCCAATTAAAGGGCTACAATTTATGCAAACATCAGCCCCGCCACAATAGGACGCGTAAGGAATGAACACCAAAATAAGCCGCACGGTTTACTAGAATTGCCACGAAGTAAAACTAATAATTTTGGGAGGAAAGTCATCATTATAGACAGTTTCACAAAATTGGTCATTTGACAAATGATAGAAGATTTTTTACATAAACCAAAAAATGGCGCAAACATTACGGAAATTACTTACAGCCTTGAAACAAAAAATTCCTTGGCTAAAGAATGTTTTACACAAGACACTGCGTGAAATGGGGTTTACCTGGAAAAGATCTGTAAGTAAACGAAAGATTGTCGTTGAGAGAACGGATATAATTGACTGGTGATGGAAGTACCTGATTCAAGAGAGGAAATTAAGGGAGCAAGGCAGAAAATTCTTTTACATTGCTGAAACTTGTTTACAGAAAATGTTGGCAGAACTCTGGCATTATGGACAATGTTAGCAGAAGTAATGGAATTATAGTGGTCAATATTGGATCAAAAGATGGGTTCTTACCCAATGCACAGTTGATTTATAAAGTGCGATGCGCAACATGAGACTACCATGGGCAAATGAACTACGAAAATTTTTCAAATTGGATATCGACTAAAGTAATTCCGAACCTGCCACCGAACTATGTTATTGTTATGGACAAGCTTCATATCACAACAAAGAGCATAACAAAGCTCCAGCTAGGTCCTTGAATAAAAGGGAAATGATTGAATGGTTATTAAAAAAATAAGGTGGAAGCTAATTTGCCAATGAGAAAAACAAAATTATTTGATTTAATGAAGCAGCCGGAAGACAAAGTATGTGAAATTAATAAAATACTTGAAGCTCACAGACACACAGTACTGTGACTTCCACCATACAGCTATGACTTATATCTAACTGAAATGGCATGAGAAAAACTCAAAAATTTTGTCACAAGATGAAATATTCTTGGAGATATTTGCATGACGAAGTTACTGCAGTTGGTGAAAGAATGTATGTACCCATTTTCTGAGTTTACATTTTTTATTCCAAACTAAATTTTGCAGTAACCGAAAAGAAGCATATACAAACACGTGTCGCATTTGTTACAGGTTTTGAAACGATAACGCAAGATGACAGGAGTACATACTGCCTCCACGTGGAGAAACTTGAAAGAGAATACTGGGTTAAGGATAGGTTATTGAAGACGTACTAGACGTCACAGTTATTAATTTAGAAAGTAACGATAACTATGATGATAATGAAAGTGACACTGTTGATGATGACCTCTAAAATACGATGTATGTACACAGGCAATGAATAATCTCTTAAAAAATATGCTGTGTGTCCTTTCAAGCCTGACTCTACTCATACACTATAACGTTTCTTTTGGTAGGAATGTGCTACATGGCAGTAAAAGTGTTGAACAGTTTTCCAAGATTTGACAGTCAAATGTGGTCCAAACCAATAAATACCTTTATCACTAGTTGTACAAAATCAGTACTAATTTAAGAACTTCAGATAAAATTAATTAACTTGTCACTAGTAGAATGTGATTCAATCATGTAAAACCTTTGATGCTTATGGGACAGCAGCATTTGAATGTATTCTGCCACTAAATCTCTATCGTGGTTACTATTCATCTGGTTCTAAGACGTACTGCTTAAAACGTGCACAATAGCTATTCTAAACACTGTTGAAATTTCCTTTGAAACATGTACACCGATTCTGGATTTGTTTGTGAAGAGCTTGACATACAAGGTGCATTCACAGATTAATTTTTATTTTTTGGTAAGAACTTTATTTGTTAATCTACAGCAACGTTATCCTCTTCAAAATATTCTCCATTACATACTATACACTTATACCAGTGCTTTTTTCCAATTCCCAAAACACTTTAGGAACTGTTCCCTCAGGATAGTTTATAGGTCTCTTAACTGCACATTTTTAATCTCATCCATACTTACAAAACTGCTGTCTCATAAGGCCTGCTTTGAAACATTTATACCACTTTTATGCCCTTGATTTACTCATACTGAACTCACAAAAAGCATTAGTTAACATTTCTAAAAATTTGATACACTTTATTCAGTTCTTATAACAAAATTTAATACAGATTATCTAATCTATTTTTGTACAAAACAAATAATCATTGATGCTACCAAAACACACGTAACCTTTCTGACAGCTGACAACAGAGTAAGTACCCAATATGCGTAACATTGTACAGATGTGTTCCAGACATGCTTACGAAGACAGCGGGGGCAAAAAAAAACTGCAAATCGGGCTAATACAAGACAGTGTCTGTATGTGTGGATGGATATGTGCGTGTGTGCGAGTGTATACCTGTCCTTTTTTCCCCCTAAGGTAAGTCTTTCCGCTCCCGGGATTGGAATGACTCCTTACCCTCTCCCTTAAAACCCACTTCCTTTCGTCTTCCCCTCTCCTTCCCTCTTTCCTGATGAGGCAACAGTTTGTTGCGAAAGCTTGACTTTTGTGTGTATGTTTGTGTTTGTTTGTGTGTCTATCGACCTGCCAGCGCTTTTGTTCGGTAAGTCACCTCATCTTTGTTTTTATATATAATTTTTCCCACGTGGAATGTTTCCTTCCATTATATTAATTATTTTTTAAACACTCTTCGTGTTGCAAGAATTGTTAAGTTCCAAGAAAACTTATACCTTTTGGTAGAAACACAAAGTAAGAACAAGCCTTAAATTGTGCAGATAGATTCCATTGTATGGGGTTCGTTTCACGAACAGCACTAGAGGAACATACATTTACATGAACAGCCATTCAGTTCCTTGTTAGTACATAAAATCCTGACATCCGTTCTTATATTAATATTACATATTTTATAATGTTGTGTTTCGAAAGAAGCTATCGTTTTTTTGTATTCTTTACGGTCTTAATGCAGTTGTCTAAAAAAATACACATCCGGAACGTATCTGTACATGGCTCGCCACTGATTTAAAGTGCACTCTGTGGCAGGGCCGGTACTACAATGTGAAACAGTGTGTAGCAGCCCATTGTGACGTAGCTGGGTAGGCAGAGTGGGGACTGACTCGCTCGCTTTTCAGTTTACCGACAAACTATATCTGTGACCCAGCATCTCTGCTATATGGTGACTAGCAACTATTCTTTTCAAAATATTATTAAAATAAATGCACTTTCTGATACCATGAGACTTTTACGCAAAATTGCAGTCTTAAACTTTTTCCTCTGATTGTCACAATATTTTGTTGACTCTCACCAAACTACCATCATAAGAACATAAGAAAAATCAGAGAACACACAAAAAGATGCATGCTATATGAGAGTTGAACAATCAAAAAATATTTTGAAACTGGTTCTATGAACTGCCTGTAAATTTTAGAGTAACAATGTAGATGTAATCAGGTAAACGAGTATGACGAGTCTGTCAGCAGAGGATTCAGCAGAAAGTTTCAGGATCAGAAAGAATGAGGCTTAGATATCTGCAGACAATATCATCATCTTAGCAAACAACTTTAATAAAATTGTGAACATCACAGTCCTCAGGGCACGGTTTCAATGCTAAAATGAAAGTGATGTAAACTAGTATAAATTCAACAATACAAAAATACAGCAATTAGAATGGAAACACGCAGCAGAAATAGAAACACAATATCAACAGCAAACCTGCATTTACAAATAATGATATGATATTTGGCAGCAATACCGATTTCAGCATCAAGGAACTATCCAAGAAGTATGTTGTTGTATGTTACAGGGAAGATGGGAAAGATGAAATAGGATGCAAAGTGAGAATGCAGACCCTCTAATAATAACTTCATTAATGATATAAACCATTTCATGATTCATGATTTGTCAGTGTAGAAAGTTGCTCCTGTCAAACTTTCATTTGGGAGAGGCTTCCTGTGGTGAAAGAAGTTGACAACCCAGTGGAACAAGACTGCCCATCACTGTGCTTGACAAGGGGAGAGGGGAGACGGAGGGGGGGGGGGGGTACTACAAATAATATCTGAGAAACATGATAGATGTAGTATATGCTACAAATCTAATAGTGATTGACTGGGTTCATATCTTTCAATTGAATTTAATTTTGCAGCTGTTCACATATTGTCTTGCTGTGTGTCTCCTACTCTTGGTGAATAAATGGAGCTGTTTGTTATTACAACAAAATCAAGAGTGTTTCTTTTTGTCCAAGCAATCTTCAAGTTGAATATTTAAGAACTTTTATGGAGGGGTGCGGGTACAAACAATGATTTCCATTCTGAGAAATCTGATGCTGGGTGCATGTTTAATATTAAACAGGTGCCTTCAAGAATGAAATTATCCAGAAGTAGTCTAAATAAGGAACTGATTCAATGAAAAATGCTGAATGTTGCACATGGTGACATTTTAAAGAGGCCCTAGGAATTGGAGTTATCTAATTACTAGCAGTGATTAAAATTAGAGAGAAAAATTGGATCGGACATACGTGAAATGGAAATGCGACCATAAAGACCATTATTTATGGACATGTGACAGAAAAGAGAAAAGGAGGTAGGCAAAGTTTCGGGTCGTAGATGACTGGTAAAGCAAGTGGCAGACTCTGCAAACCTCACAGTGGTTTGCAGAGTATAGGTGTAGTTGTAAATTGGTAGAAAGCTCACAAACACCGTGAACTGGAGAAGAAAGCAATAGATCAGAAGCGAGAGAGATGGCAAAGTTACGCTCTCCTAACAGAAAATGGTCATGTTCAGAACTTTAACATTACTATTTATTTTCCATGCACAATGAAAGTTATTTGTGAAGCAAGTAATAAATAGTAAATACAGTAATCAACAGAGGGAAGATTAGCACTCTACAACCTGTCAATAATGTCATTAGCGAAGATGGACAAGTTTGAAGAGTGAACAGTGCCACCTCAGGGTGTGGATTTCTTATGTACAATCTGGATGGATGTGAAGGAAAGCACAAAGGCACCAACCTCGCCTAGTAAAACTTATGTGTCAGTAAAATGATGAAGCTTTTACCGTGTAATATCTGAGGCGTCTTCTCTCGTGGATGCCTCCTGGAACAGATAAAGACGGTTTCAGATCACAAATTCAGTGAGACTTTACAGTAAATACAGGAAAATACATTAACAGTTGCAGATAATTGATTATGTCTCATTATTTCTAACTGACAGTATGCATAAAAAGTAGCAATGCAGGCACAGAGTGACAACTATTGAACTAGATGAAAAAAAGGACAATTAGTTACAAACTATGGAGGGCAACCACTTAATTCAACATGTAAACATCACTACAGATATTCAGATTTAAATTATGACATGTTCGATATTCCTGGCATCATTGGCAATGATGTGGCGAAATTCTGCACGACCCACTGAAGTGTCAGAAAATCGATGCTGTCGATGTCCTCCTCAATGGCTGTTTCCAGCTCAGCAATGGTTTCGGGATTATTGCTGTACACCTCGTCTTTAATGTTGTCCCACAGAAAGGAGTCACATGTGTTCAGATCCGAGAATATGGCAGCCAATCGAGGCCCATGCCAGTGGCCTCTAGATACCCCAGAACCAGAATGCGGTCCCCAAAGAGCTCCTTCAGGACATCAAACACTCTCCTGCTTCGATGGGATCGAGCTCCATCTTGCACGAACCACATCTCGTTGAAATTAGGGTCACTTTGAATAATGGGGATGAAATCATCTTCCAAAACCTTCACGTATCATTCGGTAGTCACGTGCCATCAAGGAATATCGGACCAATTATTCCCCGACTGGACATTGCTCAACACACAGTCACCTGTTGAGGGTGAAGAGATTTCTCGATTGCGAAATGTGCCAATTTTGCTTATTGATGAACCCATCCAAATAAAAGTGGACTTCGTCTAAACCAATTCCCATCGTACCCCCCCCCCCCCCTCTCTCCCTCAATTTTACTTAATGTATCAATACTGTAGTGTTTCAAGAATTTCCGCGTAAATTCTAGAACCACTCGGCCTTCTGCCGTCTCGAACACACGATATTTTAAATGTAAGTGTGAGGGAGCCTATCTACTGTGTGTCGCCTGTCTGTGTGTGCAGATCCGAAGTGTGTAGTAAGAAGACTGTGGACACGGTGGTCGAACGGCACCGACAAGCGTTTGCCGGCCGTGCCATGGAAGTCTAATGAAAGAACACGGCAGACTCGAGGAACTTGTGTGTTATTCCGTGCTGTTTTATAACTTTGACTATTGTAGTGAAAAAAAAAAAAAAGAACAGTTGAAATTTTGTTAATTAATGCTCGTCTTGGACTTGAAAGGGATAAGACGTGTATTCAGATTCAGGATGAGAATGGACTTGGGTTTTAAGTCAACTTTGTCTTATGTGTAAATGCACTTTGTTTCTAGGCTTTGGATACACGAGGAGACTTACTTGACAGTGTTTGTTTATGTTGAGAATGAGATTTGTAAGAGTTTGATGTTTAAATATACATCGTTAAGCAAAGAAAAAGAAACTGCGTACATCTGCTTAATTTTATAAGTAGAAAGAGTACTGAGAAATTCCTGTTCCCAACAAATATACTCTGGAGAAGAAGAAAAAAGGAGGTTGCAGCAGCAACCTAACCAGCAAGGAAACTCGGCCGACAATCTCAAGTAAGTCGTATTGTCAAAGAAGTGGGAGTTTACAAACATACTTCACCACTTTAAATTGTCCAAAGCGTTTGACTACTACTACTACTACTACTACTACTACTACTACCACCACCACCACTAACAGTAACAACAACTATTTGGCAGCTGGTAAAAACTTCCTGTTCAAAACATATTATTACATTTTATTATAAATTCATTCGGTGTTTTAAATTCATTTTGCGGCGATCAAACCACCCCGTCTATTGGTAGTTTCACTCATGGTAGAACTCCGACAAACACAAGGAAAGTAAGGAACATGTTTCTTCCCCTATCCCTCAAAACTTGCGCGAGCGCGCGCGCGCACGCGGCTACACACACACACACACACACACACACACACACTCTCTCTCTCTCTCTCTCTCTCTCTCTCTCTCTCTCTCTCTCTCTGTGTGTGTGTGTGTGTGTGTGTGTGTGTGTGTGTGTGTGTGTGTGTGTGTGTGTGTGTGTGTGTGTGTGTGTGTGTTTTTGTAAACAAAAGCACAAAGGTCATGTTCCACACACAGCCTGAACCCATTTTTGTTCTCTTTACAAATAGATGCCCTCTTAGCGGAGAGTTTTAGTTCAATTTCTCGTCCATTTCTTGCAGCAAAGAATCACTGCTGCAATCTTTTGGAAGTCATAATGAGCCTTTCTGATTTCCTTGGACAGACTTCAATAACTGTGACATCTGTGCATATTCTGTTACTCATTTGCCTATTGGGACCAAAGCAGCACAGTAACAGAAATTTGCAAACTTTCCTTCTACAGTTTTGTCTTATCACCAGCTTTTTTTTTTTTTTTCCTTCAAAGAAAACTGTGGCAGGGTGTATATATGGACAAGGAAAAAAAATTCCCGGATTTTTCCTGGATTTCTCGGTTGAAAATACACTTCCTCCCGGGTGAAAATATACTTCTTCCCAGGTGAAAATACACTTTTACAGTGCTGAGGAAAACCATACCTTCACTTAACACGGAAAAACTTATCAATTCTTTGAATGTATAAGGTTTTATACACTGACGTAGAATTCCCGGCACTTTAGAAATCGAAACAAAGGGGGGGGGAGTTACTTTCCGAAGCATTGAAATTGAGATTGCGACGCGTTTTTGTAAGCTAATCATAGCTCATGTCATGTGATCTCGCCAGCTGATGACAGCACAAGACACGTGATGTAGTCAGCCAATAGCAATATCACTCTCAAGTAGAGCGAACACACAAATAAGAAAAGTTAATGGTTTAAATTAATATACACAGTGTTGAGATTATATATATATATATATATATATATATATATATATATATATATATATATATATATATATATATATATATATATAAAAAAAACCTTTCAGATATAATATTGGTCCCGAACATTAATAGGTTGCAGAAGCAGCTAAGCTTCCACATATAACTATCTTCTTTGCGCGTTTTACACTTTAAGATACATCACACAAATGTGCCACTAAAATTTTTAATAACGAAGTAAATGTCTGATCTTCTGGGCTCGAAATTCTCCTAGATGGTCGTCCTCAGAGAGTTGATTTTTAAATGAGAGTGAAACGCTCTGTGATTTAAGAAATTCAGCATACATTCTCACACATAGTTCATCTTGGGTAAAAGGAAATTTACTTTGAAAGTAACGCTTTTCAAACCACCATTCGCAACCTGACCTGTTAGAAGTTGGTTCGCTTCAGCAGTTGCCAGAGAGCGCCAAGTAACAGGCGTCACCGCGCTTGCGCAGCTACGATGACGCAGGAAGCCCGCATGTTCGTACGTGTAAAACATTAAAAGATCTTGCATTACGTCATAAAAGAAACAAGGCATCAGAGGATACTTCAAGAGTATTGGAATTTCGTGAACCATACTAAAATGCATAATTCAGCTTAAAGTGCACATTCGTATGTCGATTTGGATGTAATTTTTCTTTGACTACCACTACTGTATTATCTCGTGTTTGGTTGTTTGTTACGGGATAATGCCATACGAGCTAGAAGGTGGAAAACGTGCACTTGAAATGCAGAGAACAGTTCAAACTAGCCAACCGTGTGAAATTAAACGCCTCGTTTCAAATTAATTGACTGCCTCGGCGCAAAAGATTAATAAAAGCCAAATCTCTTTAGCAAACCGACAAAGATAACTTCATTGTTCTGCAAGGCGATTAATGCTTGACTGTCAGAAATGTGGAAATAAAACCTGAAACTAATAACATATTTTAAGACTTCCGTAATTATGCGAATGTATTTTAATTCATTTGATACCTCCCAGCCACAGAAATCCGCTTTGTTTTCATTTAATATGAGAGCAATAAATGAAGAGGAAACAGCAAAATCACTAAACATAAACACGGGCTATGTGGCGACTCCCCACTACAACTCAGACGGCTGTGTGGATCAGCCCCAGATCTCCAATATTTCCAAACTGGGGCAATATTAGATAGTGGCGCCCAGCTACACGTCTGTAGCCATAAGCTGGAGAAAGTACTTCTCTTACGCGACTCAACTGCTCAAACGAATCCAATGTAAACAGCTGTCACGTCACGCTCATCGGAGGCAATTTCTTGTTAGGAAGCATTGCATAGTCTTCCAAAAGCCTTCGACACACTTCACTGTTGGAAAACGCTTGTATGGGCACTGTGTTTTACTGTTGTATATGGCGTATTTCCTTTGCAACTTCAGTTTTATTTTCGTTTTTTTTTTTCCTCTCATTCACGTTTTGTTGATTCCTTATTATTCTGCAGAAGTGGGATGCAGTCACACCATTTGTTAGAGTATTGGTTCTTACTAGTCAAAATCACAAAAATTTAACTGAAAACTAAAACAATGAAAAATTCCCGGAATTCTAAAAAATTCCCGGGTTTTGCCCGGTTTTGTCCCGAATGAAGAAATTCCCAGGTTTTTCCCGGATCTCCCGGGTCGTATACACCCTGTGTGGTGACTCCACTAGCTGAGATAGACACACAGATTATTCTCAACCTGGCTGCTGGGATAACCTGTGCAATATACAGGGTGAGCAGAAAAAAAATCTTTACACTTTCAAAAACTCATACAAATGAAACAGTACATATTGTTTGCTTCAAATCTTAAAATGTTAATGTCATACTTCTGGAAGATTTTTTAACGTACGGGCGCAATTCCCTTGTTGCAGTCTGCTGCCACAGAGTGCTCGTGTAGAAAAGGCTACTATACTACAACAGAAGAGCTTTTGTATCCTTCCATTAGCAGAAAGTGGATCAGAAAGTGGATCAGTAACTGTTGTTCGACAAGCATTTCGCACAATCTTTCACCGAGAGCTGTCCAGCAGAGTTTCCATTTATGACTGGTGCATACAGTCTGAAGAGAAGGACAGCATTTGAACAGGCAAAAGTCCTGGTCAGCCTCCAGTGTCAGAGACAAATGTTGATCGCATTCGAGCAGTATTCTAACTAAGCCCACAGAAATTGACACATCGAGTGAATCGTGAACTTCAGATCCCACAAACATACATTTCCTGAATCCAGTATAAACGCATACGGGTGACACTCTAAAGGCTGCAGCTAGTCCAAGCACTCACACCGAAATGTTGGCAAGGATGGATAATAACGAAATGTCAGAGGTTAATGTTTAGTGACGAAGCAACTTTGACTCTAATGATGAAATCTGGCATACGTTAATTTCTGGGGAACAGAAAACCCACATTTTTCCACTGAAGATGAACGAGATTCGCCACAGGTCACTGTGTTCTGTGCATTGCTGAGGGAGAAGATTGACAGTCCTTTATTTTTTGTGGAGGAAACCATCATAGGCATTTGCTACAAGGGTAATCCCAAAAGTAAGGTCTCTCATATTTTTATAAGTACGTAGACCTGTTTATTTCTACAATGGTTTACATCAGTTTACAGCTTGAACATTTAGCTATTTTTTGACATAATCACCATTTCTGTCGATGCATTTACGTAGACGCTGTGGCAGTTTTTGTATGCCCTTGTCATACCAGCTCGCCGCCACGCTGTTCAGAAAGTAATGAACCTCTTTTTTCAACTCGTCGTTGGAGCTGAATCGCTTTCCGGTCAAATGTTGTTTTAACCAAGGGAACTGGGCACCAAGTCAGGACTATAGAGTGGGTGGGTGATTATGTTACACCGACAATGTTGCAGGGGAGCAACGGTTTGCCGAGCGATGTGTGGGCGAGCGTTGTCTTGGAGAATGTGTACGCCCTTGCTCCACATTCCTCTTCTCCAGTTCTGAATTGCCCATTTGAGTTTTTTCCGAGTCTCTCAGTACCTGTCAGCATTAATTGTGGTCCCAGCGATTCAGCTCCGACGACAAGGTGAAAGAAGAGGTTTATAACTTTCCGAACAGCATGGTGGCGAGCTGGTACGACATGGGCATACAAAAACTGCCAGTGTCTACAAAAATGCATCGACAGAAATGGTGATTATGTCGAAAAATAGCTAAATGTTCGAGCTGTAAACTGATGTAAACCATTGTAGAAATAAACAGGTCTACGTACTTATAAAAATATAGGAGACCTTACTTTTGGGATTACTCTCGTACTTTGAAAAACTAACTTTGCAGCTTCTGCCACAACTGCAAGAAAAATCCGACATCCTCATCTTACATCAATATGGTGCACCTCCTCACTTCCACTTGGCTGTATGGGAACAAGTAAACACACATGGTGCCTGCACCATGGCTCGACCATGCCAAGTGCTGATGACAACGTGTTGCAAAATGGTTCAAATGGCTTTGAGCACTATGGGACTTAACATCTATGGTCATCAGTCCCCTAGAACTTAGAACTACTTAAACCTAACTAACCTAAGGACATCACACAACACCCAGTCATCATGAGGCAGAGAAAATCCCTGACCCCGCCGGGAATCGAACCAGGGAACCCGGGCGCGGGAAGCGAGAACGCTACCGCACGACCACGAGCTGCGGACCAACGTGTTGCAGATGGCTACCATGATCACCAGATGTACCCCTTGTGATTTTTGTACTGTGTATGTCCCAGCAATGCCACAATCTTTGCCACAGCTGCAGCTTAGAAACAAAGTAGCTGGTCACCGTAACCTGTAAAAAGCTTCCCTACTGACAGGAAAGGTGCTCGTTTCGAGCAGCCACTCACTTGGACGATGGCATATCTGGATACGATTTGAAGTAAAATGAAATGTGAGTCATGTAACACGGTAACAAATTTCCACTGATCCAGGATCATGATGATCCTGTGCCCACTGAAAATGTAATGGGTGATGCCACTGGATCAAAATTGGAACACATAGTGATTGTCAGCTGAGACCCTCACTTTCAACTATGAGAGCTAAACAGGGTGCTCTGAAACACCTGCATCTACATCAGAACTGCATTCTATCTTCAGATCTGCCACACTTCACCACCTATCCTGCTTAGGAAAGAGGCTGAGTCTCAGTCTCGGACATCCACATTCTGTGATGAAGTGTGGACACCCAACAACTTATCGCCTAATCATTCTCACAGTTTCACCATTCTTCAACTAATTCCCAACGATGCGGACCACAGTGGCACTTTAACAACTGACTGACTTCTTGATTTCTGACATGCACATTCCAAAGTGGTGGGTTATATTGATCCGACATTCTGACTTTATTAAAGTTGTTTATGTATGTGAATCTCCACATCTGTGGCCCGTACTGTCACCAGAATTATTCCCCCATCAGTCTCTGCGCCAGTTATATACGATCCTTAGCGCACTATGTGCCTTCAACATCACCAGGCGCTGACGGCTCCAGCTTCTAAGGTTTGCTAAGAGGAGACCTTTTTCAGGGATATTGATATACAGCCACTGATGCAAACAATGAGAGCAACACAGGTTGTTCCTGGCCAACAGACAACTACTTTGTGCCACAGAGTGATAATCGTGTAGTAGTACTGGTCTCCTGGATCTTCTTTTCTTCTAAGGAAATTACTTTGTCTCAACTGCCAAATATTTTTTTTACATGTCTAGTTCTGTAGGACCAAATTGAGGGCAAATCTCCAAGGTGATGGAACGTGTCAGTACATGAAATTACAACGTAAAAGTAATAACAAACAAAATAAAATGTTTATGAACCCAAAAAAGACAAGCCATAAGTTTACGTAAACGAAAACAACAATATAACACAGGAATTTTTCAAGGAACTCCTTGAAAGAATAGAAGAATTGACCCACGAGGAAACATTCTAGTTTCGATTTGAAAGCATATGGATTACTGCTAAGATTTTTGAATTCTTGCAGAAGATTATTGAAAATGGATGCCGCAGTATACTGCACATCTTTCTGCACAAGAGTCAAGGAGGTGCGATCCAAATGCAGATTGGATTTCTGCCTAGTATTAACCGAGTGAAAGCTGCTAATTATTGGGAATAAGCTGATATTGTTAACAAGAAATGACAGTAAAGAATACATATACTGAGACACCAGTGTCAGAATATCCAGACTAATGAACAGAAGTCGACAAGAGATTTGCGAACTTATACCACTTATTGCTCGAATTGCCTGTTTCTGAGCCAAAAATATCCTTTGGCAACAGGAAGAGTTACCCCAAAGTATAATACCACATGTCATAAGTGAATGAAAATAAGAAAAGTAGACTACTTTTCTGGTCAAACTATAATATACTTCAGATATTGTTTGAATAGTAAAAATGGCATCATGAAGTCTTTGAACAAGATCGGGAATGTGGACTTTCCACAACAGTTTATTATCTGTCTGAACACCTAGAAATTTGAACTGTTCAGTTTCTCTTATCACATCCCCATTCTGTGAAATTAAAATGTCAGGTTTTGTTGAATTGTGCACTAGAAACTATAAAAACTGAGTCTTACTGTGATTTAGCATTAGTTTCTTTTCCACAAGCCATGAACTTACATCATGAACTGCAGTATTTGAAACAGTCCCAATGTTATGCCTAGCATTCGAAACCTTTAGTTTAACTCCCTAAGTACCTCACAGAGAAAAGAAAATATAGCATTTTCAGTTATTAAAACACTTCTAAAACCAAATTGTACATTTGATAGCAATATATGTGAAATAAAATGATCAATTATCCTTAGATAAACAGCCTATTCAATAACTTTAGCGAACACTGATAGCATAAAAATTTGTCTACAACTGTCTACATTATTCCTTTCTCCCTTTTTATGAAGTGGCTTTACTACTGAGTACTTTTAACTGTCCAGGAAAGTGACCATTCTTAATGGAAACATTATAAATGTGGCTCAGTACAGGGCTAATATGTGAGAGTCCACACTGTTCATGCCAAATTGTGATGTTTAACATATTCGTTCAAGTTTCGGGTGCGGGTTGGTCCATTCTGGGCACATTGTGTGCATCTTGCAAGCTGTTATATACCCCTTTAGTGTTGACATTTGAAAAAATGCACCAGGTTCACTATGTATGGCTTTAACCTAAAGTTAACAAACTTTACTATGTTCAAACAATGACAAAATGAATTAAGTCAACAACATGAGCCTTGCATTCTCGTCAAGACCACTAGATATTCTTTTCACAACATTCTTTATATCTGTTACTCCTTCCCACTTACGTTTCTTATTGATTTCTTTAAGGCAATGATCATTAAATAATTGCAAGAAACAACTGAGGGTGGTGTTTAGTTCTATTTTATTGATGGTTCTCCAAGTAGTTCAGTGTGACAGGTTCTGATTTAACAGGAATTCCTGCAGTTCAGGACAGGTTCTTTATGTAAAACAATGACACCTTCTCAAGTGTTCCCTCTTCTCTTGTAGTACTGAAAAAGATATTCCGAGGAGGAGTAATAAGTTTTGCGGTTATAAACCGGTTTCTTCTGGGCAGAGGGTTTTGGTTGGCTATCAAAAGCATCCTCTCCCCCCACCCCCCCTTTTTTTTGACTGGGTGCTCTCTGACAACACCTATCCAATCAGGAATGTTATGGACTTACAGATCATCATCATTATCATCATCATCTACTAATGACCTGCAAAGGAAGCACAAATTAACTCAGGCTCTGCCCTAATACCTGTGCGAGCTTCGTGCGGCAGGTGCCACAGAGGTTGCCCAAAAACCACTTTTTTGCCTTGACAGCCACCCAACCTATCATCATGTTAAGGTTGCAGGTCCCAGTGTGAACCATTTTGGACAGTAATA
This sequence comes from Schistocerca americana, assembly GCF_021461395.2. Classification (NCBI taxonomy): domain Eukaryota; kingdom Metazoa; phylum Arthropoda; class Insecta; order Orthoptera; family Acrididae; genus Schistocerca; species Schistocerca americana. The sequence goes on along the minus strand of NC_060129.1, from coordinate 199,249,029 downwards.
AAAAAAATTCCCACTTGTCAGTTACACAATGTTCCACAGCTTTGCACAGTTGATACCAAAGCATGCCCAAAGCTTACGATTATGGAGGACTAGAGACTCTCATCGGTCCACAGCTTCGGAACATGACATGCTTGCCATTTGAAACTACCCAGGAGACATGTGTAGCTTATCAAATACTGTAACAATGAAAATAATCAATTTTTGATGATATAATGTAATCAGATAGATAAAAAATCTACTCACCAAGCAGTGACAGGGGAACATACATTTAAAAGGTATTATAGTTTGCAAGCTTTCAGAGCCAGTGGCTCCTTCATCTGGTAGAAGGGTTGAAAGGGAAGGAAGAGGGGTGAAAGAAAACGACTGGTGAGGTTTACGGAAAGGGGTAAAGCTTGAAAAAGTCACCCAGAAACCCGTGTCAGTGGAGACTTAATGGACAGGATGACGTCTCATCCCTTCCGGTAAATCTCCCGTGACCTGGGGTTTTCGGAGACTGTACCGAACTCTACCCCTTTTTTCTGAACCTCTCCAGCCCTTTTCCTTCACTCCTGTTCCTTCCCCTTCAACTCTTCTGCCAGATGAAGGAGCGACTGGCTCTGAAAGCCGGCACATGTAAAACACTTTCCTATACGTGTTTTCTCGTGCCACTGCTTTGTGAGTAGATTTTTTATCTATCCAGTTACACTATATATTAGCAAAAGCTACGCACATAATAAACATCACCTCCCGCAACTGCAATTATACTGGAATTCTGACACAGATGTGAAAACTTACCTCATTCTCACTTGAATCCACTCCTACATCTGGCTCCTCTTTAATGAACCCATTGCACCCTGACACTGGTAACAGATCTTCATGAACCTGGAACAAGGTAAATAATTACTGTTAATTGAAGCTATAAGCCCAAGTCCCCAAGTCCCATTAGGCTCTCGGGGGAGAAAAAGTTGCTTTCATTTTATCAGAAGTGGTAGCAAAAAATAAAAGTGTATTTCCTGCATTATTAAAATATTGTTACATAGGAAAATTCTGCATCTTCATTGGTGAGCAGCCAGTTCCTTTGACTAAAATCTCTGTAATTCTCTTAAGACATTGTCACGTGGAATATGAAAGAATGTGCACACGGGGTGGAATATTCTGTTATCTCACTATACGAAATATCATGACACGAAGAAGAAACACATTAAGTCCTGTCAGATTCTAGAAATTATAACGAAATGTGAACAAAAATTATCAACAACATTCTCTATGTCACAGACTTAAAAAGACAGAAAAAAAACTGATGCCACATTGTAACAAAGTTTACTCAAACTACAAAGTGAAATTTGTTAGTCTTCAAACAGCAACTACGCAAATATGTGGTTTCATGGGACAGGACGTAAAAAATGTGGAAAGCAAACACATTCCTTTGTCAAAATTTGACAAGACAAAATTATAGGTACGGATACCTGTGGTTAAACATGCCACCACACCCTTAATCGTAAAAACACAGAACAGGAATTTTAAACATCCACAAATATTTCACTCAGCAAATGTTCGTGTGCTCGTCCATCAGACATCCAGAAATGAAAACCATTCGAGATTAACGTGGACGATGTGGAGAAAAACAAGATCAAATACAAACGTTAATGCCTTTTGTGACCTGTGCAGTCATACGATATTAAGTCGACAATATAATTTTGTATGACAGGAAATTAAATATTTTTGTCTGTTTCCATTTGACACATTAACCACTTCTGTATCAACAGATGTCTCCAAAATCTTCAAGACATTCTCTGTGAATCTTTAAGAATTGTTGATGAACATAGCTATTTCATTCTTGCCCATGTTTGGAAGAAAAATCTATGTGGTTAGTGCATCAAATGTAGTTACCGTCTGCCTTTGGAGAGCGTTGTGGTCACAGCTACCACAGGCAATCACATCCAGTCTGAGTGTTTCTAAGCAATTGCGAAACATTCTGGATTTATGTCAGCTTTCATGTCTACATTTACACCTGCAAATACAGTCTGATGACGGCAGATTGAACCTGCGCCACTGCTACTTAAAACAACTGCCTCTGTGTCTCCATACGCACCGTAATTTCTCTCATCTCGTCTTCTCCATCCTTAAGTGATATGTACATCACTGGCAGTACAATCAATCTGCAGTCAGTCACACATGCTGGTTCTCAAATTTTTTCAGTCGTATTTAGCACAAAGAACATCTTCCTCCCAGGTATTTCCATTCAAGTTTATGTCCGTAACACTCACAACCTGACGTTTTCCTTTAATCCAACCTGATAGGAATCCCTAACACTCGAGGGGACTCGAGAATGGATCACACGAGTGTTACGCACACGGTCTCCTTTATATACGGTGTTACACTTTCCTAGAACTCTCGCAGTAGACTCGAGTTGACCATTTGCCTTCCTTGCAGCCACCCTGATGTGCACATTCCATTTCGTATTGTTTACGCCTAAATATTTGATCAAAAATACTTGTGTTAAGCAGTACACCACTAATATTGTCTTAAATATTACAGGATTATTTTTCGTACTAATCTGCATCAACATACATTTTTCTACACATAGAGCAAACTGGCATTTATCACACCAAATAGAAATTGCATCCAAGTCGTCCCACATCCTCCCATAGTCACTCCGTGACGACGCTTTCCATAAACTAACGGTTACAGATTGTACCTCATGGGGACACACTCTTAGATTATGTTGTACTGAACTAAGCCTTAGATCCCTTATTTGTAATTCATGTGAGGCTATTGTAATTTTGAACCACTAGCAGCTCATGCAGAAAAATGGCTTTATTTGCCATAGTTAACAAGGTAATTCATTCCTAGTGAATTGCATTGCAAAACTTTCTGAATGGCCCAATTTTAGAGACACCACAGCCCCTTCAAAATACTCTTTAGTGAAAAAAAGATTCAAGCACGGCACCAAAACAATGTGAATATAGCCTATAGCAATTTTTGAAACAGAAACAAACATTGTGACCTGTTTAGTTGGACGCGAGGCAGGAGCCACATTTCCCAAATGTGACAAAATAGATAACGCTCTGGCCTTGATTCCTGCTGCCACTGCAGCAGTACCGTAACTACTGCAGACACTTACTGTTCTGAATCTAGCCGCTCACTCATAGAATCCAACTTGTCCTAAAGAGTATGTGTGTGTGTGTGTGTGTGTGTGTGTGTGTGTGTGTGTGTGTGGCGCGAGGGGGGGGGGGGGCGTAAGGAGGGGTGGTGGTGTGGCATGTACGCACATTATGTGCGGGTTGACACATGAGGCCAGGTGCGGGCATGTGCACTGTTTAGGTACATGACGAAAGAACCCCCAGGATATTATAAGGTTAAAATTTATTAAAAACAAAAAATGAAACACCGATCCAACCATACGTGTTGGCAAAGACATTAATTATGAATGCGCGGTAAGGCATGGACAAATGAAGAAACATTCATTCATTTTTTGTACACGATTTTGTTCCTCACTCTCTTGTATGTAGAAGTTCTATTACAAAATGCCATTCAGAGGACGATGGGCTCCAGGTGTTTTATATATCGTACAGGTTTCAAAATAAGAAAAAAATTTGAGACCAGTATTAAGCATTTTTTATTCAACTGAAGTGAAACCAAGTAAGAAGGATTTTCTTAATTATGAAATGCACTGCTGTACCTGGAGCCCGCTGCCTGCATCTACAATTGAAATGTAGCAGAAGAAGTCCGACAGCCTAAAATTCGTACGAGCAATGATGCAATTGTATTATCCTTTTAAAATGTTTTTCATATGTATGTTTTTTTAATAATTTTTGTTTATTTATTTTTTTAATACAACACAGCATGCGCGATTTATCAGTCGTTGGGCACTATGTGTGAGCAACTGGATTCAAAACAGTAATAGCCCTAAAGTAGTTCCTGTGTTGCGATAGTGGCAGCAGGAATCATGTCCTGGGCATTGAATATTTTAGCTAACAGTGCTACCCTGTCATTATCAACAAAAGTGTTCATTACTGTTGAAACGAGTCTTAGTGGCAGAAAAGATATAATTTAATAAACAATTTTATAGAATTATTAACTTCACAAATCTATCTCATTTGTAAATACATTTAACCACTGAGCAAGTTTCTAATATTCTGTTTCAAAATAGGAAAGGACAGTTTCTAACTGATCTTGCAAACTATCCCTGTAATACCTCTACCATTGTACACTCCAAACAATAACTGCAAGAAAACTGTAACACAATACCTGAAGAGTTACATTCTAGGCAACATTTTATTACAAAAACAATGCTTTGACACATTTATGAACCATCTCTTGCTACATGTAATAATTTACATTACGAAGATTTATATAATGGAGCATATTCAGTTTGCTATTCACTTACAACTTACACAAGCCAAAAATATCCTCGCTGCAAACTGGACACTGACTGATCGAACAGTCTACGGGTATACTGCCATTAGATAGTGTCCAACGGGAACAATATTTCGGTGGTCAGCCACGTCACCGTCGTCAAGTCCGCTGACAAACTGATCTCCTGAGCGTGCTCTGTCCACAGTCCACCGAGACTTTATGGATTCCCTCAAGTTCACACAGATGGAATACTAACCCCTTATGTGGGTAAATGTACTCATTATATCTGCAGCTCTGTGGATTTTGTAGAACACCGGAAACACTTTAGTGTGAAAGACTTGGTGAGTTTTGATGTTACCAAGGTACCTCTACGAGAGTCACTGGAGTTTCATAAAAAGACCATCGACCATTTCAGCAGTGTCCTGACCTCCACATACTTTTTTGTTTAAAGAACGATACTAATAGAACAAACAGAAGGAGTTGCAATGGGCAGCCTACTCTCAACTGTGGCCACAGATTTGTATATGGAGTAGTTCCAAGAGGAAGCCCTGGCATCATCCAAACGGAAGCCCATGTTTGTTTATTTTTTTTTTTCTTTCCTCCCTATTATGTTGATGACACGTTTGTCATATGACCCCCACGGAAGGGCAAACTGCTCGACTGCTTTGCGCATTTAAACTCTACACAACCCAACATCAAATTCGCTACAGAGACCGAAGCACACGGAAGATTACCATTCCTGGACATCGTGGTCAAGTGAAGAGTTGATGGCAACCTGGGACATGGTATACATTAGAAGAAAATGCATACTGACCTGCACTTCTATGCAGAGAAATGGGGTACTAAAAACACAAGTCACAGGGTGCAAATCATTTCAGATGCAGAGAGTCTACCCCAGGAGATGGAACACCTCAGAACTGTATTCCGAAAGAAAATGGGTACCCAGAGTGGCAGATCAGGCACAGTTTCTGCCCCACCACAGCAGTATAACCTGTGGAGAGGGAAGCAGTCGTGGAGGAAATGGCAGCTACTCACTGCCTTTATACCATACACAGGTGCATTATCAGGAAAAAACGGACACATTTTGAAGAAGCACAGAGTAAAAACTGTCTTTTCCCACACAATAAAACACGAGCATTATTGGGAAGTGTCAAAGGTGATCTCAGTTTGCAGAAGGCCGGCGTGTACCAGATTCCCAGACAATGTGGAAAGACATACTGGACAGACAGTGTGCATCGTCTGACAATGTTCCCAAAAACACTACAGGCACACTAAAAGGATGTACGTCAATGAGTCAGCAGTCACGGAGTACCGTTTGTCCGACAACACAGGACAGAGTACGAACAAAACAGGATCTCGGCACAGACTTCCAAATACTGGGACAGCATCGTTCGAGAGGCTGCAGAAATTCGCACCATTACGATCTCGTCAACAGAGATTGTGGCTACAATCTTACCGAGGCTCGGGAACCAGCACTAGTCTAATTAAGAAGGCTCGTGGCAAGCAAAACAATGTGTCAACCAGGGCAGACAGAGATTTCCGATGGTCGAAACATCGTGCCAGTCGGGTACTGTGAACCGGCAGTTCACCTGTGGCCTCTTCAATTGACAACATACCAGGAGAGACTGATTGGCACTGGATGTCTACTTACCATCTTACCATTTCTTTCAGAGGTGAAATGTAATTATACAGCTGCACATCACACTGCACGTGATATATATTGGTGATTGTGTAGTAATTCAAAACACGAAAAAAAGTAAGTAGATGGTGTTGAACAAAGTGCACTTAATTAGTATATCTACTGTATCACCTTTGTCATATATATATTATTCAAAGAAAAAAATTACACTAAGGTTACTGCAATTTAAGGTAGTCTCCTGGACAATTCAAAATGCGGGGCACGGTTCTTACTAGGATACGTGATTGCCACGGACAGCAATGCAACATCCTCCCAGGCCGATCACAGAGTTGGTAAGGAGTTCTTGCGGTAGGGCTTCCCATTCCTCCACCAGCACAGCTGGATGGCCAACGGTACACGCAGATACGCTATAACACGTCTCCCCGACATGTCCCACAGTTACTCAGAGAGATTTAAGTCTGAGGAACAGACAGCCCAGTCCATTCACCAAATACCCTCTCATACCGAGAGCTTCCTCACCTGCGCTGCTCGGTGAGGTCACACAATGTCTTCCATAAAAATAAAGTCAGGGCTGAATGCCCCCTGAACTGACATACATCGGAAAGGAGTACAGTGTTGTAACAGTGTTAACAGTGACTGTATTGTGTTCAAACATATAGAGGTCAGTATGCCCGTGTGACATACTGTTTCCCCACACAGCACTTTGACCACACAGCCAATAGTGTTCGACAATGTTCCTACACATTCCCATCTTTCACCACACGATAGTACGTTCGGGATCACTACTAGGACTGAATCTGCTCTAACCCGAGAAGAGCACATGACCCCACTCCCCACTGATGAAGTCTCAATGCTCTTGGCACCATTGCAAGAGTGCCACAAATGTGTACGTGTCAACAGAACACAACATAAGTGACTGTTGGGCAAAGACACCACCCGTGCAATCACCGTGTCACTGTGGGGTGTGAAACTACGTGCCTTGCCGTCCTGTTAAATGTGGTTCCAACTACACCTGCTGTTTGATGTGACACTCTTCTTGCTTGCTGCACAATGCGGTGGTCAATTCCTACCGTAGTTGACTGTGGCTGACCACTCCTTTTGAGTAACTGTCGTCTGCAATGCTGCCCCTGTATGTGAAACAACACTCTGAGCAATACTGAACTCCCGGGCTACGCTTGTCACACTTTGTCCTTCTGCCAGTTTGCTGATGACTCTTTCCCATGTGAAGTCATCCAAATGTTGTCTCCCGACCCTGTTGAAATGAACACCACCACGGTGCAATGAAACTCTTTGCCAATTGACACATACTGCCTTATGTGGCAGGGCCAGTCGCATTTGGCAATAAAGTCACACTGACCTTATGTCATGTGACGTCCTGTTTTGCGTGTATGGATGGGAAACCTCTGGCAACATTCACCTGTACTCCCCCCCCCCCCCCGCCCCCCCCCCCCCCACAGAGTTAATACCAGGTGGTTACACTTAAAGTGCAGCTACTCAGTGATGTCCAGTGTGGACTGTGATTACACTACTGACCATTAAAATTGCTATACCATGAAGATGACGTGCTACAGACGCAAAATTTAACCGACAGGAAGAAGATGATTACCTTTTCAGAGTATTCACACGAGGTTGGCACCAGTAGCGACACGTACAATGTGCTGACATGAGGTAAGTTTCCAACCAATTTCTCATACACAAAACAGCAGTTGACCAGCGTTGCCTGGCGAAACATTGTCGTGATGCCTCGTATAAGGAGGAGAAATGTGTACCATCGCGTTTCCGACTTTGATAAAGGTCGGATTGTAGCCTATCGCGATTGTGGTTTATCGTATCGCAACATTGCTGCTCACGTCGATCGAGATCCAATGACTGTTAGCAGAATATGGAATCGGTGGGTTCAGGAGGGTAATACGGAATGCCACGCTGGATCCCAACAACCTCATATCACTAGCAATCGAGATGACAGGCATCTTATCTGCACGGCTGTAAAGGATCGTGCAGCCACATCTCGATCCCCGAGTCAACAGATGGGGACGTTTGGAAGACGACAACCATCTGCACCAACAGTTCGACGACGTTTGCAGCAGCACGGACTAACAGTTCGGAGACCACGGCTGCGGTTACCCTTGACACTGCATCACAGACAGGAGCGCCTGCGATGGTGTACTCGACAATGAACCTGGGTGCACAAATGGCAAAACGTCATGTAGCGTAACAGGGTGTTAACTGTTAATATTCATACCAGCTAAAGATGGTCGTGGTAGCTGATATACATTCATTAGTGTATAAAAAAAGGAGCAGATACTGTGTGTCGCAGTCTGTGTTTGTATAGAGGGCAGCAGCGAGTCATCAGCAGATGAGCACCACTCACTCACTGCACAGTGATATAGATATGCTTTGACACTTCAAGTTTGAAGTTCATCGTGTCATGGATGGCTCTGAGTTAAGAGGGCCACCAACAATGTCAACAGGGACCCAACACAGATTAATCACTTCGCCAAAGAACACGACAAATATTCCACAATTCGAATCAAGAACAGCTGCCAACATAAGTAACTTAGAAGAAGATATCCTCCGAGTAGTGAACCACCTTTAATCACTTAATAAAAGCAAGTCTTCTGATCCAGACAGTATTTCAAATGCGTTCCTTTCAAAGTACGCTGATGCAATAGCTACATACTTAATAATCATATACAACCGCTTGCTTGACAAAAGATCTGTACACAAAGGCTGGAAAGTTGCACAGGTCACACCAATACTTAAGAATGGCAGTAGGAATAATCCACTTTATTACAGCCCCATATCATTAATGTCGATATGCAGCAGGAGTCTGTAACATATATTGTGTTCAAACATTATGAATTAACTCGAAGAAAACAGTCTATTGACACACAGTCAATACGGATTTAGAAAACATATTTCTGTGAAAGACAATTAGCTCTTTTTTCGCACAAAGTGTTGAGTGCTAGTGACAAGGGATTTCAAATTGATCCCATATTTTTAGATATCCCAAAAGTTTTTGACACTGTACTTTACAATCAGCTTGTACTCAAATTGCATGCTTATGGAATATCTTCTCAGTTGCGTTACTGTATTTGTAATTTTCTGTCACATAGATCATAGTCTGTAATAACTGATGGAAAGACTTTGAGTAAAACAGAAGTGATTTCAGGCAATCCTGAAGGTACTGTTATAGGCCCTCCGCTGTTACTTTTCTATATGAACAACTTAGGAACATACTGAGCAGCAGTCTTAGGTTGTTTGCAGATGATGCTGTCATGTATCATGTAGTACAGTCATCAGAAGATTCCAATAGCAAAACAATTTAGAAAATGTGTCAGTATGATGCGAAAATTGGCAACTGACTCTAAATGATGAAAAGTGTGAGGTGATTCACACGAGTGCTAAAAGGAATCCGTTAAACTTCAGTTACACGATAAATCAGTCAAATCTAAAGGCCAGAAATTCAACTAAACACATAGTAATTAACAATTAAGAACAGCTTAAATTGGAAAGAACCTGTAGAAAATATTGTGGGGAAGGCAAACCAAAGACTGTGTTCATTGGCAGAATGCTTATAAGATGCAACACGTCTACTAAAGAGACTGCCTACACTGTGCTTGCCTGCCCTCTTTTGGAGTAGTGCCACATAGTGTGGAGTCCTTCCCAGATAGGATTAACAGAGAACATCGAGGGAGTTCAAGGGAGAGCAGCTAATTTTGTATTATTAAGAAACAGGGGAGAGAATGTCAATGGCAAAATACAGGATTTGTGGGGGATATCATTAAAACAAAAGTGTTGTTCATTGCGGCAGAATATTCTCAGGAAATTTCAGACACCAACTTTCTCCACTGAATGCGAAAATATTTTGTTGACACCAACCTACTTAGGGACAAATGATCATCATAATAAAATAAGGAAAATTGGAGCTCGCAAAAAAGATTTAGGTGTTCATTTTTTCCATGTGCTGTTCAAGATTGCAATACTAGAGAATTACAGTAAAGGTAATTCGATGAACGCACTTCCAGGCACTTAAATGCGATTTGAAGAGTGCCGATGTACATGTAAACATATGGAACTTTGCTATACGGCCTGCAGATGACATGTATAATATTATGTTGGGGGGTCACACATGTAATATTATGTTGGAGGTTTAGACAATTTCTAGTTGTAATCAAGAGGATTTGTCTTTGTGAGAGAGGAAGAACTTAAAATACATGTGGCGAGTAGTGATATACACTGAAGCACCAAGGAAACTGGTGTACGCACGCATATTCAAACACACAGATACGCAAACAGGTCTGTAAAGACAACAAGTGCGTGGTGCAGTTGCTAGATCGGTTACTGCTGCTACAGTGGCAGTTTAAGATTTGAGTGAGTTTGAACGTGGTGTTATAGTCGGCGTACGAGTTATGAGAGACAGCAGCTCCGAGTTAGAAATGAAGTGGGGATTTTCCCATACAACCATTTCACGAGCGTAACGTGAATATCAGGAAACCGGTCAATTATCAAATCTCTATGACATGACTGCAGCCAGAAAAAGATCCTGCAAGAACAGAATGACAATTGAAGAGAATCGTTCAATGCCACATACGTGCAACCCTTCCGCAAATTGCTGAAGATGTCAATGTTGGGCCCTCAACAAGTGTCACTGTGTGAACCATTCGGTAAAACATCATCAATCTGGGGTTTTGGAGCCGAAGGCCCACTGTTGTACCCTTGACGACTACACGACACAAAGCTTTACGCTTCGCCTGGGCCCGTCAATGCCAACATTGGACTGTCGATGACTGGAAACTTGTTGTCTGGCCAGACGAGTCTTGTTTAAAATTGTATCTAGCAGATTGACGTGTAAGGGTATGGAGACAACCTCACAAATCCGTGGACCCCATGTCAGCAGGCGACTGTTCAAGCTGGTGGAGGCTCTATAATGGTGTGGCGCGTGTGCAGTTGGAGCGATGTGGGACCCCTGATACACCTAGATACGACTGACAGGTGACACGTACATAAGCATCCTGTCTCATTACCTGTGTCCATTCACATCAACTGCACATTCCAACAGACTTGGGCAATACTAGCAGGACAATACGACACCCCACATGTCGAGAATTGCTGGTCACCAAACTCCCCAGGCATGAGCACTATTGATCATATCTGGAATGCCTTGCAACGTGCTGTTCAGAAGAGATCTCCACCCCTCTTTACTCTGATGGATTAATGGACAGCCCTACAGGATTCACGGTGTCAGTTCCCTCCAGCACTACTTCAGACATTAGTCGTGTCTACGCCACGTCACATTGTGGCACCTTTGCGTGCTTGTGGGGGCCCTAAAGGATATTAGGCAGGTGTAACAGTTTCTTTGGCTCTTCAGTGTAAATGGTGAGTAGCAACTACCCTTTTCATAATACTGTCATTATTCCATCCTGGATTGTCCATTGTTTGAAAAACAAAGAAGTGGAACTTAAGAACTCAAAATTCATTTCCTAACTCAAAGAATAATCGTGATCTCATATTTCAGTATCATACTGCAAAGGGTCAAAGTCCAGGAGAAGAGACAGTTCGCACATGGCGGTGGGACAGAGTAAATGCACCACCAGAACAATTCGTAAGGGCAACTGTACTTAACCAAACATAATATAATGGATCTGACGTCACGAAATGTGTCACGCACAAGCAGCAGCTGAAGTACTTCACTATTTGGATTTATAACATTATACAACCAATGTGAGACCCAAGTTTCTCCTGGCAAATACATTTTTCAAATAACTTACGGGAATTCAGCCAGGTAATATTTACAGCGACCACCGATGTTTTGTCGACATGTGTCGACAGCCACTTACTATTTATTCAATGACCAGTATTACGAGCAGACAGATGGAGTTGCAATGGGTAGCCCGTTGTCTCCAGTGACTGCAAATTTGTTTATGGAAGACTTTGATGAACACACATTGGAGTCGGCGCATTTGAAACCCACCTGTTTCTTCAGATACATTGATGATACTTTTGTTGTTTGGCCTCATGGTAAGGAGAATTTGAATGCCTTTTTAGAACATCTGAATTCGATCCACCTGAACATTCGTTTTACAATGGAGGTGGAAGAGGATGGTAGCCTTCCGTTTCTTGACGTTTTGCTTAGGAGGAAGGTTGATGGATCATTGGGACATACAGTTTACCAGAAACATGATGTACATTCAGAGTCTGATCCAGTCCCGGAAAGTATCCTGTCACAAGTGGGGCACTTTTGGGGTTCTTCTGTGGGAGGTTCTGGGTTTGGGGGGATGAGAAAGTGACTCTCCAGCAGGGATACGACTTCCTCAAATCCTGCCCTGAAATGACATCCATCCTTCACGAAATTCTCCCCCCTCAACCAAGAGTGTCTTTCCGCCGTCCACCTAACCTTCATAACCTCTCGGTTCATCCCTATGAAATCCCCAAACCACCTTCCCTATCCTCTGGCTCCTACCCTTGTAACCGCCCCCGGTGTAAAACCTCTCCCGTGCACCCTCCCACCACCACCTACTCCAGTCCTGTAACCCGGAAGGTGTACACGATCAAAGGCAGAGCCACGTGTGAAAGCACCCACGTGATTTACCAACTGACCTGCCTACACTGTGACGCATTCTATGAGGGAATGACCAGCAACAAACTGTCCATTCGCATGAACGGACACAGGCAGACAGTGTTTGTTGGTAATGAGGATCACCCTGTGGCTAAACATGCCTTGGTGCACGGCCAGCGCATCTTGGCACAGTGTTACACCGTCCGGGTTATCTGGATACTTCCCACCAACACCAACGTATCTGAACTCCGGAGATGGGAACTTGCTCTTTAATATATCCTCTCTTCCCGTTACCCACCAGGCCTCAATCTCCGCTAATTTCAAGTTGCCGCCACTCATACCTCACCTGTCATTTAACATCATCTTTGCCTCTGTACTTCCGCCTCGACTGACGTCTCTGCCCAAACTCTTTGTCTTTAAATATGTCTGCTTGTGTGTGTGTGTGTGTGTGTGTGTGTGTGTGGGCGCGAGCGCGCGCGAGTGTGTACCCGTCCTTTTTACCCCCTCAGGTAAGTCTTTCCGCTCCCGGGATTGGAATGACTCCTTACCCTCTCCCTTAAAACCCACATCCTTTCGTCTTTCCCTCTCCTTCCCTCTTTCCTGATGAGGCAACAGTTTGTTGTGAAAGCTTGAATCTTGTGTGTATGTTTGTGTTTGTTTGTGAGTCTATCGACCTGCCAGCACTTTTGTTTGGTAAGTCACATCATCTTTGTTTTTAGATATAAAATAGAATTAGTACTAGACAAAGATGCATCAGGAGGTATGAAACATGGAGACTGATACACAACCAATTAAAAGACGAGACAGTTATCAATGTAAATACAGAATACATAAGGAACTTAAGCAATATCAATAAGATAAATAGAAATAAATAAATGCAGGAAAATGGAGGTGTTTGAGGGAACCCACAGTCTGAGAGTGTGGTGGTATGCATTTTAACATTAACATTATAATCAAAGCAGTAGCTGTGTACCAGTTTTCATTAAATAAATGGGCAAAGTAAAATATGAACAGTATTTGATGAGACAACTACAAGGGGTGTTAAACATGTACAGTAATACAAGTACCAGTTAAAAGAAAGCCTTAACTATTGAAACTACAGTCTATGTGGAATACAAAGACAACTTCAACAAACAAAACAACTAATGAATACAGGAAAATGGGAATATGTAGGAAGAGAGAGTGTGGGAAGTAATGAACAACAAAGATGATTATACGAAGTTTAGAAGAGGGGAAGTGTTGAGCTGTGTCTGGTCATTTAGGATGACATCTGGACTGTGAGCAAGATGTTTGTTAATTTCCAGGACTTCCAGCAGGTTGAGTTTACGGCCTTTGTTTGCTAAGTGATGTACACGGGACACTGGCTGGTAGTTGAGACCCTCACTCAGTACATGCTCATCAAATGCAGAGTCTGAATTCTGCAACCTCCAGCTGTGTTATGTTCAGCCAGCCTAGTTGATATGTCTCTGCCTGACTGACCAATGTAAAATCTGTCACAATCAGAACAGGTGATTTTGTATTCCCCACTGTTGGCTAATAACTGGATCTTGTCTTTGCTATTAAAAACACACTGGGCTGTCGTGTTCCTGACATAGTAGGAAAGCCTATACTTGCAGGATTTCAGTGCTTCGGCTACAATCTGTGATACCTGACCTAGAAATGGTAGTGTACACCATTTCTTGCAGACAGTGGATGGGGAAGCAGGTGGGGCATAGAGAAGGACTATAATTTTCCGTTTTTGTTTCCTGTGCAAGATGTGGTCAATAAGAACTGGATTGTAGCCATTGGCTGGGCAATAAATTTTATTGTATCTAACTCTGCTTTAAAAACCATCTATGTACATGGGGATGGATATGAGACGGTGTACCATTGAGTGGAAAGCTGCATGTTTGTGAGCTAAGGGGTGTTGTGAGCAAGAAGGTATTACTGTGTCTGTAGTAGTTGTTTTTCTGTAAATTTTGAAACAATGTGTGTGTGTGTACCGATGTCAATGGTGAGATCTAAGAAGTTTACGGATTTGTTGCCAATCTCCATAGTGAACTGGATATTTTTATGTTGACTGTTTAGATTTTTCAAGAATGTGTTGAGTTGTCTTGTAGTACCAGTCCACATACACAGGACATCATCATCTACATATCTAAACCAGTATTTGATGTTTGCACTCAAAGGTTCTGTTTTTAGAAAATTTTGTTCAAAATGGTCCATAAATATTTCAGCCAACAGTGGACTAAGAGGGGAACCCATAGCTAGGCCCCATCTAGTTGTTTATAAAGAGTCCCTTGGAACTGGAAATAGTTCTGTGTCAGGCATGTCTGTGTGGCCAGTCTCAAGTCATTCAATTCCACAGGATTGACATTAGACTTGTGCATCAGCTCTGTCAGAATATCAATGCATTCTACTACTGGTATGTTAGAAAACAAACTGCTGACATCAAAGGATACTAATTTATCACTGTGCGAGACAGATATACCTTTTAACTTGTTTACTAGGTCCACAGAGTTTGAAATACCATGCTTTGGTTTGAATTTAGTCTTGCTCTTAATTAGGACATCCAGTTTACTGGCTAGTTTGTAAGATGGAGCAGTGAATGATGATACAAATGGACGAATAGGAACATCTTGCTTATGCAGTTTAGGAAGCCCATACATTCTAGGAGGCACTGGGTTCATATTAGTTAACAGTTTTGCTTCAAATTCAGAGACTATGCTTTTTCTTGAAGTGATTGCATATTTAACATCCTCTTTGAACAATTTAGTAGGGTCTTTAGGAAGGATTTGGAAGCATGCGGTATTCAGGAAATCATTAACTGTATCCACACAATCACATTTGTTCAAAAGGACAATACTGTTGCCTTTATCAGATTTTGTGGCAACGATACCTTGGTGTCGTAATTTCTGTTTTAAGGACTTGACTGTGCGAAAGTCAATAGACTGTGGGATGTTACATACGAATTTGGTTTCGTTCTTTAGTGCATTGGCAACTATATATTTTGCAGTGGTGTCTTTCGTTAAGGCATATTCAATATCAACTTTCATAACACCCAGTTGTTTTTCTGATGGAGGGTGGGGAGGAGCATATTTAAAACCTTCCTCAAGCACTTTTTGTTCGTTCGGAGACAGAACCAAGTTCGATAAGTTAATTACGCGTTGTGAAAAAGTCTGTTTAAGTTTCAGGAACTGGCTTTAAATGATTAGTCTACGAATATACTACAACCCCCTACAAATCACTCACACAGGGATCGTAAGGATAAGATCAGAATAATTATTGCACAGACAGAGGCATTCAAACAATCATTCTTCCCGCACTCCATATGTGGATGGAATGTGAAGAAATCCTAATAACTGGTACAATGGGAGATACCCTCCCTCGTGCACTAATACACGCATTGTGCTACTGTAGAATAAAATAACATCCAGATTTTTCGTCTAATCTGGGCTGGTGGCAAATGTCTGATGCAGTGTAGTGAGTAGAATATCGTCTTTACTTTTCCCTGGAACATACAATACCATCAGCGTATTCCTGATAATTCCAAAGATGCTGGAAAACTCTTCTAGGACTGCATAGCAGCATGTCTTTTGGCATTTCACAATGATTAGAGCAGAGTGCTCCAACAAGCATAAGACCTTTTCTCTTTAGCAAGTTCCCAATGACTACAGTGGGGCATCCCCACGAAGGCAATGTTTTGTGTCTCTAGCTACTGACCAATTTCATAGCTGGTGAAAAAGTTATTGGTTGTGATATTTCTTCCACTGCCTCTCAAATGGTCTGTCTCACTGTGAACAACTCTCTTAACCTGCTGGGTATCTCTGACGATGCCTACTTGACGTGTATACAGTTGTGCACTTACTACGTACTACAGCAGGCTATATTTCAACACCATATTTCCCTGGCTTTGATGATATATATAATTTGAAACCACACCATCCCTTAAATGTGCACATCTACTGTAATATTAGCACCTGGTATATTCGACGAAATACAAGATTCAACGAACATCTTTAATATGGCTTGTATAGTCTCTCCTGTATTTTGCAAGATTTGTTTTCTTGTCTTGTGAGTAGCTTTATCAAATTTCAGACATTCTAGAATATTCTCAAACCTCATTCTGCTTACGGTTGTTCAAAACAATGAAAGTCCATGTCCTGGGGACCAGATCCCATGAAGAGGCTTACCACTACCTTTCTGCAACCGTACACAATCAGAAGGCCAAGAAAAGTTACAAATTCATTGTTATCTATCTCTTGCCGTCTTTCAAGGTAAAATTGTTTGGTCTTCAGTTATTCTGCGTGATTATTAGTATTATCACACATAATTCTTCTAATCACTTCAGTAACGAAACATAAAAAAGAATTGTTTCTTGTAATTATTTCTCTTGCCTTAGAATACTTCCAGAGCACTGCTTCTTAACTTTTGGTTGAATTGTACTGCGTATCATTTCACCATTTATGTTTGTAAGTTGCGTTTCTAAAATTGCAAACCAGTCACAATTATTTACAGTGCCAACAACATCATTCTTCTTCCTGTATTCCAATGTAGTCGCACTCTACAACACTTGCATTGCTCTGTAAAATTCCCGATCTTTTCTTTCTATATCTTCTGCAAATTGTTTATCAGTATAGCCTTCACCTTATCTAACAGAATATATAGAAACTGTATATAAACAACAATAACAGCAGAATCGATAACATAAAATACACTAAGAAATAAAAATATTGGAATTCCTGGAAGAGGAATTATATGATCGAACCACATTAAATCATACATTTCAGTATTTAGGATGTATTTACTCACTTAGACATAAAAAGTTTATAGAAGAGTATGTGTCTAACATGAATATGTTATAAATGTCCGCCCCCGGTAGCTGAGTGGTCAGCGCGACAGACTGTCAATCCTAAGGGCCCTGGTTCGATTCCCGGCTGGGTCAGAGATTTTCTCCGCTCAGGGACTGGGTGTTGTGTTGTCCTATTCATCATCATTTCATCCCCACCGACACGCAAGTCGCCGAAGTGCCGTCAAATCGGAAGACTTGCACCAGGCGAACGGTCTACCCGACGGGAGGCCCTCGTCACACGATATTTCATTTCATTTCATGTTATAAATAGAACTCAGTGTGTTAATTAACGATTTTTATTAACACTGGGTCCGAAAAGACCCCAAACAGGGACAAGGGTTAAAACAGTAACTTGACTGCAGTGATACCGAACCTTTGGAAAGAGAAATGTAGTCATCTTTCACATAATCATAGTCTACAAAACTATCTTGTGTATTAATATTATTTTCTTCACAATGCTTAAAATTACAATGATGTCAACATCTGCAGTCACCACAAAACTCCAAAATTCTCAACCAACTGACGCCAATGCTGTGAACAAGGCAGGCAACGTCACTAATTGTTGTACTCAGTTGTTTGTTTGGTTGGGACTAAATCTAACAATCAACCACATTAGTGAGACAAGCAAAGAACTAACAGACCTTAACGTGCAGCAGCTACATACCTCTTTCTTAATGCTCTGCAGGTTACTTGTGGAATGCATGTCATCCGCAAATGCCTCACTCTGTAACAAGCAAATAAGAAAAAAAAACTAATTTTAGATGTTGTGATTCTGTAGGTAATAACAGGGCGATTCAAAATTCCTATTAGGGATTCTGAAGGTTGTTGAGACGACTTAGTTCATGAAGTTCTAAGAAAGAACCCATGTCTGGAAAAGTACCATTTGGATGTGAAATGAGTTTGCAGATTGGGTCACTTTCAAATTTTCCACTTCACAGTATGAACACAACTCTGACCTGTGTGCTGCAGAGTCACGTAGCACGTGCAGTGTTCCGAGTGCTTCTCCTCGGTTCTCTTCTACATGACTAACGACATCCTCTTCAAACTCTCGAGTGCTGTGCGTCCGTGGAGCGCTACAGTCAAGCCATCTAGTTTCAAATGTAGCAATTTCTTGCAGCCATTGTTGTAGTCAGGTGAATGTGTTAACAGGGACTGATGACAGAGCCCATTTCTGTGTTTCCATGCGTACTGTGAAATCGGAGATTTGGAAATGATACTACCTTCAAACTTATTTTATATCCAAACTGTACATTTCTGGACATGGGTTCCCCAAAAGAACTTCACTTACTAAGTTTTCTCTACAATTTCTACAAGCCGGGAATCGGAATTTACACAGGAACAACATGGGTCACTCAATACCAAGTGGTCCAGCACTGGTTGCTTGACCATCTCAAAAAAAAGATTATATTTGCTGGGTGAATTCCCCAATGTTTAGTAGCCACAAAAATATTTTTTTAAACAAATTTATTGTTTATTATTTTGAAATGGTGGCCATATTTGTTCCAGGCCGCATGCATTTTTTTGTATTTTAAAGCATCTACATTTTTTTTACAATTATTCAGTAGTGGATTGTCCTAAGCCTTTCAGATAAAATGCATTTAGTTCAACACACTCTGGGCTACAAATTATCATCATTATCACTTAGCTGAATGTATTCTTGAATATATTTTTAATAGTTCAAAGTTATCAGCCACAAATTAAAAAAACTCAATTTTTGAACAGTAGTTTTCCAAAGAAAGATTAATTTCTCAGCTTTAATATTTTTTCTGCTATTACACTGTATAGTATAGTTACCTTTTATAGAGTATTAATGGTGAGCAGCTTACACTTTTAAAAAAAATACACTATTTCAAAAAAGGATTTTTTTTTAATTTTTCTGTTTTGTGGCCTGCAATATGTTTGTTGGGGGACCAGATAAAAATCTGAAAATTTCACAGTTAATATACTTTATGATATCAAACTTCAGTATAAATTTCAACTTTGAGATTCAATCAGAAGTTATGGAAAAAAGATTACAAACATGAGTCACAAATACGTTTTTTAACATCTGCGATATCTGGTAGGCTAATATATCTGGTAGGCTATCAAATAAAGTATACCAACTGCATAATGTAACACACCACATTACACTAGCTAATGATTATTTATCGAAACAATGCTGTCGTAATTGTTTCAGCAGGCTAACAATTGCATCTGCAAGCCTATGCAAGTCTGATTGTTGTCTTCCCCCTTACACCAACAATTGTCTACTCTCACTTATTTAGCTAGAAGTTCTTGAAGTGCACAGTTGAAAAATGGTGTCTCAGTGTCCTGTTGGTGTTATTATTAATGAAGCGTGTCATATAAATGTGTACAGAGTGTATCCTAAAGACACTACTTTAATCGAATATTACAGTGAAGAAGAAATACTGTTGTTTTGCTTACGAGTCATCCCAGAGGGCAAATCAACATGCAAGTACTATGAAATGAAATACTTTTAAAAAATTCATCACCTTTCTGGTCAGTCTTGCATGGACACTTTTGATAAACGTAAGAAACCTATAACAAAAGGTCTGCGAGAAATAACATTTGATCATTATTCTAAAAATAAAAGCCCTTTTGTCAATCTCATACCAGGAAAATCATTGTGTCAAACATGTTATTCTAAGATATTTGTAATTCACAAGAGAAAGCATAGTGAAACCTCCGGTACAGAATTTTGTGACTTATCAGCAACCATTAAAAAGTAGATACAGCTTGTGGAATCCTTGGTATATCACCTGCTAATAAAATTAGAAAACTAAGCCAAGGTAAAATACCAAGTGCCGCCAATACAAAAATTGAGAAAGTGGCAGTTACAGTCAAAAAGAATTTGGAAGTTTCATTTCAAAAAACAATTTGTACTAAAACAGATGGAAGTTCTAAAATGTCACCAACCAAATGCGATGATTTGATAGAAAAACTAAAAACTAATTGCAGTACTTCAAACAAAGAGGATAAAATTAAGATTATCAGTTTACTGTTGAATTCTTGGAGTTGAGCAAAAGTTACTGATGTATTTAATGTGTCAGAACATCTTGTTAAGTTAACAAGGCAATTAGTAAAAGAACAGGGAATTTTACCAGCATTACAAAAGAAAAGTGAATCTGATTTGATCGATGAAAGTTATTAAGTATTATGACGATGACAATAACAGCTATTTGATGTCTGGCAAAAAAGACTGTGTTTCTGTGAAAGAAAATGGATCTACGATTCAAAGACAAAAAAGGTTAATACTGTGTAATTTAAATGAACTATTCACTGAATTTAAAAAAGAAAATACTAATATTAAAATTGGAAGATCAAAGTTTTGCGAGTTGAGACCAAGATGGTGTATTGTTGCAGGGGCATCTGGCACCCATAATGTTTGTGTTTTTTTTTATTATCAAAACGTAAAGGTGATGATAGATGGGGCCAATCTTAGGGTTGACTATAAAGACATTTTGGAAGTTATGGTATGCAATATTGACAGTTACAATTGTATGATCAAGGGAAAATGTGAAGATTGTCCAGGTAAACAAGCCTTACTTGACACTTTTAAAGACTGCAAAGAAGATGATTTGTTGCCTGACAATATAAAATACAAACACAGGACAGAACTGAAATGGTGACAGTAATAAAATCACGAGAAGAGTTTTTTGAAGTGTTGGTGGCTAACCTTGAAAATCTGAAATGCATCATTTTATTGCAAAAGCTCAAAGTAAATTTTTGAAAGACAAAAAGCAAACCTTGGCAGCTGATGAATGCTTAGTTCTTGCTGACTTTTCGGAAAATTATTCCTTTGTTGTTCAAGACAAAGTATAAGGCACTACTGGGTAAACAAACAGGCCACGGTTCATCCATTTATATTCTACTACAAAGATGAAGATAAACAAATGAACCACAGTTTTTGTGTCATAAGTGACTACCTTGAACACAACACTACAAGAGTGCACTTTTTCAACTAAAATTAACGAACTACATTAAACAGCACCATCCTTCCATAAAAAAACTGATTTACTTTTCAGATGGGGCGGCAAGTCAATATAAAAACCAAAAAAATTTATTAACATATCCTTTCATAAAGAAGACTTTCGGTTTGATGTAGAATGGCACTTTTTCGCTTCTTGCCATGGGAAGAATGCTTGTGATGGTGTCGGGGGTATAACAAAGCGAGCTGTCACAAAAGCAAGTCTGCAGCGGGCCGATGACAATCATACCGTAACACCTCAAGAAATGTTTGAATTCTGTAAAAAACATATCAAAAGAATTACGTATGTTTTTGTACAATTTGAGGAAATACAAGAAGTCTATGACGGTGTCTTGAAGGAAAGGTACAACACTTGTCAGAAGATTAAAGGCAGTCGATCTTTTCGTTGTTTTGTACCCCATTCACCCAACTTACTGAAGTGTAAGATCACATCAACTTCACCTGACAGTGAACTTCATCAGTGTGGAAAACTTGTACAACTGGTTCTTCAAAATAAAAAACATAGTGGCTTATGTTTACGATGAACAGTGGTGGATTGGTGAAGTTGATAATATTGACTGTCAAAACCAAGATGTACATGTTGTATTTTATCACCCTCCAGGACCAAGGACATCTTTTAAACACATTGAGAAGGATCAAGTTTGGATGCCACTTAAAAATGTACTAAGGAAGCTGTCTCCCATGGAATTTGCAACTGTGACTGGGGGAACTTATAATCTAACACCCAAACTGAGTGAACAAATTTTTCAAATGTTCAATGAGCGATGTACTAAAAACAAATAACGTGAGAACTATATAATGTAATTACTAGGCGTATTTTCAATAAAAAAGTAAGTAATCATAGATATGATTAAATTATATACTGTAACTGATGTATTTTATTCCATAAGCCTAGATATCGCAGATGTTAAAAAATGTCTTTTTGACGTGTTTGTAATTTTTTTTCCATAACTTCCAATTCAATCTCAAAGTTGAAATTTATACTGAAGTTTGATATCATAAAGGTCTATTAACTGTGAAATTTTCAGATTTTTTTCTGGTCCCCAAACAAAGATATTGCAGGCCACAAAATGGAAAATTTTTTTTTAAAAAAAAAAATAGATTTTTTAAAATAGGTATTTTTAAAGTGTAAGCTGTTCACCATTGATACTCGATAAAAAGTAACTATGCTATACAGCGTAGTTGCAGAAAAAATATTAAAGCTGAGAAATTAATCTTTCTTCGGAAAACTACTGTTCAAAAATTGAGTTTTTTAATTTGTGGCTGATAACTTTGAACTATTAAAATTATGTTAAAGAATACATTCAGCAGGGGGAGGGAAGTAGGGAGTGGGAAGGCGCACGTGCGTGCACGTCAACATGCACAAATACGCCTAACTGGAAAATACTGGACTGCTGAGATGTCATTCAGAACTGCACTGCCTACATAACATGAAGAACACAAAACGTAAAATTAACTGTTTATTCTAGGATTCTCAAGATTTGTATGTACAACTCTCACAAAACTCATTCATTCATTCATTCCTGATGTTCCCCAGATCCCATCACGGAGGAGAACCCTCTGGGATGTGGAATGAGTCAAGACATACATTAATACAAGACAAAAACATCACAGAAAATTAATCTGGGTACTGTGTTAACAATAAACTATCACTGCGCTGCTTAATGCTATTGACACTTATGTCATCTAAATTTAACCAAGTGAATTAGTAAGAAAGTTACTTGTTTGAAAAAGCTGCTGCCCCTTGGTTATATTATATAGCTGCTGTTACTGTAATAGCTTTATATGTCCTTGATTACAACTAGTGAACTCAGCAATGATTCACAATTACTAAATATATATGGGAACAACATGTAAGTCCTTAGTCTCCAAGTTCCCCCCTTCTCTGTCCGTCACCTTCCCCCACCCCTCTCTTGTCTATTTCTTCCTCCTCCTCTCCCTCCACCCCTTTCACCGTCACTCATTCATCACCTCTTCCCCTCCTTTCCCTGACCTTGATCCTTGTTTAATATCATCACAAATTCAGATTCTCTAGTTGTGTTCTAATCATACAACTTGTGTGTTTTCCACGCAAACTGACCACATGTGAGAAAACAAAACAGCACATTGTTGTGTTTAAAATTTTTGTTCAAAAATATTTACAATAAGAAAGGATATATATGGGGAGAAAAAAATTATCTAACAGTTTAAATGCCCTGCTATAATTGTTAAAGCTGATAGTGAGAAAGAAAACAAACCCGCACATTTTCACAGCACTACACAGCATTTTCCTTCAAGCTGTCAATGTTAAGAGAAAACCTGTAGATTCCAATTAAAAATATATATTATATATATGCCCTTGTGAATCCTTATTAGAGTATCAAGTAAACATCTGAAGTAAATCAGACAAGTACTTTTCAACATTTTGGTAAAACTTTTCTACTTTCTATATTAAATATAAATATTATATACATTACAAAATACAGGGTGAAACGAAATTCGCGCACTCAGGCTTCGCAGCGTGACTCTTCACATGCCAGCGATAAAAAAAAGTCTGTCACAAAATTTTATCTGGTGCGTGCATCCAGCAGAAAAAGGAAGTTAAAGAGTGGCAATCTGGCAACACTATAACTACATGTATTGTAACTAACTCTGTCAACACACAGTAGCTATGCTGTACAGTTGGTGCAGTGGATAGAATCTTGGGTTAGCATGCAGGAAATTGAGGGTTCAATCGTGAGTTCAAGCATATGTTATTTACTTGGTAAATGTAGTCCAAGTGGTACAGTATCTGGTATCTTAAACCTCAACAGCAATTGCAGTGGCTCCTCTGGAAAACATTTGCACTTACTTACAAAAATCATAGAAATGGAAGATTGGTCAGCTTTGAAAGATGCCCTTTTCACGTTGTGGACTCGAATTTATTCGCACCACTTCCTCTACTAGAAGCAAAACCTCTTTTCTTTGTACTCTCCTCTAATAGTCACGTAAATTAGTACCAACTATTATTTTTGCCTCGT
This sequence comes from Schistocerca americana, assembly GCF_021461395.2. Classification (NCBI taxonomy): domain Eukaryota; kingdom Metazoa; phylum Arthropoda; class Insecta; order Orthoptera; family Acrididae; genus Schistocerca; species Schistocerca americana. The sequence goes on along the minus strand of NC_060129.1, from coordinate 199,224,675 downwards.
TCAGGTCCATTACATTTTGTTAGGGCCTTACGTTACCAGTAGAATTAGCAATGTGCTTTGCAACTAAGGTTCAAACTCAGTTACTATTTGTATGTTTTATCAGCATGGTCCCATTAATTGTTTCAACTGTCTATTTCTTATTTGTCTAACCACGTATTTGTTGTGTTCAGAGTTACAGAATGTTGTAAATTTAGGATGCGTGTGACATAAGAAATGGTGTATATTACAATATGAAATGTCAGAATGAAATTATCAAAATAAACATATAAATAAAAATAATATTAAAAAATATAAAAAAAAATAAAAATGCACCCCAACCCAGCATTGAACCCTCGACCTCCTGCATGCTAACCCAAAACTCTATCCATAGCGCCAACTGTACAGCACGATAAAAATGAGCTCTCAGAAGTAATTACCACATGTGTTGTTACAGTGTTGCCAGATTGCCACTCTTTAACGTCCTTTTTCTGCCAGATGTACTCGCCAGACGAAATTTTGTGAGACATTTTTTTATCGCTGTCATGTGAGGAGTCAAACTGCGAAGGTCGAGTGCACGAATTTCGCTTCATCCTGTATAGCACATATCTGTCTGAATATTCATAACAGTAGGATGTAAAACTCAGAAGTAAATTTGTCAAGAATTTTCCCAATTTTTGACAACATGTATCACCTACGTCCATCCGAATGTTCATTAGAGTATCACGCAAAAGCAGATTTTCAACTATGCCTCGAAATTTTTGGGAGCATCACTTCCTTTTTCTATATTAAATACCTATTTCTATATTATGTACATTAAAAATATATATACTACTCCCATCCAATAGTTCATTAGAGTATTGCGCAAAAATCTGAAGTAAACCTGTCGAGAACTTTGAGGTTTCTAGTAATGCTTCCCCTTTATATATTAGATATAGTTTTATTTATTACTAGATGGCCCAGCAATGCTTCAAAATTGATACTGTAATATGTATGGAAATTGGATAGACTTCCTAGCCTTCTTCTCCCTCCATCTCTCTGTCCATCTCATCCTTACCCTCTCTTGATCCATCTCAATCTCCTAACCATTCTCTTTGTCCATCATCTTCTCCACCACCTCTCTATTTCCATTTATTCTTTCCTCTCTCTCTCTCTCTCTCTCTCTCTCTCTCTCTCTCTCTCTCTGATCCTCAGCCTCGTTTAGTGTTATTGCAAATTTGTATTCCATTGTGCTATTCTAATAAGCCAATAAGCATACACAGAACTTTGTTTTCTGTGAAAATAGACAGTAAGGAAGGAAATAAAAAGTACTCATTGTTATGCATACAATTTTTTTTAAATATATATAATAATAAAGAACACACATGAGAGAAACAATCTGTTCGACTGTGAGAAAGACAATAGAAATGCGCATTTTCACAGCAGAACACAGCCAACACCACCTACAAAATCAGTCTTTCCTTCAGATCCCATTCACCAAGTCCCACCTGACCTGGGTTCTGGGCAACTTTTCCATAAATATCCCCATTTTCTAAACACCACCACACCTTTTGCTTCATCCCACTTAATTTCCCTTCAACCCTTCTGCCACAGGCTCCAAAAGCTTGCAAATCTGTGTGTTTTCTCTTGCCACCACTTGCTGTATAGACTTTGTCTCCATCTTTCCTGATGAGGCAACAGTTTGTTGCGAAAGCTTGAATTTTGTGTGTATGTTTGTGTTTATTTGTGTGTCTGTCGACCTGCCAGCACTTTCATTTGGTAAGTCACATCATCTTTGTTTTTAGATATAATTATAAGTATACATATAAACAACATAGGAAAAGATAGATTGCTACTTACTGTGAAGATGACACATTGAGTTCCACAATTGAAAACACACTTACACATAAGATATCACCTTCAGCCTTCATCAGAAAAAGAGAAACACACACTATTCATTCACACAAACATGCACACCTCACATGTACACAACCGCTAACTCCACTGGTCAGGCCACAATGCAACTATCCAACTCCTCTCTTCCCTCACCCATACACTGCTATCTCTCCCCCTTTCCCAACCCCTCCAGACTGCTGCTTCCATGCCACATGATAATTGCATTCCCACCTGAGCTGCCAAAGTTGGCAGACAAGTGTGCGTGAGGTGTGCTTGCCGATGTGAATCAATGGTGTGTGTGTGTGTGTGTGTGTGTGTGTGTGTGTGTGTGTGTGTGTGTGTGTGTGTGTGTGTGTGTCTCTTTCTGGCGAGGCTGAAGCTGAAAGCTTATGTGTAAGTGTCTCAATTGAACCTGTCTGCAGCTTAGCATATTATCTTTACAGTAAGTAGCAATCTATCTTTTCCTACACTGTTTATATTCTATCTGAAGTTTCCATTGTTTGTCAGAGTATACATATAGATGTACAACAGAGGTCATGTAAAGAGAATGGTGGTATGCGTGAATGTGTTGGAGAGGAGGTTCCTGCCTTATTTAATCTGCGCTGCATGACTACCTATGTGAGAACTGGTCATTTATCATTTTGCTCAAGGTGCTGACATCACCCAAAGCAAGAGTCATTTTCTGCAATGTTTATTGTTATCAACATCTTCACATCAAGGAGCATGAAACTTATCCACTGTGATAATATGATACCCTTTAATTGTGAATCAGGTCCAGCAACACTGCTCAACCTGAAAGGACTTGTAAACTGATGATACAAAACACTATGACAACTGGTCAGCCTGAGATTGCGCCATCTAGTGATGTTTTGGGCACATAATGCAGTAAAGATAGTAGAGATAAATGAGGAATCATTCTACCAATGATACATCCAGCAAATGGGAAAATGTACTGACATATGAAACTTGAACATCTGAAAAATGAGTTTAGTGCAAAATTCAAAATAGCTAAGCACAAATGACTAGGCATGTACAGATTCAGAAGTATATGCCACTCGGGGAAAGATAGATACCAGCTATAGGAAAGTTAAAGGGGCCTTTGGAGAAAAGAGAAGCAGCTATATGAACATCAAGAGCTTAGATAGAAAGCCATCACTAGGCAAAGAAGGGAAAGCTGAATGGTGGAAGGAGTATATAGAGGATCTATAGAGCAGAGATGAACTTTAAGGCAATATTACAGAATCAAAAGAGGACACAGATGAAGACGAGATGAGAGAGACGATACTGCGAGCATAATTTGACAGACCATTAAACACCTTAGTCAAAACAAGGCCCATGGAGTAGACAACATTCCTTCAGAACTACTGCTAGCCTTGAGCCTTGGGAGAATCACAACATTTTGTGTGTGTGTGTGTGTGTGTGTGTGTGTGTGTGTGTGTGTGTGTGTGTGTGCGTGCTTTCTCTTTAGAAAAAGGCCTTTTGCCAGAAATTCACATGTGTGTCAGCCTTTTGGTCTGTCCATCTGCAACTTAACATCTCCTATATGTATTGAGTAGTAATCCAGTAGTATTCCATCATTTTCATATCATAGTAATTATTCCATCATTGATTTTCTATGGTTACAAAACACTAACACGAATTTGTAACAGAAGAATAGAAAAAACTGGTAGAAGCCAACCTCAGGAAAGATCAATCTGGATTCTGGAGAAAAGCCTGAGCACACGAGGCAGTACTGACACTACGACTTCTCTTAGATGGCAGTGTTAAGCAAGGGAAACCCACACGTACAGAGAAAGCATTTGACAATGTTGTCTGGAATACTCTCTTTGAAATTCTGAAGGTAGCAGGGGTAAAATAAAGGGAACCAAAAGCTGTTTACAACTTGTACAGAATTCAGGTGGAAGATGTACGAGTTGAGGAGCATGAAAGGGCAGTAGTGGTTGAGAAGGGAATGAGACAGGGTTGTAGTCTACTCCTAATGTCATTCAATCTGTACACTGAGTTGGCAGTAATGGAAACCAAAGGAAATTTTGGCGGAGGGATTATAGTTAAGGGAGAAGAAATAAAAACTTTGAGGTTTGCTGACGACATTGTAGTTCTGTCAGAAACAGCAAAGGGTTTCGAAGAGCAGTTAAACGGATTAAACATTGTCTTGAAAGGGAGATACGAGGTCCGTTCAAAAAATTCAGGTACATTCGTAATTTAGTGCCAATGATGTGTTGGAGTGAAATGCACTTGGCATCCCTGCATGCGCCTGTTTTTAATATCTAACTGCTGGAAGTTTCATTGTTCCACATCTGTTAAGTTATTGTTCAGTGCTGTACTGAGTAGGATACTGCGTCACATATTTTGTGAATTTCAAGATGGAAGAGTTAGAGGAGCAAAGCGTCTGCATTAAATTTCGCATGAAACTCAAGACAACCTTTACAGAGACATAGCAATGAAGCAGGAAGCCTACGGCAATGAGTGTTTAAGTCGTACTCGGTATTATAAATGGTTGATACGGTTTAAAAATGGCAGGGCAAACGTTAAAGATTATCCTCGTTCAGGATTGACAATGTTGACTGGAATACTCTCTTTCAAATTCTGAAGGTGGCAGGGGTAAAATACAGGGAGTGAAAGGCTATTTACAATTTGTACAGAAACCAGATGGCAGTTATAAGAGTTGAGGGGCACGAAAGGGAAGCAGTGGTTGGGAAGGGAGTGAGACAGGATTGTAACCTATCCCCAATGCTATTCAATCTGTATATTGAACAAGCAGTAAAGGAAACAAAAGAAAAATTCGGAATAGGTATTAAAATCCATGGAGAAGAAATAAAAACTTTGAGGTTCGCCGATGACATTGTGATTCTGTCAGAGACAGCAAAGGACTTGGAAGAGCAGTTGAACGGAATGGATAGCGTCTTGAAAGGAGGATATAAGATGAACATCAACAAAAGCAAAACGAGGATAATGGAATGTAGTCAAATTAATTCGGGTGATGCTGAGGGAATTAGATTAGGAAATGAGACACTTGAAAGTAGTAAAGGAGTTTTGCTATTTGGGGAGCAAAATAACTGATGATGGTCGAAGTAGAGAGGGTACAAAATGTACACTGGCAACGGCAAGGAAAGCGTTTCTGAAGAAGAGAAATTTGTTAACATCGAGTATAGATTTAAGTGTCAGGAAGCCGTTTCTGAAAGTATTTTGGAGTGTAGCCATGTATGGAAGTGAAACGTGGACGATAAATGGTTGGACAAGAAGAGAATAGAAGCTTTCGAAATGTGGTGCTACAGAAGAATGCTGAAGACTACATGGGTATATTACATTACTAATGAGGAGGTATTTAATAGAAATGAAAGCAAGAGAAATTTGTGGCACAACTTGACTAGAAGAAGTTATCGGTTGTTACAACACGTTATGAGGCATCAGGGGATCACGAATTTAGTATTGGTGGGCAGCATGGAGGTAAAAATCGTAGAGGGAGACCAAGAGGTGAATACACTGAGCAGATTCAGAAGGATGTAGGCTGCAGTAGGTATTGGGAGACGAAGAAGCTTGCACAGGATAGAGTAGCATGGAGAGCTGCATCAAACCAGTCTCTGTACTGAAGACCACAACAACAACAACAACAACAACAAGAGTTTAACTGAAATGGGGGTACTATATGCTACAGTACTTAAAAGAAAGAAAGTGTGCTGTTTTGAGCGTCTTTTTGCGCGTGTCAACTTTGAGTAGTCAGATAGTCAGACCGTAATTAAGAGAAAAATTTCCTTTGCGCTGTTTAAAGATACAGCCTTTTTTATTAGCAAGCGAATCATCGTTATTTTCTGATTAACTGCTTCATCTCTATAATTTCAAATGAAAGACGCTGCGATCAAGCTTACCGTTGACGCTGCGCAGGAGAAAGAACGGATGGAACGCTCAACTTTTGTTGGTGAGGCCTGTGTCCCAATCGCTTCATGTGACAACGTACTGGCTGCTACTGACTCGGCTAGCTGCTGCTAAAAGCTAGCGACGACTGGAACTGAGGATGGTGGATTCCAGTAGCCGCGTATGGTGGTCATGTGACTAGCTGCCCTAGCACAGCGCTGTTGTCACCTCTTGCCACAGCTCCCTCGTTATCAGAAATGGCGTTCGACTTAGTCTGTCCATCTGTTTTATTTTGTATTTGGTTTGTGGTTCTTTGTCGCCGTGATGGAGAAGCAGGAAGAAAATGCGTGTAAGTGGTCAGGCAACGACGTGTTGAAATTTCTGGATGTTCTATCAGAAATGTGAATTACTGTGGCACACAAGTAAGAATATTTAGAAGAAGAAGAAGAATACGTCGAAAAACAGTTTTAGAATGTTACATGTACGACAGAATGAAATTGGATTGAACACTCCTTCTAGCGAACATCTCAGGGGGGAAAAAAGAAAACGAACATTAAGGACGCACGCAGAAATGAATGTAAGCGAATATATCCCTGAAAGATGGCAAGGGAGCCGAAAATGTGCATAACCCCAAGTTTATTTGGTTCAATGAAGTGGATCCAGCACAAGCCGAACGAATCAATCGTTTCCGAACAATACAGATTGCTTTGTGGACATTACAAACGAGGAATGAGGCCTGTACGACACTCCACTACGTAGTAACTACTCGGTGTGGCCAGCCAGTATAGCGGCTACATGATGCGGCCAACACTCGCCGTGAGTAATACCGGCGACAAAAATCGCCTTTAGGTCGTGTCACATCACTAATGAAAACTCCTCGTATTTGTCTGATGGGTTTGTAAAGCAACTGCTTCAGTAGTCGCGATATATGCGAGGCTGTGGTAGAGGCCGTGGAGCGTAGTTGTCACACATGCGCGCTGCCGCCGTTGCAAAGCGCCTATCCACCTGCGAACAATGGCAACCTTGTATGTCGCATTCCAATGCCGCACTGCCGAGTTCGGGTGATGATCGTGTGCTCAGCCGCCACTTTCGTCATGCTTGGCCTCCCAGGTCCCCAGACCTCAGTCCCTGCGATTATTGGCTTTGGGGTTACCTGAAGTCGCAAGTGTATCGTCACCGACCGACATCTCTAGGGATGCTGAAAGACAACATCCGACGCCAATGCCTCACCATAACTCCGGACTTGCTTTACAGTGCTGTTCACAACATTATTCCTGGACTAAAGCTATTGTTGAGGAATGATGGTGGACATATTGAGCATTTCCTGTAAAGAACATCATCTTTGCTTTGTCTTACTTTGTTATGCTAATTATTGCTATTCTGATCAGATGAAGCGCCATCTGTCTGACATTTTTTGAACTGTTGTATTTTTTTTGTTCTAATAAAACTCCATGTCATTCCATGCATGTGTGTCAATTTGTACCTCTCTATATCTACATTATTCCGTGATTTATTCGGTTTTATACTGACTTTTTGATCACCCGGTATTATGCACCGAAAAGAGTAGGCGAAGTTGTTTCCTGTCACATTAAACAACGTTTCTCCATTTGCCTAGCACTTTTATTAATTTTTATAAAGTGTCAAATACAGAGCGAATACTGACGACGGATAACACCGAAATTTAGAGTGAGTTTCTGCTTCAGCCGCACTGTTGGCAGCGGGAGTGTCTCGTGCCCTAAAACGCTTAGCTGCGTTGACGCTTTTGACCGGAAACCGGTATCACGTGACTAGTTGCAATGGCAGGAGGAAAGCTGGCGCGGAATCCTACGCTCGAGTGGAATACGGTCGTATACCCGTAGCTTTAAAATTTGTATACTTTTCCTCATTTAGGTCTTTAAGGGAAGTTAAGAACGGAATTTTTCACATTTTCGGATTTTTATCTCATTATAAAATTTGAAATTTTCCGTATAAAATTTTATATATATCACTTATAAACTCACGCCGCGCGGGATTAGCCGAGCGGTCTCAGGCGCTGCAGTCATGGACTCTGCGGCTGGTCCCGGCGGAGGTTCGAGTCATCCCTCGGGCATGGGTGTGTGTGTTTGTCCTTAGGATAATTTAAGTTAAGTAGTGTGTAAGCTTAGGGACTGATGACCTTAGCAGTTAAGTCCCATAAGATTTCACACACATTTGAACATTTTTATAAACTCAAATGGGGAATTTTTTTTTTTTTAAATATAATCTACGTTGGTTGAAAATGTTAAAATTTTTACGCGCATTACTTCAAGGTCTAATGAAATCGGTAATTTTTTATATATAAAGCTGTGGATCGCTGCATTATAAAGGTTAACAGTGTCGGTCATGTCCAGAAGAGGATGGGCACCAGATTGAGGAAGTTCAAACAAAGTTTGAGGGACAAGAAACTTTCTGATGGTAAAACCATAAGAGGCAGGCTGACAGACAAAATTATGAATTATTATGCGATGGCCATTATAAATAATACTGAGGATTTGTTGAAAATGAAGCTACCTTCTTCCCCATACTGTCAACTGATGAAGAACCAGTACACCACCTTTGCCCTCTTGGACCTGATTCATCGTGAAATTACAGCAATGCCCAGTACTCAAACAGTTTGTACAGCCATAAACATTCCATGCCAGCAGCAGTCATGCATATCGTAAAACTTGTCAAATCCTGAATTATTGAAGGAGTCCCTACACGATCAATCTCAAAATCACAATGAGTCGTTCAATAACTTTATATGGACTCACTCACCAAAAAATGTTTTTGTTGGAATGACGACACTAAAGTGGGGGTTCAGTGATGCTGTTATTGCTTTTAATTAGGGCAACATTGGTAGGGTGAAAGTGCTACCGCATATGGGAATTAATCCTGGAGCAAACTGCATCAGAGAACTTGAACAGATGGGGAAGGTTTGCATTGATAAAGCATTGTATGCTGCACAGTTGGTCACTAAGGTGTCCAGAAAGAAGAAAAATCTTGGAAAATGATCAAGAGGATGATATACAGTACAGTACAGTGCGCTTCCGAGTGACCAAAAATAAAAAATTAAGCATATATTAATTGAGTTACAGTCTTTTGAAACTTCATAAGCCATTCCTGAAAACGTACATTTTCTGTTGCATTTTTCCTTAAATCTCAGAAACCGCTTCGAATAGAGTATTCAAAGTTTCAGGGGGTAATAACATACATATCCTGAGTCTACCGAACTAATAGAAGACCATAATGTTATGTATGATTAAAATTATTTAGGATAACATACAAGAAGTACACAACATTTTAACTGTGTGATTGAAAGATTGTATTTCCAAAAGCCGTGGCTGAAATGCAATTATTGTAGTTCAGTAGACTCAGATCATACAGTTTAATGCCCTGTAAAAGTTTCATGTTAATGGCTACAGTGGTTCCTGAAATACACGGAAGCCAAGTCACTAAATTTAACATTGTCGGGACAGGGCGTTTCAACTCCCCTTAAGTTATCTGTAGGCATGAAACGAATTAGTGTGTATACTAAACTGACTGACTGCTATTAAAGGGAAAAATATGGTGCCAATTAACGTTTCAGTTCTGCTTAAGAATTTTCGCTTGACAGAAAAGGAGCTTGTGATTGCTATTTTTGTAACACATATGCGTGACCCCGTTGTTGCGGTGTAGACTAATGATTAAAGATTAGTAAACATTTGTTGTAACATATGTGGTTAAGTTAATTATCATTGTGTATTAAATACGGAGAAATTTATTACGGTATTGAAGCTTTTCCCGCAAAATAAACACAAGATCATACCACATGCTGCTGGCACTTTCCGTATTACTCCAAATACATTTATACAAAAGTTGTAAATGTAATTATTACCCTACACCTACAAATTACTTTAGTGTTGCATGACTGCCTGGACACTCAAATTTTATAAACACTTCTCTTTTAACGCTTGGTGTAGGACACGAAACTCTCATATTTTTCTAGATGTCTGTATCACTGGTAAACGTAGTTCACTGACATTCATCTCAGCGAAGCCAAAACTATTTAGATTTATTCGGTCTAAGAGTGAAATCAAGATTACTACCACATGTGGGATCATGTCCGAGTACGTCGCGTCTTTGTGATGACGACTGTAGTGGTACATGTTGCTATAAACTGCATACCAACATCTCTCACTTTCCTTCTGCTACACCGATGAAAGACTTGCGGGTGAAAAATGTGACTAATTAGTAGCAGCGTAAAGAGCATTTACTGTTCCGGGGTTTGTTGCAATTTATATGCAGATATGACAAAAGAAAGAAAAAAAAATGGGTCGTTTGCACTTTGCATGCTTTGGGGTTGCTGTGAACTCCAAAGAAGCCGGCCGGGGTGGCCGAGCGGTTCTAGGCGCTACATCTGGAACCGTCCTGGTGCTACAGACGCAGGTTCGAATCCTGTCTCGGGCATGGATGTGTGTGCTGTCCTTAGGTTAGTTAGGTCTAACTAGTTCTAAGTTCTAGGGGCCTCATGACCTCAACAGTTAAGTCCCGTAGTGCTCAGAGCCATTTGAAACATTTGAACTCCAAAGAAGAAAAGAGGCCTGGCGACATTGGTCGAGCACTAAAGAAAAATGGATGTTTTTAAATTGACCGTGTACCATGCTATGTCGGTTTAAATACGGACTTACTGTTTTCGTCAAGCATTGAAGCATCATGTATGAACATGTTTGAAAAGAAGCTTTTTGAGACATATTTTCATTAATTATCAGTTGCTGTCAGTTGAGAACTTACTTTAAAGACAGAAGAATTACGGAAACGGTGTTTCGCGATTACGTAGTGAGTTGTTTAAATGTAGAAGCGCTCTTATAGCCCTCGACCCTCCGCAGTCGGAAATACGTCGCACTGCATAGCAGGGCCATGACATGAAGAGAGAGAAAATAAGATGGCGAACGGAAAATGCGGAAAAAAGTCAGCTGCTGTAACAGCGAACGAGTAAAAACCTGGCAAAAAAGAGGAACACCTCATGAACGTCCGGGAAAGATGCTGACGAGAAGAAATAAGAGAACAAGAAATCTAAACTAAAATTTCACAGACAAGGGAAAGATGTACTTCGTTGCCTATGCTGACAGAAGTAAACAAGCCACCGAGAACTGCATCCTAAGCACATATCTAACGGTACAAACTGCAGCAACAGTATTCAATCTAAAACGATTGTGACTTTAATTAAATCCAAATAAATAACTTCTATTATCACGGTCTTTAACAAAAGGAACACCAGTTAGCCATAGTAACCACGTCAACAACGAATATTATTCACTTGATGCTGTACGTTCTAGGCATGTAAATCACTCGAAAGTAAGTCGACCACTAAGATTTCCGGCGAGCGGTTTCGACTACGAGTTCCTGACGGCTGACGACGTTAAAACTCCATCACTTCGCAGTCGGCGCGATCGGCTATACAACTGTCTGAGACTGCGCTACACACACGGCGTCATCCGCAGGTCACTACAGCAGCTGGTACGGCAAATAAGGTGACCTTTAAAGTGCACACACAATGTGTGTGCAATTATTTAATCTGAAATAGCTAGCCGGCCAGAGTGACCGAGCGGTTCTAGGGGCTACCGTTTGGAACCGCGCGACCGCTACGGTCGCAGGTTCGAATCCTGCCTCGGGCATGGATGTGTGTGGTGTCGTTAGGTTAGTTAGGTTTAAGTAGTTCTGAGTTCTAGGGGACTGATGACCACAGCAGTTAAGTCCCATAGCGCTCAGAGCCATTTCAACCATTTTTGAAATAACAGACTTAACAAAGCTGAATAACATTGGGCGATGGTGTAAATACGCTGATAAACAACGAACGTTTTTAGTGTAATATAGGGTGTCCATTTCATTTTCATTGAAAAACGGAACATTTTAAATAAATTAGAGAAAAACCTGGGACAATGAAGAAAAAAAACGGGACATAAATACTGTATAGACTAATTTAAAACACATACAAGTTTACCTTTACAAGGTGCACTCAGATGACACCAAATCACTTTTTACAATTATTCTGCCACACTATCACCGTACTCACATTTATGTACTTTATCAAGAAGTGCATTTTCGTTAGAAATTGTATCATAAAAGTCAATACACCATTAAAGTGTGTTTTGACAATGAGCAAGGCCCTCACTGTTTCAACTTTCATTCTGTTTTTTCCATCTGACCACAAAAAGTTCACTAACGAAAACACACGTTCCACAGCAGCATTTGACCCAGGAATTGCCAGACAAAACTCCACCAAGTGAGTCATGTTTTTACTTTTGAAATAAGCGAATCTTTTACACCAGGTTGCACTAACACTTTGTCTCCTCCTTCACTTTTTATGAAGTTCTGTGCACAGGAAAATTCATCAAACAGTTCGTCTTCATCAAAAGGAAAATTTGGTACAATACTTTTAACAAAAACACAACAGTCCTGAATATCCTTTCACTGCAGCTGCTTCTTTTCAGTATTAACCCAGTCAAATGCTTTAAAAGGTGTGAGAAATGGTAAACACCATTCTTTAATATACTCAGTGCAAGAGTCATAGAAGATGTCAGTAGAAATATGAAATTGTTCACCAGTAGCTGCACCCTCTTCTTCCAGCTTCCTTAGAGTCTCATTTACAAAGGATGTGAGAAATCTTTCAGATTTTCTACATTGTAATTTGCCCAATAATTTGTATACTTCTTGATAAACTTCCACTATTGTGATTTCTTGTTTCTCAATCCATTTAATTGTTGTGGAGAAAGATTTTAGTTGGCTAACAAAAAAATGTAGAAGACCAATAGACGCAGGGTTATCAAAGAATTGTTTAAGGATAACAGGACACTTATCAAGGGAAATGAAATATGATTTCAAAGCAGGAAATATCTCTACAATTCTTTCCAATGCTGGTAGCAGAGATAGCCACCTTGTCTTTCTGTGCCCAAGTACAGTTTTGTATTCTGTTTCAGTAAACTTACAGAATGACTTCAGAGATTCAACCATTACTGTATATATGTGGAAATTCTGGTAGATTTTGTTTACTATTAATTGGCAGTCGATGAGTAGGCAATCTAAGCCAGTTTGTAAGGAATTGAGCACCACATGTGCTGGATAGCCAACACCTACTATATTATTCACTGCGTTCTGTTGCAGTTTATAGAACAAATTGTTTTTTTCCTTTCCTCTGCTTACCACCAAAATTGGTGTTGTCTGCAGAAACTGCAATCACCTTTCCGTCAAGCTCATATTTCTTTAAGACCTCCAGCACATATTTCTGAAATGAATCTGAAGTTTCTCCAGTTAAATTAACCAATTCGAGCACTTTCACCGTGATGCCATTTTCAGGGTGAAAATATCTTATAAGGAGAGGAACCAACTTCAAATCCAGATGATTCGATGTATCAGCCATTACAGAAATGAATCGAGCACTTTTCAGTTCATTTAAAACCTGCTGAGCTGCATACGGTGCAATAACATGTGAAATGATTGCATTACATTTTTTGTGTCCACATGTGAATTTAGGACTGAAAAGTTTTTTAACAACTGATGTAGTACAGTCCATTGACTTGAAGCTATGGTTACGCATTGCACTGCGGTATGCAAACGTAGCTTCTTGTGCTGCCAACTGCCTATCCATTTCTGTTACTGATTTTAAGTTTACATAGTAGTCACTCACGCAATTATTTGCTCTTTTCGTTTGATCACTCATGCGATGTTTCTTCATCTTAATGTGATTCACAATGTCAGACCTTCCACCATGACCAATAGCAAATTTTGATCTGCACAACGTACGTTCTACAGTTTCGCCACTACCAGTGATGAAAGGAAACTAGCTTTTTATATTGCTGTTAAAATAACTTTCGTTTCGGCATAATGAAATAGTGATTGCACAGTGCAAAACATTAACAGTGTGGTGAAGATAGCCAGAGAGCAAGTATCAGTGGTGTAGAGTATCTCTGGACCGAAAGGACGGATTCAGTGGATCGATTTAGAAGAGAAGAATCTTCGTTGTTATTCGTAACCTATAGCCCGTTTGAAATTAACTTGCGATTGTTGACATTTCGGTACATGTTTCGGGTATGCTGAAAGTCATCACACGCTTCCTAGCGTAAATAATTGAGCAGTTAATAGCAAGTCAAACAACCAGTAGCGTAAAATACCCTAGCGAAGCGGAATCATAAAAAAACGGGACATTTGAGCGTCCCCAAAAAAACTTTCGGGACAGCGGGACATTTTGGTAAAAAAATGGGACTGTCCCGGGAAAAACGGGACGAATGGACACCCTAGTGTAATATAAGCTTTAGGTTGTACAGTAATTTAGATTACATGAGCGTTACAACCAGACATAACGATAGTACGGTCTTAGCGAAAATTCTCGATAAACTTACAGCATTAGAAAAGCTAGACGTTCAAGCAAATTAACCAGAAGAGATGTCTAATAAAATGGAGCATTAAATGAACTATCTAAAATCAGCAGAAGTCAAGCAGATAAACTAGATGAACTATCACAAAATAATAACAAAATTTACGATTTGGCCACAAAAAGAGATAAATTTCCAAATTAGAGGAAACCTCAGCTAATTTACCTAAGGAGTTTGAAACGAAAATTGTTGAGTATTGTCATATAGTTAGAGAAGCGAAAATACAGTTTAAAAATGTGAATGATGGCAGAGAAATCATCTTCAAGCAAATTTGAAACTATATTCAATCAAATCTGAGACCCGAGATAAGATAGATATATTAAACTAAATACGAAACTTATCGAAATTTCTATCGACCCAAATACTTCAACTTATTCGGAGAAGTGTCTGGAAAAAATAGAATGGCAGAAAGTACACGAAAAAGTAGATACAACAACGCTCTCTCTAATTCTCTAGACGAAACTATTAACAATAAAAGTGGGTTACAGGAATTATGGAAAGAATTAGACGACACTAAATAGGATCTCAGAAGCAAATAGCTGCATCTAACATAGGATTATCGCCTCTGACTCACCCAACTCTTGTTTACTTTTGGAATAAGGCATCTTTTCAGCATGCAATGGTAATACAATAATGTGACAAATCACTGAAAAGGGTGGCCTCCATGATTCAGTCACACACAATATTAAATTTTCCTTTGAGAGATTTCTTTTTGCGCTGGAATACTGTCAGTGTATTGCGTAGCAGGGTGATTTCATCTCAAACCATGCAGGTCATAAATTTCTCTGCAAAAAATACATATTAGATCTCTACAGCATAAGTGTTAAGAAGTAAAGTATTTTCAATTTATATTAATTTTTCTAAATGATAGGGCCCCTTGAAACATTTATATTTTGTAAATAACTCTTAAAACAAAAGAGAAAAAAATTAATAAACCAAAAGTAATGGAGATCTAGCGGATGTTTTGAATTAAATATCCCACTCAGTGTGCTGAAATTTAGATGACAGCCCCACACTTATGTGCTTTCTTTAACTTGGAAATTTAAAGATTTACGATAATTTTTCTACTTAATTTTTTTTCGTAATTTAGAAGGTCACAGGACACTATCTTTTCTATCATATTTCCAGACAGGGGTGATTTTAGAAGTCGGTCAAGGGGGTGGTTGTTGTTTTCACCTGACCAAAAGTCTTGTTCCTCCTGCCACCGAACTTCACTAATTCCCAGTATATCTAACTTCAACCTATCCATTTCCCTTTTTAAATTGTCTAGCCTACCTGCCCGGTTAAGGGATCTGACATTCCACGCTCCGATCCGCAGAACGCCAGTTTTCTTTCTCCTGATAACGGTCAAGGGGGGGGGGGGGGGGGGGGGTTAATGGAATCTCGGTACACAAAAGGGGTGTTGGTGTCCTCCACTGAATAATTAGTAAAGTTTGGTATTGCTAAAAGTATAGTTTGGTAACCGTTTTGGAGTTCAGGTTAAAACAAAAAAACAAACAACCAACTTATTTTTAACATGGGAGATTTTATAAATTACATAAACCATAAAACATGTCAACTTATTTGTAGCAAGTTTTCATTAATTTTCTGGATACATAAGATGACGTGAATGTAAAAACTTGAACTCGACATGAAAAAAAAAAATTCTGTAACAAAATTCACGGGATATTTCCGTCTTCTGCCCAATTAGTCTCTCTTTCCTTGCGCTGAATATCTCAATGACATTTTCAATGTCCATATCTTTCTTTAATGTTATTTGCAAGAGCCAATCCATTTAGTCTCACCTGCCCCCTTTGTGTTACACAAATAAGTCTTTTCTTTATTCGTCTCAAAGTGAAGGAGCTTTTCTCAAGAGTGCTTGTGGTGACAGGAATATATATATATATATATATATATATATATATATATATATATATATATAGAGGAAAACTGCTTGGCACAGTTCTTTAAAGCTTAAGTTTCTGTTTCACATCTTTTACTTTCGTCAACCTACTTTTTCTTCCATAGTTTCATCTCTCCTTTCATTAAAAGCGAAGAACTCTCCAAAAACTGTTCATATTTCGCGGATGCCTGGGTCACTCCCCGTATTTTAAACAGCGTGCAGGAATAAGCCCTTCAAGTGGTAGTAAGTTGCGAAAATCTTGGGCGTTGCCAGTGCTACAACGGTGTGTGCGCGCCCGAGAAAATTATACGATTTGACCCAAATGTCCGCCGATTTCGAAGTTTTTGTCAGGGGTAGGCATACCCGGCATGTTTAGCTTTCATGATTATTGTGGGTGGTACATTAATATACATCCAATGTATGTTAATAAATAATAAGACGCCCATTTTAAGTCAAATGAAATTTATTGGTTTAGACAGTAAACCATTTGCTGCTATTATTCTTTTGTTAAAATGTGTTTGAAATACATTGCAACCTACATTGCTACATAATTATGAAAAAAATGATTGAATCTGATTCGCTGATTTCTGAAGTCATTTTATCAAGTGTAATTACCAGATACTACTGATGCAGTTATAAGCTGTATCTTCTCTGCTCAAGGTATCTGTATTACGTATATGTATTTTAACTGAAACTATAAAAAAATTATATTTTTTAACTGAAACTATAAAAAAATTATATTTTTAACTGAAACTATAAAAAAATTATATTTTTAACTGAAACTATAAAAAAATTGCATTTTTACAAGATTTTACCAATTATTTATGTGAAACCCCCATCCAAAAACTTTTTAGAACTACACAAAATATTGTTTGGTTAATATGTTCGTAGTCAGTGCTACACAGTGGGTAACATTTTTCTGTATAAAATGTTTTCATTACACTTCTATTTATAACAAACGAGTGAGACTTTTCACTTAAACCATTCTGCATCTATTCCTGGGTGTGAAGTGTTGATGGACTGAACGTGTTTCTGCTGTAGTGCCAACTATATCCTCACTTAAATGTCCAGAAAAGGGAAGAAGCATAAGAAGATGAAGAGTCTGTAAACAGAAAAGTGGAAGAAATTGAAACAAGTTTTACACAAGCAACATCTTCAAACCTTTGCGAAGTGTATAACGTAGATGGACCTGGAGAAGAACCTCATACAGTGATATGTGCACGAAATGAGATGTGCAGTTTCAAAACTTAAATACTGCTATCTCTGCAGCTATCTCCACTTGAGAATGTACAGTTACTGACACTGATACCAGGTAGGTACTCAAAGCAGCACATACAGGAATACATACCCAGTTCGTTACACTATTTGATTTCAAAAACTCTTAAAATAAAGAATGAGTGGTATTTGGGCATGCCCAGATTCTTACAGTGCGCATCTGTTGCAAAATGATATACTTACTGTTGCTATAGAATATTACCTATGTGATGACAAAGATTGGACCAGGCAAAGTCCTAACCAGACTGATGTTATCTGTTAGAGAAAATGGTGAAAAAGTTAAAAAGATATGAGACAAGATCTCCTAATGAAAAAGCATGACTTGAATTTAAAAATTGGTCTCTCAAAATTGTACTCCTTACAACCGAAACAGGTAAAATGCCAGCCACTGAAGGAAGTATGCACATGTATTTACTGAACTAATTCGAAACTTGTTTGTTTCACCATAAGCAATGTCAAACAAAAAGAGTACAAAGAGGTTTGCTTTTGTGTATGAAAGAGCCGCATGATAAATGTTGGTTGCAGGAGTGCAATGTGTCGTGGTGCTGAAGTGATAAAGCATTACACCTTCAGGAAACTGACAAAGACGTACCCAATGTATTGTGAGTTGGTGAAGAAGACAGTAGAGCCAAAGAGGTTAGGCATCGCGTCACGAAAGGATAGCTCACCACCACATCAGGAAGATTCACAGACAGGCCATAGCAGAGGTAAAACCAGCCACATCCCAGAATACTGACATGTTAGTTCCTCATTCTTACTTTGCTGAGAATTGGTCTGTTGCTCTGCAGAACCAAATTACCACTGGCACACATCACAAGTATCAATATTCACACATCACTCCCTTCCTTGGAACATCACTCTGTTTTGCTATTGTCAGTGATGATCTCATTCATGACAGTGTACATGCATGCTACGCTGTCAGCATAACAACTGTGGCGGATGGTGCAGCATCTCATTTTAAAACCGGTTTGAGCTTATTAGCGTGGTCAATACTGTAGTACAGGAACTAAGACAAAAGAATGGATATTTTCAGCAACAAGTCAAGGAAAAAGGTCTCTGTAAACATCTTGAACCATGATTTAAACTCCAGTATTATGATGTTAATGCTAGAGAGAGAGAGAGAGAGAGAGAGAGAGAGAGAGAGAGAGAGAGAGAGAGAAGTGGTTTGCTATGAAGCCTGTGGTAGGAATTCAATCAAGTCACTACCAGGTTGCATCCCAGAGTGGCACATACATTGCAAGAACGGTTCTCCACAAAATGCAGCCTGTTACGGTGTGTGAAATGCGGAGACCACAGTATACAGTATACAGTAGAAGGCTTTGTAGTGAGCAACTTCATTTCCTGTGTGTAGGAGAACTGGTGGTGGGTACGACAGATAAGTATCTCTCACAAGCTGCAGAATATAACTGTCCCATTTATGACACCTCATGGTCCAGCTAATGCTTTTAAATGGCCATCATCAAAAGATAAATGTGCAGTCCCATTTCCCAAGTACTGCTCTTGTTGGATCATCCTTTGTGTGTGTGTGTGTGTGTGTGTGTGTGTGTGTGTGTGTGTGTGTGTGTGTGTGTGTGTGTGTAAAATCATGACAGAAGACAATAATTGGTGAATAACATCAATAAAAATGGGTATAAATATTCTAAGTCTCATGCTGTAATTATTCTGATTCAGAAATGCCAGTTTTGCATGTAATTTATTTAAAATCAGCGATCAGTTTAAATATTTAAGTGTCCATTTTTTGACCTTGAGAGTAGATCTAGGTCTACCTTAGACAGGTATTGCCCACTCTGAACATTCCTTAAGGACAACGACCAACCAAACGTATCTTGAAATTTTTAGAAAATTTAGGATGGGGTTTTGGAGAAACTAATTTCTAAATAACCAAAAAAATTCAGATTCTTTCTTATTTATGTACAAATATTTTGACAGTTTAAGAATTTCATGCATCAATGTCACAGCTGACAATTAGCAGCCCTTCCACTTTATCATTTCTCAGAACATAATTTTGAAATTCACGAAAGTTACAAATTTTCATAGTCTATTTTTCCGAAAAAATGAAAAAGCTCAGAAGTGTGTATGTATTAATCATGTCTCATAATATCGGGAATAAAGTATTCACTGAAAATAAGTTCAGATCTCAATCTCTTTTGGTTTATTTATTATAATTTTCCCTTTCGTTATGACATTTTCTCAAATACTTTTATTCAGACAGCTCTGTAGCATTTCGACAAATAATCAGAAAATCAAAACATAGTAGTTTTGGAGAGTTATCATGTGGAACTTCAACATATATTTTTTTCAGCACACTTTGAAATAGTGGTGTGACACATTCACTCTTTACCTGTATGATTTGAGAGGAAATCGCCCAGTATGATTTTCACAGAGACTGATACAATCAAGAAAAAATTAACAGAAGAACGTGTAGCATGTAAGCACCTGTTTTTCACTTTCAATGGTTTCTACTTTGTGAAGGATGAAGCCACTTAATGGCTTGCTGTACACGAGGTCAGTGTGCGTTTACCGTGTCAATCTGAGCCCTAGCTATATGACTACCATCTGATTCAGCATACTTACTAATCCTTCACCGAGTTTGTGGTGGTGCAAAATCGTAAATGGCATGATATTTATAATGTGGATGTCATGCGAGAAACCATTAAGTACACTATTAGGCCTACTTTCTTTCCCACTTTAATCGTAGGGTCATATTCTGGGGTGATTTAGCAGCTGTAAGGGGGTTTCTCATACAAAAAAGGCCACTAGAATCCTTAAGGATGTAACCCTAGATACTCGTGTATACCGCTGTTTAAGAATGAAGGTATTCTACCTTCACCTGGCATTTCCGTTATGGCGACTTTTTTTTCCCCAAATGTAATACTATTAGCAGACTATTTGAATAGTCCTAATTGTCACCATAACAATGTTGTTTGTGATCTTCAGTCCGAAGATTGATTTGATGCAGCTCAGAGCGCTACTCTATCCCGGGCAAGCCTCTGCATCTCCGAATAATTACTGCAACCCACATCATTTTGAACCTGCATAAGCCTATGTGAGACCTTAACTTTTTCCGGCGAGTTGAATGTTCAAATAACTTACGGGTTTGCTGCGGGGTGACGTTGTCGACCATCGCCGATATTTCGACAGGGGCACACCTTGCCATTCTCAAGGCACAACTACAAGGCAGTCACCCGGCAGAAAACCCTTAAGTTATTTGAACATGCTTAAGACTAGTTTACACGACGACAATGGGTTGCGCCACTCGTTGCGTGAAATGGGTCGCACGCAAATGTGGACACGGCGAAATCAGTATACGCTTGTTTCGTCGTTTTTTGGGTTCCTGAGTCGTGTCTGAAATGAAAATTTTGGCAGCTGCACGTCGCACGAGTTGTGATGGAGTTAACTCTTGTTGCGTGGAGTGGTGCATACGAAACGTGTTGTTTACATTCCTAACTGGACGAAGAAAAGACGTCGGCCCGGTTGCTCAGCATCCTTGCTGAAATAATTTTTAATGGAAGACCCAAGACGTTCTTTTAATTATCTTAGAATGTCACCAGAACTGTTCACGTTTCTTCCAAATAGAGTTAATTATGCGATAAGGAATAAACATACGTAACGCATGAAGCACTGTCGCCAGAACTGAAACTACATATCATTTTGCGTGCATTACAACGACAACACTCGGCACGCTTGGACACATTAAAAGGTATCAGATAAATTATATAATGGTAAGACAGAGATTTAGGAACAAGGTTTTAAATTGCAGGACATTTCCAGGGGCAGATGTGGACTCTGACCACAATCTATTGGTTATGAACCGTAGATTAAAACTGAAGAAATTGCAAAAAGGTGGGAATTTAAGGAGATGGGACCTGGATAAACTGACTAAACCAGAAGTTGTACAGAGTTTCAGGAAGAGCATAAGGGAACAATTGACAGAAATGGGGGAAAGAAATACAGTAGAAGACGAATGGGTAGCTCTGAGGGATGAAGTAGTGAAGGCAGCAGACGATCAAGTAGGTAAAAAGACGAGGGCTAATAGAAATCCTTGGGTAACAGAAGAAATATTGAATTTAATTGATGAAAGGAGAAAATATAAAAATGCAGTAAATGAAGCAGGCAAAAAGGAATACAAACGTCTCAAAAATGAGATCGACAGGAACTGCAAAACAGCTAAGCAGGCATGGCTAGAAGACAAATGTAAGGATGTAGAGGCCTATCTCACTAGGGGTAAGATAGATACTGCCTACAGGAAAATTAAAGAGACCTTGGGAGAGAAGAGAACCACTTGTATGAATATCAAGAGCTCAGATGGCAACCCAGTTCTAAGCAAACAGGGGAAAGCAGAAAGGTGGAAGGAGTATATAGAAGGTCTATACAAGGGCGATGTACTTGAGGACAATATTATGGAAATGGAAGAGGATGTAGATGAAGATGAAATGGGAGATAAGATACTGCGTGAAGAGTTTGACTGAGCACTGAAAGACTTGATTCGAAACAAGGCTCCGGGAGTAGACAACATTCCACTGGAACTACTGACGGCCTTGGGAGAGCCAGTCCTGACAAAACTCTACCATCTGGTGAGCATGATGCATGAGACAGGCGAAATACCCTCAGACTTCAAGAAGAATGTAATAATTCCAATCCCAAAGAAAGCAGGTGTTGACAGATGTGAAAATTGCCGAACTATCAGTTTAATAAGCCGCAGCTGCAAAATACTAACGCGAATTCTTTACAGACGAATGGAAAAACTGGTAGAAGCCGACCTCGGGGAAGATCAGTTTGGATTCCATAGAAATGTTGGAACACGTGAGGCAATACTGACCTTACGACTTATCTTAGAAGAAAGACTAAAGAAAGGCAAACCTACGTTTCTAGCATTTGTAGACTTAGAGAAAGCTTTTGACAATGTTGACTGGAATACTCTTTCAAATGCTAAAGGTGGCAGGGGTAAAATACAGGGAGCGAAAGGCTATTTACAATTTGTACAGAAACCAGATGGCAGTTATAAGAGTCGAGGGGCATGAAAGGGAAGCAGTGGTTGGGAAGGGAGTGAGACAGGGTTGTAGCCTCTCCCCGATGTTATCCAATCTGTATATTGAGCAAGCAGTAAAGGAAACAAAAGAAAAATTTGGAGTAGGTATTAAAATCCAGGGAGAAGAAATAAAAACTTTGAGGTTCGCCGATGACATTGTAATTCTGTCAGAGATAGCAAAGGACTTGGAAGAGCAGTTGAACGGAATGGACAGTGTCTTGAAAGGAGGATATAAAATGAACATCAACAAAAGTAAAACGAAGATAATGGAATGTAGTCGAATTAAGTCGGGTGATGCTGCGGGAATTAGATTAGGAAATGAGACACTTAAAGTACTAAATGAGTTTTGCTATTTGGGGAGCAAAATAACTGATGATGGTCGAAGTAGAGAGGATATAAAATGTAGACTGGCAATGCCAAGGAAAGCGTTTCCGAAGAAGAGAAATTTCTTAACATTGAGTATAGATTCAAGTGTCAGGAACTCGTTTCTGAAAGTATTTGTATGGAGTGTATCCATGTATGGAAGTGAAACATGGACGATAACCAGTTTGGACAAGATGAGAATAGAAGCTTTCGAAATGTGGTGCTACAGAAGAATGCTGAACATAAGGTGGGTAGATCACGTAACTAATGAGGAGGTATTGAATAGGATTGGGGAGAAGAGAAGTTTGTGGCAAAACTTGACTAGAAGAAGGGATCGGTTGGTAGGACATGTTCTGAGGCATCAAGGCATCACAAATTTAGCATTGGAGGGCAGCGTGGAGGGTAAAAATCGTAGAGGGAGACCAAGAGATGAATACACTAAGCAGATTCAGGAGGATGTAGGTTGCAGTAGGTACTGGGAGATGATGAAGCTTGCACAGGATAGAGTAGCATGGAGAGCTGCATCAAACCAGTCTCAGGACTGAAGACAACAACAACAACAACAACAACAACAACAACAACAACTCGGCACGCTATAAGACGCGGTTTTACTAGTGATGACGCTTTTTCATTAACACCAATAATTATTAACATTAACAGTAATAATTATTAACATTAACAGCAGTAATTATTCGAGGCAGGCCGCATTAAGAAGAGAATGGTTTGCACACTTCTCTCTTTAAGAGAGATCTGTACAGTGGCAATCTTTCAAAACTCTAACATATGTGAGTGGGGAGCACTGCTGCGACGTTTTAAATAGACGAGTATTGAATAAAGAATGCAGCTTCTTGATGTGTGTACCCTTCCCTCCTGTCGACAATATTTCTTAAAATGAGTTGGCCAACTCTAACGATGGAAAGTTAAGTCTTTTAGACGAGAGCATTTCCACAGCTAGAATACATTTGCTTGTATTTATCTTAATTCAGTTGTATATGTGCTCCTAATTCAATAAATTTTGCCCTGCGGCTCTGATATTTTTAAACTATGTTCTGATAGCACGTGAAGGTCTCAGGAGCAGCAATATGTTGCTTATTTTTGTAATCAGAATCACTGAAAACAGACAGACACCAATGAAAAGCATAGATATCCAAAAAGTGAACGTTATTCTCCGTTCCCCGCGTCATATTTCAGTATGTCTACACTCTACGAACACAAACAACCTCAAAACTCATGCAACTAGTGTCGCCAAAATTGGAAAACGCCGAAAATGTTTAGTTTCACCGACGAGTTGCGCAAACGCGCGGCGCGCATCCGCAATGGCCGGTAGCGCAGCTGCCTGCAACCTAGTATCGTCGTGTAAACTAGGCTTTACTGTATTCATCTCCTTAACAGCATTAACTACGTAAGGCGTAATTACAGCAGCAAGTGCAAAGCAACGGAAAATGAAAACAATAAACAAAGCAAGTAGTATGAAAACAGGCACCCGTCGCACAAGTCTAGCAGCTACTTTCAGAAAAATAGCACACGCGCAGCCGAGTGTTTTCTGAAGATGGGCGGGTATGGTCAGATGGTGTCAATTTTGGGTCCGAAGCGTCAGTGCAGCCAATTTACGCTGCATGCCCGTTTCTTGCCGGGCCGAGACGGCGAAAGGAGGAAAAGCCACTTGACGTAAAAGCTCTTGACGGCATATAAGACTACACCACGTTGTTTTCTGACCTTTTTCCCCGTAAAAGCTTTACTTTCCTCGTCAAAAAGGGAAAGCTTTTCGTTTCGCGTGATTTTTTATTTTGTACGGTTTCTCAAACGAACTTGAAAAAACATTCGGTTTTAAAAATTGCTTTTATACACACGGTAATTTAGCATCATATTAATAAACCTTTACCCTTTCATAATTCGTAACAGCAGTTGTGAAATGATGCTATTTCCCAACCACGCGCACTTTATTCACAAATCTTGTAGTGAAAAAAAAGTACTAATCTTTACATCCGCGACGTCCGGTAATAGTGGAAAGGCAAACAATTTTGCCATCCTACAATTAGCAAGAATGTGCATTACGTGTTGGAACTAGATGGATAAATTGACCTGAGACTTTGCTGTGGATGGACTGTAATAAAAGCTTGCAACATCATACATTGGAGATGAAAACGGCAGCTGCTGAAAAATATAATTACATTTATGGATGTGTCTACCTCCAAGTTTTATTAATACACGTTTGTTATTCTGGGAAACAGTTCTGTAGCACCACAAGGCGTACATTATTACATGATTCAGATCGACCCTTTCTCCAGCTTCAAAGACCTGAAACTTGTGCTGCGTTTGGCTGCGTGAAGGTCACACCAGCAGTGCCGCGTTTGACTACTGGCGCGCGGTTTCTCGGGGCCCTATACATAAACAGTATTGTTTGTTTCAGGTGTCGAAACAAATCAGGACAAAATATATAGTTCCACTTAGCCGTTGATTCATTACATTAATTTCCTAAGGAAAATAGTTTCGTAAGAGGTATACATATAGTTCCACTTAGCCACGGATTCATTACATTAATTTCCTAAGGTAAACACTATTCGTAAGAGGTATACATATAGTTCCACTTAGCCACGGATTCATTACATTAATTTCCTAAGGTAAACACTATTCGTAAGAGGTATACATATAGTTCCACTTAGCCACGGATTCATTACATTAATTTCCTAAGGTAAATACTATTCGTAAGAGGTATACAAACCATTTATGAATAGTATTTACCTTAGGAAATTAATGTAATGAATTAAAGGAACTATATTTTTTGTCCTGATGAATTGTTTCGACAGCTGGAACAACCAATACTGTCTATGTATAGGGCCCCGAGAAACCGCGCGCAACTAGTCAAACGCGGCACTGCTGGTGTGACCTTGACGCAGCCAAACGCAACACAAGTTTCAGATCATACGGCGATGGTCGCAGCGCAAAATGCAAGCCAGATTGATATCATCGCCTGACGATGATGTAATGAGCAGCGCTTATGCAGGTTAAATGGACCGGCAAGACTCAACGCTTTCGATTCATCGCCTTGTCACGCTGGCGGGCAAGGAGGAGGCAGCTCTCTTAGAAATCGTTCAACCCATGAGAGCGGTCGGTTCCCACGTCGTCTGAGGCAACTGGGGGAAGAAAAACTAAAGAAAAACCAATTCTGATTTCACGACACACGGTATAGATCAGATAATCTTCTCACAATGGCAGTGGACCACTGGAAAAAGAAAGGCTGTCATGACAAACGGCACTATGCATTGAGTGTGGTACCTACAAAAAATATCGTAATGGCAGCAAGGGACGTGGTGGGAAAATCGGCACAAATAATGATGTCGAAATTGAAATGCACTTAACAAACTAATAATAAACCGTGATTTTCGAGAGATAAATAAGTATAGGAACCTTACTACACGTGACTAATTTTGGAAATAAATGTGCTGTCAATTGGAATGAAATTATGAAAAGCTGTGCTGAAATGCGCTTTAGAGATCATGAAATGGTTGGCGGAGAATGCACCACAGCAGAAACACGAATCTATATTTAGCAAAGTAAAAATGGTAAAGTGCGATTGGTATTCTGTTAAGTGAAAAACACACACATTGTACGGTCAGTCTTGCGGCACGCTGAAGCAAAGAAATGAAAACAGAATCACAAGTAATTATCAAGGACACGAATAGTGAAATAGAAACGCAATACAGAAAACGAGGCCTGCTATTACAAGGTACGTCTGTGGCACAAATGCAAGTGATTAAGTTTCGCCTACCCACATATATTCAAATAAATATAGTCCTACAACTCCTTAGACTGCCTTGTTCCTTAATTCCTTAATTGCAGACCACGTTTCTTCAATGCTGCTGCGTGCGCTTCAGTTCTTGTATCCTTGAAATGAGGGCTATGATTTACGGAAAGGTGCTTGTATGCATCTTTTAGGCACTTATACGTACTGAACTACTGCTATCCTAGGAAATATAACTATTTTCAAAATTACCTGTTTCGATTCCTCTTCACAACACAACAAAGGCACGTATCAGAGCCTCTTTCAATAGCACCTCAGTTTCCCTAATTACATCTCTCCCCACAAGTTTTTCATTTTTCTTGAAACACACAAATATAAACTCCACTGCAGTGCTCTTTCCAGTCAGCAACAGATTGGCAGCCAAGTTGTAGCTCTTAAATGTGTGTGCTGCTACATTCACACACCCAATAGTACGTCAGTTGCACAATGGGATTTAGTAGTAATGTGCTACCTAGATACCAGGAACCTTACCTAACTGACACTGTTTCTCGTGCCCATTATTCCCTTCCACATGAATCCGTTAGTCAAAGGCACGCTTTACACCTTCTCTCTCTTGCGATAAATCCACGCGCCACACACCAATCTAGAATCTGCTTGTCGTATTTCCGACTATAAAAACTCCTGATCACCGCGCCGGCTCATTTTTGAAAGCAACTGAAACACTCACTGCATGTTCGAACCGAACATCATTTGAAAAGACGCCCAACGATGCACTTGTGGAATGAAGCCAAAGACAATGCACGAAAGAAAACACAGATGGAATGTTTAGTGCCAGTATCTCCAACTAATCACAAACTACAGAGTTCGTTCAAGTAGATGCCGTGAACTCACGCGCATGCGCACAGCTGAAATCGCATTAAGCAACGCGTTCCCGGTTCCTGGAAGTTGTGTGTATAACCCACGCATCAACCAACCAATCGATCGCTCGCTCGACAAATTGCACCTGTGTAGGCGTTTTGACCTGGCGACCTCACACTGTCATTAACATTGCCAAAAGCTGTCAACTGACATCGCGATTTTGCAAGGTTACGATGTCGAACACCCAAATGAAAGCGCGTGTTTCAGTTAGATTAGCTACAGCTTGCAAGCAACAGAAAACTATGAAAAAGAGGAGATAAGTCCGAGAATGGTTGGGGAGAAAAGAGCAACTGGTCACTTGTTAATTTACTGACTGCATTCAGAACCACGGACTCGAAAAATTTCATAAATTACTTTCCGATGAGTCTCGCATAGTATGCCAAACTATTATGCGTGGATATGATGTAAAACATAGAAGCAAAAAACGTTAACGGGAGAGGCAATAACAGTCGACAAGAGACTGGGATTAACTTAGAGATTTATTGCAACAGGCAGGTCATTATAATGCTCTGAGCTTAGTTCTGTAATATCTGCTAGCACATTTGGTAAGATTCTGTGGACATTTGTGAAGGTATTATATTTGCTTGGCGAGAACCTGTTAAACCGAGCGAGGTGGCGCAGTGGTTAGCACACTGGACTCGTATTCGGGAGGACGACGGTTCAATCCCGTCTCCAGCCATCCTGATTTAGGTTTTCCGTGATTTCCCTAAATCGTTTCAGGCAAATGCCGGGATGGTTCCTTTGAAAGGGCACGGCCCATTTCCTTCCCAATCCTTCCCCAACCCGAGCTTGCGATCCGTCTCTAATGACCTCGTTGTCGACGGGACGTTAAAACAACACTAACCTAACCGAGAACCTGTTCGGGCAATTAAAGCACGACCTCCTGTATTTTGGTTTTTAGGTTTCGTTTCTGATATTTATCCGATATGAAATCTAAAAACCGAAATACAGATAGATTAGATCTTAGATTTAATTTCCCGTAAGTATTGGATGTAAAACCGAAATATAGTCAATGGACGTTTACTCATAAAATGTACTTGCTTCCTTGTTGTAAGTCTGAAGTCCAGTCTGTATTCAAGCCTTCTGCTATGAGGAGCTACGCGTGAGATTTCATTTTACAGTTGTTAAAAGTCTTCATTTCGTATGAACTTACCTGATGATGTATTTGCTAGATGGTGCGTGCCACACCACGATTTGTCATGAACATCTTTTGTTTTAATTAGGTGCTTTACCACGATGTATTTCCTCAGGAAATTATAAATCACGTTCAGATTTCAGGTTCAAAAATGGCTCAAATGGCTCTGAGCACTATGGGACTTAACTACTGAGGTCATCAGTCACCTCATACTTAGAACTAATTAAACCTAACTAACCTAAGGACATCACACATATCCGTGCCCGGGGCAGGATTCGACCCTGCGACCGTAGCAGTCGCGCGGTTCCAGACTGAGCGCCTAGAACCGAACGGCCACCGCGGCCGGCTCAGATTTCAGGAATTTGGAAGGTAATAATTGTGGGGATGGCAGGACAACGCTGAATTTGAGGTCCTCAAAACTTCTGCCAATTGGTAGAAACTAAATGTAGCTAACAGCGTCTCCTAGCAGCTTGAAGCGTCTCACGACTATTTTTCTTTAAGAATGGTTTTGTAATGTCCAGCAGCTCCGAAATACGAGTTTCATTCAGCCTTACGTAATTGCGAAAATCGGCGGCTCCCAGCTCGGTAAGTAACACATCGTAGATAAATTTGGTTCTTTTCATTAGACGCTTCTTTGCCCACAGCTTTCTCTCGCCTTTTTTGGCCTTGTTACCTCTAAATTAGCCAAGGCAAACTTAAACTTTTGCTTCTGTGTAAAACCAAATGGAATCTCGTAAAATATAAACTCGATGAACTTAAATCGTAACAGGGCGGACCTCTAAACGCCGACTGCCGTCGGTCGGGACGTGTGTGGGCTGCCACGAAACTTGTCGGTTCATCGGCCAGTCGGTCGATAAATTGGTGCGCGAGAGCAGACAGACAGACAGACAGACAGACAGACTATCCGGAAAAAAATTTTCTGGCTCTTCCAAGCTGCCCGATCGCGCATGCGCACAGCTCTCTGTGTTAGAATGGGGGTAAACTCCACGAGACTCTTGTCAGTGGCGAGTTCTATCAATCTTTCGGAAGCAGCACTATTTTAATAACAATGCCGGCAGAAAAAGCAACAAGCACGTATCGGTTCAGCATTGCTGTGACAATAATGACCGTATATATGAACATAGTAACTGCTCTCGAAAGAAAAAATACCACTGATGACCATTGCAGCTTCTCTAGAATACATGATGGTTGTTCAAACAAAATTTACATGATAGTTAATTGAAAACCTCAGCTGCCGACAGGTGGTGTTGATATACCTCGATGTGGACAGCTGAAAATGTGTGCCCCGACTGGGACTCGAACCCGGGATCTCCTGCTTACATGGCAGACGCTCTATCCATCTGAGCCAACGAGGACGCACATGAATGGTGGACTGCAGGAACTTGTCCCTCGCACGCTTCCCGTGAGACCCACATTCCCAGCTGTCAACAATCTACAAACATAATGTACCTAATAGATATTTGACCATCCTCTCATTACTCGAGCACACTAAGGTGACGATTCGCGTAAGAGTTCGGGCAACCTGTGCGCATTCACACAGACGAAGGTCAATGGCTGCGTAGCCTTAAACTACATCTATGATGACAGTAACTGTTCTTGAAAGAACAGATACTGTAGATGACCGTGCAGCTTTTCCCTGGAATAAATGATGACTAACTGAAACCCTCAGCTGCCGACAGGTGTTGTTGATATACCTCGATGTGGACAGCTGAAAGTGTGTGCCCCGACCGGGACTCGAACCCGGGATCTCCTGCTTACATGGCAGAAGCTCTGTCCATCTGAGCCACCGAGGACACAGATGGATAGTGCGACTGCAGGGACTTATCCCTTGCACGCTTCCCGTGAGACTCACATTCCCAACTGTATATAGTTGAAGGCTACCCAGCCATTGACCTTTGTTTGTGCGAATGCGCACAGGTTGCCCAAACTCTTACGGGAATCGCCAAAGCATGCGCGAGTAATGAGTGAATGGGCAAATGTCTATAAGGTGCATTACATAGGTAGAATTGTGGACAGTTGGGAATGTGAGTCTCGCGGGAAGCGTGCAAGGGATAAGTCCCTGCAGTCGCGCTATCCATCTGTGTCCTCGGTGGCTCAGATGGATAGAGCGTAAGCAGGAGATCCCGGGTTCGAGTCCCGGTCGGGGCACACGTTTTCAATTGTCCCCATCGAGGTATATCAACAACACCTGTACCAGCTGATGGTGTCAATTAATTATCATTTAATAATGTACCTGTTGACTTGTGTCGTGGCTTAAGGTACGCGCGTACATGCAGTTTACAAGAGTTGTCCCAACCTCATCTATACGCCAGTTTGTAGCTGTCGTCGCCGGACATCTGTTGTATTGCAGAGTGGCAGCAATCCTAGTCTGGAAATATTTTTACTAAGCCACGTAGCAATGATGTACACTGCTTCATTTGCTTTAAAATGATAAATAATTTGTCTGCTGTTTCTATAAAATAATGAAAGAGAAAGGGGATTTAGTAACAGCAACAAAATAAAAACTTAGCAATTCATTCATAATGCACAATAAAAATAGAAGGCAGCTGATCTGCTCCATATGTCTATATATTATGGCTTTATCTGCTTGTAATCCTTGACAACGGTCAAATTAAAATGAAAACAGAGTTCTTCAATCTCTACTTTCACACTTTAGCACTCACTATCCGTTATGCTCAAACAGAGTTTTTACAGAATGTAATACAAATAAGGAACCGGAAATCGCTTATTTCAGAAACCAGTTAACTGTCTGTAAACTTCCGCGGAAAAAAGGAAAACCCTGTTGTTCCAGCAGTAATAGCCAGCCATCCCTAGGAGGCGACACTGAATTTATAGAACATTTTCGTGTGCTGCATCATACGTCAGCGGAATTGCGTGAAAAATCAGGAACTCTAGCCATCATAAGTATCAGGCGGGGGTGGTGGTAATTGGAAGTTGCTTCCACTATAGCACATTCTGATATCTTTGTGGTTTTCTGACCACGAACTGGCAAGATTTAGAGACATGGCAAACAAATTTAATATCTATACTGGTTTTCAGCTAGTTCCTAGAAAGAGTGACCGACTTTCTTAGTTGTTCAGAAGCCGATATTATAAACTGGCCATCTGCAGAAGAATGGGCACAAATAGATTACCATTTCCAGGGAAATAGGATGCCTCGTGCGACTGGAGCAATCGAAGGGGAACACATTACAACACACTCCTCCCAAAGATTCTAGTTGTATCTGAATTGAAAATACTATTTTTCCTTGCAACTATAAACAGGCCGGCTGATCACAACTAACGGATTTGGGACCAAATCTCCAGTTATCCAGGTTCTATTCACGAAAGAAATGTGTTCAGGATGTCAACACAATAGCAAATCCACAAGGAAAAGTGCGGTGACTTTGATATTTTGGGTGACAGTGCCTACCTCTGCATTAGCAATTTATTAACCCTGTTTAGAAATACGGGGCATTTATCTAGGGTTCATAATATTTTTAACATGGCTCTCGAAAAACAGGTATGTTGCTATATGTTCAGCCACTGATCACCACTAAGCACGAGAATCCAATAAATAAGTTTAGCTGACATGTCCACGATTCCGGCAACGTACAAACCATCGACGTTTGCCGTGTGATGTAACCAAAATATCAGTTCAAAGTCAGGTGTCAATCATCATGAAACTGATAGTCATAATGGTTGGTTCCAGTCTCCTTTCGGTAGTCTATTTTTTTTCCATTCAGCTGCATCCCCCTGCCCCCAGTCGGTTGGAATACCTACGTCATCTCTATATAAAAGCAAATGTCCTGACTCCTCACGCGCCAGCCCAAACTGCTAAAACTTGAAATTTGGAGAAGGTGTTGATCTTATGCGGTAGGCTTCATTTCTCGAAATTCCACCCTTAAGGGTGTGAAGTTGGGAAGTAAAGGTTTTTGAAAATACGTCCCTTATTAAGGCAAAGTTGAAGCTAGAAATTTGGTTTCTTTGTCTGAAATTAAAAAAAAAAAAAATCTTTCACCACAATTTTTGGAAATTCAATCACTAAGGGGGTTGGATAGAGGTTGAAAGTTGAAAAAAAAAAAAAAAAAAAAAAAACACACACACACACACACACAAATTAGTAAAGTACAACTAAAGCATTTTTTGCTATGTCAATGAAAGCTGGTATCTGACTTCTCAGTTAAAAATAAAGAATGTTTTAGTGTTTTTGAAAATTCAACCCCTAAGGAGGTAAATTGGGGATAAAAACATTCATAAAAATGAAATAATTTTAAAAAATTGAGTGTTTGGCTTCTCAGTTAGAAATTAAAAAAAACTGTGTTTCAGTGCTTTTTGGAAATGCAACCACCCAGGAAGGTGGTGAAATACAGGATTAAATTTTTTTATGAAAATATTTAGTCATATTAAAACATTTTAAAAACTAAATCCATGAGAATTGTTATTTGACTTCTAAAGAAATGCGTGAAAGTTTCTGTGGATACATCACCGCAATATCTCAAAAGCCGAGATTAACAAAGATCTCCAACTCCAGCTACTAAAATCATTTTTTTCATCAGAAGTATGTTCGCAGTATACCATGCTTCTATGGCCTTAAATAGCAGGCATTAAGGCAGTTTAAATCTAAAATTCACCAAATATATACTTATCAACACATCTAATTGTCATTTCTAATAATGTACTACACAAAAAAATCTCCAGTTTTTATTGTAAATATAGATTTTTAATGTGATCTTTTATAAAATATTGTTAATAAAGACGGCTTAAATTAAAAAAAATTACAAATAAAACTTTTTCATGTTTACATTTGGAGTGTAGCTGTTATTGGGTTGCACTGCATTTATGATTTTCCACCCAGTTGCATGTGTGTCAACTTCACCTTCAAAATACTTTTAGGCCAACTTTCTTGAAGTTAATTGCTTTAGTGGACTTCTTACGTAGCATCACTAAACCGTGCCTTGTGACAGCTCCTTTTGCAATTGAGGCGGGTCCTGAAAGAGAGCTCTGGCCTACTTAAGCTACTGAAATGACGTAATCAGGTTTGTAATAATTATTCTGTATTACAACAGCACCAATTCTACTGTACAATTACTTTTACAATTTCGGAAGATGCATATCATTCACGACTTGTAGATCACAATAGATCGTAACATGTATGTGTGATGCTTTGACATTACAGATCGGGTAACAGTTCTCTCAACCATTCTTCAGTTACTCAATCACTTCCACTCCTGCCAGCAACCCTTTTCTCCTCGACTTCTGAGCACTGCCAGGCTGCGGCACCAAAGAATAAGCAGGTCTCCACGGCCGGTGGAGACGAGCGTTCACCATCGCGCCTTGTCGATGTGCCGAGATTGCTTCCTTTTGCTTCCATCTGCACATATATCAAACGAGGGTGCACACAGTGGCATGTTCCACTCTTAGTTAACAACTACCTAAATGACATTTTCAGGTGGCCTAAGGGGATAAAAGTGGAAAATGATATGCTGTCCAATCCTGAGTTACACCACAGCTTCATGTACCATAAACACAAAAAATTACAAAAATCTGATCGCCATGTGGTCTCGTCGTGAACTGTGCATGTTGAAATGGAAAACAAAGTTGTGTGTTATCCAATGTCTACCTAACTGACGAATGATGACTGCGCCAGTTAAAAGTACCGGGTGATCAAAAAGTCAGTATAAATTTGAAAACTGAATAAATCATGGAATAGTGTAGATAGAGGGGTAAAAATTGACACACATGCTTGGAATGGCATGGGGTTTTATTAGAACCAAAAAAATACAAAAGTTCAAAAAATGTCCGACGGATGGCGCTTCATCTGATCAGAATAGCAATAATTAGCATAACAAAGTAAGACAAAGCAAAGATGATGTTCTTTACAGGAAATGCTCAATATGTCCACCATCATTCCTCAACAATGGCTGCAGTCGAGGAATAATGTTGTGAACAGCACTGTAAAGCAAGTCCGGAGTTATGGTGAGGCATTGGCATCGGATGTTGTCTTTCAGCATCCCTAGAGATGTCGGTCGATCACGATACACTTGCGACTTCAGGTAACCCCAAAGCCAATAATCGCACGGACTGAGGTCTGGGGACCTGGGAGGCCGAGCATGACGAAAGTGGCGGCTGGGCACACGATCACCACCAAACAGCGTGCATCACTGAAATGAAGACTACTTTTGGGTGGCATGCTCAACAGTGGGGTGGTCGAGCTGTTTCTCGGCTACAGTAGGTCGGTGGCCCTTCGTGCAGACAGACAGCTTGTTAACTGCCATGCCCACGTAAAGTTAAGCACAGTGGCTGCAGCTTAGCTTGTAGATCACAGGACTGGTTTCACAAGTAGCCATGGCTTTGGTTCAGAATGGAGTAGGTGGTGGTGGTGGTGGTGGTGGTGGTGGTGGTGGTGGGAGAATGTACAAGATAGGTCTTGCGTCATGGCTCACATTCCTGTAGTAGACGTAGATGCAAGTGGTTTGGTGCAGGAATTGTGTAGGGATGGAGTAGGTTAGGTGGGCAGCAGAATACCACAGTTTCGGGAGGGGGAGGGGGAGGGAGGAGGGGGAGGACGTGGCGGGGGGGGGTTGGACATTCTTTGTTTCAGGGCGCGGTGAGAGGTAGTCGAGAAAGTAATTCAGTGGCTCCAGACCTGAGTGGTACCAAGTCATGAAGGGAATGCTACTCTGCGGCCAGACTGTGAGATTGCAGAGTAATTGGTGACTGGAAAGATAAGGCACTGGTGATTAGTTTTTATACAATATTGGGAGGATAATTACGGTCTGTAAAGGCCTGAATGACACCCTCAGTATATTTGCCACAGATGACGAGGCTGTATGGAGGGACTTCTTGGTACGGAATGGATGGCTGCAGTCAAAGTGGAGGTATTGCTGGTGGTTGGTAGATCTGATATAGACAGGAATTGATGAAGACCTCTTTGAGGTGGTGGTCAACATCGAGGAAGGTGGTATGTTGGGTTGAGTAGAACCGGGTGAAGTGAATGGGGGAGATAGTGCTGAGGTTTTGGAGAAACTCTGATAGGATGGAGAGTTTTTGTAGATTTCACCCCTTACTAAAATCCATAAACCCAACAACCCATAAGATACCATTGTGGCCAGTTTCTGTGCCCCACTGAAAGAATCTCTGCTCTCGTAGAAATAAACCTTCAGCCTATTACCCACAACCTACCCTCCCCTCCTATATAAAGATACCAACCATTTCCTCCACCTACTCTCCAGAGTTCTCGTTCCTTTACCACACGGTGCCTCGCTTGTCACTACCGGTACCACTTCTGTTACACTAACATCCCTAATGCCCACGGTCTTACTGCTATCCGACACTATCTTTCCCAACACCCGACAGATTCCAAACCTACAACCTCCTTTCTAGTTGCGGAGACAGACTATATCCTCACCCACAATTACTTGTACTTTGAAGGCATTATCAACAAACAAATCTAAGGGCACCCGCATGGCACCATTCTGTGCCAACCTATTCGTGGGTCATCTAGAGGAATACTCCCTAAACACCAAAAATCCCAAACTTCTCACCTACTTCAGATTCATTAATGACATCCTTATCTGGATCCACTTTCCTACAGAACCTCACGAACTTCTCCCCCTTTTGCTTCACCTAGTCCTACTCAGTAGGCCACTTTCCTAGATATTAACGTCCAAGGTGGCTACATCAGTACCTCTGTCCACATCGTACCTACCGAGCGGCAGCAATACTTCCACTTTGACAGCTGCCACCCATTCCATACCGAGAAGTCCTTCCGTACAGCCTAGCCACCTGGAGCTGTCACATCTGCAGTGAGGAGCAATCCCCCCCCTCTGAGGGTCTCACATAGGCCTTTACGGACTGTTACTCTCCCAATCTTGTACAAAAACAAATCTTCCACGCGTTATCTTTCCAGTCACCCACCACCACTCTGCCGCAGAGGAGCATTCCCCTCGTGACTCAGTGCCACCCAGGACTGAAGCAACTCCGCCAGGGTTTCGACCTCCTTTCGTCACGCCCTGAAATGAGAAGACCTACCCACCATCTTCCCCCCTCCCCCTCCCAATCCCTGACTGTGGTATTCCACCATCCGTCAAATCTGCGCAATATCCCTGTCCGTCCCTATACACCCCCGCGTCAAACCCCTAGCCTGGTGGCTCTTATCCCGGTAGTACACTTAGATGCGAGACCTGTCCCATACATCCTCCCACTACCACCTACTGCAGTCCAACACAAACATCACTTATCCTGTCAAAGGCAGGGCTGCCTGTGAAACCAGTCGTGTGATCTCCAAGATTAGTTGCAAGCACAGTGCTTCATTTTACATGGGTCCGACAACCAGCAAGCTGTCTGTCCGCATGAATGGCCACTGACAAACTGTTGCCAAGAAGCAGCTGGACCACCCCATTGCCGAGCATGCCGACCGACGTGACAGTCGTTTCACTGACAATTTCGCAGCCTGTGCCATCTGCATCCTTCCCACCGACACCAGCTTTTCTGAATGGCATAGGTGGGAACTCTACCTGCAATGTATCCTATGTTTCTGTAACCCTCCTGGCCTCAAACATTGTTTGTCACTGTCATTACGCATGTAGCCCTTTCCCTGTTCCCATTCCAGCACTACACAGCCCTCTATTCCACCAATGTACCGAAGTCTCTTTACTTCTCTCATTATCCTCCATTCCCCCCTCCCCTCCCCTGGGCCTCCGTCCAGCCTTCCAAAGGCAGCTAGTTGCCCTGCCCTACCCTACCCTCTCTCCACCTCCCACAAGCAACACTTTACCGTCCCTCACCCGTGCCCCGTTATCTTCACCCTCGCTGCCCCAGCCTCCTCCTTACCCCCGGCAGCCCATCGCTTCTCCCATCACGCACTGCACTACCGGTCCCACTGTGGCCTCAGCTGCCAGGGACTGCAGTCATGAGCGCGTGCTTGGGTGTGTTCTGAAGGAGGCCTCGTTGGCTGAAAGCTCACTTTCCAACAGCCTTTGCTGTTACCATCTGTGACTCAGCATCCCCACTATGTGCTGAGTAGCAACAATTGTTGTTGTTGTTGTTGTCTTCAGCCCTGAGACTGGTTTGATGCAGCTCTCCATGCTACTCTATCCTGTGCAAGCTGCTTCATCTCCCAGTACCTACTGCAACCTATATCCTTCTGAATCTGCTAAGTGTATTCATCTCTTGGTCTCCGTCTACAATTTTTACCCTCCACACTGCCCTCCAATACTAAATTGATGATCCCTTGATGCCTCAGAACATGTCCTACCAACCGATCCCTTCTTCTAGTCAAGTTGTGCCACAAACTTCTCTTCTCCCCAATTCTATTCAATACCTCCTCATTAGTTATGTGATCTACCCACCTTATCTTCGGCATTCTTCTGTAGCACCACATTTCAAAGCTTCTATTGTCTTTTTGTCCAAACTAGTTATCGTCCATGTTTCACTTCCATACATGGCTACACTCCATACGAATACTTTCAGAAACGACTTCCTGACACTTAAATCTATACTCGATGTCAACAAATTTCTCTTCTTCAGAAACGCTTTCCTTGCTGTTGCCAGTCTACATTTTATACCCTCTCTACTTCGACCATCATCAGTTATTTTACTCCCTAAATAGCAAAACTCCTTTACTACTTTAAGTGTCTCATTTCCTAATCTAATTCCCTCAGCATCACCCGACTTAATTCGACTACAATCCATTATCCTCGTTTTACTTTTGTTGATGTTCATCTTATATCCTTTCAAGACACTGTCCATTCCATTCAACTGCTCTTCCAAGTCCTTTGCTGTCTCTGACAGAATTACAATGTCATCGGCGAACCTCAAAGTTTTTACTTCTTCTCCATGGATTTTAATACCTACTCCGATCTTTTCTTTTGTTTCCTTTACTGCTTGCTCAATATACAGAGTGAATAACATCGGGGAGAGGCTACAACCCTTTCGCACTCCCTTCCCAACCACTGCATCCCTTTCGTGTCCCTCGACTCTTATAACTGCCATCTGCTTTCTGTACAAATTGTAAATAGCCTTTCGCTCCCTGTATTTTACCCCTGCCACCTTCAGAATTTGAAAGAGAGTATTCCAGTTAACATTGTCAAAAGCTTTCTCTAAGTCTACAAATGCTAGAAACATAGGTTTGCCTTTCCTTAGTCTTTCTTCTAAGATAAGTCGTAAGGTCACTATTGCCTCACGTGTTCCAACATTTCTAAGGAATCCAAACTGATCTTCCCAGAGGTCCGCTTCTACCAGTTTTTCCATTCGTCTGTAAATAATTTGTGTTAGTATTTTGCAGCTGTGACTTATTAAACTGATAGTTCGGTGATTTTCACATCTGTCAACACCTGCTTTCTTTGGGATTGGGATTATTGTGTTCTTCTTGAAGTCTGAGGGTATTCCGCCTGTCTCATACATCTTGCTGACCAGATGGTAGAGTTTTGTCAGGACTGGCTCTCCCAAGGCCGTCAGTAGTTCCAGTGGAATGTTGTCTACTCCCGGAGCCTTGTTTCGACTCAGGTCTTTCAGTGCTCTGTCAAACTCTTCACGCAGTATCGTATCTCCCATTTCATCTTCATCTACATCCTCTTCCATTTCCATAATATTGTCCTCAAGTACATCGCCCTTGTATAAACCCTCCATATATTCCTTCCACCTTTCTGCCTTCCCTTCTTTGCTTAGAACTGGGTTGCCATCTGAGCTGTTGATATTCATACAAGTGGTTCTCTTCTCTCCAAAGGTCTCTTTAATTTTCCTGTAGGCAGTATCTATCTTACCCCTAGTGAGATAAGCCTCTACATCCTTACATTTGTCCTCTAGCCATCCCTGATTAGCCATTTTGCACTTCCTGTCGATGTCATTTTTGAGACGTTTGTATTCCTTTTTGCCTGCTTCACTTACTGCATTTTTATATTTTCTCCTTTCATCAATTAAATTCAATATTTCTTCTGTTACCCAAGGATTTCTACTAGCCCTCATCTTTTTACATACTTGATCGTCTGCTGCCTTCACTACTTCATCCCTCAGAGCTACCCATTCTTCTTCTACTGTATTTCTTTCCCCCATTCCTGTCAATTGTTCCCTTATGCTCTCCCTGAAACACTCTACAACCTCTGGTTCTTTCAGTTTATCCAGGTCCCATCTCCTTAAATTCCGACCTTTTTGCAGTTTCTTTAGTTTCAATCTGCAGTTCATAACCAATAGATTGTGGTCAGAATCCACATCTGCCCCTGGAAATGTCTTACAATTTAAAACCTGGTTCCTAAATCTCTGTCTTACCATTATATAATCCATCTGATACCTTTTAGTATCTCCAAGATTCTTCCAGGTATACAACCTTCTTTTATGATTCTTGAACCAAGTGTTAGCTATGATTAAGTTATGCTCTGTGCAAAATTCTACAAGGCGGCTTCCTCTTTCATTTCTTCCCCCCAATCCATATTCACCTACTATGTTTCCTTCTCTCCCTTTTCCTACTGACAAATTCCAGTCACCCATGACTATTAAATTTTCGTCTCCCTTCACTACCTGAATAATTTCTTTTATCTCGTCATACATTTCATCTATTTCTTCATCATCTGCAGAGCTAGCTGGCATATAAACTTGTACTACTGTAGTAGGCGTAGGCTTTGTGTCTATCTTGGCCACAATAATGCGTTCACTATGCTGTTTGTAGTAGCTAACCCGCACTCCTATTTTTTTATTCATTATTAAACCTACTTCTGCATTACCCCTATTTGATTTTGTATTTATAACCCTGTATTCACCTGACTATAAGTCTTGTTCCTCCTGCCACCGAACTTCACTAATTCCCACTATATCTAACGTTAACCTATCCATTTCCCTTTTTAAATTTTCTAACCTACCTGCCCGATTAAGGGATCTGAATTCCACGCTCCGATCCATAGAATGCCAGTTTTCTTTCTCCTGATAATAATAATAGCAACAATTATTTTCTTAATATTGTTAAATTTGACCCCGGAGTCCCCTTTCTTCACGAAGCCGGCAATTTATAAAAGCTTTCAGATTCCAGTGCAGTACTGCAATAGTAATGCAAGTCCGTATTAATGCGAACTTTACGGTCATCAGAACCTTATTCCAAGATTTAGCTCCTCTGAGTGTAAGTGTGATTGTACTCACAATCGGAACATACTCATTTCGTAACACATAAATCATAAAATGTTTAACACTTCATTTTGGCACCCTAGGGAAGGACCTAGAATACATTACGTGCTGAGAAATAATGAAATTGGGACAAGAAAAAACATTAAACAAATATCAAAAAGACAATTTTTTGCACAAAAATTCATTGACGAATAGTGCTATTGCGCTTACCAACAGAATCAACAGCAGAAATATTACGACAAAGTGGTTCAGCAATTACGTCTGAGAAGGATTAACCGTATTTAGAAGACAATTTGTCAATGAATAATGATTAAGTCAATCTACAACAATTACATATCAGAACTTATTAAAGTCTATGAATCTGAAGATTGGCAGCCAGAACCACAGAAAGGCTACGACTGTTTTATGAGTTCTACAACAAAGCCCCAGCAGCCCACAGTAACCGTATCTGCTGCTCAGCAATTCAGCATCACAATGCAGTGAGCTACACAAGCATTTTTGATGAGCCGTTTTAAATGCTATTGGTTGTGGTAGTAAGGTTTGGAATCAGGTGATTGAGGAACTGTTCAGCAGCAGAAAGAGCACATACCTGGGAGATGTACGAGTAGATGGAGGTGGCACCAATGAGGACAAGCAAGGACTACAGTGGGAGTGTGACTGGCACAGGTTTCCGACAATCTACGAAACGATTGGTGTCTTTGATACAGGAGGGAAGTCTCTGTACTATCAGTTGCAGGGAAGTGCCGTAATGTATTTTTCAAAAAATTAGGAAATTACCTGCAACCAACAGACTGTAACTTGTAACACTACAAAGCTGCCACTGAAATTGTAGAAACAAAATTTCACGTATCCAGAGAAACCGAAACCTTAACTCTCTCACACATTACATTACAACATCAATCCTTCATTACTTCAGACACAAAGGTATTAATTACATTATCTGCCAGTGGGGAAAGTTAAAAATTTGTGCCCAGCTGGGATACAAACCGAGGTCTCTCGCTTACTATGCAGATGCGCTGACCATCGCGCCAACCGGACACATTGATCATTGCAACCGTACGGACTA
This sequence comes from Schistocerca americana, assembly GCF_021461395.2. Classification (NCBI taxonomy): domain Eukaryota; kingdom Metazoa; phylum Arthropoda; class Insecta; order Orthoptera; family Acrididae; genus Schistocerca; species Schistocerca americana. Next base: position 199,183,062 of record NC_060129.1, on the reverse strand, counting down.
AACTAGCATGCCTCCTGTCAGACCCAAATTCTCAACTTATCCACACACTTCTGATGCACTACCCTTTGCCCACTATCCTCTCTTCTCGCAGGATCGCACCGACTCCCAGAAGGTGAGGACAGCCGACGGTCACTTCGGTGCAGATGGACACTACACTCCAACTCTTACAGGAATTGTCAAAATGTCGCAAGTAAAGAGGATAATGGGCAAAGGGTATTACGTCCATATTGTGTGGATACGAATTAGGTCTTGGAGGCAGGTTGGAGTAATCCATTCAGCTACTGTAACCACTCTCCAGATGGTGCAGTGGTCAGTTCATCTGCATTGTAAGCAGGAGACTTGGGCTTGAATCCCAGTCCAGCAGAAATTATCAATGTACCACATTAATTTAATGAATGGCCACTGGCAGCTAATGACATTAACTACTTTGTGGCTTGGTTAATAGTGGCTGCAGGATCAATATGGTGTCTGTCCTTTTGAACAGGTCTGAAAGAAAGGACACTGTATTGACCTCTATTTACTTCAGATAAGGGTCTTGGCTCAGTATCCTGGCAATCAAATTTGAATACACAATACTCAAAATACTTTCACACCTCAAAGACTAAGCAGATGTGTGCAGTCACTCTGTGAATAGCTAATTTCAGGAACAGACAACCACGGAGAATACTTTACGCAACAAGATGGAGCAAACCCAAAAGTGAATAAATTACCACTCCAAAATCTCCGTGCCGATCACTGCTTTGAATGCTGTCTGCTAAAATGCATTACATTCACAGAAGTACCCCAGAGTACTTCTAGACGTGCGTGTTTTGCAACAGAATTGGTGGTGTCCAGCGAAAAGGCTCTGGTACTTAAACAATAAAATGGTGGTTTCAGGCAGAAACTACTGGTATCAATAGGTAAGAGCCTTCAGAAGAGTGTAACGTAAAAATACAAGATCTCTCGCAGCAGAACTTCCGTGTAATGTTGGTAAGGACATCACACTGCGAAGCAGTAGGTAGGGGGTTCACGTCCCCCCTCTCTATCTACCTTTTCACACTTTCTAAAAGGTTGTGGAACTTTATTATTAAATAAAAGAAACAATTTCTGTAATATTTGATGTTATGTAAACAGAAGTGCGCTCTCTGTCAGGAAAGAGTTTGTTCGACTTCGTGAACTTTTATAAGATAATGTCTTCACTGAATGGACATTTCTGTACATTGGACACAGAACAACATGTTAGCATATTAACAAGGAAGGAAATGTGCATTTTACTTGGGCTAATGTAGGAATTTTACACGTATCCATTTTCATAAACTGTGCCGTTTGTGAGCCAAATTAAGTTCGAGAGAGTAGAGAGAGTAAAATCACGTTAACCGGATTTCCCATCCGCGTCCCTGTTTCTGTTAGCTACCTCATCCCATGTTACGACAGCTTCAGCGCTGACACTTGGTAAAGTGATTATTTACTAAAAGGACAGTCAGATTTGGCTATAGACCCGCATTTGAAATTCATATTACATCAAATAATAATTTTCAATATTTATGGAAGGTAACAAGGAAGCTCTGAAATAAAAGGTAGATGCCCTCATGCCTATATTAAGCAAAATGAAGTATGTGGGTTGACTGGTCTAGGCTTTTCAACACCACAGGCACGATGAGCTCGTAAGCACAGGTCATATTACTTCATATTTTGGTATACATACAACTATACTTCATCTTTACTATTCTATCTTCTTCATATTTTTCCTCAGTATTCTACCTATAGTTAATGCTTCAGCAACAGTGGGGCTACTGCTTAGTCTATTTCAGACAGTCTTAGCAAACTACAAATACGCTCTGAAGTGAAGTCACACCTATGTGAATCAATAAGAAATTGGTATTTACCTTGAACTGTTTTGTTAGAAGATATGAATACTGTATTGATTTGAATATAAATAAGTAGTACTAATTAGTGCAATTATTGTTTAAAGTATACTACACACATTACATTGCCAGAGTTATCCAAAACTGAATTTAAGTTATCCAAGAGATAACTATGTCAGATGAATTAATTATACATATCGAGTTTGGAAGGTAGGAGACGAGATATTGGCAGAAGTAAACCTGTGAGGACCGGGCGTGAGTCGTGCTTCGGTAGCTCAGATGGTAGAGCACTTGCCCGCGAAAGGCAAAGGTCCCGAGTTCGAGTCTCAGTCGGGCACACAGTTTTAATCTGCCAGGAAGTTTCAGCAGCACAATATGCATGCAATAAACAAAACCAATGAATAGGTTCGTTGGTTGGCTTAAAGGCGGGAGAAGGGACCAAACTAAGTGGTCATCGATCCCTTGTTCCTAATAAAACAATGCCACAAGTGTGAGAATAAAACGGAGGAAACATATAACACAAAATACAAAGAAATGAAAAGCCACAAGAACGAAGGGAAGGCAACATACACTAAAAGGAACAAAAGAGGACAAGAAAACAGACACACGCTAGAAACAGAAGAGAGCAAAACGTGAAAGCAGATTACACTGGCTGGCCAACCACGAGAATAAAAAGGGAAAGCCAGCCACACTGCAACACATTAAAACCTCCACCCTAAAAGCACTAGGGAGGAGGACACAAAGAGACAAAGAAAACGTGCTAAAACCAACACAGAAGTATAAAACCCACTCTCACGGATAAAATGTAAAACTAAAGCTGCTTTGGAGGCATTGTTGCCCAACACCAAAGGCAGGGTGTTGGGAAAATAAAGTCTGCCGCAGAGCGGCTAAAAGTGGTCAGTCCAGCAGGAGGTGGACGACTGTCATTTGGGAGCCACAGCGACACTGAGGTGGGTCCTCACAATGGAGCAGGTAACCTCGCATTAGCCACGTATGGTCAATGCGGAGCCGGCAGAGGACAACTGATTCCCTGTGAGAGGCCTGCACGGAAGATTTCCACGCATTTGTAGTTTCCTTAATGACACACAGTTTGTTGTGCGTGCTGTGATGCCATGCCATCTACCCAAGTCAAAAAATGCTGTGGTGTAAGACAGAACACAGGTCAGCTTCGGAGATGCCTATCTCCAGAAGCGGTTTCCGCGTCGCTTGTTTGGCCAGCCTGTCGGCAAGTTCGTTGCCGGGGATTCTGACGAGTCCTGGGGGCCACACCAACACCACGGAATGGCGGGACTGTTCCAGGGCACAGCCAGACTCCTGAATGGACGCTAACATAGGATGGCGAGGGTAGCACTGGTCGATAGCTTGTAGGCTGCTCAACGAGTCAGTTCGCAGTAGAAATGACTCGCCAGGGCATGAGCGGATGTACTCGAGAGCACGAGGTATGGCCACGAGCTATGCAGTGGAAACACTGCAGCCAACTGGCAAGGAGTGCTGCTCAATATGTCCTCCATGAACATATGCGAATCCTACGTGACCATCAGCCACTGAACCACCAGTGTAAACCACTTCAGAGCCCCGGAACACATCAAGAATCGAGAGGAAGTGACAGCGGAGAGCGGCGGGGTTAACAGAGTCCTTAGCGCCGTGCAAAAGGTCCAGACGATGCTGCGGCCAAGGCATACACCACGGAGGCGTACGTGAACGGACCACAAGTAGAGATGGTAAAGGGAAGGACTCCAGTTCGGAGAGAAGGGACTGCACGCGAATCGCAATCGTCAGTCGCCGATGTGGGAGATGGACTACCATGGATGGGAAAAGGAGACTGTAATTTGGATGCTCAGGGGAACTACGAATGTGTGCTGCGTAACTGGCGAGCAGTTGCGCACGTCTGATCTGCAATGGAGGGACACCAGCCTCCACGATTACGCTGGTCACCGGGCTCGTCCTAAAAGCTCCTGTCGCTAATCGAACCCCACAGTGGTGCACGGGATCAAGTGAATGCAATGCTGAAGGTGCTGCCGAACCATAAACCACACTCACATAGTCAATTCGGGATTGGACAAAGGCTCCGTAGAGCTGCAGCAGTGTAGAGCGATCTGCACCCCAACTGGTGATACTCACGCAACAAAGGGCATTGAGGTGCTGCCAGCACTTCTGCTTAAGCTGACGAATAGAAGGGAGCCAAGTCAATCGGGCGTCGAAAACCATTTCTTAGAATCGATAGGTCTCCACTACAGTGAGTGGATTGTCACTGAGGTAAAGTGCGGGTTCCGGATGAACGGTACGATGCCGACAGAAGTGCACGACATGCGACTTTGTGGCTGAAAACTGGAAGCCGTGGGCTAGAGCCCGTGACTGCACCTTGTGGATGGCTCCCTGGAGGCCCCGCTCAGCAACAGTAGTACTGGAGCAGCAGTATGAAATGCAGAAGTCGTCTGCATACAGAGAAGGTGAGACAGAGGGCCCAGCAGCTGCTGCTAGGACGTTAATGCCCACTAAAAAGAGAGGAGGAGGATATTAGTGTTTAACGTCCCGTCGACAACGAGGTCATTAGAGACGGAGATCAAGCTCGGGTGAGGGAAGGATGGGGAAGGAAATCGGCCGTGCCCTTTCAAAGGAACCATCCCAGAATTTGCCTGAAGCGCACTAAAAAGAGACACACTCAATACAGAGCCCTGCAGGACTCCATTCTCCTGGATATGGATGGAACTATGGGAGTCACCAACTTGGACACGGAAAGTACGGAGCGACAGGAAGTTTTGGATAAAAATCTGGAGTGGTCACCAGAGACCCCACTCATACGATGTGTCAAGGATATGACGTCGCCAAGTCGTGTCGTATGCTTTACGTAAGTCAAAAAAGACAGCAATCAGGTGTTGCCATCTGGAAAAGGCTGTTCGGATGGCAGACTCGATTGACACAAGATTATCAGTGGCAGAGCGACCCTGGCAGAAGCCACCACCCTGACATGGAGCCAGCAAGCCACATGACTCCAGGACCCAACCCCAACATACCATACGTTCCAGCAGCTTACAAAGAACACTGGTGAGGCTGATGTGCCAATAGCTATCCATACGATGCGGGTTTTTACTGGGTTTGAGCACGGGAATGGTGGTGTTCTCCCGCCATTGCGATGGAAAGACGCCATCGCACCAGATCCGGTTGAATATGACGAGAAGATGTCGCTTGTAGTCAGATAAGAGATGTTTAATCATCTGGCTGTGGATTCGATCAGGCCCAGGAGCTGTGTCAGGGCAATGTGCACGGGTACTGAGGAGCTCCCACACTGTAAATCGAGCGTTATAGGATTCACTGCAACGTGTAGTGAATGAGAGGACGTTCCCTTCCAGCCGCCGTTTGAGTGTACGAAAGGCTGGGGGGTAATTCTCCGACGCAGAGGCTCGAGCAAAGTGCTCGGCAATCACGTTTGCGTCGGTACATAACTCGCCGTTTATGGTAACACTGGGGACAGCTGTTGGGGCCTGGTACCCGAAAATACCTTTGATCTTTGCCCAGACATGGGAAGGTGACATGTGGCACCCAATGGTGGAGACTTATCTCTCCCAACACTCCTCCTCCTGTTGTTTGATAAGGTAGCAAACGCGGGCACGGAGCCGTTTAAAGGCAATGAGGTGCTCCAGAGAAGGGTGCCGCTGTAGAGCTCGCCAACGCTCCTTAATTGCTTCAGCAACTTCAGGCGGCCACCAAGGGACTGCCTTACGCTCAGGCACCCTAAAGAGCGAGAGATCGCGTTTTCTGCCACAGAAACAATTGTGCCAGTCACCTGCTCACATCGATATTACTGTGTGGGGCAGATTCAGTCGTGACAGCAGAGGTGAAAGTTCCCCAGTCCACCCTGTTCGAAGCCCATCTGGGCAAGTGTCCGTGTGCCTGATGCTGGGGCAGTGACAGGAAGATGGGGAAGTGGTCACAACCAAGATGGGAGAAGTCCTGTGCTGCAAACTGATAAATAAATGGCCGAGTAACTACCACGAGCCACACTGAAACGTGTGGCGACCCCAGTATTTAAGAGGCAGAGGTCGAATGAGACATTAAAGTTTTGACACCTTTGCCTCGACCAGTAAGCATGGTACAACCTCACAAGGGGTTATGGTCATTAAAATCTCGTAGAAGTAGGAAAGGTTTAGGGAGTTGATCAATCAGTGCAGCTAATACGTTCAGGGGTACCGCACCATCGGGAGGAAGATATACATCGCAGGCAGTTATTTCCTGCGTTGACCTTATTCTGACAGCCACAGCTTCAAGAGGGGTTTGAAGGGGCACATGTTCACTATAAACCGAGTTTAAGTCCTAAACACAAACTCCACCTGACACTCGATTATAGTCGCTACGATTCCTGCAATATCCCTTATAGCTGTGGAGGGCAGGGGTCTGCATTGCTGGGAACCAGGTTTCCTGGAGGGCAATGCAGATAGCAGGTGTAAAGCTTGACAGTTGCCGTAGCTCAGCCAGGCGGTGGAAAAATCCGCTGCAATTCCACTGGAGGAAGACATTGTGAAACTGGGAAGGCATGAAACATTCAATGAGGCAATTTACGCCTCAGAGTCACCTGCTGCCACCGATTTATTACCAGAGCAGTCTACATCCATTGTGTCTGGGGATATGGCGAGATCTAGGTCCTTAGCGGACACCAAAATCTCCACCCCATCCTCAGCTGCAGAGCTTGTAGGTAGTGGTGGCGTGGGTGCCACCACAATTTCCTTGGTCTTAAGGGTTTTCTTTTTGGATTTCTCTCGCTGCTCCTTGGGTTTATCTGGCTGGGAGAACTTCACGGGCTCAGTCTCCGGGACTGAGGATGAGCGTGAAGCTCTACGACCAGCTGCTTTTGAGCTCTTCAGCCACTGGTGGGTGTCGTCTTTCCCACTAGAAGAAACCTGGGAAGCGAGTGACCCAAGGGACCCCTTCCTAGTGAGAGAAGCCGAAGAAGACTTACGCTTCTCCGGCTTAGAAGTGGGGACAGATGTCCCCGATGGTTGGTGGGGTGTTGCTCCCGAAGTAGGTGGTGCAGGAGCAACAGGGAGGGAAAATCCTCACCATCAAGGGGGCTCGGAGAGGTGACCTGGGTTGGCGGAGCTAATGGTGCCAGAACTGTTTTAGCGGCAGCGTAAGACAATGTCATATGCAAGGATGCTGGCGTTCAAATTTTCTCTTAGTCTCAGTGTAGGTCAGTCTGCCCAAGATCTTTTACTCCACGATTTCCTTTCTTTCTGGAGAATCCTGCAGGCAAGTGAGCAAGGAGAATGGTGCTCTCTGTAGTTGACACAGATGGGGGCACATGGAGTATTTGGATGTGACAGGCATCCGCAATCTCGGCATGCGACGTTGAATTACAGCAGGGAAGGCATATGGCCGAACTTCCAGCACTTCCAGCACCGCATCGGGGGAGGGATATAGGGGTTTACATCACACCGATAGACCTTCACCTGACCTTCTCGGGCAATGTATTACCCTAAAAAACCTGATTATCCTACAGACCCTGGTGGACACACTGGATGAAATATACACCTCGCCGCTCTAAATTAGCGCACAGCTCATCGTTTGACTGCAGAAGAAGGTCTCTGAATTATGATACCATGGACCATATTTAATCTCTTATAGGGCGCGATGGTTACAGAAACATCCACCAGCTTGTCACAAGCGAGTAACTCCCGTGACTGGGCAGAGGATGCTGTTTTGATCAAGACTGACCCAGATCTCATTTCAGACAAGCCCTCCACCTCCCCAAACTTGTCCTCTAAATGCTCAACAAAAAACTGAGGCTTTATCATCACGAACGACTCCCCATCAGCTCTCGAACATAAAAGGTACCGGGACGAATAAGATGCACTGCCATTTTTAGCCTGACGTCCCTCCAATGGTGTGACCAGGCAGGGGAACAATTTTGGGTCATACTTCTGTGCATTGAGTTGAGCTCGTGATCGCTTAGAGACTGCTGGTGTTTCACCACCAGCAAGAGATGATGGACTACGCTTCATCACGTGTCATCCGCCCCAATGCCAACACTGACTAGGGGCCCTCCCCAAGGGCGCCACCCAGCCGCAGCAAAGGCCACCTGGCAGGACGGCCACTGCTGGGAGTCCCGATGTCCCAGGGGGATGGGCATCTACCCCTCGGCATACGTGGGGAGTTAGTAGCGCAGGCATCAGCAGAGCGATCCCTGTGTGGTCAGGGGGCTACAACCTACAGGGTACACGGCGGCCCCACCACAACAGACGGGCTACCGTGCTCGATATGAGGTGCAAAGAAGTCCACGGTCATCCTCTTCGCAAGAAATGAAACTGCATAGTGCACGGCGGAAAATGCACCCAGGAAGGTGTCCTCGCCCAAGAGATGGAGAATGGGCAGGACTGCAATGTGACGATGAGAAAGTGGGCTAAAGATCTCGATGCACAATGGACACTATGCAGCTTGTAAGGCGCCCTTCCCCAATTGGTGCGCTCTTCGGGAAAATTTTGAAGAATGGAGGTCATACCCTACAGGCGACCATCACATTAGGGCCGAAACGTGTGACACTCCTTTTTGTGCCTCGTATGACAGGCAGGAATACCTCGGGCCGATTCTAACAACCGGACCTGCAGGGGGTACAGCGAGTAGAAAGCTGAGGAGTATATTGGAGAGTACAGAGGGGCATGTGGCCAGCACACTACTCTCCCGGCCATTGCCTGATTGTCAACGGAGCCACTACTCCTCAATCAAGGAGCTCCTCAATTGAATATTTCCTCCAGAAGGAACAGCATCACGAGGGTTGTGACTGTTGAGCAATCCAAGTAAAACAGTTTCCGCAGCAGCTACTTGCTTCTTTGCCACTACGCTTTTCGACAGGTCATAACATTGTCTTCAGGAGGAGAACTGTTTGTTTATAAGGTCGGTGTCGGGGAAGAGTACAAGTGTCTTCACAGTCGCAGACTGAGGGCAGGCTGCTTTTTTGTGTGAACCATCAAAACATGTAGTGACAACATAAACACGATACTGATGCAGAAACTGTTTTATTTGTATAGCTTCTCAATTGTCCTCACAATGGCTGACTGCACCCACTTGCCAACAGCACTCGGGCAGAGCAGGAAGGTCAACCACCCAAGTGCTAGTCAAGCCGGACAGTGCTAACTTCAGTCCTCTGACAAAATGGTGTTACCAGTCCGGCAAGTCCGGCGGCTTTAACCCCGTATATCTCTCAAAATTGGGTGTTGTTCAGAAGTAGCCTTCTGAGGAAAGAGTTCTACCAAAGTAGAATACTACTGGTTTTGACGCTTACTCCGTAGCTGCATAATGCAAGTTGAATGCTCCAGCAAATTTACTGTGTTTCCATAAAACATACTGGGTTAATAAATGAATAGTGAGGATGCAATTGTATGAGGTGTGTGTGGTGTTCCAAATGTAGGGAATACTTAGAAAGGGAGTATAGCAACCAGTGCTGCAGCAGGTTACTATTTGCCCTAAAATTATAACTCCTCTTGCTTACTGGCAGCAGTGATAGAGTGGTTAAGGATGTGCTGTGATTAATAATGCTAACCAACTGTAACAACTGGATATATCCAACAACTGGTGAAATTCGTGACAGGAAGTGATACTTACTGGATGTAGAAAAAGAAAAGCTTCTTAACTGTGGAATTAGAGAGTAAACTAGAGGTGTAATCTGGTTTACCAGAGCTCGCTGCAGTCAGACTGCGTGAGCGATGTACAAAATTATTATGGAAAATTCGAGTTAGGGTGTCTCTGGCCTCAGTAGCCAGAGACTGTAGTCACGTGTGTACGAGTTTTAGTTTTTTTTTTTTCCTCCAAAGGCCTTGTTGGCCGAATGCTCAATTTCTGGTAGTCTTTTTGTTGTGTCTCTCTGCAACTTATCATCTCCACTATACGGCGAGTGGTAAATACCCTTTTTATAATATTCTTACATTCCACTTTAAATTTTCCATTGTGTGACAAAGTCTGTTACCCAATAGCTACCTAACCAATGTACGATGATTGCTTTAGTTAAAGTATTTTTATTGGTTAAGTAGTTTACAATCGCAAGTTGTCTTTAAGTTTTGTTACTGTTTGTGCCCGTGAACTGGTAGGGATTGATGCCACACATCTCCAGCGTGGAACAGTAGCAGTTTTACTACGCTTTGTAGAACCTGCTAGCTCGGCAGTATTTCGTGCTGCAGCGTCCTAGATTGCATTAGGTCATTACGACCACCTACCTGATACAGGGTGTATACATAGACAAGGGGAAAAAAATGCCCAGATTATTCCCAGTTATCCCATTTTAAAAAAACTGCTTTTTCCTGGGTAAAAATACACTTTTTCCGTACTAAGTGACAGTAGGTTTTCCATAGATTTTTCCTTTGAAATTGTAAAACTTATCACTCCTTTGAATGGTTAATGTTTTACAAATTGGTGTAGAACTTCCCAAGAAGAAGAAGAAGAAGAAGAAGAAGAAGAAGAGGAAGAAGGAGGAGGAGGAGGAGGAAAAAAAAAATTATCGGGGGAGAGAAGTTTTGGAAAGACTTTTGATGTGCAGCAACATATACACTGCATATTTTCCTATTACGGAAGTATAAATTCGAACTGCACGAAACACAGCATGTTAGTTTCCGGTGCATTGAAACTGAGATTGCCATGTCCTTTTGTAAGCCAGTCATATCTTGTGCCGTGTCCACTCACCAGCCGATGACAGCAGATATTCAGAGCATAGGACACGTGTTATAGTCAGCCAATAGCAAGATCACCGTTACGTAGCGTGAGCACACACCACTGTTCGCAATACTATCCTGAAACTGTTAGAAATAGATTCGACTTAGAAGTTGCCAGAGTGCCAGAAAACAGGCATTATTGCGCGGGGGCAGCTGCAGTGGTGTAGGAAGCCCGCATGTTCATGTGTATAAAGCACTAAGAGAGCTTACATTACACCATAAAAGAAACAGGACATCAGAGGATACTCCAAAAGCATTGGAATTTCGTAAACCATACTAAAATGCACAATTCGGCTTGAAGTGAACACTGATTTTTTCCAGATTCACAATGAAGTAGGTCCCACCTGATATTAAGCTTTTCAGTGTGGTTTTTGGGGTGTAAATTTTCTTTTGAGTACCAGTACTGTACTATCTCATATTTGGTTCTTTATTATGGCATAATGCCATAGGTGGCAGATAATGAAAACATGTACTTGAAATTCGGCGAACAGTTGGAACTAGCCAATACTGTGGAGCAAAACACTTCGTTTCAAATAAATTGACTGCCTCAGCGGAAAAATTAATAAAGCAAAATTTCCTTAGCAAACTGACAAAAATAACTTCACTGTTCTGCAAGGCAATTAATGCTTGCTAATAATTTGGAAATAAAATCAAATCAGAAAACTGAAACTAATAATATATTTTTGCCCTCCGTAAGTATGTGAATGTATTATAATTCATTTGATAGCGCCTGGCTGCAGAAATCCATTTTGTTTTCATTTGACACGGGAGCTGTAAACGAAGAGGAAACAGTGAACTCACTTAACGCAAACACGGGTCACGTAGAGACTAACCCCCCCCCCCCCAATTACACACCAGACAACTCTGCGCATGCGGGAATCTGGCAGCTAGGACGTGTGAGAAAAATTTTTCTCGTTACCATCTGGCTGCTCGCTGCTTACCTGCCGATACAACTAACAGCCACACTTGAAGTAGCGGGAAGCGGGAGAAAGTACTGCTCATACGCGAGTCGACTGTGCACGCACATGAGCCCGCTGGCAACTGGTCAAATGAACCTAATGTAAGCAGTTGTGATGTCACACTCGTAGAAAACAGTTTATTGTTACTAAGTTTTTACGTAGTCTTCGCCCTAAGGCCTTTGACATATTTTTGCTGTTTGCAGACACGTGTGCATGCGCTATGTTTTGTTGTTGTAAATGGTGCATTTCCTTTGCCACTGATTTTTTTTCCGTTTATATTTTATTGCTGCAGTATCATTACCCGGTAGCAGGATACAGTAACATTCTTTGCTAGAGATCAATTTTTAGCAGCCAAAATTACAAAAATTTAACTGAAAGCTAAAACAATGAAAAATTCCTGGAATTTTTCCTAGTTTTCTCCCGGATGAAAAAATTCACGTGATTTTCCCAGATTTCCTGGTTGTCCCGGGTCGTATACACCCTGTAATAGCTGGTACGTCCACCTTCGGCACTGAAGCAATGAGGCCCTCAAAGGTCATCAGAGGGAGTTGACAGAAATCATCCAACTCCTGGACAATATTGCTGTAAAATGCCACTGCTGTCGGGAAACCTAGTCTTCGTGAAGGGGAGTACTCGGTCAGCAACCGGTGCCCGACGCTACTCGGCCGTCACGGTGCCTCGCACGGACTCCGCTGGACCCGCGGGTGCCCACGTGAATGTTCCTCGGAGCATACGGGAACCACCGTCAGCTTTACTCTGTCCCACAGTACAGGTGCCTGAGAGCTGTTGCGGGGAAGACGACGGTTTAGCTCCCTCCCGTCGGCCCCACTCTACCACTGCACCGATGCCCGGTGCCGACGGTCACAGGCACTGCAGGTTCACACACACTTTTACTCTGCCCAGCATTAAATTCCGACGTTAGTTCTGCCAGTCTGCCGAGCCTACGGCTCCGAACCTGTAATGAGGAGTGGCCGCCCAACACCACGACACCTGAACGTAGTTTCACCTCTGTTTCGCCACGTGTCGAAGACACTCACTGCAGCACTCCTCAAACACTCTACGAGTTGTGCAGTTTCCGATACGGTCGTGCCGAGCCTCCGGGCTATCGCGAGCTGCCTTCGGTCGAACTCCGACAGATTGCACGCATTCCCCACTCTACACACGGGCGGCACGCTCACCGATACTACCTGCACTGTGCTTGTGTGACTCTTGTTTCTAGCAGTCATTCCTCGGCAGGTGACACCGCTCTCGCCTATAGTAGGAAATGGTCATTGTGTTCTGGTTGATTAGTGTAAATATTACGTATAAAATACGAGGAATTCTTCACCCATGTGGAGATCTCCTGGTTGCTGTGTGCCTTACATTTGCTATGTCCCATTGTAAATTATTGTAACAAGATACTATACAGAATGACAAAGCCGCCTGCTTTCACCATGCTGTCAGTTATCTGGTCAGCTGTGAAAGTTTTGTGACTTTCAATTTAATCTGTTGGTCAATTTGGGGGAAGGAACAAAACGGCAAGCTTCCCATCAGATTAGGGAAGGAGGGGGAAGGAAGTCGGCTGTGCCCTTTCAAACGAACCGGCACGCAATGTAGAGAAATCGCGGAAAACCTAAATCTGGCCGGTCGGACTCAGGTTTGAATCGTCGTCCTCCCGAGCGCAAGTCCAGTGTGCTGACCACTGCGCCACCTCACTCAGTTCCGATTTAGTAGAAAGTTGCCAACTTGTCATGTCTTCCAGACTCCAGCATGCTACTACAAATGAAGAAATCCACATTAATGAAAACTACACGGTTTGTCTGAAACATTATTTTAAGATGCAGCAATTCAGAATTTAAGAGTAACAGTGCTCGCAATCTGAACGTACGCAGTCCTACAGACTAGACAGGGAAAAATGACAATATATGTGGTCTTACACAAACCACCCCATAAAAACATCCCTCGAGATCACACGACCTTCGGGGCCAACGGTGAACTGCAGTGTCTGTGTGCCCTTTATGACAGATTTGAAATGCAACTGAACTGCATGTGTTTAACAGAGAACATAAAAAACCTTACAATGCCATGTTGTCATCATTTTAACTCTACACTCACAGTGTAAAGAAAGCATGAGCTGTAAGAGGGACACCCCCTACAAGCAACCACATGAACCAGCAGCTTACACTTGGCACAAAGGTTAACTTTTAGTTTCAATGTGCACGTTAAATTTCTCCCCCCCCAATTTCCTACTTTAATTCATACTTAATATACAGTCTCGCGTAATCTGACAAAATTTTACGTGTTAGGAAGCACTTTCAAGCTTTCCAGGAGTATTTGTCTGCTTAGTATGTGAACACTAAACAGTGTGGATAACAAGAGAACAGAAACTTTTGAAATGTGTGCTGCACAAGAATGACGATCAGATGGGTACTAAATGGAATCTGGAAGAAAATAAATTTAAGGCATAATTTGTCAAATGTAAGGGAGAGATCGATAGTACACGTCTTGAGGTACCAGAAGTTGTAAATTAGATAATGCAGGGGGGGGACGCGAGAGTGTTTGGGATATAGGTGCTAAAAGCTATATGGGGAAAGCGAAGTTAGGCTACAACAAGCAGACATAGGGTGCAGTCATTATGTAGATATGAAAGACTTACCCAAGAATGAAAGAATAACAATAACAAAACCACTTTCTTTGTCCATGGATGTGTTTCATTTGAAGGGGGAGTAGGACAATGTGCTGAATGGCGGAAAGGAAAGAGTTAAATTTTTCATAAATATTGTCTTCTGTAATCCAATGCTATGCTCTTAAGCCAATACAAAAACACACTGATCAAGTCATGTTTTACATTGTGTGTTATAAATTAGCCCTTTTGTAATGTGAACCTAACTGCTCACCGTTTTTACTGTCAACATTTGAACATTTGGGTCAGACAAACCAGTTACATTCGCAACGTTCGGTTTAAAGATCAGAACATTTCCCATATGGATGAGAACTGTATTGGAAAATAATAAATAAAACCACTTGTCAGTAATACTTCTCAATATAATACCTACAGTCATTATAAAGGGTGTTTCAAAAAGAATGACCAATTTTAAAAACCTATATTTATTGGTAAAAATGTACTACAAAAATAGCATAAATTTGCAAAATCTGGTCATTCTTTCTGAGGCAACCTGTACAGTGGCTGTCGCCAAATTTCACAACTCACTAAAGTTTATGTAATACTTGTTAAAATTATGAGTTTCACAAAAAGGGACAGCACTATTAAGGAGTCACTGCATGCGAAATGCGAACCCTGGGACTGAACCCTACTCGGGCACAAAGTTTCTACCTGCCATTATGCTTCAATTAAAACTCACCTTCAAGCACCCAACTACCAAACAAGTAATGCCATGCAATGCAATGCAAAGTGAAGATACACTCACCTCGTCCTCGAAGCTTAGGGGATCCCGGGCACTACCGGGGCCGTCGGGCAACTCGCACTCCTGCAGAAACTGAAAAGGAGAAAACAGAGTTAGTCTCGTGTGCGCACATGTGAAGAGGATAAACTGTACAGACAGAAGAAAACTGAATTTTCATCAAACCATAGTTACTGATAGAAGCACGCTGCTTACTTGTTTCGAATCTATATATTAAAACGTACCACATTAAATACAAAATAATGAATAGGGCCCATTTGCAGTTTTCTAAAACCTTACATAGTGAGCATTTTCCCAATCTAACAGCGTAAAGCAGCTAGTGCAGATATATCAACTGCAAAAATGGACAACAACCCTCTATCAGCTGAAGTAACAACGCGGAACTGGTGTCTTCCTTTAAGTGCAAATACTTTGCTGTTCTTTGACTGAAATGTCAACAGTTTCACCCACATTACAATTGTGATGAACAGGATAAATTTTTTTTTCTTGCAATGTGTAAAGGTTATCAACTGAACTTTTCTATTTTTACCTTTTAAAATCTTGTTTTGTTCCACTCTGTCAACTGAATGTTAATCTCCATAGATCATTCACTCACACCCATTCCAAAAACATTATCAAAGATTTTTGTTGTTATTCCTTCTTGAACACATTCCACAAGCCCTCCACACACTATTTTTCCTAGAACTCTTCTTTTTGGCGTATTAAGTGCAACACAACTTTTCTTTGCTGCTGAAGGAGGTATCTTAATCTGTACTGGCTCAATTGCATTTTCCACTGCAGAAGGATTCCATATTTGTTGTTGTCATTTCCAGTCACATTTTCTAGGTATCTTTATATCCTAGAAACTGAAACAGTAACAAGTGGCTGGAAAGACCATTTTCAACTGGACTTTTGTACTAAGCCAAATACGACAAAACGGAGAAGATTTTGAGACACATTAATTATGTAACATTTATTCGTCACTGGTTCCTTCACCAGGCAGCTACAATTCTGGAATTTGTGTCATCCATCCTTTCCACAGATGAGGTCACCTTTACACGGAGTGGTATCTTCGTCTTTCATAACGGTCATCTGTGGGACAGTATCCAGAACTGCTACGCTATGGTGACAGCGAATCATCAGCATCGGTGCAGCGAGAATGTGTGGGCCAGGATAATTGGTGACTGTAGTTTGGGACCAGTCCTCCTTCCGCTTCGCCTTGCGGGTGACTTTGCCTCCTGTGATAAAGTGCTGCTGACGATCAGAGGAGTTATGTGGGTGTTACGTCACGGTGCTCCAGCCGACTTCGGCGTTAACGTCCAACTCGTCTCGATCGTGTCTTCCCCGGTCGACAGATCAGGGGTCCAATGTCACGGCCTGCTTGTTCACCAGGTCTCAACCTGTGCGATTTCTGGTTACGGGGGCATCTCGTAAGTATCGTGTATGCAGAGTCAGATGTGGAGACACTAGAGAAGTGTATTCGTGCTGCCTCTGACACTGTTCGGATGCAGCCTGACCGATGTGAATGTTAGGGGCAGAACACGGTATGGTGTGCACAAGCACGCACTGAGGCACGTGCAGATCAATTTCAACACGTACTGTAACTGTGGCTGCACGGTACAGTGCGTATTACACCGCAGTCTCTGTAATAATGTATGATTCGACAAATGGTCTCTAGCATGGAATCCGTGCATTTCCAGACATAAGTTCATTAGACATTTTTTGTTCTGTATCCTCTCATTGATCAATCCGTAGAGTTCGTGCACAATGGAAGAAAAATCACCCTGCATATTCATTCAAAATACATACATCCATTTTACAACGCCTTGTAATACTAACAACAACAAGAATAACTGGCTCCTGCCCAAAACACCTTCATCATTTTCATTTCCCGTGTAACGATGTTCTCGGCCAACAAACCGACGTACATGTATATTTGCCTTGAAACTGGAGGCAACAGAAGTTGTTGAAATGAAGAAACTAGAAAAGAACTCCATTTTTACAAAATCAGTTTTCACAGCACAACCTCCTCAGTCTTGAGCTTAGATTTTGTGAACAAAAAGTTTATATTGTTGTTCACACATTGTTCTTGGGCAAAATAAGATTGAAATTAAAATATTGGCACGAGTCGTAAAAATTTAAGAACTATTCAAAATGAATACTATATTTCAGAAAATTATTAAAATACATGCAATGTCTGGAAAATTCAAAATTAAACACCTACAAGTTATGAAAACAATCTCACTGGAATGTGAAAATACGAGAAGCTGTCAAATGAAGTCCAAGCAATACTTCGAAAACAATACATTGTTTATTTCATCACAACATTTATTCGACAGTGTAGGGTCTATTAGCAAATTACAGCAGGGTCTAAACACATTCTAATCTAACATCACTAAAAACAAACAGAAATTACCTTTGATTGTTGAAGACGTCCTGACACTGGGGAACACCCTAAAAAGCACATGGTGCAACAACCTACTGGGAACATGCAGAGACGGAAAACAAGTGATGCAGTGAAAGCGAACAGTGTAAAGTATATGTTACAATTAGCCACAGCGAGTTTGGTTTATCCCATGAGCTAGGGAAGAAAAAAAAAAGTCGATGTAGCATGTAAGCTACATAGGGACGGAAGACGCTATGAAATCTTGACTCATGAAACCGAGAGAAATTCTCACTGGGGTCTGGAAGATATAGCTACGACCTGCTGATTTTGCACTCTTTGTACAGGAAAAGTTATATTTACGTAACAAATAAAATGAGCATACAATTTAATGGGATTTTCAACTTTTAAAAAACTGGATATCTTCTTCTTTCTGCTGTTGTCCTTGCATTTTTACTGATGTTTTACAGATACTGAGAAAGCAAGGTCAAGTTCACATTAAGCAGAGAAGCTATATGAATTAGCAGATTAACAGAATCTTCCGTCGGTTCTTGGTAGAACAACACTATAATAATAAATGAAAAGCACCAGTTTGCTTTTGTTCTACAATATTATTTTTATTGCAAACCAGTTTTTGACTTACAAAGCCATCTTCAGGCATGTCTGAAGATGGCCTTGTAAGCCGAAAACCGGTTTGCAATAAAAATGATATTGTAGAACAAAAGCAAACTGGTGCTTTTCATTTATTACTATATGAATTAGGCTTCAGTCGGGTGAATATAACAGCTGCATCAATATAACCAAGAGATCAAAACTGTACACGGACCACTTGCTGACGCATAGGTTGTTTATGGCACACAGTTTCTGTGGAAACTGGAAGCAACATGTGTACTATAACAATGATCTACACCTACATCGATACTCTACAAGCCACCGTACTGTGTGTGGCTGAGGTACCCTGTACCACTAATAGTCATTTCCTTTCCTATTCCACTCACGAACAGAGCGAGGGAAAAGAAAAACAGCTGTCTATATCCCTCCACATGAGCCCTAATTTCTCATGTTTTATCTTTGTGGTCCTTACAAGCAATGTATGTTGGCAGCAGTAGAATTGTTTGGCAGTCAGCTTCAAACACCGGTTCTCCAAATTCTCTCAGTAGTGTTTCTCAAAAAGAATGTCGCCTTTCCTCCACGGATTTCCATTAAGTTTATTTAGTACCCTTCGTAACACGTGTGGTGCGAACCTACCAGTAACAAATCTAGCAACCCACCTCTGAATTTCTTCCGATCTGGTACAGATACCGAACACTTTAGCAGTACTCAAGAATAGGTTTCACCAGCTGTCTCCTTTACATGTGAACCACTCTTTCCTAAAATTCTCCCAATAAACTGAAGTCTTTGCTTTTGCACGCGCTCATTCCATTTCGTATCGCTTTGCAACATTACACCAAGATATTTTAATGACGTGACTGTGTCAAGTGGGACACTACTAATACTGTACCCAAACATTACAGGTCTGCTCTTCCTACTCATTCGCATTAACTTGCATTTTCCCACATTTAGGGCTAGCTGCCATTCATCACACCAACTGGAAATTTTGTCTAAGTCTTCTCGTATCTTCCTCCAGTCACTCAACTTCGACACCTTACTGTTTACGACGACATCGTCACCTAACAAATTGCAGATTGCTGCCCACTCTGTCCGCCAAATCATTTTCGTGTTTACATAACAGCAGCAGTCCTATCACACTTCCCTGGGGCACTCCTGACAATATCCTCGTCTCTGACGAACACCTGCTGCAGAGGACAACATACTGGGTTCTATTACTGAAGAAGTCTTCGAGCCACTCGCATATCTGCTGACTTATTCCAAACGCTTGTAGCTTTGTTAACTGCCTGCAATGAAACAGGTGTCAAAGTCCCTCCAGAAATCTAGAAATATGGAATCTTACTTTTGCCCCTTCATCACAATACTACAATGACTCTGCGTTCGCTGGTCGATACAGTCCTCAGAGACAGAAAGTAGGAATTGTTATGGTCAGTATTTTATCATATTTGAAGGACGAGGTAAAAAAATTCCAATCCAACTACACAAACTGAACTGATGGAAAAAAGTGTATCTCGGTATCAGCTGAAAAACCACAACAACTCTCAAGGAACCACTTTTTGGATGACTGTTTTACATTAAGTGACACAAAATGTACCATTTAACTGCTATTGACAAAACAGTGGAGAACTCAAACGCTGCCGTTCGCCCTCTGACAGTCTCCGAATAGATCTGCAGTGTGTTTGTTGAGGCTGCCAATTATTCTCCAACACTGCATCAGACAATTTCTTTTGTGATACCTGGTAAAAGAAACTGCAGATTTCTTCAAGCTTGTCAACATTTTTTTTCACATGCCCACTTGTTGCAGAAGGGATGGGGGTGGCACCTGGAGATCATTCAGCACGAAGG
Source organism: Schistocerca americana (assembly GCF_021461395.2). Lineage (NCBI taxonomy): Eukaryota > Metazoa > Arthropoda > Insecta > Orthoptera > Acrididae > Schistocerca > Schistocerca americana. The sequence continues at coordinate 199,163,349 of NC_060129.1, read as the reverse complement.
AGTGAGCGAGTCGAGCCTTTTCTCACGTGGCATACTGAAAGCTTGGGGTCGAGGTAAGGAGGTAGATGCAGTGTTGCGCGATTTCTGAGAAGCATTTGACTCAGTACGGCACCTACGCTTATTGTCGAGAGTACGATCATTTGAGGGTATCGAGTGAAATTTGTGACTGGATTGAGAACTTTTTGGTAGGGAGGACACGCACGGCACGTTATCTCAGATGGCGAGTCATCTTCAGATGCAGAAGTAACTTTAGGTGTGCCGCAGCAAAGTGTATTGGGACCTTTTGCTGTTCGTGTTGCATATTAACGTACTGCTGGCCGGTGACAGCACTTTTAGTATCTTTTGCATTCTGTTGGTGTTTTGTTTACATAACAATAAGTTACACAGTCAACAAGTTCTTTGTTTTTATACGTACTTGTGCCCTTTCATCATGGCAGACGAAAGAGACAATAGGATTATTTACGATGAAAGGGCGGACGTCTTGTCTGACATTCTGGATGACTTGGCCCATTGGGAAAAAGACACAGGATATCGAAAAAATGAAAGAGAAGCAGAATCGGCAGAAGATAATGAATTCGGCTGAATCAGTCGAAAAAGACAGTGCATGGTGGTCAGACTTTGATTTACCAAAGATCAATAATAAATTTGAAGGATTTCCGGGTCCAAACATATTTCCCAAAGATACACAGAGCATTGAGGATATCTTGGAATTATATATCATGAACGATCTATTTGAATATATTAGCACAAGAGTACTAAAGTCAAAATTGCAATAGAAAGAAACTGGATTTTAAAAAATGCCAAATTTGTCGACGTTACGGGACCCAAACTTAGAAAATGGTTTGGGCTTGCTATCATTATGGGAATTTATGATTATTGGTCAACGAATCCATTGATAGACAGACAGATATTTCGCAAAACGATGCCCCGCAACCGATTCAGACAAATATTACTATTGTTACATTTTTCCAACAGCAACAAGAAGCTGGATAATTCCGACCAGATTTTCAAAGTGCAATTTGTAATTGAATATTTTTCTAAAAAGTTTAAAGAAATGCTCAGTCTAAGTTAAAACATCTCAGCTGATGAAGGAATCATACCGTGGTGTGGACGGTTAAATTTTAAAGTTTACCATCCGTCGAAAATTACTAAATACAGCATACTCGTTCAGATGCTGTGTGATTTGAGTATGGGATACATTTCCTCATTCACAATATATTCCGGTGCTGGACAAACTTTAGCAAAAACAGTGATGGAACTATTGACACCTTCCGATGGAAAGTTTCACCACCTCTGCATAGATAATAATTATAACAGGGTAGAACTTGCAGAGAAGATACTTGAAAAGAAAATTCGAGTTTGTGGACCGATACAGCAAAATAGAGGATTTCCGGAAAATTAAAGCACGCAAAAGTCAATGTGTTTGAAGCATGTCATCAACGGAAAGGAGACAAGTGCCTGGTGACAAGCCAAGTAATCCGAATTAGCACTGCCAGCGCCAAGCGAATAAGTTTGTACGAGACGTGCGGATGGCAAAGTGTTAATGACCTTGCAGACAATATTGATAGTAAAAGTAGGCTTTTTGGAGATGATGCCGTCATGTAATGAAGTACTATCTGAGAGAAGCTGCATAAATACTCAGTCAGTTCTTCATAAGATTTCAATGAGGCGCAGAGATTGGCAACTTGCTCTGAATGTTCAGAAATGTAAAATTTTGCACTTCACAAACGAAAAAACACAGTATCCCATGATTACAACAGCAATGACTCGATGTTGGAATCTGCCAACGCACACAAATACCTGAATGTAACACTTTGTAGTGACATGAAAAGGAATAATCACATAGGTTCAGTCGTGGGTGGGTAACATAGGTGACAGACTTTGGTTTATTGGTACTGGAAAAATACTGGGGGAGTGCAAGTAGTCTACAAAAAAGATTGCTTGCCAATCAGTCATGAGACCCATCCTAGAATATGGCACAAGTGTGTGGGTTCCTTACCAGATAGGACTACCAGGGGATACCGAACATATACAGAGAAGAGCAGCACAAATGGTCACAGGCTTGTTTAATGCGTGGGAGCGTGTCACAAAGATACTGACGGAACTGAAGTGGTAGACTCTTTAAGACAGATGTAAAACATCCTGCAAAAGTCAAAGTTTGAAACACTGCACGCACAGAGGTATTCGAACAGTCATTCTTCCCACGCACCATACGTGACAGGAATCTTAATAACTGGTGCAATGGGACATATCCTCACAGTTGTTTGCTGAGTACAGATGTAGGTGGAGATTTTTGGAGCCTGAATACAGTTTACTTCACACTAATGCAACACATTGCTGTACACGCTAATTTATATCTTGTAATCCCATTGTCATCCCAACTTAATTTTTTTACAATGTTCTATAGTGTAACATGAAGAATTATATATTTTTTCGTAAGTTTCAAATATGACATGTTTTGAGATATTGAAGACCAAAGATGAAGGTCACTTACCTAAATTGTGTACATTCTTTGCATATGACAAAACAGTGTATCACTGAAAGGCTTGTTTCAAAATCTTTCCACAATTACCTGGTTCACTGTTCTATTATTATTAGAACAGAAGTTGCAGCCATTTTTGACAGCACTGTTTGTCAAATTTTCCACTCATTTTTAGAGCTTTGCAAGGCCATTACTCATCTTACTTGCATTAAAATTCTGTAATTTGGTTGTCATTCTCTTGTCATGTGCAAAGAACACACCAAATTTTATGAAAATCGAAGCGAGTCAGGTTAAAAACTGTACTTTTCTCTGTCTATTTGACATGGATTGATTCAGGAACTCAAATTCCAAATTCTCCAATTAGTGGTTTCAATATAAAATGCACTGTGGGCGAGTACAAAAACCTATTGAATGTTCAAGCGGTGTCAGGTATAGAGACTGACAGAAGTATATAGTACGGATGCTGCTACAGTGCTAAATGTGCAAGAGTAGATCAGTATCGGAGCAGATTGGCTGGCCGAAAATCAGGCAGAAACAGACCATAGGACCGGCAGGGTAAGATTTTATAAAGAAGGAACACAAACAAAGCTAAAATTTTATGAAGATACTACAGCAGATAAAGAAAAAGGCTTTTCAGACACATACCTAGTAGCTGCATGTGAAGATGAGAAAGAAGATGTAACCCCTTATCGTATTCCACAAGCAAGAAAGGAGGTTACTGAAAAAGAGTTGCAAACGTTAGTGACTGAAGCGATGGAAGTGCACGCAGTCAGTATAAAAGTCAGCTATTTGTAGTAGCAAAAAAGAACAGAACAGAACAGTGAAGCTACTTTTCAAAGCCCACCAAGCCAGTAAAATTTTTGAACCCGAAAAAGATCACCCAAGAAACATAGATGAGCTGCTACAAAAGCTCAAAAGCGTAAATGCTTTACTAGTCTCAATCTAATCCCGAGGTATAATATCAAGCACTACAGGATCCAGAACCGAGGCAATATACATGTTTTTGTAGTATGAGCGCTGTTATCAACATAGAATGCTGCTGTTTGAACTGAATGTGCCTGCAGCAACTTTTATTAGAATATGATGTGAAGCGTAATTTTTTGCACTTGCTGGATTGAAACGTAATTTTCCGAAGTCCAAATCTGAGTATCTACAAATAAAAGGACGAATTGGTGGACTCTTACCTCACAGAAGTCTATTTTAAGGTACAGCGTGCATCACACAGACAACGACCAGTACCACGTGAGCTGTGAATTTGTCACTAGGGTTACAAAAACTGACACAACCCGGTGTTAAAAGTTACAATATTTGTCTCTACAAAGGAGTTGCACATGAGGGAATCATCAGAAAAATGGTGAAAAAACATAAAAACATAATAATTACAAGAAAATTTAATTATGCAAGTGAGGAGAAAAGTAGGGACTACCACCTTAAACACAACAGAGTTTTGCACCATAGAATGAATGTTAACACGACTGAGTAGGGAATATGCATTCCAGACCCAATACTAGTGTGGTACACACACCTTCGATGCGGACATTTCGGCCCGAAGAAATGTCTAGGAAAACTTCTACACGACTGCCGTTTTTACGACACAGTGAGACTGGGAAGAAACCTGCAAAGGAGCAGTGAAGACTGCTGTAAAATAAAAACTGAACCAGTGCAGCATTGAGGTTTTATGCATGCCATATTACCCAGAGGACCACAGGAAACAGTGGAAGTTGATTTACTAGGACCATTACCAAAATCTAGTGGCAGTGTGACACAAATCTTGTCTCCTTTTATAGGATCGTATCCACTAACAAAAGCCGAGGGCTAAAAAATGGCAAAACATTACTTCACCCACTTGTGTGTACCTAAACACATTATTATGAATATAATAGAGGGAAACATTCCACGTGGGAAAAATATATCTAAAAACAAAGAAGATGTGACTTACCAAACGAAAGCACTGGAAGGTCGATAGACACACAAACAAACACAAACATACACACAAAATTCTAGCTTTCGCAACCAACGGTTGCCTCATCAGGAAAGAGGGAAGGAGAGGGAAAGACGAAAGGATGTGGGTTTTAAGGGAGAGGGTAAGGAGTCATTCCAATCCCGCGAGCGGAAAGCCTTACCTTATGGGGAAAAAAGGACAGGTATACACTCGCACACACACACACATATCCATCCACGCATACACAGACGCAAGCAGACATTTTACATTATTAGCAATAACTACAGTCCGTTCCCAAGAGGAGCTCAGAGAGAGACACTGAAGAAGTATAATGTGGAACTCTCATTTATTTCCCAATAATGTTCTGCATGCACCGTGGGAGAATGGGTCGTAAAGAAAATTGACAGACTGTGTAGGTTGTATTGTTGTAATACACAAAGCAGGTGGGCTCAGAGGATTAGCAGATGTCAACAACAGTGTTCCACATAACAGGTTTGTTTAACAGAACAACAGATAGTCTAATCGGGGATACATTACAGAAAATAATGGACAAATACATCACCAGGTATGAAAAGCTCAAGAAAGTGAAACAAACAATGGTTAAAAAGGCAGAGGCCCAAAAGAGAGAATGTGACAAATTTGTGCACCCTCTAGTGTACACGAAACACAATTTAGTACTAAATCAGAAAACACGAGCAACGAAAGGAGGATGACTACGAGATCAAGAAGTTTCACTACGCATACAAGGGACTATAAAAGACAATGAAATCAAAGCATCCAAATATGTCGGAGCTGGAAGAACATCGAAGTGGAAAGTGATACAATAACGAACATGTCGTGTAGTGTAACATGAGATTTCATTAGGAAATGCCACGGTACACTCTTAGGCTTTTTGACAAGTGGAAGATATTCACGCAAGTAGAGAGAGAAAAACACCATTATTTTAAGTTAACGGAACTAGACTGGAGCAAAACACTGCCGCTAGGCCCCTGTTTGTGCAGAGCTGAGAATATAGGCAGGAGCTGCACCTCCTGCGGGAGTGAGTGATGAGTAGAAGTAGTGAAGTCACTCACTTTGGTGGACGTGTTATTCCTTGCAGCCGCTGACGGAAGGGGTTACGGTGGACCACGGAAGATTAACAAAAAAGCCTGCACTAGCAATCAACGTTATTTAAACTTAATGTAATTGACTTACTCTATCGTATGCAGACCAAAAAGAAGCAGCAGCCTGGTGCTCATTGTAAAGTACATTGTACTAATTGTTAATCTGACACTATACGGTTGAAATGAAGGAGCTCTATTTATGAATGCTTTACATTGTCACAACATTTCCAATAGTACAGTCAATTAACAGGTTGTCCCTGCAGCACGAATTCGTGATGAACAAATCCTTCAAAGTCAAAGAAAACTATCAGCATGGCTTTGACATTTTATCTGACTAGCTTTTTTGGTCTCTGAGAACCTTTCCTGACCCTTCGTGAACACTGAACCACAGTCTCAACATTATAACCGTAAATCAACACCTCATCATCAGTTATTACGAATCTCTTAACCCTTTTGTGGGCAAAATTACTGTGCAATTGTTTTTAATAAATGGAAAGCAGTTAGTAGTTAATAGATACATATATTAATCATACAAAATGACCAATTTGCTGCATTTGTGAAGTATTCTTCCCACGGCCCTTCTTTGGAGTTAAAAAGATAATAGCAAAATTTTTAATATATTCCATACTAACTTGAAAACTTTACTTCTTTGTTCCAACTGCTTTTCAGTATGAATGAACACAACGTGTGTTATTTTCCTGCTGCTTTGGTACTACAATAACTGCACCTCCTGTAAGTTTCTCCTAAAATAGGTTGGTGTTCTCCCACAGCCAGAAGACAAACAACTTCAGGTACTTTGCCCTTTTTTTGCCAGAAAAACAGATTTCTGGCATCGCCAGTTGCCTGGCTAGACGGATTCTGAATTTCAGCTGATCGTGTGTCCACTCTCTCTTTTTCTTATTTTCCATAGCAAAAAGCTATTTACATCCACTAGAAAATAAAATATTCTGTACCACCATTTCACAGAGTGTCTTCCAAGAGCATGCCTTTCTCATAGTTGGTCAAATTTATCTACTCCGCCCATTATTTTACTGTATTCTGCCACAATATCGGGATGTGGAATATCTCTAGTTCCATCCTCGTTTTTTTTTTTTCTCTTCACTACTGTTGTTACTCTTGGGTCATGAATAGAAGACAGGAAAGTGATTGGACGGTTATCCATCCACTTAACAGCAGAAATGGCTCCTTCCGTATCAAACTGGAACTCCCCAATTTGATGTTCTCCTTCATAATTTTGGGTAAATCTTTTCTATTTGTCTTGACAATTCCACAAGCGAACACACCCTTCAACAAAAGTACTGACTTCAATTTCACAGTGGTGAAGAACCTATCAACAGCAAGAACATTATTTTTATTGGGCATTTCCTTAGTTAGATCTAACACAACCCTTTCACCCAATGTCATGTTACTATTTGTTTTACACTTGCCTGTGTAAACATCAAAGTTCATTATCTATACACTGAGTGAATCTGACGAGCACCACACTTTGTAGCCTCGTTTCACTGGCTTCATTGGCATATATTGCTTCACTGGCGATCTTCCTCTGAAGGGAATCATCGATTCATTTACTGACAAAAATGATGAGGGCTCGTAATTGTTCTTACATCTGCGCAAAAGTATTTCTATCAGTAGCCACAGTTTATGCATTTTGTCATATTCTGGATGATTTCTAGGCTTTGTAGTTTCATTGTTATTGCAATGAATATTCTCTATAATCTTTTTAAATCTTTTGCTTGTCATAACATTAGTGATTGCATGTACCTTTAGTATAGGGCCTGAACTCCAAAAATTAGAGCAGGAAGTTGGTGAATGACCATTATAATAAGGCATTATATAAAAGCTTTCATTTCTTAAATTTGTGTGTCTACCCAGGTTTCTGATGGGCTTCTGCCACAACAATTTTGTTTTGCGTATAGATTTGTTTTGTTTACAATCAGAATGAGAATATCATCATCAAAGAAGTTAAAAAAATAACTGAGCTTTCGATCACTGGCACTAAACGGAAATTTTAGTTTTCCTTCCCTTCTTGCTTGAAAGTTGTTCTTCACTTTGTCAAAGAAAGAACAGTCTCCATTCCATTCTTCTTCACATTCACTTCCACTGTCCAATGTATTGCTATTGACATTTGTAGGAAGCACAAATGATTCAGTGTCAAGTTCAACAAAACCATCTTGCTCCGTGACTTGAATCACCTGTGAAAGTGTTGTCTTAAACATTCAGTTCATTGACAGCATCTTCATCTCCTTCAGTTTCTGAATCACTTTCATTGTGCAACTAAAATAATATATTATAAATTTCAACACATTTACGATTGTCGAGATCTACTGAATGAGCCATCCAAAAGGAAATGAATGCAAAAGATAAGAGGAAGGAAGGGGTAAAATAATACTATAGTAGATACAATGTAAGCAAGTGCCTGGTTTGGTATGATAATGAGACATTCTTTGATAATATACTGATCTGTGTGTTATTTCTGAAGTGTACCGAGTCAAAATTCTCAAATAAATGTGTCAAAACAGAGAAACATTTATTTAAGAGTCTCGAAAAAAATATCTACCAAAAAGGTGGTGTAAAGTACACTTCCCACCAACAAAATCAAACATTGCCAGTGATGTCAACAAGTAATGCAAATAAAACACATTTTACAACATTCAGGAAACACCAAATAATGAGATAACACAACAAAAATTACAAGTATTTACCACAGACTGAAGCGGTGAGAAGAAAATCAAAAAATATCACGATAACAGTAGTCAAAAGCCCCTTTACACTCGGCGACACAATGCTTCCAAGAGATCAGGGCACTTTAACGGCAGGAGCTTGCAACTGGAAGTAGTTCCTTGTACTGTTTGCTAGGTGGCAGCACCATACAGAGGTGAGAACAATGTATCCCACGGGACCAGGAGTGGATTACTTTAAGCGGGAAGCACATTGCTCACGAAAGGTTAAGGATCACCTCTTTCCCATTTGCACGATCCAAAAGCTGTTTACAGAAGGTCATTCTGGTCTCAACTTGTGAGCCGTGGGACGAACTTGTCGGCAACACTATGCGTTCCAGGATGCTGCATCAGGAGTTTGTGACACGATCCAAATGAAATGTTACATTCCTTTACAATCTCTGTCAGTCAGTCTCCGATTTGCACACACAATTTTGTTGACATTCCTGACACGAGCACTGGTGGTAGACGTCGAAGGGTGTCCTGAATGAGGTTCATCTTTAACGTACATCCGGGCCATTTTTAAACTGTGTGAACCATTCATAACACAGAGTATGGCTTAAGAACTCATCACCATAGGCTCGCTGCATCATTTGCTGTGTCTCTGTAAAGGTCTTCTCGAGTTTAATGTAAAATTTAATGCAGGCGCATTGCTCCTCTAACTCCGCCATCTCAAAATTCGCAAACTGCGTGAAAACATTCTACTCAATACAGCACTGAACAATAACTAACAAACTCACAGCAATGAAACTTCCAACAGTTACTCATTAAAGACAGGTGTGTGCAAGGATGCCAACTGCATTTTGCCCCAACTACCAATGGCACGAAATTACGAATGTTCCAGAATTCTTTGAACAGACCTTGCATTTCTGCTAAAAATCATGTTTGTATAAAAACAGAATGCAGCAATAAGTGTATCAACTGTGGCCAAAACAGTGCAGATAGTTACTGGATATGGAAAAAGTGTTATTTGTGTAAGAATCCACATTTGACAGTCACGATGAACAGTACTACTAAGTATTAGATTTTAGAATGTGTACGTGCAAAAAGACAGTTCACAGAGGACATATATGAATGCTCGGCACTATACAAATACGAACTGTCACATCACAGCAAAGTGATTTACTGTTAACATGCGAGGCCCAGACTTGTGACAAGTTATAGGCACTCTGGCAGTATTTAGCAGCCATAATGTAACTGCTAGGAAGAACTGACAGCAAGCACAGTATGTTGCATTTCTGCTTACTATCCTGTGACAGAAGAGAGCTGCATTTAACTGGAGTGGTGAAGTTGCAGGGCTGTGTGCAGTAAGCCAGTGGCGTGCAACTTCACACTGCAACTGAGGGGAATCCTAGATCAGCTGCTGAGTCAGCTTGCACATTTGTTGCATTCTGAGTAATGGGACACTGTACCGAAGTGGCGCGTGGGGAGATTGAGCTGGTGGTGCGTCATTTTTGTTAAGTATCATCTGTGTGCAGCCCCATTTGCTAAACAGTACAATCTATTATTGTTGTTGTTGTTGTTGATTTGGGGGAAGAGACCAAAAGCGAGGTCATCGGTCTCATCGGAATAAGGGAAGGATGGGGAAGGAAATTGGCCGTGCCATGTCAAAGGAACCATCCTGGCATTCACCTAAAGTGATTTAGGGAAATCACGGAAAACCTAGGATGGCTAGACGTGGGATTGAACCGTCGTCCTCCCGAATAAGAGTCCAGTGTGCTAACCACTGCGCCACCTCACTCTGTTTACGATCTATTCCAAGCATAAATCTGCTGCCAAGTTGAATGCACACAACTGTTGTGTGCCTTTCTATTTCATCACAATGAATTTTCTGATCTTTGTATTGTTCAGTCTTTCACACTTTTCAAATGACGTTTACAAGATGCCACATTAAGGCTGCTTTTGAAGCAACAGGATAATGCCTAAGAGTTTTATGCAAATACACTTTTCTAGGGGACCCTTCGTAACATTCTCATAAAATTTGATTAGTGTTAGATTTTGAGTTATTGGTAAATGTTTTTGATGTCTGACTTTTTCTATCAGTATTGTGCCAAATAATACAAGGAATAATTAATTTAAGTAAACTGACACACAACTGTTAAGTTTTGCTTTTCATTCATATTACATAATTAAACAACTGCAATAAATACTGAAAAGTTTCCTATCATTAGGCAGAGATGAATGAATACGAATGTGCTTTGATATCCTAATATTACATGTGCAATAATCTGAGTTATGAGGCCATCATTTCAGTTTTATTGTATTTGAATTTTCTGGGCTACTTTTTCAGAATTTTGGAGTGTTTAATCGACTTTATCAAAATTTTGGGGATTTTTCTTTAATTATGGGATTGTTTTGTTTTAAAAAATGCTCATTTTTTTCTTAAAGTTTGGAAACAATTGGTAGGTGTTATAGGCATAGATACAGTACATAAAAGATCAAATCTGCCCTTAGTAATCATTGAATTACTGCAGCGCCTGTAACATAGGGCTGCTCCATATTATCAGAAGTGCAACGTTTTAGTGCCTGCCAACTTTGGTTGACAAGTAAGGGTAAGTCACGTCAGCCAATGTACTGACCATATTGTCAGAGCACGCAATGTACATAATCGAGTGCGTAAGTATTAACTGAAGAGCAGAATTATTTCTGTGCTCGATGAAAGGATATTTGATAGTGAGGGGACCGTACCTCATGCAAAGATCACTGGCTAACTTATCAGAAACTGTGAAAAATGTGTGACCGGGAACTGTGATATTAATGTTGATTAGGCAATATAGGGACAGTTTGCTTGAGCCTAAAGAGCAATAAATTTAGTGCTCAATTAAATTGTGTATACTTTGAAGAGAACCTTACTACCATCTGTTTCAATAGGTCACGTGACAGGAAATGGACACTCAGGAATTTTAACAGTCTGATGTTTGTACCTTGACATAAGCCTGTGTTCCAGTATAAAGTGTAAGTACAGGGTTATTACAAATGATTGAAGCGATTTCACAGCTCTACAATAACTTTATTATTTGAGATATTTTCACAATGCTTTGCACACACATACAAAAACTAAAAAAGTTTTTTTAGGCATTCATAAATGTTCGATATGTGCCCCTTTAGTGATTCGGCAGACATGAAGCCGATAATCAAGTTCCTCCCACACTCGGCGCAGCATGTCCCCATCAATGAGTTCGAAAGCATCGTTGATGCGAGCTCGCAGTTCTGGCACGTTTCTTGGTAGAGGAGGTTTAAACACTGAATCTTTCACATAACCCCACAGAAAGAAATCGCATGGGGTTAAGTCGGGAGAGCGTGGAGGCCATGACATGAATTGCTGATCGTGATCTCCACCACGACCGATCCATCGGTTTTCCAATCTCCTGTTTAAGAAATGCCGAACATCGTGATGGAAGTGCGGTGGAGCACCATCCTGTTGGAAGATGAAGCCGGCGCTGTCGGTCTCCAATTGTGGCATGAGCCAATTTTCCAGCATGTCCAGATACACGTGTCCTGTAACATTTTTTTCGCAGGAGAAAAAGGGGCCGTAAATTTTAAACCGTGAGATTGCACAAAACACGTTAAATTTTGGTGAATTGCGAATTTGCTGCACGAATGCGTGAGGATTCTCTACCGCCCAGATTCACACATTGTGTCTGTTCACTTCACCATTAAGAAAAAATGTTGCTTCATCACTGAAAACGAGTTTCGCACTGAACGCATCCTTTTCCATGAGCTGTTGCAACCGCGCCGAAAATTCAAAGCGTTTGACTTTGTAATCGTGTGTCTGGGCTTGAAGCAATTGTAAACGGTAAGGCTTCCGCTTTAGCCTTTTCCGTAAGATTTTCCAAACTGTCGGCTGTGGTACGTTTAGCTCCCTGCTTGCTTTATTCGTCGACTTCCGCGGGCTACGCGTGAAACTTGCCCGCACGCGTTCAACCGTTTCTTCGCTCACTGCAGGCCGACCCGTCGATTTCCCCTTACAGAGGCATCCAGAAGCTTTAAACTGCGCATACCATCGCCGAATGGAGTTGGCAGTTGGTGGATCTTTGTTGAACTTCGTCCTGAAGTGTCGTTGCACTGTTATGACTGACTGATGTGAGTGCATTTCAAGCACGACATACGCTTTCTCGGCTCCTGTCACCATTTTGTCTCACTGCGCTCTCGAGCGCTCTGGCGGCAGAAACCTGAAGTGCGGCTTCAGCCAAAAAAAACTTTATGAGTTTTTCTACGTATCTGTAGTGTGTTGACCATTTGTCAATGAATGGAGCTACAGTGAATTTATGAAATCGCATCAATCATTTGTAATAGCCCTGTACAATGCCAGTCAATTTCAATAGGAAAGCAACCAAACGTTTTAATAACGAAAACTGGGAGGAGGGCTACAATATGGAGGAAACTGAGCACGGAAGGCAAATTACATGTTAATACCTCCTGTCATTCATAGAATGAGATGCTCCACTTCCTCTCTTCATGGGCCGGCAAAAGATGTTTGTGGGTTAAAGTATTTAGTAAGCAGAAACACCACACTTTTTGACGGTTTGTGCAGATCGGAGTTGTACCTATCCCGTGCCATCGGTGACTAGAGCTGTCAACTGGCACTTCTACCTGCCCGGTGGAGTCATTTGCTCGGTGAGGCACAGAGCGCACCTTACCTCCACAACATCAAAGAAATCGTCACTAAAAAGACAATGTTCTGATTTTACTGTAAAAAAAATTTGTTGAGAGTCTCTTGTGAGATGCACTAATGCTAATGAATAGCCGGAATTTTTAACCTATGTAGTCGAACAATTAGAAGGAATGAGTATTGAAACAAATACTAACAATAAGATAGAGGGGCTGGCCAGTACTTTCCTCAGCTCAGTACAGCCGATAGATACACATAAAACAGAACCGAAAATTTACGTTCCTAGCTTTCGGAACTTTGTTCCTTCATCGGGGAGGAGAGAGGGGAAAGAAAGGGAAGAAGGGAAAGGAGATTCAGTTACTCACAACCCAGGTTCTGAAGCGACAGGGAAAGGAAAATATGGAGGGTAGCAAGGATGGAGGCTTGGTTGTCAGAGGGAAGCCAAAGATATTCTACTGTTAAGTACTGTGCCAGCTTCAAACCAAAGAGGATGCAAACAGAAGTAAAGAGGTATATACTGTAAAGATAAACACAACTATGTAGGATGAAAAGATGCGTGAATGGTTAAAGAGGAGAGGGGAAAAGGAGAAGACTGAAGAGTAAATGGGAGTGAGGTCGGTTAACGTAGGTTCAGTCCAGGGGGATGGCGGGATGAAAGGATGTGTTGGAGTGCAAGTTCCCATCTCCGCAGTTCAGAGGGACTGGTGTTGGGTGGGAGAAGCCAAATGGCACGTATGTTGTAGCAGGTTCCTAGGTGCCTAGAATTATGCTGGAGGGCATGCTCCGCTACTGGGTATTGGGCATCTCCTAGGCAGTTCTAGGGACCTAGGAACCTGCTACACCGTACGTGCCATTTGGCTTCTCCCACCCAACACCAGTCCCTCTGAACTGCGGAGATGGGAACTTGCACTCCAACACATCCTTGCATCCCGCCATCCCCCTGGACTGAACCTACGTTAACCGACCTCACTCACATTTACTCTTCAGTCTTCTCCTCTTTCCCTTTCCTCTTTAGCCATTCACGCATCTTTCATCCTACACAGTTGTGTTTATCTTTATACTATATACCTCTTTACTTCTGTATGCATCCTCTTTGGTTTGAAGCTGGCACAGTACTTACAGTAGAATATCTTTGGCTTCCCTCTGACAACCATGCCTCCACCCTTGCTACCCTCCCTGTTTAGCTTTCCCTGTTGCTTCATAACCTGGGTTGTGAGTAACTGAATCCACTTCCCCTTCTTCCCTTTCTTTCCCCTCTCTCCTCCCCAATGAAGGAACATTTGTTCCGAAAGCTAGGAACGTAAATTTTCTGTTCTGTTTTATGTGTATCTATCGGCTGTACTGAGCTGAGGAAAGTACTGGCCAGCCCCTCTATCTCTTTGTTAGTATTTGTTTCACATCTTTATATGAGATTTTCCATTAATCATAAGGAATGAGTATTGTATATTATAGAAAATGCATTGAGTTCAACCTCTTCAGGTGTGTTATTCCAATCGAAGCAAGAAAAAGTCTCTTTCAGCATCACCGAAACTGAGTATTAATGTCCACAAGTGAGAAGCTAGTTGACAGTTAAGAGGGCACGGCGCAATACTAATACTGCACAGTGACCGACAGAAAACTTAAGAGAACTGGAAAAATCCAGTCAAATACAAAAGCTGCAGATCGACTACTGGACTGTTTGAACAGCCCGTTCCTATTGACCCCACTAGGAAAATAAGCCACCAAACATTCCGAGAGCAGGAAATCGAATACATTCTTTTCAAATGGTGTATCCTGGAATTTGCCCTTGTCATTTTAGGGAAATTGCAGAAAAATTTCAACGAGTGAATACAGAAATTTCAACGAGTGAATACAGAAATTTCAACGAGTGAATACAGAAATTTCAACGAGTGAATACAGAAATTTCAACGAGTGAATACAGAAATTTCAACGAGTGAATACAGAAATTTCAACGAGTGAATACAGAAATTTCAACGAGTGAATACAGAAATTTCAACGAGTGAATACAGAAATTTCAACGAGTGAATACAGAAATTTCAACGAGTGAATACAGAAATTTCAACGAGTGAATACAGAAATTTCAACGACTGCCCTGACGTATCTGACTCCCTGCTCTACCTCACTCGATGCAGTTTGGAAAGTAGATTCAGGAACCAAGCATTTCAGGTAGGTGAACAATTCCTGCGGTTCCGTCACATGTTGTACCCTTTAAGTTTAAAAATAAAGTAAGAGACTCAGATGCATTCCGAGTGAAATACTAAGATGAGTGGCTAATATCATACGAGGCATCTTGCACTGTGCTCTGCCCTCTGGCTTGCAGAGAAGGTATTTAAATGTAAAGACAGTTACTTTTAGTACTTACCGGACTTTCTTCGTTGACATATATGGCCTCGATCTCTCGCTTCGGAGATGAGGGAGTATCCATTTGCACCTGAACAAAAGGAAATAAGGAAATGAGTAAGTACAGGGACAGCAGAGTGCAACAAGCACAGACAAAACCACTCCACAACAACATGATACACGTCTGAAGGAAGAGAGAGTTATGATGGTCTGCATCTGTATTAATATTATGAAATTTATTTGCCAATTGTGGAACTCTCTGACATCAGCTGTATTAAGTATTTTACCTACTAGTGACATGAAACTTTGTGCTGGACCGGGATTTGAACTCCTATTTTTCATTTATCACAGGCAGTCACCTTCAACAATTTGAGCTATCCGTGCACAACTCTCAGACCATCCTGAACTTCACATTCCACACTGTTTCTGCCCGACATTCCGTGGTTTCCTACAACAGGGTTAACAAGACAAACACGTTCGACGTAACTACTATTATGGTCATACTAAGTTGAACACGTTTGTCTCATTAACCTTGTTGTGGGAATCTGAGTAATGTTATGACCAGTAAGAGAGTACACAGCATGGCATACAGGGTTTGGATAAGACCAGAAGGTACGCACTGATAGCCAAAATTGTTAAGGCAACCAGTCACAATAAGAGGGAAATGCAGATTTGAGTCCCTGTCTGGCACCAATTTCTGCACGTCACCAATAGGTAATATTTCTATACCTAATACAGGTAATGTCAAAGAATTTGCAATTGGCAAATAAATTTCCTAAAAAACAAATATATCATTACAGTTGAAAATCTGTGACAGCCCAGGATTCGCTACTCACATGTGAGTAGTTCCCCACAGGCCTGACACAACCTTTCACTGCCAATGATGTTTGCCCACAGAATAGAACAGCAGAGCTATGTGCCACGACATAGCCTAACACAACAAATACACTGTATGAAATAATCTGATCAATAGGGATGAAATAAGTGCACAACACATGAAATGTTCCTGTTTTTACTGAATCACCAAAATTGAATTTACGCAAAACTAAGCGGTGATCACAGTTTAATAAAAATAAATAAAACACTTACAAGTTTATTGCAAAGTATTTAAAATTATTAAAGAATAGGAAGCTTAACATTCATTGTTCACATGTTTAAGGAACACCACTGCCATCTACTAACAATCTTAGTCATTCCGTTATTTGCTGAAAGTTCTGAATTTTTTGTTATCCTCTGAGTGAAATGTCAATTTATGTGAAACACAAACACCCAGCTTTTGTAATTACTGCATTCACATTTTCTTGCAGAGATAACATTTCAAACACATCTTTCCACTCTGTTCAACTACCACATCAAACACTGCTTGCGACACTACTATTATCTTCCATGCTACCCAAAATATTAACTGTGATATATCAACATCTCCCATCAAAATTTGTGACTCAAAAACAGAGCAGAGATGTATTTCACATACAAAGAAAGTTGGCTGAAACTAAATTGATATCGGTAATATTTTTTTTTTTTTTTTTTGGGGGGGGGGGGGGGGGGGTTAAGTGTATATCGTAAGAATACACTAATGGAAAATGGAGGTGGTCACGCGGTTCCAGACTGTAGCACCTAGAACCACTCGGCCACTCTGGCTGACCAACTGCTTGAAGTTTCATAGTCAGATGTCTGTTAGTTATTGTTCAGCACTGTACTGAGAAGAACGTCACACACAGTTTGTGAATTTCAAGATGGCAGAGTTTGAGAAACTTCACGTCTGCATTAAACTTTGCGTGAAACTCGAGAAAACCTTTACAGACACACACCAAATGATACCAGAAGCCTACGGTTACGAGTGCTTAAACCCTACTCATACTGCGAATGGTTCACACGGTTTAGAAACGGCTAGATGGAAGTTAAAGATGACCCTCATTCGGGACATCTACCAACGACGCTCATGTCAGAAGATTCGCTGTCGAGATTGCAGAAGAATGTAACATTTCAGTTGGATCGTGTCATGAAATCTTGACACACCACCTTGGAATGCATCATGTTGGTGCCAAGTTTGTCCCACAGCTCACTAGACCTTCACCTTGCAGTCTGAAGATCTATTGGATCACAGCAAATTAGAAAGAGATGTTCCTTAAGAGTGTCTTAACTGGTGATGCGACATTGGTCTACGGTTATGATGCTGAGACAGAGCCCAGTCTTCACAATCGGCTAGGAAAGGTTCTCCCAGAGGAGAGGGGGGGACAGGTGGGGGGGGGGGGTGGGGAAACAGGTCAGGTCAAATGTCAAATCCACGCTGACAGTTTTCTTTGACTTTGAAGGTGTAGTTCATCAATTCGCGTCGCGCCACAGGGATAAACTGTTAATCGGCAGTACTATCTGGACATATTGCGACACTTGCCAGAAAATGTGAACAGGAAACGGCCTGAAATGTGCTTAGACAATTTATAGCTCTTGCAACAAGTTAACGTGACCGCTCATTCGTCCCTGTTGGTGTGTGACTATTGCACTAAAAACAAAATCACTCTGCTGCTTCATCCTCCATACTCTCTACAACTGGCCCCTGCACACTTCTTTTATGTCCAAGGTTGAAAACTCCATTGAAAGGACGAAGATTGGCAATGATAGACGAGATAAAAGAAAATTTGTGAACGGTGCTTTGTGCACTCGAGCAAGAGTTGTACCGAGACTGCTTCCAGTGCTGGGAGTGGCGTATCAATTGTGGACGAGAGTATTTTATACCACCCACATTAAGTAAAAGGTAAGTGCTGAAAAATTTCATGGACAACATTCTGGAATTTTTATGAACAGACCTCGTACATCACTCTGGGTTTTTATTTGCACATTAATAAGAATCATCCTCTACACAACTTTAGCTTATAGTTCACAAATCAGTTTTCATCTGAAGCAGTCAATTTAGAAAAGATCCCACGGTCGCAATCAATCTCAGATTTACAAAAAAAGTTGGACCTTCACTGACGCAGCCAGGGAAGTTGTCATAATATGGTGGGAACAAAATGACAACATTAACTCAGCTTCCAGACTTTCACTCTGCAGCGGAGTGTGTGCCGATACGAAACTTCCTGGAAGATTAAAACTGTGTGCCGGACCGAGACTCCAACTCGGGACCTTTGCCTTTTGCGGGCAAGTGCTCTACCAACTGAGCTACCCGAGCACGACTCACGCCCGGTACTCACAGCTTTACTTCTGCCAGTACCTCGTCTGGGTAGAGCACTTGCCCGTAAAAGGCAAAGGTCCCGAGTTCGAGTCTCGGTCCGGCACACAGTTTTAATCTGCCAGGAAGTTTCATTACCTCAGCTGACAATGCAGGAACTTGTAAACAACTGGGAAAAAGGTAACTGTCCCAAATTTTTTGGTAGCTTCTGTCTTTGCATCAGTCAACAATCATCATATATATTGTGAAACCTAACAGAAATTCCACACAGTATACGTACTGCAGCAGATAAATGTCCGCAGACACGTAAATACGGCAGAATGTCAGACTGAGAAGTGGCGAGCACTCACCCGTGGCAGGCAGAAGGTGGACCCAGACCCCTGTTCCACGCCGGACGCCGGCACCTGTGGGAACTGCGGCTCCCACTCCGACTGCGACGCCCCGTGGCCCCCAGCACGAGACGGTGACAACTCTTCCGCCGGGGGCTCGGGCCAGGGGTGACTCGCTTTTTGGTGTGCCAGTATTTCCTTCGGAGTGTCGAAGTTGATGCCGGGGCCTGAAAGAATTACACCGCCAATCTCTAAACTGTGAGAGCAAATAGAATTTGAAAATAAATGCAGCTGCTAAAGCACCTATAGATCTGAACAGTGACCGAGACATAGCGAGGTCAAATAGTCCGCTCGCTGCAATTCCTTTTCCTATCATTTTCTATTCTACACAGCGGATACCTTCTAACTGGACCTAGCAGTCACAGCCTGTCACCACTGTATCCCTGCAAACTCCCACAAGCAACACTACACCTTCTCCCACCCCTACCTCCCCCCATCCACCTCCTCAGCCCCACCACCTACACCAAACTGCAGATATCGTCAAGCACAGTTGCTGTCCACAGTCTGGTTACGACAGCCAAAAACAGTGGTCAACCGTGTACGAGTTGTGTAAACATGTGTGTGCTTTCTATTTTGGATAAAAGCTTAAACGTACAGCAGTCTTTTCATCAAGCATGCCTGGAACTCGGCATCCCTCTGTACGGTGAGCACGAATATTAATAGATGCAGAATGCACAACAACGGCACTACTCGACACATTTGACACGGCAGTTCAGGCTGGCAGCAACATTGTAATGACCGGTGAACAGAACCCTGCAAATGGGACTAACTCAATATGTGAACTGAACTACGGGAAATGGTGCACCCGTACCGACGCAGATACGAGCACGACAGTAATTCGGCACGCAGCTGGCTCCGGTAGCTACCGACTCTGGCACACAACTCACGGCACGAGTGCAAGCCTAGACCCGCAGCACTAACTCTGCAGGAACATTCGCCAACCCCACTTACTGCCACTCGCAGGTAAATACAGACGTCAGCGTGTCTGCCCACATCACACACATCTGTATATACAGCGTTCCTTAATAGTCACAGTCTGTGTACCAAAACATCCCAGTGGTCTATAGGATTCAGGTCAGGACTCTGTGCAGGCCTGTCCATTACAGGGATGTTATTGTCATGTAACCACTTCACCACAGGCTGTGCATTACGAACAGGTGCTCGATCGTGTTGAAAGATGCAATCGCCATCCCCGAATTGCTCTTCGACAGTGGGAAGCGAGAAGGTGCTTAAAACATCAATGTAGGCCTTTTCTGTGATAGTGCCAAGCAAAAAAAAAAAAAAAAAAAAAAAAAAAAAAAAAAAAAAAAAAAAAAAAAAAAAAAAAAAAAAAAACAAGGGATGCAAGCCCCCTCCATAAAAACGTGACCACACCGTAACACCACTGTCTCTGAATTTTACTGTCGGCACTACACACGCTCTCAAAAAAAATGGTTCAAATGGCTCTGTGCACTATGGGACTCAACTGCTGTGGTCATAGGTCCCCTAGAACTTAGAACTACTTAAACCTAACGAACCTAAGGACATCACACACAACCATGCCCGAGGCAGGATTCGAACCTGCGACCGTAGCGGTCGTGCGGTTCCAGACTGTAGCGCCTTGAACCACTCGGCCACTTCGGCCGGCACACACGCTGTCAGATGACGTTCACCGGGCCTTCGCCATACCCACACCCTGCCATCGGATCGCCCCATTCTGTACCGTGATTCGTCATTCAACACAACATTTTTCCACTCTTCAATCGTCCAATGTTTACTCTCCTTACACCAAGCGAGTCGTCATTTGGCACTTAACAGCGTGATGTGTGGCTTATGAGCAGCCGCTGGACCATGAAATCCACGTTTACTCACCTCCTGCCTAACTGTCATAGTGCTTGTAGTGGATCCGGATGCAGTTTATAATTCCTGTGTGATGGTTTGAATAGATGTCTGCCTATTACACATTACGATCCTCCTCAACTGTCGGCGGTCTCCGTCAGTCAACAGACGAGGTCGACCTGTACGCTTTTGTGCTGCACGTGTCCCTTCACGTTTCCACTTCACTATCACATCCGAAACAGTGGACTTAGTGATGTTTAGGAGTGTGGAAATCTCGCGCACAGACGTATGACACGAGTGACACCCAATCATCTGACCACGTTCGAAGTCCGCGAGTTACTCAGAGCGCCCCATTGTGCTCTCTCATGATGTCTAATGACTAATGAGGTCACTGATATTGAGTACCTGGCAGTAGGTGGCAGCAAAATGCACCTAATATAAAAAAATGTATGGTTTTCGGGGTATGCGGATACTTTTTATCACATAGTGTATAATAAGGGGATATGATTTTTTTTTTCTTTTTTCCCCCCTCTCCATTGGTTGGTTCTTAAGAGAACAGCTTAAAATGCAGCAGCTGAATATTTCTGACAAGCAAGATTATAAATTTCACTATGTGCTTGAACATTTTGTGGATTATCTGGCTGAATATACATTCCACTGAGCACACCTACTTTTCCATAGAAAAGCCAATTACACGTGATATTGCTCAAGAATTCACTTTGCAGTTTTTGGCTGGTCCTGAAAGTGTTACATTTTTAATGACAGCCTAACACTCTGCAACTTAAGAAGTCCTTATACACGTTTTCACATGCAACGTCATTCATCTTCCGTAAAAAGAAATTTAATTTGAAAGTAATGCTTCTCAAATCACCATTCACAATATATTCCTGCTACCTATCAGAAATGTAAGCAATTGTGATGTCACACTCTTCAAAAGCAGTTTGGCGTTACGAAGTATTACAGAGTAAGACACTCCGCTGTCGACAGATGCTTATATGTGCATTGTGTTTTGTTGTCGTAAATGGCACATTTTCTTTGCAACTAAAGTTCAATTTTGGTGATATTCTTTCATTTATGTTTATTTGCTGCAGTATTATTCTGCAGTAGTGGGTTTAAGTAAAAATCCTTGTTAGATCATCAGTTGTTACCAGTCAAAATTTTTAAAAATTTAGCTGAAAACTAAAACAATGAAAAATTTCCAGAATTCTAAAAATTCGTGGGTTTTTCCCAGGTTTGCTGGTTGTCCCAGGGCATATACATCCTGCGAGTGCACACACATCTGTATATACAGTGTTCCTTAATAGTCACAAATTTTAAGGGAAGAGGCAATACAGATATCATCAGAAGTGAAAATCTCATTCTGGAATCATCAGAAGTAGTTTCTATATTTTTTGTCGAAAGTGGCAACACTGTCAAAGGCTGCGGATTCCAGAAGAAGACCTAAACTTATTTTATCTACAGGGAGAACGGGCAGGCAATTACTAAGTACTAACTGATTGCAGTAAATTTACAGTATGTCCAAATGGCAAAATAAAGAGGATACAGCAATAGGCTGAAGTACAAAGACGTTGCTAGTCAGCTTCTCGTGAGATGGGTAATGCCACACTGACCTCCTCCTAGTCAGAGCTTAATATGCCAATGATAGCAGACTTTATACCACTGGGCCTTCAAAAGGCCTGTTCAGATATGCTTGCTCTCTCTCTCTCTCTCTCTCTCTATTTTTTTTTTAATAACTATTCATTTCCTAAAAGAATTGTGGAGACCAATAACAATTTTAACTAGGACCAACATACCAATTTTTGAACCACAATTCTCTCACAGATTAGTTTAGCATTACAGCTCTTCTATCTGCAATACCGTATTACACAAGGGGACACAGAATTGTGGACCATATATACTGGGACTCAATAACTGTAGCTCAAAAAATGGTAGAAGGAACAAATTGCAGGGGCAAGTCATCGTTAATTTGGGATGCAGCAATTATGCTAAAACAATTAAAATAACTGAGGGAAGTGTTAGGAATGGAGAGCTGCATCGAATTATCTTTAGTACTGACGACAGGAGCAACAAAACAAAAAGAGAGAGGAAGCACAAGAAAGACACTCACTGCGGTCGGAGTCTTCACCACCGAACGCGTCACCTGGCCGATTCTCGGGCTTTGCCTCGTTCGGCCCGGAAGAGATGATCAAGTCCGTGTGCACGTCCACAATGTGCATGCTACGAGCGCTCACGAATTTGAACCTGAGACACGCAAGCAAAGAGTGCTGTTACTTTTCGACTGAAAATAAATGGAGCATAAAGTAATTGGTGCCATCTTATTACTACTTCACATATTTATTAAACAACAGTTTCTATGCTACTACTTAAAAACCATTTCAAAACATAATTGGCACACTGCAGTGTGACACACAGTGACTATCTTGCATTATTACTATCACTAGTGTGTGTGTGTGTGTGTGTGTGTGTGTGTGTGTGTGTGTGTGTGTGTGTGCGCGTGTGTGCGTGTGTGCGCGCGCGCGTGTGTGCGCGCGCGCGCAACAAAGCCGCAAATTCCCATCCACACACACCTCGAACAACACGAGAGTAGACTGAAAAGCAATACCACAATTATTTGTGTGAAAACTGGCATCAGACTGTCGCAGATGTCTCGGCGCTCGTGTGTGGTCTGGTATTGTCGTGCTGAAGGAGAAGACTATCCACGTGTAGATGAATTCTTTGTGCTTTTAGTTTTCTGAGGGTTTCTCACACACCGACATAGTTACATTATACACAGCCACAATACACACTACGATTTGAAGTACTCTAGTGGCAGAAGGTTGCAACACACACCTGTGAACTGGAAAAGTCGACCGAGTAATGTGTGTGGCATGAAATATCACAACCGATGTTGATAAGAGAATAAAAAATTTGGAAGCATCACTTTTCACCATGCTCTTGAAATTTTCCATTTCCCAGTACATCTTTGGGCAAATGCTACCCATGTAGCCCATCCACATCCAATTTTCAACTCAATTAAAGCTGGTAGTACAACGAAATGATCTAGATTTTCTTCTTGAATGGTTCCCTTCAGGATTCAAATGAAAGCATACTATAAAACATCATCAGAGGGAATGCATTTTTGATCATACTTTTCTTGCCGTCAACAAAATTCAGTAATGCTGTAGCTTCTGAAATGGATCACTGACAAATACTGTTAACCTTTATCACATTTCTTCTTCTTGTTATTTTGTTTTACACGCAGTTTGCGCAAGCTAAGAAAATAATTTGTTTGACTATACAACTAATGTTCTAACTCTCTGGGAAAAAGAACTGCGATGAAAACCAGAAACGGGAAATAATGGGATTATTATTTCCAAAAAGTGAATTAAAAGAAACTGACACACAATTTAATGTGTTTTAAGTGTAATTTTGTAAGTAAGTTGTCAGCTCCTGGCAAATAACACCCTATTAAACAGTGAGCACCCAGAATGCTCAGTAAGCTTTCAATCCCACAGAAAACATGTATTTAGGACAATCTGTGTATTTTTTTGGTTGTTGATACAGTCCTGTTGTGTACTGACCTGAATACTCTGAAACTAGCTGTGTATATTTCAGTCTCAGGTGTGTTACTTGGGTGACCTGGAACTGATATTTAAAAACAAACAAAAACTACACGAAAAATTTTCTGTGTTGAATACATTCCCCTCAAAGAGTTTTCATGAGTTTGGTAGCTTGTGAAAACACACAACCTATAAAAACTCTTCAATCTAAATTTTTAAAATGAATTTTGTCAAAAGTTATTTCTTTGTCCTAGTGCTGTGATCGGGTACACCACTACAGTCATTCTCTGGACCACAAAATGCAACTGAACATTATTTTTTTATAGTCTATCCGAGTATTAAGGGCTGTTACCCTTTTCTGCAACATCGTAAATCAGAGCTTGTGCACAAATAACTGCAAATTAATCATTTCAGATGCTTTGCCAAAACATGGGCAACTGCTCAAATACGCAACTAGTCCTAACTTGAAAAGAACAGCGGTGATGATAAAATCATGCTTCAGTCTGAAGACCAATTTTGTCCAGTTACAACAATCTACATTCAATTTAATATGCCTTCAGTAATCATGCTTTAGTTTCTCTCTGTGCAATTTTTACCTCCCACACATCATACTGCCTACAGGAAAATTAAAGAGACCTTTGGAGAAACGAGAACCACTTGTATGAATATCAAGAGCTATGATGGAAACCCAGTTCTAAGAAAAGAAGGAAAAGCAGACAGGTGGAAGGAGTATATAGAGGGTCTATACAAGGGTGATGTACTTGAGGACCATATTATGGAAATGGGAGAGGATGTAGATGAAGATGAGATGGGAGATCCGATACTGCGTGGAGAGTTTGACAGAGCACTGAAAGACCTGAGTCGAAACAAGGCCCCGGGAGTAGACAACATTCCATTAGAACTACTGATGGCCTTGGGAGAGCCATTCATGACAAAACTTTACCATCTGGTCACCAAGATGTATGAGACAGGCGAAATACCCTCAGACTTCAAGAAGAATATAATAATTACAATCCCAAAGAAAGCAGGTGTCGACAGATGTGAAAATTACCGAACTATCAGTTTAATAAGTCACAGCTGCAAAATACTAACGCGCATTCTTTACAGACGAATGGAAAAACTAGTAGAAGCGGACCTCGGGGAAGATCAGTTTGGATTCCGTAGAAATGTTGCAACACGTGAGGCAATACTAACCTTACGACTTATCTTAGAAGAAGAAAGATTAAGAAAAGGCAAACCTATGTTTCTAGCATTTGTAGACTTAGAGAAAGCTTTTGACAATGTTAACTGGAATACTCTTTCAAATTCTGAAGGTGGCAGGGGTAAAATACAGGGAGCGAAAGGACGTTTACAATTTGTACAGAAACCAGATGGCAGTTACAAGAGTCGAGGGGCATGAAGGGGAACCAGTGGTTGGGAAAGGAGTGAGACAGGGTTGTAGCCTCTCCCTGATGTTATTCAATCTGTATATTGAGCAAGCAGTAAAGGAAACAAAAGAAAAATTCGGACTAGGTATTAAAATTCATGGAGAAGAAGTAAAAACTTTGAGGTTCGCCGATGACATTGTAATTCTGTCAGAGACAGCAAAGGACTTGGAAGAGCAGTTGAAAGGAATGGACAGCGTCTTGAAAGGAGGATATAAGATGAACATCAACAAAAGCAAAACAAGGATAATGGAATGTAGTCGAATTAAGTCGGGTGATGCTGAGGGAATTAGATTAGAAAATGACACATTTAAAGTAGTAAAGGAGTTTTGCTATTTAGGGAGTAAAATAACTGATGATGGTCGAAGTAGAGAGGCTATCAAATGTAGAGTGGCAATGACAAGGAAAGCGTTTCTGAAGAAGAGGAAGTTCTTAACATCGAGTATAGATTTAAGTGTCAGGAAGTCGTTTCTGAAAGTATTTGTATGGAGTGTAGCCATGTATGGAAGTGAAACATGGACAATAACTAGTTTGGACAAGAAGAGAATAAAAGCTTTCGAAATGTGGTGCTACAGAAGAATGCTGAAGATAAGGTGGGTAGATCACGTAACTAATGAGGAGGTATTGAATAGGATTGGGGAGAAGAGAAGTTTGTGGCACAACTTGACTAGAAGAAGCGATCGGTTGGTAGGACATGTTTTGAGGCATCAAGGGATCACAAATTTAGCATTGGAGGGCAGTGTGGAGGGTAAAAATTGTAGAGGGAGACCAAGAGATGAATACACTAAGCAGATTCAGAAGGATGTAGGTTGCAGTAGGTACTGGGAGATGAAGCAGCTTGCACAGGATAGAGTAGCATGGAGAGCTGCATCAAACCAGTCTCAGGACTGAAGACCACAACAACAACAACACATCACGTCCTTACCACACTAATTATCCGCTGATTCTTCAGAATACGAGCTATCATTCACATTCTTCTTTTTATTTAGTTGCGGCATAAAGCTCTTTCCTCTCCGATTCGGTAGCTGTTCATTAGTTATCTGATCAATCCACGTAATTTTCAGAATAATTCGACGTGTTACCCCATGTCTCTAACCGGCCGACGAGATGATTGTGATAGATGGAGCCATTTACAGGGTGACAATTATTTAACTACATGAAAAATAAAACATATTTAGTTACACACTTCATTCAACATTAACACATCACTACAGACATTCGGATTTAGGTAACTACCTGTTAGACACGCCTGCCATCATTGGCGACGTACGGCGCAGACAAATAGCGAAATTCTGCACAGCCTACTGAAATGTCGGAACATCGATGCTGTCGATGACCTCCTGAATGGTTGTTTTCAGTTCAGCAATGGTTTTGGAGTTATTGCTGTACACCTTGTCTTTAATATAGCACCACACAAAGGAGTCACAGGTGTTCATATCCAGAGAATATGGCCACCAACAGAGGCCCATACCAGTGGCCTCTGCGTACTCCAGAGCCAGAATGTGGTCCCCAAAGTGCTCCGTCCAGGACATCAAACACTCTCCGCTTTGATGGGGTCGAGCTCTATCTTGCACGAACCACATCTTGTTGAAATCGGGATAACTTTGGATAATGGAGATGAAATCACCTTCCAAAACCTTCATGTACCGTTCAGTAGTCACTGTGCCATCAAGGAATATTGCAAGGTTATTTGTGACTGGACCTCACACCTGCTGAGGAAGAAGAGACTTCTCAATCAAAAAATGCAGATTCTCAGTACCCCAAATGTGCCAATTTTGCTTATTGACTAACCGATCCAAATGAAAGTGGGCTTCATTGCTAAACCAAACCATATTCACATATTAATTCCCATCCTGCCCCATAGCCAACTGGGCATTTTGAATATCCTAATGCAAACTGTTCAGAATTATGAGGATTTGATTTCTTATAGTTCAATAATTGTCACTCTGTATTAATTACATAGTTTGTAAACAAAAACAGTTTAGAGGGTTTTGTCACCATTTTTGCAAGTGAAATGATACAGACGGACGTTAACCATCCTCAAGGTTGGTTGGCGGTTACACTATTGCCACATTTTGCAGTACCTGCTGGGCATGGCAATTGTTCTGTGCTTTGGAGTCCCGGTACAGAGAAGCTAGGTGTGCCACCGAATACAGAGCACTAAGAATTATAATGTCAGGAGAACAAGAGGAACAAGAACAGCCAAAACATTCATTGGTCAAATGTCAGAAATCATTCATGTATTGTCTAAGGAGTAGTCCCCACAAAGGGATCCAGTTTTTAAAACAGGTTGTATACATGGACAAGGAGAAAAAAATTCCCGGATTTCCAAGTTAAAAACACACTTTCTCCCAGGTGAAAATACACTTTTTCCGTGTTAAGTGACAGTATACTCTTCCTCGGCACCGTAAAACTCATCAATCCTTTGAATGTTTATGGTTTTTTTTAAGATTAATAAGCTGGAAGAGAAGCTAAGCTTCCACATATAATGTTGATCTTTTTTGCGCGTGATACACTTTAAGATACATCAAATAAACGCCCCAGTAAAATTTTTAATAAAGACATAAATATCTGATCTTCTGGGCTCGCATTCTTCTAAATGGTCGGCCTCAAACAGTTGATTTTTAAATGATAGTCAAACGCTTTGTGATTTAAGAAAGTCATCGTACATCTCGCACATAGTTTATCTTGCGTAAAAGGAAATCTGCTTTGAATATAACGCTTTTCAGGCCACCATTCGCAATATTTTCCCGCGACCTGTTAGACATAGGTTCGTTTCAGCAGTTGCAAGAGAGCGCCACGTAAGAGGCATAATCGCGCTTGCGCAGCTACGATGACGCAGGAAGCCCATATGTTCATACGTGTAAAATGTTAAAAGATCTTACATTATGTCATATAATGTCGAGGGACATGAAAGGGAAGCAGTGGTTGGGAAAGGAGTGAGACAGGGTTGTAGCCTGTCCCCGATGTTATTCAATCTGTATATTGAGCAAGCAGTAAAGGAAACAAAAGAAAAATTCGGAGTAGGTATTAAAATTCATGGAGAAGAAGTAAAAACTTTGAGGTTCGCCGATGACATTGTAATTCTGTCAGAGACAGCAAAGGACATGGAAGAGCAGTTGAACGGGATGGACAGTGTCTTGAAAGGAGGATATAAGATGAACATCAACAAAAGCAAAACAAGGATAATGGAATGTAGTCAAATTAAATCGGGTGATGCTGAGGGGATTAGATTAGGAAATGAGACACTTAAAGTAGTAAAGGAGTTTTGCTATTTAGGGAGTAAAATAACTGATGATGGTCGAAGTAGAGAGGATATAAAATGTAGACTGGCAATGGCAAGGAAATCGTTTCTGAAGAAGAGAAATTTCTTAACATCGAGTATAGATTTAAGTGTCAGGAAGTCGTTTCTGAAAGTATTTGTATGGAGTGTAGCCATGTATGGAAGTGAAACATGGACGATAACCAGATTGGACAAGAAGAGAATAGAAGCTTTCGAAATGTGGTGCTACAGAAGAATGCTGAAGATAAGGTGGGTAGATCACGTAACTAATGAGGAGGTATTGAATAGGATTGGGGAGAAGAGGAGTTTGTGGCACAACTTGACTAGAAGAAGGGATCGGTTGGTAGGACATGTTTTGAGGCATCAAGGGATCACAAATTTAGCATTGGAGGGCAGCGTGGAGGGTAAAAATCGTAGAGGGAGACCAAGAGATGAATACACTAAGCAGATTCAGAAGAATGTAGGTTGCAGTAGGTACTGGGAGATGAAGAAGCTTGCACAGGATAGAGTAGCATGGATAGCTGCATCAAACCAGTCTCAGGACTGAAGACCACAACAACAACAACAACAACAACAACAAGAAGAAAAAAAGACAAAAGCGGATAGTTCAAGAGCGTTAGAATTTCGTGAACCATACAAAAATGTATAATTCGGCTTAAAATGCACATTTGTATGTAAATTTTCTTGGAGTTACAGTACCGTATTATCTTATGTTTTGTTCTTTATTATGGCATAATGTCATACGTGCACTTTAAGTGCAGCGAACAGTTGAAACTAGCCAGTAGTGTGAAATTAAACACTTCGTTTCAAATAAATTGACTGCCTCGGCAGAAAAGATTAATAAAAGCCTAATCTCTTTAGCAAACCAGCAAAAATAACTTCATTGTTCTGTAAGGAGATTAATGCTTGACTGTCAGAAAGATGGGAATAAAATCTGAAACTAACAACGTATTTTAGCCTTCTGTAATTATGCGTACATATTTCCATTCATTTGATAGTTCCCGGCCACAAAAATCCGTTTTGTTATCATTTCACGTGAGAACAATAAACAAAGAGGAAACAACAAAATCACTGAACGTAAACACAGGTCAAGTGGAGACGACCCACCTCCCCAGCACAACTCGGACTGCTCTGTGCATCAGCCCCAGATTTACTTTATTTCTGAACCGGGGCAAAATTAAGTAGTGGCGCCCAGCCACACTTCTGTAACCAGAAGCGGGAGAAAGTACGACTCATACGCGACTCAACTGTACATGCGCAAGAGCCTGCCCACAACTGCTCAAACGAATCTAATTTAAACAGTTGTCACGTCACGCTCATCGGAGACAATTTGTTGTTATAAAGCATTGCATAGTCTTCCTGAAGCCTTTGACACACTGCTGTTGGCAGACGCTTGTATGAGCATTGTTTTGTTGTTGTATACGGCGCATTTCCTTTGCAACTTAAGTTTTATTTTCGTTTTATTTTTCCTCTCTTTCATGTTTTGTTACTGTAGTATTATTATGCCCTAGCAGGATACAGTAATATCCTTTGTTAGAGTAGTGGTTCTTCCCAGTCAAAATCACAAAAATTTAACTGAAAACTAAAACAATGAAAAATTCCCGGAACTCTAAACAATTCCCGGGTTTTGCCCGGTTTTCTCCCAGATGGAAAAATTCCCGGGTGTCCCGGTTGTATACACCCTGTAAAACCACCTACACAATGATGTAGCTTAAGGTCACAGATAACATCACACTGGAGCCATTCATCCCGGTGGACCCTCATTAGAGTGTAAGCGACAAGAAAGTAATTTCGCGTGACGCTCTACAGCTCTATATAAGGAATATTATTCACACTGATTGCCTAGCATAATGATTAACGTACTGTCCTTCGGATGGTGAAGGTAGTCGGTTCGAAACTCGTTAAGTGCTTTGAAATTTTTATCAAAATGTCTGATCATTATTTTTATTCAATCAATTGGTTTAAATTTATGTTTTATTTTTATTCCTTTATCATGTTATTTGAATTGACATTAAATTTTTCATTTGTTCTCACTTTCCATCCCATCATTCTTGTTCCATTTTAATTTTCACGCACGTGAATTATTTTTATTTATCTATCATAATATTTAAACATTTGAAAATGCCCATCTATCACTGAAAAAACAAAAGACAAAATAATCTATACTGCCCGTGCAACTGTGTCAAATAAGTATTTTTTATTACAAGATGTACTTCTTTTATGTTGACCATCATACAAACATTTAAAACAAATTCTCATTGCAGTATGGATAAAGTAACACAGATGAAGATTTAAATGAAAGAAGGAAGTTGTGACACACAATTCAAACAAAATGAGGAATAGAAATAATGACTGCAATAACATGAATGAAACTACAGGATGATGACACTTGAGAAATTAAATCGAAGTTAATACTTTAATACTTAAAAATAATTAAAATCACATTAATAAAGATTCCAAAAGCAATTAGAATGATGGGGAGAAAAGTGTGTGTGTGGGGAGGGGGGGGGGGGGGAGGGGGGGGAAATCTGTCTTCAGGCCACGAGTGGCCTACCGGGACCATCCAACTGCCATGTCATCCTCAGAGGAGGATGAGGATAGGAGGGGCGTGGGGTCAGCACACCGCTCTCCTGGTTGTTATGATGGTATTCTTGACCGAAGCTGCTACTATTCAATCAAGTAGCTCCTCAATTGGCATCACGAGGCTGAGTGCACCCTGAAAAATGGCAACAGCGCATGGCGGCTGGATGGTCACCCATCCAAGTGCCGACCACGCCCAACAGCACTTAATTTCGATGATCTCAGGGGAACCGTTGTATCCACTGCAGCAAGGCCATTGCCCCAAAGTGTGAGCAAATGGAAAAGTTAATATTATGATTAAAATTATGTGACAAACAAAAAGAAATTTCAAAAATTATATTTAAATCAAATGACTGAATAAACCTTACAAAAAAGTAGGCCCATTGAAAAAAGTGCATAAGGCAGGGAAGAGTTATGTAAACCAACACTTTACATGACTGCCAGTAAAATGTTTACGTCTATTATTTTAAAGATATTGTGCGGTTTTTCTTTCATGAAATATGTGTGTACATAATGTACAAAGTGCGAGGGACTGCCAAAATTTTCTTCTTCTTATTGTCCATACTTTGTGCGTTAGAAACTACTTTCAAAGTGTCAAAATGTAGTGGAATAAATAAAATGTCTATAAAATACCACCCCGTTCAATGTACTTGCGGTGCGACAGTCGCAATTCCTGAAAGCCATTGCCCGTGGCCTCCGGTCTGCTGAGGAGCACGGCAGTCCCGGCTCCACGGATAAAACACGAAAATCCACTGCATTACGACACACACAAACATACCTGGCCTGCGGGCAGACTGGCGAGACTAGATCCGACGGGCAGGGCCTGCACATTAGTGGCAAACAATGGGCTTCAGAACGGCAGGTGTGATCTATAAGAGATACCCACAGAAATGGCCTGTGGTTTTGGCCCGTCACGGGAAGTCCACTCGCGTGGCCAGCTATTCACGCGTCACAAACACCGTTTCGACGAAATCAGACCACACCGTGTCGACGAAATGAGAGAGTGGTGATAAATCCGTGCACCAGATAACTTGCGCATATACTCTGAGAATCAATACTAACGAGGATAGGTAGCAACTCACGGTAAAGACAATTGCCGTGCCAGAGACAGGCACACAGAAAAGACAATCGTACCATCAGAACTAAATTTTTGGTCACAGCCTTTGTCAGAAAATGAGAGCACACACACACATTCAGTCACTCAGACACAACTCACGTCCACACGACTACCTTCTCCGGCCACTGCGTACGCAGTCTCCGGGCACCAGATCCAAACAAACCACTCCTCACACTTCCCTGCCCATCTCGTCGGCGGCTGCCAGGCTAGTGGCGAGAAGTGGTGGCAGCACCGACTGCAAGCTGAGGAGAGTGGTAGGAAGGGGAGAAGCAATAGGAACGAGAGAGTAGGGAGTGACGCACATACTCGGCTGCACCCAGCCAGCAACGGTGCACGAAATCTCAATAGACAAACCATTTCATCTACTGAGACAAAAAACGAGATTTTTCCATTTTTTCCCCAATTTACTTGATATTTCCCCGATTTCCCTGACACTTTGATATCCCCTGATTTCCACAACTTGTGGCAACCCCGAAATACTTCAACGGGGCCGGAACATCGCCTCCCGGCACAGTGTAACGTAGGCAAACGATTTGGCCGCCTGCAGGTGGTACGAAGGGAAGTGAAATAATTGTACAGCTGAATGCTAGTGGGCCCAGGGCTCAAGGGGCAAGTCTGGCTCTGTGACTGGTACTGGAGAGTCCAGGTACACTGGAAATGGGCAAAACCCAAAGCTGGGACTTTGGACAGCTGTTACTTGCACGGTCTTTGTGCAGGAGATGCACAAATAAATGGCGGAGTGAGCTGAAAGACTGCTTCTTACAACTCTTTGAAAATCTACAGTAATTTATTGTCCACGATTAAAACAAATCTGAATACATTTTTGAGCTCAGAAAAATGCGGTGCATCCAGTGACAACAATATTTTTAATGTCTTTGAAACCACAGAAGTTAATATTTAACAGTGACTGTACATTTTCACAATGAATGTCTGAATTAACAACTTTTAAATGCTCCGTGCAATTTCAACAGGCGATATCTCAGACGATAGCATTGTACAATAGCTATGACGGCATTGTACAATAGCTATCAAAAGCCACTGATCTGTAGCAGTTTTCTTTACTTACTTATGTCTTTTTCATCTTTTTTATTACATACACGTTTGTCAGAACATCGTATTCTCCACACAGTAAATAAATACAACATGAATACCTCACATATCATCAAACTTGTGAAGTCATTTAATAACAGTCTACTATTCTGTCAGTAACTTTAAAAAAGTTCTCTTAAAAATCATTGTGATTTAAGAATTGGTCAGTCGTATGAATTAGCTGACACCATTATTGAAAAAAATGAGCAAAAAGCATTTCTGACAAGCAGGCCTATATAACTGTTTAAACAAACTTCATGACAACACACTGTTGTCATTTATTGTGAGTGCACTTGTGCAAGAATACAGGCTTATTTATTCATGAAAAGACCTTTATTTGTAATTATTGTAAATGATCCGAGTGTGATAATGTTTGTAACATTTCCTTATTTAACGATTGTTGTAACACAGTTTAGTCAAGGAAATGGTCAAGCTGAGCCAAATTATGTTTGTAGTAATTAAGAGGGATGTATTTTTGTGGGGATGGCCTTCAGCTAATGCAAAAGCAGACAGTAGCAGAACACTACGAAAGTAGAGTGGAGACTGTGACTTTTTCGAGTGAAGAGCTCGAAGGAGTGATTCTGTACATTTGGTGCAGAGTGCCAGAAGAAGGCAGCCTGCCTACAGTAAATTGTGCGATTCGGTTGTACAGTTGATCAAATCTGGGCAGTGTATGGCCACTACAATAATCTTACTTTTGAAGGGGCTAGCTCACGAGGGGTCAGAACGTACTCCCCTCGTATTACGGAACTTAAGAAGACAGAGTACAAGTAACTACTTTGTATCGCAAGTCTCAGTTTGCAAATCACTGTCTCGAACTCTGAACTACTTCGAACTGGTAACTCGCATACTGTGATCACGAAACAGACACAGTCTTCGCGAGTCTTTGACGACTGTTCAGTTTAGGTATCTTGCCGCTATTCTCTTAATGATATCAATATAACTTTACTGCATTTGATAAGGGTTTTTTCTGTCTGTATCTTAGCTGAATGTAGTAGGAGCACGTCCCGTTTACCTGAGGTGTCCTTTTCAAATAACCATTATACAACGTAATTCTCTTTCATCTTTGTCAATTACAGACGTTACAATACAACCCTTTTTATTAAATCATTTGTTTAACTTTTATTTTGTATGTCTGTGTATTTTATTAACTCTCAATTCTGGCCAAGGCACAGACTATTTGACTGCAGTATCACAGTTAGGCCCTACAAGTTATTATTTGCAGCGAATTATCTACAGGTCACAAAAGGAGACGTGCGCAGTTCGAACCTCTGGCCAAGTACCTAAAGTGCGAGTAACCACAGATAAAGCAACTGGTTTGCTCATATAGGACGTTGTTTGGAAGAGCAACTACACTAGCAGCAAGTGTTAGATACTATCGCAACAGGTGGCAATGTTTGGCAAACAGTACAATGACAAAAAATCCGAATGCAGTGAGCCCTTCTGTAAAAGCAAGAGAGTTAGAAAGCTTTAAGAGTTTTCCCTTAAAAAATTCAGAGGCATTACTTTTCAGCACACCCTCATAAGTACAAAGATTGTTTTGTTCTTAACATTACTCCCTCCTAGTACGGGGTCTGCTGTACCCGAGATTACACAAAATTAGAATATAACTTTTGAGATGACGCACTTCCTGTCCCCACCATCATCAGTTATATGAGGGAAGTCGTGCCTGCAGTGAACTGTGTACATTCTGTTCTGTGTGCAATCGTATTTTCTGAGGCGGAAATTGAGGAACAGCCCAGCATTTGGCTGGACGATCATAGGAAACTGTCTAAAAACCAAACTCAACCTGGCCACTGCACCAGCAACACGTGTCACTTCACCACACAGTTCGGGTCCGGATCTGGCTCACCTTTCCGTCTCTCCAGCTAACGTGCTACCCGTTCCACTAAACGAGCACGTCGCCTACAAAGATACGTGCCGATAAGGAATCGAACTAAATGCTAGCAGAGATGACGGGCCTCTTATAGCGAAACACTCAGAAAATCTCTCCGAACTACATCTGGTCGAGTTCGGGTGCACTCTGTAGTTCTGACTATTTCCAGATGCACAGAACCACAGGTACCTCCTAAGCGACCCACAGAAGGCGGAAGCCAACTACCGGCCCGCCCACTCACCTGCACTCGCAGTAGTAGCAGGCGTAGGGGTACCACTCCGACTTGCCGACGCCTCCCACGCTTCCGTGCGGCAGGGCCGGACCCTCCGAGTGCAGGTCCGAACCGAGATCCCGGCACTCGCGTTCGGCCGGCTCCGTACAGTATGCGGGTCGCGACCGGCCAGTGGACGACGTCCCGGATGCGGAGGTCGGCGCGAGGCGGGACGCTGGCACCTCCTGCAGCCGGCCGATCGCCAGTCGGTCGAGGTGCGAGAGGCGAGCGGAATCACTGCAATTGTACCTTCACTGAGTGCACTCGGTCACAGTTCACACTTACATAAGAAATACCGATACACTTACATCCAGTTCACTAATCGCGTGGACCTTTTTTAAAAAAGAAAATAAGTTATTTAATGTGTACCTCCACATTTTCACGGCACAAAAACGTGTATCTTTAGCCGTACGCGCAGTGGTTCGGTAATCGGGTTTAAATGGACGGAGCAAGTGCTGGAGCGTCAATTATCTCGGCTCACTCTGAAGACGGCTAGACAGTATTCAGCCAAAATATTAGAAGGAGCTGAATTTATGCGGCCGCACGCCCAAAATTTTATGGAACAATTAGTTATTTACTTTACGAAGTAACCACTGAAATCATTCTGGGTCTAAGGGAGGAAAAAGAATGTTGACCACCTCACCTGAACTGAATTTTTGACCTACAAACCATTTCTAAATGAAATAACACTTTCTCATACTCTGTAACACTTTCTTATTTACAAACTGAAGTACACAGTACTGGTGTATTTTTAGTTCATTCTGAAGGGACTAAGCTATGAAGGTCAACCTCAAAACACTCAAGTTTAAACAGACGGTCCATACAAACTCTGTACCTTTACAGAGTTTATAGCTCTACTACTACTACTACTACTACTACTACTACAACACACACACACACACACACACACACACACACACACACACACACACACCTAACTAAAATATAACTGTCGAATTACATGGAACTATTTGGCAAAATATTTACAGTACTACTTTCTTGAGTTACGGATGAACATTTTGACAGTGAATATGCACACCACTTATGTCGATGGCAATCATGTAC
Organism: Schistocerca americana; assembly: GCF_021461395.2. Classification (NCBI taxonomy): domain Eukaryota; kingdom Metazoa; phylum Arthropoda; class Insecta; order Orthoptera; family Acrididae; genus Schistocerca; species Schistocerca americana. Next base: position 199,126,533 of record NC_060129.1, on the reverse strand, counting down.
CGAAACCACTTGCGAATATCGATACATTTGATAGATGATATAAAAATGAATATGTGTGTGTGTTTTCTACATCTCCTTCACAAAACTACTGGACCAATTTCATCCAAACTTTGTACAAATGTCCCTCACAGTCTCGCGCCAATTGCTGTGGGGTTAAGAACAACCTTCCTATCATAGTTCAGAAGATATGACAAACAATAAGATGCAATAAAAAGAGCCACATCACATATGATATTTTAATTAATACTTCTTTGCTACTAAATCTACTTGCAATATCTTTCACTAACAGTATCCACATATGCTGCTGAATGTATCTACACAAATATCATTATGCAGCACATAGTTAAAGATATATGATGTCATACACACCGAGATGGGTAAAAAATGCCCCACCGTGCATTAAGTTTCAATGTGTTTATTGAACAATGGAGGAAATGACAAACTGCTAGAGACTGTAAGGATGACACATTAAGCTGCAGACAGACACACATGGCCGGGCCACCTGTGAAAGCAGCCATGTCTTATCAGCTATGTTGCAATCATTGACAGCTTTTTACATTGATATGACTACCATATTTACTCGAATCTAAGCCGCACATTTTTTCCGGTTTTTGTAATCCAAAAAGCCACCTGCGGCTTAGAATTGAGTGCAAAGTAAGTGGAAGTTCTGAAAAATGTTGGTGGTGCCGCCACAACTAAATTCTGCCGTCAGAGTTTCGTCTCAACCACTGCATTTTCATACATTATCCAATGAAGTAAATACAAATTCCGTATTGTTGATCTTCGAACGTAGCAGCATTCCAATATACTATGAAAATCCGACTGACAAGACTGTTTGGGATGTTTGTCAATATGGCCAACTCTACGTTCTGAAATTTTTCCTACCTGTGAGAAGAGATGGTTGCTAATAGGAACTTTTATGAATTGTGAATCACATGCGGTATTCTCTTCACCGTAAGAATAATACGAATAAAAACAGTTTGCCATGTACTGTTTGGTATTTGCTGCTATCTCATTTAAATACTGTCTGCCTAATAAACTACGAAACTAGAGTGAGACAACAGCAAACGCGGAAGAGTATACATATCATGTCATCTTTATATTCGTATTATTCTTATGCCTAATAGTGATACAGTCAGAAATGAAGCACAGCAATTGACTAGATTTTTAGATCTTAAATAACTAATTTCTGTGCAGAATGTAATGTACTAAAGAGGCGCCTGCAAAGATTTTCAAACGGAGAAAAATTTTCGCTAAACTCTCACTCAGAACATCTATCATACGCAGTCTATTATTTGGTTCTTGTTGATCATTATCAAAGTAAGCAGCAGTGTAAGTAACAACAAATAGCAGTCTCTTGCCATTGTTTCGCTTATGAGACGATTCCTCTCTTCTTTTCATTATAAGCGGCGTCAGCGCGCACAAAAGCAAGCCATGCCGTGAGCGGCGACAGGTCGTAAACACTCATTATCAGAATGCGACAAACAATGCACGACACAGTATAGTAATGCATTTTCAGCTTAGAATGACGTAAACACGTATAACAAAGAGAACGGCACTTATCAGTTCAAAGAAAAATATGCAATCAATTCAAACCAGATGAAGCACGTGAAAAAGGAAGGGTACCCGTATAAATATGGACGGAGCGCCTGACGCCTTACGACTCAAACCAAACTACTGCAACTGTATCGTCATTCATTCGAACTAAATTGTGTCTCATATTACAATGGACCAACTTTGTTTCGATATGGAGGTGCGGCCTAAAACTTTCCTCTCCCCTTGAGTTTCGAGTCTCAAATTTCAGGTGCGGCTTAGATTCGGGAAATTTTTTTTTTCCTTGAGATCGAGTCTCATTTTTCAGGTGTGGCTTAGCTTCGAGTGCGGCTTAGATTCGAGTAAATACGGTACCAACCACCTTTTCACCAGAATGAATGGCCACTGCCAAACTGTGGCCAAGAGCAAAACAGACCACCCCGTGTCACAACATGCAGCCGAGCATAACATACTCTATTTCGACGGTCGCTTCATTACACGAGTCGTTCGGATCTTCCCCTCCACCACTAGCTTTTCTGAAATGTGCAGATGAGCATTATCGTTACAACACATTCTTTGCTCCCTTAATTAGTCTGGCCTCAATCTACGCTAACGTACTGTCCCCCACAACCCTTCGCCCAACATTTTCGACCCTCCCTGTCCCAACACCTCCTCCGCATTCACACCTCCCACACTTTGTGTGTCATCCTCCGCCAATGCACCTGCTCACCTTTCCCCACTCCTCTCCTTTTTGCTCCTCCCCCCCCCCCCTCCACCTCTCTGCCCAACACCCTCCTGACAATGTGCCTGTTGGCATTCTAGTCCCTACACCTCTGGCACACAGCGTTGTTCTGTCCCCTGAATCCACACACTACCAACCCTTCCACTACTCCTCCCCCCCTCCCTCCCCCCTCCGGATGGCTACTTCCATTCCACATAACAACTGCATTCTGGTCCAAGCTGCCAGAGTTGGTGGTCGTTTGTGTTTGTGAGGGTTGTTTACTTGTGTGAACGAATGGTGTGTGTCCCTCTTTCTTTTTCTGATGACAGCTGTGGCTGAAAGTTAATGTGTAAGCATCTTAATTGTGCCTGCCTGCTATTTAACATGTCATCTTCACGGTAAGTAGCAATCTCTCTCTTCCTACACTATTGATACTCCAACCTGGGATTTCCATTGTTTAATATGTTTATCTTTACCACTGAGTCACTCCTGCAGTCTAGTCAACTTAAAGAAATACCAGACACCTGGCAACACTTTTGACAGCTTTCAACCGTGAAGCACAATGGTTGTAAGTGAAAACAGCTGTCATCTACAGAGCTATGTCTTTCAGACACTGCCATAAAGACGTTTACAAAAACACTTAGCAGATATTACACTAAAAGCACAGATTTTTTTTTCCCCCCTAATAGAAAATTGGCAGAAAGAATACCCATGCAATACTGGGTTTGTTAAGTAGTGTTAAAATAAATAGTAATCCTGACTTAAAAGTTCAATGGTCTTTAAATAATTATCCAACATATACAACACACTTCACGTGTACCCTAATACAAATCTACAAGACTTTAACAAGTCAGCCGACCGTGCACGCACCAGAGAAGCGTGTACGTACGAAACGATGCACTGCTCCACCTACCCTGGGCAGAGTTCCCTCTCCGGACGGTCGTCGGGTTCTCGGTCCAGCAGCCCGCCAAGACCCACTTCGTCATCGTAAACCGGCAGTGCCACTGACGCGGGTGTCGCCACTTCGTGGCTACAGATCAGTGGTGCCGTCAGTGTGGCAGAGCCGATCGTCGCCATGCTGCAACACGGGCAGACTGACCTCAGTGCAAGATGCTATGACAAAATTTTGCCACAGAATAGATTAGACCCATCAGAAGAAAGTGACAGATAAACAGGAAGCAGTCACAGGGCTAAGTAAAAAAAAATAAAAAAAAATAAATCATACAACGTTTTTGTACATACCATTAAAAAGCTGCTAGAGAAATTTATTTTGTAGAAACTAGTTTTATCAAAAATTTTTAATAGTATATTTCCTCAATGCTATGGAGCAAAGTGAAGTAGCTTTTATACGCAAGTTTTCTCGGTTATTCCTTAATAGTGTGCTTTCGGGTGCTCAGCAAAGCTGTTAATTCCACATTGTGCACAATATTTTGGCAACTAAACTAGACCTAGGAACAGAGAAACTGCGTTTTGTGGAATATCAGTGTGCACCCTGAAAACAAAATGAGCACCAATGGGTGTAGTGGGTGCTCGTAATACAGGGTGAGCGCGAAGTCGTGCCCTGATTATAACAATTTATTACAGAATTACCATTTGACATAATAATTTACATCTGATGGCGTTACATAGGTTAGTGTTACTAGTTTTTAAGACCACTTACGTCAGTAAACCTCAACGTGTGCTCTCTCAGTAATTCGGAGAATGTCGAGGCGGTATTCCAGTTCCTGTCAGATGTTTCATAACATGTGTTCTGTCACAGTACCCACAACAGCTTGTATCCTAGCCTTCAGTTCGTCGACGTCAGCAACTGATGTGACGAAGACTCTGTCCTTGATATGGCCCCAGAAAAAAAGTCAACGGGCATAATGTCTGGAGAGTGGGGTGGCCAGGGTGTTGAACCATTCCTTCCGATCCACCGATCCAGACATTGCTCCCCTCTCCAGATATTACACCCCTTGACTTTTTTTTCTGGGGCTATATCTAGGACAGAGTTGAGATGTTCATATTTTCCCACCTCCGCGTTGCAAATGTTTTGACTTTTGAGTGAAATGCCCAGTCGATGCGCTGTTGTTTTCACGTCAATTCTACCAACAGTGAGAGTTGTTTAGTTCTCGGGGTGTTGTAAAATTCCTGGATTCGTCTCGTCGCTATGCAGCCTATGAAAAGGATTGCGGAAGACTCCCAAATAAATTCCAAAGTACAGTGCAGTTTTACTACTGATATATTTCCAGGACTCTGGTGTCCGAGCCCGGTGAACTGTACCGGTTACATAAGAAGTACCCAAAGTTGACATCAAATGACAGAGTTCACAACAGTCAACAAACGAGTGAGCCTACAATACATTTTCTCCCAACCCTAGCCAAAAAACGAGTGCCCCAAGGCGCCTGCGTGACCTCTATTTATACTTTTGTTAACAATTACCTACAATGAAAATTACAATTTTATGTAAAATCACAAGTAGAAGTTTCACCGAATATGAGCTACACATTGTAAATTTTTAGCAATCTCAGTGCTGAACAAGGTGAACCTATTTTCAACTTAGTTATGAGTTAATATAACATTTTCTGACTAATTATGTTACAGGTAACAATTACATTTCAAAATTTGTTTATAACAAATCAACTAGTGCCTGAATTTTAGTGCTAACATATATCGGAGATTCAATTAACATGCTTCATTTATATGTTCTATTTAATTTGCTGTAGTAATTTTATACCGATAGGTTTACTGGTACGTCCTGACCATGTGCTACATTTCTTTCGATTAGTTACAGTATTAATTTCACATTTATATCATGTTTCTCACGTAAGAACAATGTTAATCACCAAAGCGTCATTTTCGAATTATATGTATACTGAAATAGTGGTTATTTTTGTATGTAATTTGGAAACAGGTCACTTTACAATCAGGCAATTAGGACTGGTGTTTAATGCTCTCCGAGGGGTTCTGTGTGTGTTTGAGGTTTACGGGCGCTAAACAGCGTGGTCATCAGCGCCCAAACGCATAAAAACAGGAACACATGCAGTGATGGGACTAAGACGAACAGCGAACAAGGAGAACGGCTAAAAGACACAGACCTGACACAGTTCCAAATCCTCACATACAGAGGCAAAACAAGAGGAGAAGGAACACACTAAAAAGGAAGGGAAACAAGGAAAAGAGAACAGAAACCGAAGGGAAACAAGGAGGTAATCTTGACTGGCTGACCTCTTGCCTAAAACCTGGGTGAGCCAGTCACCCAGCAGCACATTAAAACCCTCTCCCTAAAATACGAGGCAACAAATTGGACAGGACACAAAACCGTAAGACCTTAACTACAGTCATTGCGTTATCTTGTAAAATAGAGGGCAAATCCGGTGGCAAAGAAACCACTGCCCTCTGGTCAGAGAATAAAAGACAGTCAAGTAAAATGTGGCGGACAGTAATCTGGACGCCACAAGCACTGCAGATTGGGGGGTCCTCCCGCCAGAGTAAAAAGCCGTGCGTTAAGGGTCTGTGCCCGATGCGAAGGCGAGTGAGGAGAACCTCATCCTGCCTGCACGACTGGTAGGACGCGCGCCATGGCCGCATAGTGGCCTTGACCAGACGCAGCTTATTTTCACCGACTGCCAGCCGCTCCTCTTCCCACTGACGCAGAACGCGATAACGCAGGAGGGAGGTAACAGCATGGAGGGGGACGGCACATGCAACAACGTGAGGGAGGGAACATGCATCTTTGGCAGCCACATCCGCCAGTTCGTTTCCCCTAATACCCACGTGCCCCGGCACCCAGCAGAAACAAACCTCCTTCCCCTGCCGTTGCAGGTGGTGTAGGGCATCACGGATGTCCTGGGCGACCGTATCCGCTGGGTACAAGTGTTGCATGGTCTGAAGGGCACTCAGGGAGTCAGAACAGATGAGGAACTTACGACTGGGAACACATCTCATCTGCTCCAATGCCCGCAAGATCGCAAACAATTCGGCATCAAAGATGGTAAATGCCGCAGGAAGCCGTAACTTGATGACTCGATCAGGGAAAACAACAGCACAACCAACAGAGTCCCCCTGTTTAGAGCCATCCGTAAATACTGGTACATGGTCGGGATGCTGGTTTAAAATATCATAAAATAAGGAGGTAAAAACAAACGCAGGAGTGCAGCTCCTCCGGTACTCCGACAAGTCTAAAAGGACGCTGGGCCTCTGGAGCAACCAGGGAGGCAGGCGAGTAAAACCTTGTCGTTGGGGGGCCACACGCTCCACACTAAGGGACTCGAGCAAATGCTTGGCACGAATCCCAAATGGTCTCGTTGCCCTGGGACGACTGGAAAAGAGACGTTCCATAGGCGGTCGGGCAACGGTAGGGTACGCAGGGGAGGTAGGACAGGCAAGGAATTGACACACCCGTCGCACCATGAGGAGTTTCCGCTGGATGCCGAGCGGCGGTTCCCCTGCCTCAGCACACAGGCTGGGGATGGGACTGGTACGGAAGGCACCAGTGGCCAGCCTGATACCCTCATGGTGTACTGCGTCAAGAATCTTGAGATACAAAGGCCTCGCTGACCCACACACGGTGCAACCATAGTCAAGACGCGATCGGACGAAAGCCCTATAAAACTGCAGCAGACGCGCCCGATCTGCACCCCAGGACCGATGGCTCAGACACTTCAAAATATTCAGTGCCTTCAGGGCCCGCACCTTGAGGTCTTTAAGGTGAGGCAACCACGACAACTTGGAATCAAAAGTGAGGCCCCGGAACAGCACAGTGTCGCTAAAAGGAAGAATGGTGTCCCTCAGACGCAATTCAGGGGAGGTAAAAAGACGTCGAGAAGGATTAAAATGAACACACACACATTTGTCTGCAGAAAAGGAAAAACCCGTCTTCGCAGTCCATGCCTCTAATCGCTGTACCATAAGCTGCAACTGCCGACTAGCAGTGACAAGACCGGAGGAAGAACAGAAAACAGCAAAATCGTCCACAAACAAGGAGCACTGGGCAGGACTCCAGATAGTGGATGTGATACTGTTAATGGCGACGGCAAAGAGGGTGACACTTAAAACGCTTCCCTGAGGAACACCATTCTCCTGCACATACAAATCAGATAGCACATTACCAACCCTATATCGAAAGAGGCGGTGGGAAAGAAAGGACCGAATGAAGACGGGGAGACGGCCACGAAAGCCCCACTCGTGGAGTTGATTGAGGATATGGCGGCGCCAAGTAGTGTCATACGCCTTATGAATGTCAAAGAATACACCTAGACAATGCTGGTTACGCAGGAAGGCATGTTGGATGGTCGCCTCAAGCAAGGTCAAGTTGTCTATAGGTGAACGACATCTCCGAAAGCCACACTGAGAGGGGCTAAGGAGCTGCCTGGTCTCGAGCAGCCAAACCAGGCGACAGTTGACTATGCATTCCAACGTCTTCCCGACACAGCTCGTCAAAGCAATACTCCGATAACTACTGGGACGCATTCGGTCCTTCCCCGGTTTGAGGAGGGGAATCAAAACCGCCTCCCACCACGAGTCAGGGTACGTGCCGGATAACCATATCATATTAAAACAATTCAGGAGAACTTCCTTGGAAGGCAGTAACAAGTGCTGCAGCATGCTGTACCGGATTTGATCATGACCAGGCGCAGTATCACGAGCCACAGACAGCGCCGAATCCAGTTCCCACATTGTGAAGGGGCAGTTGTAGGGCTCAGAATTTGGAGACCAGAAGTCCAAGTGACCCCTCTCGATGGCAGTGCGGTAGCGGCAGAAATCTGGATCACAGTTAATAGTGGTGGTAGATGCCGCAAAATGCATGGCCAGTGTCTGGGCAATGTCTCTCGGCGCCGTGAGAAGACTTCCCTGATGCAGCAATGCCGTGACAGGTAGTTGGCTGCGTTTCCCGGAAATCCTCCTGATGGCTTCCCATACTTTCGTAGAACTAGTGGAGCGGGAGACGGAGTTCAAGAACGATTGCCACGACCGTCGTTTGCTCTCTTTAATCACTCGCCGCGCCTTGGCCCTTGCCACCCGGAAGGCCGCAAGATTGTCAGCTGAGGGATGGCACTTGAAGCGGCGCAGAGCTGCACGGCGGGCTCGGATGGCTGAGCGGCACTCAGTGGTCCACCAAGGGACAGGATGCCTCTCGGGATGACCGGATGACCGTGGGATTGACAATTCAGCAGCGTGGGAGATCACGGCTGTAACACGGTCTACCCATTCGTGGATGCTGGCACGGTGTTCCAAAACAGCCAGTTGGCTGAAAAGTGTCCAGTCAGCTCGGCAGAGGTGCCACCGGGGCGGCACTGGTAATGCCATAGCCTCATCCAGGAGGCGAATCCAAAGGGGGAAGTGGTCACTAGAATGGAGGTCAGCAGCAACCTCCCACAGAGCAGAATCCGCGAGTGCTGGAGAGCAAAAGGAAAGGTCAATAGCTGATGACGACCCAGAAGCAGTACAGAAATGAGTGGGAGCACCAGAGTTGAGGATGCACAGTTCTTCAGACATCACGAGGCTTTCCAGAATGCGACCCCTGGGGCAAGTAGTCGAAGAGCCCCATAAGACATTATGAGAATTGAAGTCCCCCAGAAGAAGAAATGGGCAAGGGAGTTGGCTAATAAGGTCTGCGAGAGCCTCAGAGCCTATCGCATCCTGAGGTGGTAAGTAAAGTGAACAGACTGTGAGCCTCCGACCCACAAGAAGGTCACCTGCAACTGCTTGCAAGTCTGTAACGAGAGGGAGCTCAGATGAGGGGTGCACGTCACGGACAAAAACCGCAACACCACCCTTTACCCTTTCCCCCGTCAGATCATTTTTCCGATAGACGGTATAGCCCCGTAAAGAAGGAGCATCAGTGGCCCGAAAATGTGTCTCTCGGAGACATAAGCACAAAGGGCACTCTCGTACAAGGAGTTGTAATTCGGCCACATGCATCCTGAACCCATTCAGGTTCTACTGTAATATGGGAGCCAGTGATCAGGGGGGCTGAACTCTCACCCTGCCTCTGTGCTTTGGAGGAGAGCCCGTACTGGCCGGAGATTTATTCCCGGGGCGAGAAGATCGCCCCCGGTCGACGTCAATGTCCATCAGCTCCGATGACGACCCACGGGAGATGTCAGACAGTACGATGGCCTCGTCATCGGACCGACCCTGACTAGTCTCCTCAGGTGGCAAAACCTTCAGCTTCGGCGTCTTTGTCTTGGGGGGCTTAGAATGCAGAGTCTTGTCAACAGGTGGAGCATTACTCGCTTGGGCAGAAGGCCCCACATGGGGAGAGGGAGGAAGTACCCCAATGTCAGCAACCACAGCCTTGTCCGACGTTGCGGGGAGAGCCGCAGGTTGCAAAACAACCGCAGCAGCACAAGTGCACTGGCAAACGCAGGTATTAGTGCTAACACTAGCAACCTCTGTTTGCGTAGCAACAGTGGCCATTTGTACCTGTTTTTTCACAGCGGAAGTGAAAGATGTAGTAAACACAGGAGGTTGCATGGCCTTAAAGAGCTTCTTGGCCTCACCATAGGGGATGCGCTCAGATGTTTTGATCCCCTGTATCTTCCGTTCTTCGAGATAGATGGGGCAGACCCGGCTCCAGACAGGGTGACTCCCAGAGCAATTCACGCACTTCACAGGTGATGAACAATCGGCTCCTTCATGGGCAGGCTGACCACATTTACCACAAGTGGCTATCCCACTGCACCCCAACGTAGTATGCCCAAAGTGCTGACATTTAAAACAGCGCATTGGATTGGGGAAATATGGCCTTACCGGCAAACGTAAGAACCCCGCTTTAACATGCTCTGGGAGTCGTGGGCAACTGAACGTGAGAATAAACGAGTCGGATTTGATGAGGTCCCCATCGACTCGTTTCATAATATGCTGCACGTCAACAATACCTTCATCAGCCCATTCAGATTTTAACTCGTCTGTGGGGATATCCACCAAGTCCCTACATGTCACAACACCCTTACTGTAGTTCAGAGTGGAGTGGAGCTCTGTCTCGATAGCGTACTCACCGAGACAGGTTGCTTTCCGAAGAGAAGTGACTTGACGGGAACTAGATGTCTCAACTAAGAGAGTCCCATTGCGCAGTCGCTTCACAGATTTAAGTGTTCCTGCAATTCCCTCAAGACCCTTGTGGATGTAAAAGGGAGAAACCCTCTCAAAGCTACCCTCCTTCCCTTTAATAATCAAAAACACATTCTGATTATCAGCACGTGCTCTGTTACGACAGTCTGATAAATCTCGATCAACACTAGGCGCTGGAGGACTCGCAGCACGAAGTCGCTTCTTCGATGGGGTGTGTTTTCCTACCAGTGGCCCACCCAAGCCACTGGTAGGGGGAAATGTAGAGGTCGAAGGGTCCATTGTGGTCCCACGAGCAGCTAGGGAACTAAAGGTCCGCTCAGACAGAGCCCCGCGTGCCCGAGTAAGCCTTATACAACTGGGGTGCGGCAGGTGCCCCAGAGGTTGCCCGCTTGCGACTGTTCCACCTCAACAGCCACGCATCTCATAGGCGCGGAGCACACCGGAAGATTGAGGGGTTTGCATAGAGGTTGGCCGTCCTCGCAATCCAGGCGGTCAAGCCAAGATTACCATTCCCCGCAGCACACAACATTCCACCGCCGCGCCATACGGTGGTCCCTGACGCATGTCCGGGGGTTACGGTGACAGGAGACTGGCGGCGCCGACCAGTCCCCAGCTCAGGACCCCGGGGTCGCCAACCCGAGGGGTTCTGATAGGGCAATGAGATACAGTAATCTTTCAGAGTCTTCGTCACACCAGTTGCTGACGTCGACGAACTGAAGGGTAGGATACAAGCTGCTGTGGGTAATGTGACAGAACACATGTTACGAAACATCTGGCGGGAAGTGGAATACCGACTCGACATTCTCCGAGCTACCGAGGGAGCACACACAATGTAAGTGGTCTTTAAAAAAACAGGTAACACTAACCTATGTAACGGCATCAAATGTAACTCATTATGTCAAACAGTTATTCTGTTATAAATTTTTATAATCAGAACAAGACTTAGTGCCCAACCTGTATAACTGCACAGTAAAAAGCAGTGTGACACCTACTATACTTCACAGCCCAATCCGAGGCCACACGGCGAGTACGCACGAGGGGACGGCTCACAGAACCTGAAGGAGACTACGTCAGCTGTGAAAACATCGTGCAGAAAACGTCTCTCCTGTGCCAACCTCTTCATGTCTGAGTACTTACATACAATGCCCCACCCCAATTATTTGCTGGATATATTCCAATTTCTGGCTTCCATTACACATTTATGTTTTACAGCTCCTCTAATACCGTACAAGTTATTCCCAATATTTTCTAGTCAATCTTTCTCATCCTCCTTTCCCACATCGGAGTATTCCTCGCTTCTAGTCATACCAACACACTTAACTTCCATCTGCATTCAGTAATAACACATACGAACACTTTGATTCTCTCCTGGCTTTTACACAGTGCACAATTAACTTCCACGTTCAAATTACAGCCTATGTGTCATACTAGCAGACCTCAATTTCTTAGGAATGTCCTCTTTGCCTGTGCTATCTCTCTTCTATTTTCTTCTTACTGTGACATCTCTCACGCATTATTTTGCTTCCGAGATACCACCACTCTATCTAGTTACTGCTTTTGTCTGATAAACACTCTGTTCATATTATGTGCTCGTCAGACGGTCCATTCCAAATGACAACAGCTTTGAGGCACAAGAAAAGCCAAAGCACTCAGTCTCACCGGGACAACTGTTCCTCCACAACACGTGCAGCAAACAGGTCCTCCCTTGCCGGCAGCTCGTGCTAGCGAGCGTGTGACGGCCTCCGTGGCCAGATAGCAGGTGTTCCGAGACCCCGGGCTGCGGTGCCCGCATCGGACTCTCAATGAGCCGCTGCCAGAGCCCGCCAATCCCAGACTGGACGTCACTCGCCAGCAGACTTATCTTCCGGGACACTCGGTGACCGAAGACCCCGAAACCGGGGGCTTCGACTGTGTACAGAAACGGGCGAGTTACACTGAGAGACAATGATTTTCCCTGATTAGCAGTTGTTAATATAGAACTAATTACCCATTAATATGAAGTCCATTTATTTACATTGCAAACACTTGGAGGAATGCTGTCAAAAGAATTGTAATGGTGTCTTCTCGAATTGTTTTCTGATGGAGGTGTGAAAAAGGTGCAGTATATGAAGACAGCTACTGGTAACAATTTACCGACTTCCTAGATACACACCGGCAGGACAGACAGTGGTGGCAGTGGTCGAAGAACCTCAGGTTGGGAAAGGTGTCGGCACTTGCCAACCACTCGAATCGACAGCAATTTTACTAGAGGCACATTCCAGCTGCCTCAGAGTAACGACAGGCAGAGGTAGGTGCGCGCGATCGCGCGCATGTGTGTAGTGCACAGAGTGAGTCAATACTGGAGCTGGCAGCAGTCGGCAGTGTCGTCTGGGGTCAAACCCCGCCTGGTGACTCTAGAGCAGTGCACGGCACTGTCTGACCCCACTGGCTCCGGCCCGAGAGGACCTCAGTTCGACCCCCGGCCTATCCGGACGGCAGCCAGACCCACGGGCTCTCGGTCCCGTCGGGACAGTGGAGGAATGTCGACCGTTTCACACACAGCAGATGCCCGTGCCCAGCCTGGCCGGACAGCTATTTTTTATACTGACAAAGCAGGTCTCGTTTCAGCTGTCACACACACACACACACACACACACACACACACACACACACACACACGGCCTGCCGAACTCCACCAAAATGTGTGTAATGCCAGCGCCAGCCACTGACGCAATGCCAGGGTCGTGGTCACAGAGTCACCAGCAACTCACAATGTCGAGTCAGCATGTGCCACTAAGTGCCTGCATTTTGCCATCGGGCCTCTGCTTGAGCCTGTGAGGTTGGTTGGTTCGTTGGTTTAAAGGCGGGAGAAGGGACCAAACTACGAGGTCATCAGTCCCTTGTTCCTAATAAAACAATACCACAAGTGTGAGAATAAAACAGACGAAATATATAAACACAAAACGGAAAGAAAGGAAAAGCCAAAAGAACAAAGGGAAGGCAACGAACACTAAAAGGAACAAACAAGGACAAGGACAAGAAAACAACAGAGATGCTAGAAACAGAAGAGAGTTAAACATGAAAGCAAATTACAGTAGCTGGCCAACCACGAAAAACAAAAAGGGAAAGCCAGCCACTCTGCAACACATTAAAACCTAAACCCTAAAAGCTCTAGGGTGGAGGACACAGAGGGACAAAGGACATGCACTAAAACCTACATAGAAGTATAAAACCCACTCTCACAGATAAAATATAAAACTAAAGCTGCTGTGGAGGCATTGTTGCCCAACACCGAAGGCATGGAGCTGGGAAAATTAAAAAGCTTGCCGCAGAGTGGCTAAAAGTGGGCAGTCCAGCAAGAGGTGGACGACTGTCATTTGGGAGCCACAGCGACACTGAGGTGGGTCCTCACAATGGAGCAGGTAACCTCGCATTAGCCACGTATGGTCAATGCGGAGCCGGCAGAGGACAACTGATTCCCTGTGAGAGGCCTGCACGGAAGATTTCCACGCATTTGTAGTTTCCTTAATGACACACAGTTTGTTGTGCGTGCTGTGATGCCATGCCATCTACCCAAGTCAAAAAATGCTGTGGTGTAAGACAGAACACAGGTCAGCTTCGGAGATGCCTATCTCCAGAAGCGGTTTCCGCGTCGCCTGTTTGGCCAGCCTGTCGGCAAGTTCATTGTCGGGGATTCCGACGTGTCCTGGGGTCCACACAAACACCACGGAATGGCTGCATTGTTACAGGGTATAGATGGACTCTTGAAAGGACACTACCAGAGGGTGGCGAGGGTATCACTGGTCGATAGCTTGTAGGCTGCTTAATGAGTCAGTGCACAGGAGAAATGACTTGCCACAGCACGAGTGAATGTACTCAAGAGCAAGAGATATGGCCGCCAGCTCTGCAGTGAAAACACTGCAGCCAACTGGCAAGGAGTGCTGCTCAACATGTCACCCATGAACATGAGAAACCTACGCGACCATCACCCAATGAGCCGTAGGTGCAAACCACTTCAGAGCCTTGGAACATGTCAAGAATCGAGAGGAAGTGACAGTGGAGAGAGGCGGGGTTAACGGAGTCCTTAGGGCCGCGAAAAAGGTCCCGACGAAGCTCCATCTGAGGCATACACCGTGGAGGTGTATGTGAACAGACCGGAAGTAGATCTGTTAAAGAGAAGGACTCCAGTTCAGAGAGAAGGGACTGCACGCGAACCACAATCATCAGCCCCGATCTGGGCCGCAGATGTGGGAGATGGACTACTGTGGGCAGGAGAACGAGACTGTAATTCGGATGCTCAGGGGAACTATGAATGTGTGCTGCGTGACTGGCAAGCAGTTGCGCATGTCTCACCTGCAGCGGAGGTACACCAGCCTCCACGATTAGGCTGGTCACCGGACTCGTCATAAAAGTTCCTGTCACTAATCGAACCCCACAGTGGTGCACAGGGTCGTGTAAATGCAATTCTGAAGGCACTGCCGAGCCATAAACCACACTCACATAGTCAATTCGGGATTGGACAAGGGTTCTGTAGAGCTGCAGCAGCGTGCAGCGAGCTGCAGCAGCGTGCAGCGATCTGCACCCCAATTGGTGTTGCTCCGGGAACAGAGGGCATTGAGGTGCTGCAGCATTTCTGATAAGCCAACGAAGATGAGGGAGCCAAGTCAATCAAGCATCGAAAACCAGTCCTAGGAAATGATACGTCTACTAACAAAGAGATAGAGGGGCTGGCCAGTACTTACCTCAGCTCAGTACAGCCGATAGATACACATAAAACAGAACTGAAAATTTACGTTCCTAGCTTTCGGAACTTTGATCCTTCATCAGGGAGGAGAGAGGGGAAAGAAAGGGAAGAAGGGAAAGTGGATTCAGTTACTCACAATCCAGGTTATGAAGCAACAGGGAAAGCTAAACAGGGAGGGTAGCAAGGGTGGAGGCATGGTTGTCAGAGGGAAGCCAAAGATATTCTACTGTAAGTACTGTGCCAGCTTCAAACCAAAGAGGATGCATACAGAAGTAAAGAGGTATATAGTATAAAGATAAACACAACTGTGTAGGATGAAAAGATGCGTGAATGGCTAAAGAGGAAAGGGAAAGAGGAGAAGACTGAAGAGTAAATGTGAGTGAGGTCGGTTAACGTAGGTTCAGTCCAGGGGGATGGCGGGATGCAAGGATGTGTTGGAGTGCAAGTTCCCATCTCCGCAGTTCAGAGGGACTGGTGTTGGGTGGGAGAAGCCAAATGGCACGTACGGTGTAGCAGGTTCCTAGGTCCCTAGAACTGCCTAGGAGATGCCCAATACCCAGTAGCGGAGCATGCCCTCCAGCATAATTCTAGGCACCTAGGAACCTGCTACAACATACGTGCCATTTGGCTTCTCCCACCCAACACCAGTTCCTCTGAACTGCGGAGATGGGAACTTGCACTCCAACACATCCTTTCATCCCGCCATCCCCCTGGACTGAACCTACGTTAACCGACCTCACTCCCATTTACTCTTCAGTCTTCTCCTTTTCCCCTCTCCTCTTTAACCATTCACGCATCTTTTCATCCTACATAGTTGTGTTTATCTTTATAGTATATACCTCTTTACTTCTGTATGCATCCTCTTTGGTTTGAAGCTGGCACAGTACTTAACAGTAGAATATCTTTGGCTTCCCTCTGACAACCATGCCTCCATCCTTGCTACCCTCCCTGTTTACCTTTCCCTGTTGCTTCATAACCCTTTGGCTTCCCTCTGACAACCATGCCTCCATCCTTGCTACCCTCCCTGTTTACCTTTCCCTGTTGCTTCATAACCTGGGTTGTGAGTAACTGAATCCACTTTCCCTTCTTCCCTTTTTTCCCCTCTCTCCTCCCTGATGAAGGAACAAAGTTCCGAAAGCTAGGAATGTAAATTTTCAGTTCTGTTTTATGTGTATCTATTGGCTGTACTGAGCTGAGGTAAGTACTGGCCAGCCCCTCTATCTCTTTGTTAGTAGTTGTTTCACATCTTATATGAGATTCTCCATTAATCATTTTGAAATGATACGTCTCCACTACAGTGCATGGATTGTCATTAAGGTGAAGTGCACGTTCCGAATGAATGGTATGACGCCGACAAAAGTGCATGACGCACGACTTTGCAGCTGAAAACTGGAAGCCGTGGGCTAGAGCCCATGACTGCGCCTTGTGGATGGCTCCCCAGAGGCACCGCTCAACAACAACAGTACTGGAGCAGTAGTACGAAATGCAGAAGTCGTCTGTATACAGAGAAGGTGAGACGGAGGGCCCGACAGCTGCTGCTAGACCGTTAATGGCCACTAAAAATAGAGACACACTAAATATACAGATCTGCGGGACTCCATTCTCCTGGATATGGATGGAACTATGAGAGGCACCAACGTGGACATGGAAAGTACGGAGCAACAGGAAATTCTGGATAAAGATCAGGAGTGAGCCTGTGAGACCCCACTCGTATAATGTGACAAGTATATGATGTCACCAGGTCATGTCGTATGCTTTTCGTAAACCAAAAAAGATGGCAACCAGGTGTTGGCATCTAGAAAAGGCTGTCGGATGGCAGACTCGAGGGAAACAAGATAATCAGTGGCAGAGCAACCCTGGCGGAAGATGCCCTGACATCGAGCCAGTAGCCCATGTGTCTCCAGGATCCAAAGCAACTGCCAACAGTTCCAGCAGCTTACAAAGAATTATGGTGAGACTGATGGGCTGATAGCTACCCACACAAAGCGGGTTTTTACCAGGTTTGAGCACCAGAATGAAGGTGCTTTCCCACCACTCCGATGGAAAGACGCCATTGCACCAGATCAGGTTGAAGATGACGAGGAGATGTCGCTTGTAGTCAGATGAGAGATGTTTAATCATCTGACTGTGGATCTGATCAGGTCCAGGAGCTGTGTCAGGGCAATGTGCAAGGGCACAGGAATTCCCAGTCTGTAAATGGGGCATGTAGTAAATGAGAGGACTTTCCCTTATAGCCGCCATTTGAGAGTGGAAAAGGCTGGGGGCTATTTCTCCGATGCAGACGCTCGAGCAAAGTGCTCGGCAACGGGCTCGGAAATCATGTTTGCGATGATCGAGACTTATCTCTCCCAACACTCCTGCTTCAGTCGTTTGATAAGTTGGCGAATGCACTCACCAACACTCCTTCATTGCTTCAGCGACATCCGGCAACCACCAAGAGACTGCCTTATGCTGGGGGCACCCTACAGAGCAAGGGATTGTGTTTTCCGCTGCAGAAACAATTGTAGTAGTCACCTACTGAACCATAACATCAATGTTACCGAGTGGAGGAGATTCAACGGTGACAGCAGAGGTGAAAGTTTCCCAGTCAGCCTTGTTTAGAGCCCATCCGGATAGGCGCCCGTGGACCTGACGCCGAGGCAGTGACAGGAAGACTACAAGCGACATCTCCTCGTCATCTTCAACCTGATCTGGTGCGATGGCGTCTTTCCATCGGAGTGGTGGGAAAGCACCTTCATTCTGGTGCTCAGACCTGGTAAAAACCCGCTTTGTGTGGGTAGCTATCAACCCATCAGCCTCACCATAGTTCTTTGTACACCAGCTTATCAGTATTACATAAATAGGGCTTATTCTCTATGCTGCTTTCTCCTTGCAACTACTCCATTTAATGTGCTACCTGAAACTCACCTACGAATGCTAGTGTGGGCTTGCCTATTCTTCCATGCCTCATTTCCTTATTTCTTCTCCCACCCAGAAGCTCCCTCCCTCCCTTTAATCTATCTTCTCCTCCTTGTTACACACACCCACACCCACACATCTTGACAGAGGCATTCCACACAAAGTGGACCTTTGGTTCCCAACTGACATATCTCCAGCCACGATGAAATTTTGCACAATGTCCTTTACGGAAGTGGCCACTACCACACAGGTCGTCATGTGCTCTCCAGTGGATAGATGGGAGAAATCCTGGGCTGCAAGTTGATAAATCAAGGGCCAAGTGACTACCATGAGCCACATTGAAATGTGTGGCAGACCCAGTATTTAAGAGGCAGAGGTCGAACTGAGTAAAGTTTCGACACCTCTGTCTCGGCCAGTAAGCAAGGTGCCACCCCACAAGGGGTTAAGGGTGTTAAAATCTCTCAAAAGTAGGAAAGGTTTAGGGAGTTGATCAATCAGTGCAGCTAACATATTCAGGGATATTGTACCATCTGGTGGAAGATCTAAATTGCAGACAGTTATTTCCTGCATCATCCTTATTCTGACAGCCACAGCTTCAAGGGGGTTTGAAGGGGCAGGGTGTCACTACAGACTGAGTTTAGGACAAACACAAACTCCACCTGACACTCGATTATAGTTGCTACAGTTCCTGTAATATCCCTTATAGCCGCAGAGGGCAGGGGTCCGCATTGCCGGGAACCAGGCAGGTGTAAGGCTTAACAATTGCTGTAGCTAAGCCAGGCGGTGGAAAAAACTGCCGCAATTCGAATGGAGGACGTCATTGTGAGACTGGGAGTCATGAAACATTCGATGTGGCAGTTTACACCTCAGGGTGCTGCCACCAACTTTTTGCCTAAGCAGTCTATATCCGTTGTGTCCGAGGGTCTGGCAAGCTCCAGGCCCTCAGAGGATGCCAGAATCTCCACCCCATTCTCAGACGCAGAGCTTGTAGGTAGCGGTAGTGTGGGTGCCACCACAAGTTCCTTGTCCTTCGGGGTTTCTTTTTCGATTTCTTGCACTGTTCCTCGGGTTTCCCTGGCTGGGAGGACTGCACTGAATTAGTCTCCGGGACTCAGGATGAGCGTGAAGCACTACAACCAGCTGCTTTTGGGCTCTTCAGCCGTTGGCGGGTGTCATCTTTCCCACTAGCAGAAACCTGAGAAGGGAGTGACCCATGGGACCCCTTCCTAGCAAGAGAAGCCGAAGAAGACTTATGGTTATCTGGCTTAGAAGCGGAGATGGGCGTCCCTGATGGTTTCGGGGGGTGGGGGGGAGGGGGGGGGGTGTTTGGTCCCAAAAAGGTGGTGCAGGAGCAACAGGGAGGGAACTGCCCCCACCATCGAGGGGGCAGGTGTAGTCTTCCAGCTCTGAGAGGCGACTGGGGTTGGCACAGTTAATGGCGCCAGAACTGTTGTAGCGGCGACGTAAGATGTCATACGTACGGGATGCAGGCATTCAAATTTTCTCTTAGCCTCAATGTAGGTCAGTCGGTCCAAGGAGAATGCCATAGTACGGCGAGCAAGGCAAATGGTGCTCTCTGCAGATGACACAGATGGGAGGTGGGGCATATGGAGTATTGGGATGTGATGAGCATCCACAATCTCGACATGCGATGCTGGAAGTACAGCGGGAAGACATATGGCCTAACTTCCAGCACTTAAAGCACTGCATCGGTGGAGGGATATAGGGCTTTACATCACAGCGGTAGACCATCCCCTTCACTTTCTCGGGCAATCACCCTCGAAGGCCAAGATGAAGGTATCAGTGGCAACCTGATTATCCCTCAGACCCTGGTGGACACACCGGATGAAATGTACACCTCGCCGCTCTAAACTAGCACGCAGCTCGTTGTCAGACTGCAAAAGAATGTCCCTGTGAAATAGGATACCCTGGACCATATTTAAGCTCTTATAGGGCGTGATGCTTACGGAAACATCCCCCAGCTTGTCACAAGCGAATTACTCCCGTGACTGTGCAGAGGATGCTGTTCTGATCAAGACTGACCAAGATCTCATTTTGGACAAGCCCTCCACCTCCCCAAACTTGTTCTCTAAATGCTCAACAAAAAACTAAAGCTTCATTGTCACGGAAGATTCCCCATCAGCTCTCAAACATACAAGGTACTGGGACGAATAAGATAAGCTGCCATCCTTAGCCTGACGTTCCTCCCATGGTGTAGCCAGGGAGGGGAATGATTTGGGGTCATACTTCTGCGCACTGAATTGAGCTCGTGAACATTTACCACCAGCAAGAGATGACAGACTACACTGCATCGCGTGTCATCTGGCCTGATGCCACCCATTCCGACCATGGGCCCTCCCCACAGGTACCACCCAGTCTCAGCAAGGGCCACCTGGCAGGATGGCCATTGCCGGGAGTCCCGATGCCCCAGGGGGATAGGCATCTACCCCTTGGCATATGTGGGGAGTTAATGGTGCAGACATCAGCAGAGCAATCCCTGTGTGGTGTCAGAGGGCTACAACCAACAGGTTACACGGCAGCCCCACCACAACAGACTGGTTACTGTGCTGGATATGAGGTGCAAAGAAGCCCATGGTCATCATCAATGCAGAAATCACCACTGCAAACTGCACGTTGGGTAACGCACCCAGGAAGATGTCCTCACCCAAGAGATGGAGAATGAGCGGGACTGAAATGGGACGACGAGAAAGTGGGCTAAAGATCTCAATGCACAATGGACACGATGCACCGTGTAAAGTGCCCTTCCCCAATTGGCTCACTCTTCAGGAAAATTTTGAAGAATGGAGGTCAAATCCTACAGGGGACCATCACAAAAGCCAAAACGTAAGAAACTCCTTTTAGTCACCTCTTACAACAGGCAGAAATACCTTGGGCCTATTCTAATACCAGGACCCACAGGGGAGACTGGATTGAGGACTCTTTGGTACAGAGGACGCAGCATGTTATCGTGGATAGAGAGAGTCAAAATCAGATGTAGAAGTAACGTCAGGTGTGTCTCAGGAAAGTGTGTTGGGATCCTTGCTCTTCATATTGTACACTGAAGAGCCAAAGAAACTGCTAAAAACTGCCTGATATGGTGTAGCCCCCACCCCCGCCCCCGAGCATACAAGAGAATCTACTAAGTAGTGCTGGAAGGAACTGACACCATGAATCCTGCCAGGGCTGTCCATAAATCTGTAAGCGTACGAGTGGGCGGAGATCTCTTCTGAGCAGCATGTTAAAGGCATCCCAGATACGCTCAATAACGTTCATGTCTGAGGAGTTTGGTGCCCAGTGAAAGTGTTTAAGATCAGAAGAGTGTTCCTGCAGCCACTATGTAGCAATTCTGCTCATGTCGGGTGTTGCATTGTTCTGCTGGAATTGCCCAAGTCATCGGAACGCACAATGGACACGAATGGATGCAACTCATAAGATAGGATGCTTATGAATGTGTCACCTATCAGAGTAATATCTCGACGTATAAGGGGTCCCATATCATTCCAACTGCACATGCCCCACACAATTACAGAGCCTCCACCAGTTTGAACAGTCCCCTGCTAACATACAGCGTCCATGGATTCATTAGGTACAAGTGTACATGTCCATCTGCTCGATACAATCTGAAGCGAGACTCGTCTACCAGGCAACATGCTTCCAATCATCGACAGTCCGATGTCGGTGTTGATGGGCCCAGGCAAGGCGTAAAGCTTTGCGTAGTTCAGTCATCAAACGTACATGAGTGGGCCTTCAACTCCAAAAGCCCATATCGATGATATTTCATTGAATGGTTCACACGCTGACACTAGCTGATGGCCCAACATTGAAATCAGCAATTTGTGAAAGGGTTGCACTTATGTCACATTGAACGATTACTTATGTCACATTGAATGATTCTCTTGAGTCATCATTAGTCCCGTTCTTGCAGGATCTTTTTCTAGCCTTCAAACTCACCTAGATCTTGATAACCTGCCACTGAATCAGCAGTAACCAATCTAATAAATGTGCTACACACTTGTTGGCTTATATAGGCATTGCCGACCCCAGTGCCATATTCTGCCTGTTTACATATCTCTGTATTTGAATATGCACGCCTATACCAGTTTCTTTGCTGCTTCTGTGTATATTAATAGTAACCTCAAACTTTCTGCAGATGATGTAGCATCTAAATTGAAGTACTATCCAAAACAAGCTGCACAAATATTCAGTCAGATGTTGATAGGATTTAAAAGTGGTCCAGAGGTTGGTAATTTTTTAAATGTTCAGAAATGTAAAACTGTGCACTTCACAAAATGAAAAAAACTTAGTATCCTATGACTATAACATACACGAGTCACTGTTGGATTCTGCCAATGCAAGTAAATATCTGGTGTAGCAATTTGTAGGCATATGGAAAGGAACGATGACATACACACAGTGGTGGATAAAGTAGGTGGTAGACTTCTGTTTACTGGTAGAATACTGGCAAAGTGCAATCTACCAAGCAAATTGCTCGCAGATCACTCGTGCTGCCAATTCTAGAATATTGCTCGAGTGTATGGGACATGCGTGGAAGAGGACTAACAGGGAATATTGAATGTGTACTGAGAAGAGCAGCACAAATGGTCACAGGTCTGTCTGATCCACGGCAGTGTGTCAGATACTAAAGGAAATGAACTGGAACTCTCTCGAAGATAGATATAAACTAACCTGACAAAGTCTATTAACAAAGTTTCAAGAAGCGGTTTTAAGTGAAGACCCTAGTAATATACTACAAGCCCCTACATATTGCCATCATAGGGAGCGTGAGGGCAAAATCTGAATAATTACAACACGCACAGAGGCAGTCGAACACTTGTTCCTCCCACACTCCATGCCCACGTAATGGGAAGAAGCCGTAATAACTGGTATAGTGGGATGTACCCTCTGCCATGCGTTTCCCGAAACTTGGCAGAGCATAGATGCAGAAAATGGAGACTCTAGAGACTACAATTAAATGAAAATCCTATCCGGAATGAAATGTAACATACACTCCTGGAAATGGAAAAAAGAACACATTGACACCGGTGTGTCAGACCCACCATACTTGCGCTGGACACTGCGAGAGGGCTGTACAAGCAATGATCACACGCACGGCACAGCGGACACACCAGGAACCGCGGTGTTGGCCGTCGAATGGCACTAGCTGCGCAGCATTTGTGCACCGCCGCCGTCAGTGTCAGCCAGTTTGCCGTGGCATACGGAGCTCCATCGCAGTCTTTAACACTGGTAGCATGCCGCGACAGCGTGGACGTGAACCGTATGTGCAGTTGACGGACTTTGAGCGAGGGCGTATAGTGGGCATGCGGGAGGCCGGGTGGACGTACCGCCCAATTGCTCAACACGTGGGGCGTGAGGTCTCCACAGTACATCGATGTTGTCGCCAGTGGTCGGCGGAAGGTGCACGTGCCCGTCGACCTGGGACCGGACCGCAGCGACGCACGGATGCACGCCAAGACCGTAGGATCCTACGCAGTGCCGTAGGGGACCGCACCGCCACTTCCCAGCAAATTAGGGACACTGTTGCTCCTGGGGTATCGGCGAGGACCATTCGCAACCGTCTCCCTGAAGCTGGGCTACGGTCCCGCACACCGTTAGGCCGTCTTCCGCTCACGCCCCAACATCATGCAGCCCGCCTCCAGTGGTGTCGCGACAGGTGTGAATGGAGGGACGAATGGAGACGTGTCGTCTTCAGCGATGAGAGTCGCTTCTGCCTTGGTGCCAATGATGGTCGTATGCGTGTTTGGCGCCGTGCAGGTGAGCGCCACAATCAGGACTGCATACGACCGAGGCACACAGGGCCAACACCCGGCATCATGGTGTGGGGAGCGATCTCCTACACTGGGCGTACACCACTGGTGATCGTCGAGGGGACACTGAATAGTGCACGGTACATCCAAACCGTCATCGAACCCATCGTTCTACCATTCCTAGACCGGCAAGGGAACTTGCCGTTCCAACAGGACAATGCACGTCCGCATGTATCCCGTGCCACCCAACGTGCTCTAGAAGGTGTTAAGTCAACTACCCTGGCCAGCAAGATCTCCGGATCTGTCCCCCATTGAGCATGTTTGGGACTGGATGAAGCGTCGTCTCACGCGGTCTGCACGTCCAGCACGAACGCTGGTCCAACTGAGGCGCCAGGTGGAAATGGCATGGCAAGCCGTTCCACAGGACTACATCCAGCATCTCTACGATCGTCTCCATGGGAGAATAGCAGCCTGCATTGCTGCGAAAGGTGGATATACACTGTACTAGTGCCGACATTGTGCATGCTCTGTTGCCTGTGTCTATGTGCCTGTGGTTCTGTCAGTGTGATCATGTGATGTATCTGACCCCTGGAATGTGTCAATAAAGTTTCCCCTTCCTGGGACAATGAATTCACGGTGTTCTTATTTCAATTTCCAGGAGTGTATGTCGTCTTGTACATTTTGCTTACAAGCCTGATGATAAAAATAAAATAGGGATTTTAATAATTTTTGTTGGTGTATTAGATGTAATGTGTTACTGTATATACAGAATGAAGAATGGAAAAATTAAATTAGCTCTTTCACAAAAGCGATATATGTAATACAATATCTAACCTTATTGCTTAGCCACCCAACCAGCTAGCCGAATATAATCCAATTGTTTTATTAAAAGACAAATGCTCCACTTAAAAGATTTAGCAACACCCCGTGCATCCACTTACTTACAATTTGCGTAAATAATAGTGTACGGAACACACCATCACAGTGCCTAATACGGTACAGGGAAATAATTATCATCGAAACCAGCTTCCAGTCATCTCAGAACGGATAAATGGAAGTCGTGCACGGCTTTTAAGATAATGGCATACCATTCTTCCCATGAAAAGTTGTAAGTGAAGTTAACAATGATGGAGACGGATAGCAACTGTGCATCCTACTCTCCAAAGTAGATGACAAAGGCTCAGTAATGTTGAGACCTGGTGACTGTTGTAACCAGGGGAGATACAACAATCCATCCTCACACTCACAAAACAAGACCCGGACAATGCAAGCTGTGTGAACAGCGGCCGTGACACCTCGGAATGCAGCAGCACCACTGAGGAACAAGTATCCATGGGATGGACCTGACCAACCAAACTGGTCACACAATCCCTGGCAGTGGTGTGACCACACAGACTAAGCACGGGGCCCACGGAATACCATTATATCGCATGCCAAATCGTCACAGACCCCCTACTGTGCCTCATTCTTGGCCCGTAAACTTTGCCAGAAGCCGAAAACAATGTGAAACGAGACCCATCCAGACAAATGACAGTCTTCCATAGCTCCGGCAGTCTAGGTTTTATGGCTTTGGCACCATGTTTTCCAGCTATGAACATTTGCACCAATGATGAGTGGTTTCGGAATTCCTGCTTATCGAGCTTCCTTTGTGCTGTATTAGTGGTGACAATTCACAAGAGCAACATTCAGTTCTAGAGTGACTTTTACAGCTATCCCACTTTTTGTAACAATCTTTTTTCAGCATCTATACTAAACCAAAATGATTTGATTGCCCTCGTAAAGTTTGGTCTACTCTACATACAAACTGTTATTTATTGTTCTGTTTATACATACGTGATTTTTTTTTAATCGTGTTGTTTCTGTAACTTTTACTGTGATGTTATGAGCCATACGCTGAATTTATTTATTTATATAGATGTGGTCGAGACTGCAGTCGCCGTCATAGGATTGTTACGGTTGCTGAATTTAGGGACCTACAGAGAAGAGCTGTTAATAAGGTCTTTGAATAGCATGCTGAAAAGGAAGTGTGGGGACCGAAGAAACTGCTGATGCAGCAAGAAATGTGAAGCTTTTTCACTAACTATAAATATTGCTATGACATAGCACTGCAAAAATAAATAAATAAAAAATAAAATAAAAATCATCAATGCCAGTGAGAAGTCTAACACACGATTAACACAAGGAATTAAGAAATCAGCTGTCACCGTTGAAAACCTAAACAGACATCGCAAAATCAAAACAATAAATCTGTATTTCAGGAAATGCAGAAGGGTCTTTAGGTATGTTTTGAAGGCAGCAAGAAGGCCAAGCAATGATTCATATAACAAAAGGGAAAGTAATAAGGCAAAAGTTTTGGAAGGTAACAAACAATAGCACAGGAAAACGCAAAATTGAATACTATAATACCAAAATTAAAAGTGAGAGTAAAGTGGTAGTCAATATATTTAACAAGCACCGTACAAACATGGCACCAAAACTAATTAAAAATACATGCAATTCAAATAACAAAAATATAAGAATACCAATTTGTGGAAAGAATATTTCTGTAATCCGTAACAGAATCTGAGGTGAGAAATGCTATTAATTAGAAAATGAAGTGTGTAATGGTATTAATTTAAGTCAAGACAAGGTAATCAAACTAGCTGCACCAGTATAGATTCACAGATAACTGGCATTATTAATACAACTTGCAGGATGGGGGTGTTTCCATCAAAATTAAAGATATCCATAATAAAGATACTCTACAAATTGACAGGTATTTCTAAAATAACTGGAAGAGTAATTTATGAAAGGATAGCTGATTTCCTGAATAAAAAGATAAAACACTTACTAATGCTCAAAAGGAGTTAAGGAACAACAGAAATAAAAGTCTTTCAATTAATAAAAATGGTCCTTAATGCCTTGGATATTAACTAATTAAGCTGTGGAATATTCAAAGATTTGTCCAAACCATCTGATCTAATAAGCCATGACTCACTGTGTATGAAACTAGACTGTTATAGGGCCCGGGAGCTGCCTTCAAATGGTTCAATTCCTTACTGCCTGCTGGACAACAGAATACAAACATGTCATGAAGGCAAGGAACATCTCTTAAAGTACAAAAAATATTAGGTCTAGCTATGGAAAGCCACAGAGCTCTGTGTTAGGCGATCTGTTGTTCCTTATTTGTCAACTGATTTTATAACAGCTGATATAGTGATGTTTACTGATAACAAGCATAAGGATGCACTGGGGGTGATTTACAGCATATTGTCTGAGAAAGAGAATAAATGATGCACAAAAATGGTTACATGGTTTACACTCTTGTCACGAATAAGGAAAAATGGTATGTATCAATTTCAGTAACAGACTATCAGAGGCAAAGTTAAGCAGCACAAGAATTAGGTTAGGTAACTATGATATTGCAGAAGCTCCATACACAAAATTTCTAGGCATGGATGGATGCGTACTGAAGTGGAAAATGCATCTAGAAGATTTGAATAAAAAATTAAATAAATGATGTGCGTTAAGAATCCTTTGGGGCTGTTGCGGCATTGAATTAGTGTTACATGCCTTTTGTACTTATATGAACAGCTTGATTAGATGTGGTGCGATTTTCTAGGGAAATCTAGATATCACAAAAACTTTCTAATCTAAAACACGAGCTATCAGAATAATGATAGGGCTTCGCCGTAATGATACAGGGAAATATTTAAAGAACTCCAAATGACACTACCCGGCTTATACGCTTACGAATGTTAGCGCTTTCTGATTAAGTTATGTTGAAAGGTGATAATATGGCTGCGAGTTGGCGAAGCCAACGAATGTGGAGGGCAAATAAAGGCTGTGGTAACGAACTGACCGGTAGCAAAGTGTTATGTTTACGTCCGCGCCATATTGAAAAAACATAACTTTTACCCCGTGTCACATTTTCAAGTAGGTGTTCAAAAATTAGAAAATCTAACGACGGCAAAGGAATGAATACCCTGACCGCATACATACTCTCACGGCACTTGTTTGATTCATCTAAAATAATAAACAAACGCTAATCTTGGGGTGTCAAGACTTGTTTATAACCTGGATAATTTCTTCAATTTGAATACAGCTCTTTGGTTTAAAAGTTAAAAGGGGCTATATTAAAGTCGCCACTACTGGAATGAGTACCACAGTTTTATAGCACAAGCCGCGGTTGCATGATAACCGCTATCTCCATCTCGGCTCTAAATTCAACTATTTACTTATATTGTTCCCGGTTGAATTAAAACTACGCTGAAAATACGCGGTTCATGGAACGGAAGCTGCCTCATACTCTTTCTCATATGTATTCGAAGATTATGGCTAAAAAGATATGATTGAACTCACCGTGCGCTAAGTAAACAGCCTGCGACATGAACTCGAAAGATGCATTGTTGACTTCATGTTATCTTCATACATAATTTCTAGTCACGGTATACATAATTTCGAAGAAACCGGCACCTTTTTCCAAGCGTCGTTCAACACATTCTTTTGTTATCACACGAGGGCTTATCACACGAAAAGTCAGCGATATAGCTCTTTTTCTACAACAAGCGCCGCCCAACAGCGCCACCCACACCTACCAACAGCATGTACTCGCGTCAACGTCAACTGGCTAGTCCAGAGCATTCGAGGTTAAAACACCTTGGCCCAAAGTATCTAGTATCTACGCACCGCGTAAACACTTTGGTTTACGCCATAGAGTAAATATCTCTGGAGTGAGCATTGCGTTCTGCGCATGTTAACATTAAACCAGGATTGTCACGTGTTTTCGGGACTTCGCTGTGCGTGTGTGCTTACCGCAGTGTTTGAAGTTTATAATATCAAGAGTTTTTGTTGTGTTTTCACCGTTTGTTGATAGTGTAATAGCTAAGGTGAATTACTGTTGTTGCTACGGATGCTAAGAAAAATATGTGAAAGGTGGGATAGTAACTTTCCATGGGTACTATGTTTAAAAATTCCGAGACGCATTATAATTAAGGCTTGATTCTGTAGACTAATTTTTCTACGATTTTATGACTATATAATAGATATTACTGCTGGTACAAAGGCTTACAAGCAATCGCTTCCTCTCGTAAATTTGCTAGTGCAACAGGAAAGGGAATGGTTAGTTGTTTCAGCAAATACTGTCCTCCATGCATTTGTCAGTGACTTGTCGATTATGTATATAGATTTGAAAGATGGGAGACAGATGAATTCAATAGAGTGGGAGTCTGTAATTGTCTTCGTATAATATGTGTGTCCAAACCTTTTTGTTTACTGTAAAGTGACAGTAGAGGGACGTGTAAAGTGCGTCTAGGACATGGAGAATGATTATGTGTGATTTATATTTTAGTTTACGAAGGATGAACGAGTAAAGATGTGGCTCCAGAAAAAAAGGAGTAATTTTGTCCCCACAAAATATTCCGACAGAGAAAAATTTGGACGTGTGTGGCTGAAGGTGGATGCTATACCAACCATTTTCAATTTTCCACAGCACCTACTACCAATTTCTGCATTCAACTTAAATACATTTTCTGCACAAATCAAATAAAAAACAGTTTAGCTAATCAAAGTACACAATTACATCTTTGGTGTATTTTGCCTTCAATTTATTTTCTTCACCATTTGATTAAGAAAAGTAAAATATTAGTAAACATGTCCCCAAACTCTTTGTGTCACTTTTCACTTCCCTTAATGGTGTTATATGGGTTGACTTACATGACCAACTGTATTTGCTTTACAGTACATTTATTCTGCGATCGCCTTTTCCCCCCCTTCTTATTCAGTTCACTCTTTATTTAATAAACTGGGAGAAAGTACGTAAAATGCGTTAAATAAACACTTCAAAGTGTCACCAGTAAGAAAAATTGTGCTTTAGGTCGCAAAAACGAGAAAATAAATACGCAGAAATAGAAAAAAAGGGCGAATTAGCGGGGATATAATCGCTAATGTGTGGCAAATTCGGTGTTTTCGGGCACTTACAAAAGTACTAGCGTACTGTCAAGTCGTTTTGCAAGACTATCACTGCAAAAATGTACGTCAGGCCCTGTAGTACTATAAAGTGCCGTATCATACCGAAAACTACCAAAAATCGAGTGCATCTGAACTGTGACACCTATCGCAAAGAAGCAAAATGCAATATCACTTGCCCTTAAAGGTTACGTAGCTGGTTTATTCCCGGTTTTAAATGGATACTGTTAAAATGTCTGCGCAACATATATAAATAACCCACGACATGTACGAAAAGAATCCGTCTGTACTAGGGATGTAGTGACATTCGAAATATACAGGGCCTATACGGACAAACACACGACGTCCCGAGATCACGTGACCAGGCCGGCAATGTATGTTGACAACACAAAATATGTTCTGCGCATGTGAATGCTCTCTCCAGAGACATTTACTCTATGGTTTACGCCACTGAGTATAAAAGCCATGCGGTGAATTTTCGGATGCGCAGAGGGAGAATTCTGTCCGTAATATGACCTGTAGCTCAAGTCACCTGATTTTGTGACGGCGCTTTTTTAGATCGTATAGCGCTTAGCGCACTTGAAGTGTTATTGCTGTGCTGCTACAGATAGATCACCTTCAGAAGTACCATGTAACTTTGTATACGCGATTTAACAAGTTTGCTTGCGTGGCCATACTCCACAGCAAGCACAGAAATATTTGTTTTGTAAAAAAAAAGCACCTTTTCTTGCTGCACTGTAATTTATATCTACCAGATATGTTTCGTCTTTTTTTTCTTTTTTAACGCTAAGGCACCTTCAGTGGAATCTAGAACGACACAGTTCGTTCTGATATGTGTTATTTTTCGATTACCACTGTTTTCGAACAAATATCTATAACTACAGTAATAGTGTACCACTAAAATAAGGGTTAACATGGTGAACAGTGTGAAGGAAAATGTTCGAAATATAAAAATGTACTTATGTTTCGGAAATGAAATGGTAGTGCGGCCTGCAGATCAAATGAGAGGAAACGCAGATGCCAACAAACTATAAGCTATTATTTATTTACATAAAAAACCGCGACGTGAACTGTTTGATAATCTAAAAGGAGCACATACTTAAACAAAACTGTATCATTCTAAATCCCGTTGAATATGCCTTAGAGTAAAAAAAGAAAGCGAAACGCGCCTGGGAGAAATAAATTACAGTGCACCAACAAAAGGCTGTTTTCATTTAAGAAACAAATATTGTATACGCGTTTTATAGGCATTATAACAATTTGATATCAGGAACTTAAGTTGACTTCAAGGTGTGAAGAGTGATGGTACTGTGCTTTTTCATCGCAGTATCATGACTCAGATTCCACTTTGTTCACGTTTTTTCCGGTAACGGGACAGGAAGTGGCATCCAACAATGTTTTTACGTTTTCTGTTGCACTTATTCATATTGTCGAATCTCTGTTCTCATTAATTACTCGTACATTATAATGACACTGTAGAGGGCACCAAAGTGTCACGAAAACACAACTCGTTTTTAACTATGAAATTGTTATATTAAATACAATAAGCGATTTGCAAAACTTGTTTGTTCATTATTATTTTTAATTTCTCATTATTTCCCCTTCTGCCTTTTATAAACAAGTAAAATACCTATAAAATTTTTTCATCATCTCATCAGAAAAGTAAAACCCTACACTATGCACAGTAGAATACAAAATACGACATCTATGATCGAATTTTGGAATAATAAAAGAAGTGACAGTCAACAATATGTTTTTCAATTTTCTATTGTACTAATTCATATTGTCGCGTTGTTCTAATTAATGATGTTACAATACCACTGAATAGCAAAACTGTCGCATGCAGAAATACTTAGACACTCACAAAGTTTTCAGAATCTGCATAAATTGGAGGAAACTAATCATACTGTCAAGTATAAATTTCATATGCATTTGAAAGCGGCACCAGTATATATGTACTGACTGTAGCAATTGCAAAGACAAGGTAAGAAAACCGCAGAAATTATTTCCACAGTACAAGTCTTAATAATACCTTGTCCTGATATTTTTCAACATATAAAGAGCCTAATATCAATATGGCAGTTGTAATTACACGTTTCTTGTACATACCCATGAAAAGTAACTGGTCCAAAAAATGTTCAAATGTGTGTGAAATCTTAAGGGACTTAACTGCTAAGGTCATCAGTCCCTAAGCTTACACACTACTTAACCTAAATTATCCTAAGGTCAAACACACACACCCATGTCCTAGGGAGGACTCGAACCTCTGCCGGGACCATCCATAACTGGTCCTCTTTTAACATATTTCTCTTTACATCTGTAGCAACGACAATAATGCACCATAGCTGTTACTAAAACTCGGACATGCAAAAACATATACAAAATAAGCCGAATACATGTAATATTAAAGTTTCGCTATTATTGCAAATTATAGACCAGCAGCGGCGTCCCAGAACCATGTGACTACCATGGGTTGAGAACATGTGCAGTAGAGGGACTGATGACGCTATAGTTTAGTCCCTTACTCTCCAAATCAACCAATCAACCAACCATGCAAAGTAGATTTATTTAAATTTTTCTACTTATTCTTCGTAATTACAGCCTACTATCTGAAAAGCTAAAATAGGCCATACAAATCACATTTCCTTGGATAGCGATAAATTATGTACGAGGGTTGGAACTTAAACAGTGGCAACCATTTATTCACAACCCATACAAAAGAGTTATGTGTTTGTACCTGTTACTGTCCTTCAAAGTAGTCACCAAAGTTTTGTAGAATTCGTTGCCAGCGATGTGGAAGGCATTGTACACCGCTAGCAGAGCCTGTTCTGTTGATGGTGTGAATGGAGCGGTTTACTGCCTGTCGAATCTCTGGAACAGATATGAAGCGAATGCCACCATCAATGCACAGTACTACTGTTCGTTTTTGGATCATCGCCTGCGACCAGCTCTGCGAAAGAAGTGGCGACACTTTCTACACAACCCACCCATCATTTTGCATGACAATGCTCGGGCCCATACAGCGCAAGCTGTGGCTGTCCTCTTCGGTTGATGGGACTGGTAAGTACTGTACCAACCACCGTACTAGCCCATACTTAAGTCCTTGTGACCTTGTTTTCATTCCAAAGATAAAGGAACCACTTCGTGGCATTCGCTTCAGAACTGTTCCAGAGTTTAAACAGGCAGTAGACCGCTCCATTCGCACCATCAACAGAACAGGCTCTGCTAACGGTATACTACGCCTTCCACATTGCTGACAACAGGTTCTACACAACGATCGTGACTAATTCAAAGGACAGTAACAGGTGCAAACATGTAACTCTTTTGCATCAGCTGTGAATAAATAGTTGCCACTATTTACGTTCCAACCCTCGTATTAATTCAGATGGTTCAAATGGCTCTGAGCACTATGGGACTTAACTTCTGAGGTCATCAGACCCCTAGAACTTAGAACTACTTAAACCTAACTAACATAAGGATATCACACACATCCGTGCCCGAGACAGCATTCGAACCTGCGACCGTAACAGTCGCTCAGCTCCAGACCGTAGCGCCTAGAACCGCTCGGCCACTCCGACTGGCTCTCGTATGAATTACTTATTTCTGGTACTTACTTCTACTACTCCAAAACTACATTAACACTTAACCAATAACCCAGCTACTAATCTACTACAAACACTACGGAATTTGTTCTCTGTTTATTTATTTTGATGGATTTAACTTGTAGGTTGTCTCCACTACTGGATCTGCCCTCATACTTCCCCCGTCAACAAACGTAGTCTGCTACATTCCTTAGGCACTGGGTAGCATGTCAGCAGCACTTCCACTATACCAAGTAATTCCACCCACCCCTATTACTTTTTAAGGTCTACACCTAAAAGATCACTTGCACCAGTGCAATGTTCATTCTAGGGACTATATTTCACTTAGTGGTCGCCGCCCTGAGTTACCTTCTCTCCATTTGCAGAGTGTGTCATGTAGCCTTCATGGCAGCAACATAACTTGTGGTTGAATGCTTTGTGAAGTCTCCCTTGGCCCTCCTGCAGCTGCAGCATCGCCCAAGATGCGCCAGGCCGACTGGTTCCTTAGTGCTGCTTTGGGATCCAAAATGGTTAATACGTGATGCCCATTACCTGTCGCGTCTTCGCTGAGCGTACTGTCCCACAAGGTGTGTTCTGATGTGTCCACACTGCCGCAGGCGCAGCTAGCATTCATCTGTCTCCTGATTTTGTATAGGTATGTGGCATAAGGGACATAGCCCATAGGTTAATGTATCAGTCCACTCACAATAAGAAATCTCATTTGCAATCTTTCCCTGATGTTGGGGAGAAATTAGTATGTTCTCCTGCCTGTGCGTGAGGTGTCCCATTCATTTAGTCACAATTGCAATATGCGATCTTTTATTGCCTTTTCCGAATTGGCCTCATTTGCAGGCACCCTTCGTACTTCCAGTTGGCTGCCTTTCTTTAACAGTAAAAGGCTTCCCTCTTCCTAATTTCCAGGTCCAATGGGCATATTCCTAACGAAGCATCATTCAGGATAGTGCAGTAGGCGGCTGTTAGTCTTAGCAGCGCGCCTTGTTGAACTCTTCTCACCACTGAGGCTGGCTTCACTACCTGCAATCTAAGATCTCATATGCTCACACCATTTCATACAACTGATGTTAATATAGATTGGTGGTATAATCTGATTGTCTTCAAGGGAAGGCGATTTGAATGTTTGCAATGGTTATAATTTTATTCATCACGTTTGTACCGTTCCTGCCTCCTTCCTCTACATGACGTGCGAAGTTTCGACGTTTGTCAAGAAATACCCCTAGATATCCCGCTACTGCGCTTCTCCTAATCGCTATGTCATTTAATTTTATATTAGGGCTTCTTATTAGGTTCCCTTTCGGCGGGAGGTACATTGTTTTGTGAGGTGCTAGTGACAATTTAACACCTAGACACCGGTCTTCAAGTTTATGGAGGGCTACTTTACTTTTACTTTCTATAATTCTTCTGGACTCCCCAGTTCGTGGAGGGCCAGATTACATTTGTTCCCTATAATTATTCTGGATTCACCACCTACGACAAATAGCTCGTCATTTGCAAATGCCACCAATCCTGAACTGATTCATAGAGTTGAATCTTTCACAGGAGTGAACAATCAGTGATTCAGAAAAAAAGAACGGTAGCTCCAAACGTTTCCCACAGCAGAGAGAGAGAGAGAGAGAGAGAGAGACGGAGCATATCAGCGGGGCCTCTGCTGGTCAGAGCACACTACACGCCACACAACACAGCGAGCGCCGGCCTCTACCCTGCTTCTGCCTTGGCTGCCTGCATTGTGCAGTGCCCCATTGGATTTTGTGTTTCACATATTCCGTGCCGTCTCTGTGCTTCCTGTGCCACATGCAGTGTCTGGCGCACCTTAACTTAGCATCGCACTCCATCGGCGATCGTTTCAGTCGCACGTCCTGCCCTCTGGGCAGTTGATACAAGCAACAGGACAGAGAGCCTCCTAGCAGAGAACATAAGAACTACTTGCAACAACCTGCTCGCAAGAGAATGGACGATTTGTCACGGAGCGGGTGACTGGTGACCGTTCACCACTCCCCCCACTCTCGGAACTCGCCCGCTCAATGCTCACCAATTCTCGACTCTAGCCAGAGCGTTGAGCAAAGCAACTCAGGTGTCACTCTGGTCTCTGCGGTCTTAGCTCACACAGTAATACAGCTCGTGGCTCGACCTGCTTGACTCTGCGCCTCTGCATCGGAGTTCGTCTCTACTGGATATTGTTGTTCGTAGTAATACCGTTATGTATATTACATAATTATGTTATGTATACATCATTTGTTTTTATTTTATTTTTATTTGTTTAAACTGATCAGATTAGTTTCCAGATGACTCGTCTTACTATAGGATTTTTTATTATGAAGTACGAGGTTAATGAAATTTTAATACATTATAGCCAAATATATTGTTAACGTAAATCTGAAGTTACAACATTTTCCGATCACCCAAAAAACCACGATAGTGCAAAATAAATCAATAATCAAAAACATTGTCATATCTTGGAAATTTCAATAAACGATACAAAATTCTTACTCATTATCTGTGTTACTTCAAAATAGGATCAAATAAGATCAAAATATAGGTACAGTACTGGAATAAACCAAGTTTGAAGGGCAATGTGCCTTCCATTTATTTTCTATTGTGAATGAGTGGTGAGTCATGAAAAAGAGCTAGTTCATTTCAGGGAGTGAACAGTTCTGATCCGATCTCTGAAAAGAATAGTTTTGCCCATCTCTAGTCCGCTTATGTTACCCTGTCATGTAACTTCTGATGTATGGGCTCCAGTGCTCCATCCCATAACTCCGGACCACCCACTGACCCCTGCAGGCAGCCTTTTATTGTTGTCTTCATCATTTTCTTTCCTGAGCATGTTAGAGAAGCATGTCGCCTGTGGAAATAATCTATCAGGCAATTGTACTCACTTCTGAATATTCCAAATCCCTAAGGTGAACAAAGAAAGACAGGCATGATATATTATTGCAAGTGCCAGCAATACCAATCACCATCGCTAGAGCATAAGTAGAATGAGTATTCTCTGCTAGTGAGATCCCCTTCTTCAAATGTCTTGCCTCTTCTAAATCCATGTTGGTGAGGGCTATCCCGTGTAGCCATCTGTGTTCCTGTAATCTTTTGCATAACAGTTTATCAAATACCTTGCCAAGAACATTCAAAAGACAAATTCATAGTAGAATTTGGGTACCATTGGATCCTTCAGTGTTCTTCGACGCTTCAGGGATCCTTCTTTGCAAGATACGCTCATCGTATAGACTGCACAGCTAACTCTCTTATAATTGGTAACATAAGGCTTGCATTGCTTCAGCAGCGATCCCATCCGGTCCTGCAGATTTTTTCTTTTTCAGTCTTAAAATTATTTGCCTAATTTCTTCTTGTGTGAAGGAGTATGCAAGTTTATTGTTTCTACCTTTATACTCTTCCCATAACATTTCTCATAACCTATGATGATCATCCATCTCGCCTTCTTCTCCATCATCAGAAAGTAGTGTTTCCATTATCAGGGCAGGTGACTTTTCCCAACTTGCTGTTGCTTCCCGTCACTCCATTTGAGTGTGGATAAGACTGTTGGTGATCGTATTTTCGTGCAGACTATTTAATATGGTACATCTCCGGTATCTGTTTCTAAATTAGCCTCAACGAATTACTTACATCGGTCAATTTTTGTTTTCCACAACTCTTCCTTAAAACGTAATTTAACATACATTTTATCTATGCAGCCTTAAGGCTCTTTCTTCTTGGGTCATGCTGCTTTGGTATAGCTTCCTGGCTCTTCTTGTTTTGTATCTTAATTTCTGCAGTGTCTAGGTCCAGATGCAAGGTACTCCTTTAGAATGACCTCCATTGATGCCTCCTTGCTCCATGTATAGCCACTGTCAGTTCTTGCCCTTTAAGATCTTCGTTATCACTCAGTGTTGGACTTCCTGGGCACTGAAACACTCTTCTTAGTTCTTCCCATTAGCAACCTTGATGTTATATTTGGGCCCTGTGTGCGTGTTTTCTGTGAGGTCTTGGATTTCCCTCCCAGTGATGGTATAGTGCAAGATGATATTGTCACTCGATGTCATTCCACTGGCAACTCTCCAGCCTTTCACACGGCGCCGCGCCACTGCCATATTTGCTAAGGTGACATCAATATCTGAAGTTACTCCGACACTCCCATCGTAGGTTGGCGGATTGTGAGGTGCTTTTAATACCTGTAGGTTGAGTTCCATAATGGCTTCTTCTTGTTCACTTCCACAGTCATCATTCAGACGCCTATGCCAAGATACCGACTTCACATCTGCATCAATGATATACACAAAATCATTAGTTAGTCCTAGGTGCCTAATATCCTTCAGTCTTAGCAAACACTCATCTACCTCATTACTAAATTGAAAATAAATGTAAATCAGGATGCAAGTCTCCCTTCCAGATACCTTTCCACACAGATTACGTGTCCTGATCAGTACTGTGATATTTTTGTCACTGTTATGGCCTTGTTAAGTACTATTATTGCTGCCACAGGATGCTCCCCTTGTGTGACTACCTGGGCAATTACTGGCATACTGGGGATCTTCCCTGCCTTCGTACACAGTTCTTGGAGGCACAATACATCTAAATGCAACTCTTCTGTCACTCTTATAGCCTCATGCAATACGCTGACACTTGTTACGGCATTAATCTGCCCTTTCTTTATCCCCATTAGGGGTCACGGGTATATATTCTACAGTTTTGCCCTACTCGCCTGTAATCGAATGCTATATGGCCATGTGTCATCAAAAGGTGCTTGTATAACGTATCTAAGGAGAATAATTTTTTTCTTTTGGCAGATACCTGCTTCAGTAACTCCTCCACTTTTTTCACTTCTGTTGGCAGATTGTTTACTCTGAGATGGATTCTAACTGTGAAATCAGGTACAGGAAAAGTAATAAAATTCCCTTCTGAATGTTTGTACCTTACTACATGTCTTAATGCTATAGTGAGCGTTATTGACTATTCCAGTCTAGTGAGCTACATAACTTTTCCTATGCTGTCATAAATCTGTCGCAGATCTGTTCCAGTTATTTACTTCTACATAGTAGGTGTTTGTTTCTTGCACGAACTGTCTCTGAGTCTCATACTGTTTCTGTTGCAGATTCAGATCATGCACTGGCGAATCTTCTTTTACAGGTGGGACTGACAGATGACATCGAAAAAGTACAAAGAACGGCAGCTCGTTTTGTATTATCGCGAAATAGGGGAGATAGTGTCACAGACATGATACGTGAATTGGAGTGGCAATCATTAAAACAAAGGCGTTTTTCGTTGCGACGGGATCTTCTCATGAAATTTCAATCACCAGTTTTCTCCTCCAATTTGGAAAACGTTCTGTTGGCACCCACCTACATAGGCAGAAATGATAATAACGATAAAATAAGAGAAATCAGGGCTCGCACAGAAAAAATTAAGTGCTCGTTTTTCCCGCGTGCCGTTCGAGAGTGGAACGGTAGAGAGACCTCCTGAAGGTGGTTCATTGAACCCTCCGCCAGGCACTTTATTGTGAATAGCAGAGTATTCACGTAGATGTAGATGTACTTCTGTAGGCAGGATAGTGTATTCCTCAGGATATATGCTGTCGCATTCTATCTACAACTGCCCAGTTTGTGTCACCAAATCCTGATCGCCTGTATCAAGTATCATTCCTACATCCATCTCCGATCTTCCTTCTCTGTTAAACCACATAGTTCCTGCTGCGTTTTTGCAGATGCATGATGCTCTACTTTGGTCTGTATCACATGCTCTGTCCTGTGGTACTTACTGCTCACCTTTTGCCAGAAATTCGTTGCTCTTTTCGTATCCCTCCTCATCCTCCTAGATGGTAATTTATGTTTCTTACATAGATGGCACTTGGAGGTGTCATTAGAGTCCTTGCTAGCGTTATGAGATGCCTACCCATAATCCGTTCTTAAAATCTGCCTTGTTAGGAGAGTTTGATACTTGTGACATTCGTTTCTGTTCCCAGTGCATTTTTTACCTCTATACCTTCATGAAACACACACTGCCACTTTCTTGATTTCATTACAGTCTTTTCTTCCCCACAATATCGACAAATTATTTCCCTTTTATCACAATGTCTCGTCAACTGACCAAGGCATTTTATGCACTGGCTCACTACCAGATAGCCTTTAACTAAAACGGAACGAAACCCAAAACATGCTTTTTGTCGCTTCCTGAGAACTGTTCTAGCCTCAGGGCTCACTTCAATAGCTTTATGGACCACTTTTCTTTCTCTCGGTCCTGTCCTGAATCGTACTGTAAAGCCCTTTCGAAGCTTTCCCTAGACATCTGCCTTATCACATTTAACATTGTGTGTGAAGCAACTAGAAAGCAAGTTAGTGGTTCAGACTAACTCTTTGATTTATCAAAAGCTTTTGACACTGTGTACTATGAAATCTTATTGAACAAACTACAATTCTATGGCTTTACAGGATGTGCTCTGGAACTGATAAAATCTTATCGAAGTGATAGAGTGCAAAAGGTGGTTTTTAATGGTTCAGAATCAGATTAATTATCTGTGGGCATGGGTGTCCCACAAGGTTCTGTACTTGGCCCAATTCTATTTATTATTTATACAAATGCCTTACCATGTAGCATAGTTGGGCCATTAACTAGGACTTACTTATTTGCAGATGATATTGCAGTCTGTATAGCTGCAGAAACAGCACAGAAGGTGAAATATGAAGCAGACTGTAAAGCTAATTCCCTTTGTGTCAACCAAAAAAATGAAAAACCTGGATCTATTGTGGAATAATAACACTGAATTTGAGCAGAATTCAAATGCTGCTAATTTCCTTGGAATCTCAATTGATTCAAAATTATCCTGGAGCAGCCATATAGAAAAAGTGGGAAGCAACTTAGCAAAGGAATATTTCCTCTAAGGAATCTTCATCTTTGTCTAAATGTGCCAGTACTTTAAGTGGTTTATTTTGCTTTAATACAAAGTCACATTTCCTATGACACAATACTGTGGGTACATCAAAGCAAGGCAGCTAATGTCTTCAAACTACAAAAGAAGGCAGTAAGACTGATATGTAACTTGGCACACAGAACTCACTGTAGGCCAAGCTCTAAAAATTACAATTATGACCCTACAATCAATATTTATACTACAGTGTGTAATGCATATTAAGGAAAACTATTCCAGTCATCAACAGTATGACACGAGACATAATTATAACACAAGAAACAAGCAGGACATAGTTTCTTTCCAAGTAACTATAAAAAAAAACAAAAGTGCTTCCTATACAAGTCCATAAAAATTTTTAGTGCCATACCCCAACATATCAGGAATCTTCTAATTCAACAACTCAAAAAAGTATAAGAATTTGTTCTTGAGTTCAGCATTTATGAAACTGATGAATTTTTAAGTGAGTCAGAGAATATCGTATGACTACACTCTATGTGATCAGTTTGTATAACCTTCTATATCTGAGTAATTTTGTAATTGGCTAAATTTACTATGCAATATCAATTTGTGCCAGAAGTTTCTCTGTTTTGTATTTGTGTGAAGGTACTATAATTATCTGTGTAATATTTGTATTCTGTAATGTTTGGTAAGTGCATGTAACATCAAAATTACATCATGTTTGCACAAAGTCTTGTGAATTGTAGGTTACCTGTCTTTCTTGGCAGTTTGCACGGACGTTTTGGACTGGAAATCGACATTACGTCACCATACCCAGTCAGCATCAGAGAACATCTGGCCAGTTTTTGTTTGCTGCATTATATTTACTGCTGGAATTTACATCCATTTTTTTATAGTTTACGCTTTTTAAGAGATGAATACAACAACAGGTTTGACATGATGCAGGTCGCAGTAGTTGTTTGGAAACAAACTGCCTTGCATGGAATAAAGTCATGTGAAGAGCTACATCAAAGCAGTCTTTGGACTGAAGATCGTAAGAACAATAATAACCACAACAAAATTGTTATGGTTGATGATTGTCACTGTTTAAATAGTCTGCCATTCCTTGCCCATTACGTTAGTTTTTAAAAACCGAGAGTCTCTATAAAACAACACACAATAGAGGTAGAATACCTAAACTCTTAAACAGGGGCACACAGGACTTTTTAGGTTTACATCTTTTATGATTCTAATCGCCTTTTTTGTATTCTGAAAACTTGCTTAGCTGCTGACAAATTACCCCAGAATATGACCCTATATTTAAGGTGGGAAGGAAAGTACATACTTTAAATCTACATCTGCATCAATACTCTGCAATCCATGCTACAGCATGTCTACTCCAATATCTATCTTCCCCTGCAGTTTATACCCACTACAACTCTAATACCAAGGAGTTATTTTGTAGTTTCTTAACAGATGCCCTATCATCCTGTCCCTTCTGCTTGACAGTGTTTCCCACATACATTGAAACTGATGCTATTTACATTTTCCATCATAAACTGTATGACAGAGTTAATAATTATGCTCAGTCAGGCAGTTAGTGATGTACCTTGAGCTCAAATTGACATGGGCACACACTCAGCAGCTATATGTCAAGCTATTAAAATTGATTCCATCCTTCATATATTAGTATAAGTGAAAAACAGTCGCTTACATGCTACACATCCTTCTTCTAAAATTTCCTTCCTTGTATTAGTCTCTGTGGACACTATACTGTACACTGACTATATCCCGTGACAAAGAAAAAACCCAGAACTGTCAAAGGGTTAAAAAATATAGTTTCCACAGAGACTAATACAAGGAAGGAAATTTTAAAAGAAGGTTGTGTAGCATGTAAGCAACTGTTTTTCACTTACACTAATATATGAAGGATGAAATCGATTTTAATAGCTTGATATATATCTGCTGAGCATGTGCCCATGTCAATTTGAGATCAAGGTACATCACTAACTGCCTGACCGAGCATTCTTATTAACTCTGTCATGGAGTTTATGATGGAAAATGTAAATAGCATCAATTTCAATGTATGTGGGAATCACATAGCCCATCCTTCCAATTGATTTACAAAATTAATTGTATTACAATTGTACACTAAAATAATAAAGGATTCCAAAAGAAAAAATATTGGGTGAGTTATTATCACAAATACGTGATGTATGCAGACATAACCCTACATATGGTAGTAATCTAGACTTCGCTTTTACTGAATTAACCTTAATAAATCCTACATATGGTAGTAATCTAGACTTCGCTTGTACTGAATTAACCTTAATAGTTGTAACTTTGCTGGTTTGAATATGTCAGTTAACTAGCTTTCCCAATGATACAGATGGCTAGAAAAAATTTAGAGTCTTTTATCATACACCAAGCACTAACAAATAGGTGTGTATGACACTTGAAGGTTGTTTACTTAGGTTACAAAAAACAATTATACAACATTAAATATAAGGTGCAGAGCTAGAATTAAAATATCTGTACAAATGCGTTTAAAATAATCTCCATTGTGCCAGTAGCGTATAGCATGGTCTTGTTGTATTACTTTTTGTAGGAAAAGTGCACAAAAATAATCAACTTTGGCATGTAAGTCGCAACAAATGTTGACTACCATGTAGTATTAAGTTTATTTCACAATGCAGTCACACATATGTGTTAAAAAATAGAAAATAGCAGTCACACGCCTCTTCCCTTTCAAGTGAAATTAAAATTAGCACCATATTTTTCCCTTTAATAGCATTCAGTCAGTTTAGTATTCTGACTGATTTGTTTAGTGCAAAATGATAACTGAAGAACCAAAATGGGGACAAGTACTCGACTTTTATAGCTACAAATATTCAATCACATTCCACTTGAACACAGAGCTCCACGTAAGATATTCGTCTGTCGACGTTGTTGCAGTCACATGCGGACAGCAGCTGGTTATGTGATGCTGGTTTCTGGTCTGAAACATCAACATATAGCCAGATGTTTTACTTGCACGAGACACTCCAAATATATGAGCAGAAATCAATGGCGTACAGTGTATCTGAATTATCTTTGGTCGTCGATGAAGCAGCCTGCATATGTTCAAATTTTATTGGCGATACTAGTTTGTCTAACCATCAAGCAAGGTTAAGATGTCGGACACCCAAGAGAAAGCGTGTGCTACAATTGTATTAGATAGATCTTGCAAGCAACAGAAAACGAGAAAAAACGAATAATTTCGAGATTACTGGCGACAGGCAGGTCATTCTAACGCCAAGTCATTGTAACGCTAGGAGTTTAGCTCTGCAATATCAGAAAACACAGTTAGTAAAATTCTATGGAAATCTGGGGAGCAGTTCTATCTGCCTGCTAAGGATACGTTCGGGCAATTAATGTAACGCATTTTTTATGTATTGCAATAATTTGGTGAAATTGCCATTTATTTCAAAGACCTCTTACTAGTCATTGCAAATACAGATGAATGTTTCGAAGTGAGAGCGTTTTTCCAAGCTGCTATATAATTCACCAATCTATGCCATATTATCAAATTAATAAAGTAAGCACTGTTGTATAACAGTATATATTCTTGGATTTCTTGGCATGTCAGTTCAGAGTGAGACCTTGAGCTTTCGACGATTACCTCCATCAACTTCGTCAGGGGCAACTAACTGCCCAAACTGCTCCTTTCCCTTTATTGCTATTTCAGTTCCTCACAAAGGGTGCGGGTTGGCAGGAAATGAAAACTGGTCTTCAGTCAAAGGCTAAATAAACCGTATTTAAAAAAAATGGTTAATATGTAGAAAGATGATAGTAACAGATGGTTTTGTAAAAAACGATTTTGACATAAAAATGACAATAAACGCAGTTTTTGTAAAATAATCATAGATGGAAACTATTGGTTGTTTCTAAAACTCGTCTGACTATTTTAAGTATAATTTAAATACAATCACTGGTGAATGTGAATGATGCCATGATGTAATGGTGATGTTAGGTGATACATAAAAATAATTATCTTGATAAGGGTGCAATGATGATTATGACTACAGCGTCCTGTGGAACCCCAGGCAGTGACTGATAATCATCGATATGGATGAAGGGGAAAGGAGAAAATGGAAGGATGGTGAGACAGGAGTGTTGTGATTAATGTTGGAAAGAGGAGTAAACCTCAGGATGGATTTCATTGTGGGGAGTGGCACCTGGTTAAAATTCCAGCAGGAGGGGGTGAATACGGCATGAAGGTGCCTGGAAAGTGGAATATGAATGTAGTGGTGTAGCAGGGCACCTAGACTGGTTATTAGCGGA
This sequence comes from Schistocerca americana, assembly GCF_021461395.2. Lineage (NCBI taxonomy): Eukaryota > Metazoa > Arthropoda > Insecta > Orthoptera > Acrididae > Schistocerca > Schistocerca americana. Next base: position 199,082,138 of record NC_060129.1, on the reverse strand, counting down.
TGGGGAATTGAGTACTGGGACTGGGTTTTGTGATTAGTGTATCAGGTCTGAAGATGCTCTGGAAAGAGAAAAAGTTGTGGGAAGTGATTTATTTGGTACAAGATGCGATTTGGGAAAGATAGGCGGATGCAGAAGGTGAGGTGGAGTTCTTGTCTTTCCAGGATTTCAAGGACTTACAGAATTCAGGTGTTAGGCGAGGCAGAGATCCAGGCAACATTGGTGTAGGTTAGGCTGGAGCAAATGAGGGATTGCTTGGTGGTGATAATGATAGAGAGATGCAGACCCCAGGTATGGTTTATTAGTAGTTCTAGTCAGTTTCAGGCTTTGTGTTGGATGGTAAGGATATTTGCTTTCCTCGTTAATTTTCTGTCTAATGGTAATAACAGTTTCAAAGATTTTGCTGAAAACTGACATGAGGCTGAAAGTTCGATCTGATGAGATCTGTGAGAATGGTTATCAGGTTTCAGGAAGAGGAGGACTGTAGACGTTTTCCACCATCTGGGTAATCACCTGTGTAGAGGATGGTATTGTAAAGGAATGGTAAGGGTTTCGTGATAGGTTCTGGGCCCATCCTTGAGGTGGCAGTAGGCAAATGTGACTTTCGCTTTTTAGCGAGGGTTTGTGTAATGTTGTCAGCTCCTATTGGTGTGTTTAGTCCTGTTTGTGGCGTCCTGTATAAGTACTCGAAGTTTGGTGCGAGAGGTGAGATAGTTGTGTCAGCACATCACACTCGTAGGGGTGTAACAAGTACTCAAAGTTAGTATCATATGGGATGGTGAATGTGTCTTCCAGGTAGGACATGAAGTGAATGGCTTTGGTGAAGTTGTTTGGAAGTGGTTTGTTGTTATGTAGGGTGGGATAGGTGGAAGTGGAGTTTTTCCAGAGACTCTATGGAATACTGTTTAGTTTAATGAATCTTGTAAGCCAGTCCAAACATCATCTGGCTAGTGAGTAAATGCGGACATGTCGCTGGAGTATCCAGTGGCATGTGATTATGTCATAGTCAAAGGAATGCTCTATATGCACTTTGGAGTTCTTGGAGCAGGGCAAAAGCATGTAGAGGGTGAGTAGGATGGTCTTAGTAGAGAGTTTGAAGCGTAATATAGTTGAAAATTGCATCCAAGACGGTGTGTTGTAGGACGTCTGCCTCACTTTGTATGTAGTCAAGACTTTGACGATTTGAGTCATGGCTTTCGATTATGGCATTAACTTGGACATGGCATGCCTTCTAGTCTGCTTGGGAATAATCCTGGGTATATCAGGGTGGATGACTGGAAGGGCGTGTGTTGGGTTTGGTACACAGTATGAGATCTAGAGAAGGACAGACAGGTGATCACACCCTGATGGATCTATGACTTTTACAGTGGTGTGCCTCAAGACGTTGGGGGAGACAAAAATAGCATGGCAGGGGGTTGTATGTGTGCCAGGACGAGACTAGACAGGGCTATGGATATCATGGCCATGAGGATGTTGATAAGCTGATGCCACTGCCGTTTATCAGTGAGTGTGTGGGAATGAAGGTTAAGGTCAGCTGCGATTAAAATGTGATAAAGGTTCAGTCTACACATGTTGGAAAATCGTATGGATGGGATGGTTAGAGTGGGTGTAGACAGTGGCAATGATTAATGTGAGTTTTGGGAGAAAGATGATGAGGATGAGGTGCTCTGTTGGATCATTTAGGAGTGGTTGGGATGTAGAAGGAATATTTCGGAGACGGGTGACGAAAACTCCACCAGGACAATGGGATTGAGATTATCGGTGTGATGTAGAATGTAAGGAGACACCTATATGGAATGGTATGATTTAAGAAAGGTTTAATTGAGGTGGAGGGCATGGATTTTGTGTTGTTGGAGGATATGGATAAGAAGATGTTTATTGGAGTGGAGGGAACGGGTATTTTGGTATAGGATGTTGTATGTCTGTTGCGCCATTTTCAGTAAAACAAATATGTGTTTGAGTGGTTGGATGAAACCAGTGTTTCGGGGTGAAAAAAAAATAATTTGGCTTGATTTTCGGAATACATAACGAAGGTACTAGGTTGAAAGACGAAGCAGTTTGCAAGGGTAATTTGTTGCAGGATGAAGGGTATTTCAAAAGGATGTATGTTTTGCAGGATTAATGTTACAAAGCGGATTATATCTATGGAGGATGGAAAGAGTTGTTTGTGTGGAATGGTGTATCAACTGTGTATGATGAGGGTGAGTTCAGGCTTTTGGGCGTAGGGCTCAGATTTAATCGCAAGTGTTGCAAGTAGGTGGTGTGAGGATGGTTGTAGGCGTTTCAAGTAGGTGGGAGTTTAGGTTGGGGCATTGTTTGTGAAGCTTGGTTTGTATTGGTGGGTATTCCTGCAATTTTCCCTCAGGAGGTCATGTACTGAAGGCACCACTGACACCTGTACCCTTGTGTAGTGGATCCAGGAGCTTCTACAGGGTGCTTCCTGTGGTAAATCAAGGCCCTATGTTTGACAAGTGTGTCAGAGATCACATGTGATACCGAGAATACTCATACTAAAAATGAGGTCGATTATCCCTTTCAATGCATAGTGTCTTGCGCACACTGATTCCTGGTAGTGAGTTGAGTTCACTTTCGATCTCTTCGTCTGTGTAGTCTACGTTACACTTTTTGATTATGGTTGTGTGTCAGCCTGGAGGCTGGGCTTGTTTACACAGAGGGTTTGTAAAGGCCACAATGGTGGCATTTTCTGTAAAGAGGGGATAATTCAGAGGAGGGATGAATGGGAGTGAGGATCGTTAGATTTAATGGTGAAGGAATCCCTCATATGGAGGAGTTGCTGGATTTACATTGCTGGTATGTAGTATTGAAAGTGACATACGAGTGTCTTTGAATCTAGAAATTTAGGGTCACATCTACTGAGCAACTTGGTGTTGCTGTTGTGTTGTGATTTCGATATGCATGTCATCAGTATCTGGAAGAGATCGGTGGGTCCTCTTATCTTCACCCTTTCACTGATACTTGGCCTATTCTTAGTTTTAGTGTCAGTTTTAAATTGGGTGTGGAAAGGAGTCAGTGGGATGACTGGGTTAGGGAATGTATGCATCACAGCTGGTGTTGCAGCTGGTGGTGTTGGGGCTGCTCCTGGTGATGATGTGGCTGCTGCTATTGCTGTGGCTGATGATGCCCCTGGCGATAATGCGACTGGTGTTGTGAGAGCTGGCGGTGATGTTGATGGTGCTGTGTCCTTTCCAGCTGGTGGTGCTGTTTGTGGTGCTGGAAGTAGTGGGGCAAAGTCAATCCTGACACATTTTGTTTTTGGGGATTGCATACATCAGGGGCAACATACATTCACAGGCAAACTTATTGTTATGTTAATTGATTTATGACATCCCGGGGATAATCAGTCATTAACCTACTAGTCTGTAAAGTGGTTTTCCATGTCTCTCCCTCCCCTCTCCCTAGCCCTAAACGTACTGGTGTGTTCCAAGTCACCCCTCCCCTTTCCTTCCCCTTAACCTATTGTTGCCCTTAACCGATTGTTCATTTCTGAACCACGTTTTTGTCACCTTATCCCCCTTCCCATCCTTTTAACCTACTGTGTCACTTTCCCCCTCCCCCTCTGAAAAATCCCCTACTGTGTGATGTTTACAAAGATACACAGCAGGCAGTACTTATAGATAATTGATCATCGACTTTGCATAAAGATTTCGGTTATCACAAAAAACTTACATACACAAATATATAAGGAGGAGGCAGTGTGTCATCATTAGTAAGGGTATATGAGCAGAGCCATTTTGTTATCTCAATCTGTTGTCTGGGAACATAAGGTGATATGATTAGTTAATTACGATGGGAATCTCTTTGAGCATACTTTAACTCTAAATATTGCTTTTGATTATTATGACAAAAATAAACAAAAGAAAAACTAGTATTAATTACATAAATAGGTTATCCAATTTTTGTGGAAGTGTGATATTTCTTTATAGTTTTTCACTCCACCATGTACAAAAATGAAAACTGCCCTAATATTACAGTACATAGATATGTGTATACATAAAATTTTTACTTGCTCTTTCTCAGTCCAATACATAAGAAAAAGGTGTAACTTCTACTTTTTTTCGTTCTATCTTAATTAAGTTTTGCAAACTTAATGAAGTTTTGTGATTAATATTTTGGGATTACACAAGGTCCTTATTGACTGCAGGAGAAAAGAAAAATCTGATTGTTTCTGCTGGCACCGCTGGTTGGATACACTTCTGAATTTGACTGCCACTTGCGATATCACTGCTTACAGCCAACTATTTTTCATTGTTTGAGTAGTCATGGCATTGTCTTTGCTTGTGCATGGTACCATGTGAGCCTGGACGCAAAATGCTCTTGTAACCACATTGAACTCAAGACTGGTTCTACTAAATTTTGTTTATGTAATATGCAGACTCCGACAATAGCATGGATGTGCATTGCCTTAAGAACTGGTGGGAACATCCACGCCCAATGAAATTATCCTAGTACCTGAGATGAGTACCACACGCCTTCAGCAACAACGATCATTGTTCCGCTGGCAAAGTTTGGCCTCATTGTTAAATGGATTCCCTCTCCTCGTTTACAGAGAAAATCTGTGCTCTTGATGAACGTATCCTTAACGATGCATAACATTTTAGTTTTTCATTTGGTGGGAACCTCATTGATTTAATTGCATTGCACTTTATCACTTTATCATAACACCTTTGAGAAGCTTAATTCACTGCATCATGACTTTTTCTGATTTGCACATTCTGATCAGACATTTTTCCACTTCCACATAGAACATTTACATACATATACAAATATTTGAAACTCAAAGCAAATTACAAAATTGATGAAGGATTAAAAATTTTTAAATCCTATATATTTTGGACATTCAAATTAGAGGTTCCATCTAGCTTCACCTTACTAGCTAGTTTTGAGGTAAACTTCCTTCTTAAAAGCCATTCCTTTTTTCCTTTTATTTATTATAGTTTTTTCCTTCATACTAACTGAAAACGTCATTATAAAAAAGTAAACATCCACGAGGTGAGTCTGTAAATCAGGAATACTGCTGTCACAATACATACATTCATTCAAGAACATTTCGATCACCCACCAGAACGTACAGGAAAGGACTTCATTAAGCAACTTATTAGTCAAGCTTTTTGTTAAATTTTGACTAGCTACCTTCAAAAGTTATGGCATTGAACAAATATTAGTGTTTATATATATATTTTTTACCATGTTCCTAACAACTTGTAATCTCATACCTTACATTAATACAATAATCTTTAATGCATTTATACATTACATATAATTTAATGTAAGGTGTGAGCAAGGATCTTTTGGCACTGCCTTTTAAGTGATTTGCGCAGTAGCCTAATCTTCATCGTGTTTTGTGTTCCAGGTTTGTGTCAGTACTTCATCACATAGGCTGTCATTGGGGCGACTTTGATCTGCCCTTTCCCTCTGGAAGCAATGCAACATACTTCAAGCATACCACTGGAGTCTAAAAAAAAAACAAGTGTACTTGCCTTGCACAATTCTCATTACCACTTATTTGTAAAAACGTATAAAGTAATAGAACTACACTTTATATTAACATCAGTTAGGTTGTGCACTCGCAACATACCCTATGCAATATTAATTATTATATAAATTATACTTTTTCACTTATACATACACATACATATCAATTTTGCAGTTAAGTACTTCTGACACCTCTATTTATTTGCTTTCCTTAGAACAAAGTCCTCTACTACCTTCTTGTTCTAATATATGACAGTGAATTTGCTTGCTGTGATGTGTTTTCTGGATCAGGTTTTGTGCTGTGATGTATTAACTAACCTTGTAGCTTGCTTCCGCTCACTGTGATGTGTGGAATCCATTCACATATATAGTTATCATTTTTTTTATTAGACATAAATTTTGCTAGCTGTAGTTTTTGTAGTTTCTAGCTGAGTAGCATAATCGGTTGTAGTTTGTAGCAAACTTAGCATGAGGTGTTATTAGATTAAGTAAGCGCAGCTAGTAGAATATAAAGCGAATTTGATTTTAGTATAACTCGTGTGTGTGTGTGTGTGTTTGTGTGTGTGTGTGTGTGTCTTCTCTCCTGCCGTGCCAAACATTCAGTGCACAGCGTACTAGGAATATTCAGCTTTTCAAATTTTATTACAAGTATAGATTCTCTTACAAACTAATTCCTTTCAAGCCCTTTTACTTACATTACTTGACATTATATTGTCATGTAGAAGAAAGTGTGTGCGTGTATTCCTTTCCCCTTTCTTCTTACACATTAACATCTTCTTAATTATACTTTACATATTTTGTCTTCTTTGTACAAGCAAGTTGAAAAAACGAAGGTTTATACAGAAAAATCAAAAGATGAGCACTATCTGTTTAGATAGCCAAGAAATTCATCAATATTATAGAAACTTTGACCTAATAGTAGCCTCTTTAGTTTTTTAAATATATGTAAGTTATTTAAGCTTTTTATTTCTTTTGGTAAGGCATTGAACATTATTTCGGGTAGATACATCACACTATTTTGGTACAGGGCTTTTGAATGTATGTTTCTGTGGAAATCATGCCTGTTTCTGGTTTGGTAGTTGCGTACTTCACTGTTTAGAGAAGAGAATTCTTGGTTTGACTTCAGGAAACATATTGATTCACTAGGGAGGGTCAAAATTTTCAACTCCTTAAAGAGTCCTCCACATGGATCTCTGTAGGCAACACCCTTGAGAATATGAATAGCTCTCTTTTGGAGCTTAAAACAACTTTTTGTGAAACCTGTATTAACCCAAAATGTAATACCATATCTTAGATTACTATGCATGTAAGAGTAGTAGGCACATAGTACTGTTTCAAAATTGCAGTTTTCTTTAAGTTTTCTTAACATATAACAGTATTTACTAAGTTTTTTATTCAATAGTTCAACATGTTTTTCCCATCTTAAGTTGTTGTCCAGGCATACACCTAAAATTTTTGTTAAAGAAGTTTTCTCTATTAGACTTTTCCCAATCTCTACTCTTATGTTTCTTTTTATGTCGTTCCTTATATGCCGAAAAGTCATGCAAGTAGTTTTTTTGTCCTTTATAATTAAGTAATTGTCCTTGAATCATTCAGCTGCCTCATTTGTTGTTGAAGCTATTTTTTCTTGTAGGTCAGCTTCACTAACTCCCTTGACAAAAAGGATCTTATTGTCTGCAGAAAGTACTGATTCTGCTCTTGTTAGATGGCTAGGAAAATCATTAACAAAAACTAAGAAGAGCAGAGGGCCTAGAACAAAACCCTGGGGTACACCACAGTTGACTTTCTGATATGTTGAGTAATATTTTGTGCCATTATGTATTATTTCAACACTTTGATATCTGTTGCACAGGTATGATTGAAATCAGCTATATGCTTTTCCACAGACTCCATAGCAATACAGTTCCTCTAGCAAAATATCATGTCTGATGAGGTCTAGCGCCTTGTATAGATCTAAAAATTTTCCACAGTTTAAGTCCACATTATCCATTGCAGTTAAAACCTGTTCCAAGAAGTGATATACAGCTCTTGCTGTAGACCTGTTTTTCCTTAACCCATTCACTGCATTGGTTAGAATTTTGCATTTGTTTAGGAACCTCGAACATCTCTCATACATAATCCTCTCAATTACTTTAGCAAAACCTGACAGTTGTGACAACGGTCTATAATTTTGTATGGTATATGGACAGTCATAAAGTGGCTTTATTATTGATTTTTTAAGTGCAAAAGAAAATTCACGAGTTTTAAATGATGTATTAATAAAATCAACTTAATCAGTTATTATTTTCTTTGCTCTGTGTTTTATGACTTTATCAGGAATACCATCACATTCACAAGACATTTAATTTTTCAGCTTATTAATTGCATTTCTTATTTACGATTGCGTGACTGGATACAAAAACATTGTCTTTTCATTGGTAGCAACTTTTGACTTACTACCTTTTGAGTTCCCCAGATTCTTGATGAGATTTTAAGCAGTGTTAATGTACTACACATTAAACATATTGGCAACACATAGAGGGTCTTCAATTATTTTTTGTCCCTTTTTATGATAATCAAATCATTGTTCAGTTTTTTTGCTGCATGAATAACTTTTCTGTGGACTTTACTGTAGAATCTAAGATATGGCTTTAATGCTGCATTACATTTTGAATGCCAACCCAGATTTCTAAGAGTACCTGTAGATTTCTTAATTCCCACAGTTAACCATGAATTAGATTTGATAGAGATTTTTACTTTTCTAAGGGGGAAAGCGACATCAAAGCAGTATTTATAATAAGAGAAAAATGACTCATATTTAGAGTCTACAGCTTTTTTTGGGTCTCTGTTCTTTTCAACAATAAGCAACATGCTATGAAATTCCAAAGGCTACTTTCATTAATGTATCTTGTTTCTATGTAGTTTCCACTGCTATGTTTTTTCCTAACCATATTTTTTAGTATGACCTTGATTACCAAGTGGTCAGAGGAACTAGTATCTGTTATTTCAACCTCTTAACTGCAAGACTCTTTGTTAATAAACACCTGATGAATTGTTGTCTCACGTCCATCTCCATACCAGTTGATATCAGTTACTGTGGCTTCTAAATTATATGAGGTGAAGAGATTTAGCAATTGATCCTTGTGTGCATTATTATTACTTCTAAAAGTGATGTTGACATCACCCAGCACTACTGTTGATTTTGACTTAAGTCCCAATTCATTCATTAGATCCTCAAGATTTTTAAAAAAATAAAGGAATATTCCCAGAAGGTGACCTATATATACAGACAATTACCAAACCGCAGTATTCAAATTCTTTTTCTATACACTTTACATTGCTTAACTTCACTCCTTTGGAATTAACGTTGTCTCTAAAATAAATACACATCTGCACTTTTCTCTGCAAAAACTACTTATGATTTTAAATTTGGGAAGGGCTCCTGTACATGTTTGAGAGTTTTGTTACCAGTGCTCACTGACACATACAACAGGTATTTGGTTAAAATTGTCACTTCAAGTTCACCCAACTTCACCTTGTACATTTTGATATAGGACTGAAAAGTGATTATGAGAAGCAAAGTTAAATAAATTATTACTTATCTTAACGCTGCTTTCTTGATGCTCTTTGACATAAAAAAAATCCTTGAGGTGATTTGGCTGCCTCACATATCTTCTAATTGGTAGCCCAGAAATTATTGCTGCTGTTGGTTCTGATAAAGTGGTTACTGGCGCTGGTTGTGCTGTTGGTTGGGCTTCTGGAGTTGCTAAGACTGTTGCAGTAGTTCCTGGAGTACTCATTGCTGATACTGTTGGTGGTGCTGCAGATGAAGCTGGTTGTAGTGTTGGTTGGGATTCTGCTGTTACTGGACTGGATACTGCTGCTAATGATGGAGTACACACTACAGCAATGGTCTCTTTATTCCTTTTTTATCTAGCAGTTGTACAATTTTATGTCGAACGAGTGACTTTCCACATGCATGCAAATGCAAATATGTTTAGTAAAGTCTTCTCTCTGCACGAAACCAACAGATAAGAAATATGTGTTGATGAATCTTTTATATATTGTTTTGGACTGTCTGTTTGCCTTAGCAATTCCTACAGTCACACAAGAAATTTCTTTCAGGTCATGTCTGTGTGGAACTCCAACGAGAACTACTGATGCATTCTTGTTACAACTGAGGGTTTCTTTCAAGTTATTTGTGGCTTTAATTAATTACAGTACATCGGTTAGAAAGAGACGTTTTTGCATCTTTTATATTTCGTGTTACTTCAGCCAGTTTTACAGAAGAAGTAGCATTTATTCCATGTTGAATACGTAAAATTTGCGCTAGGCCACGTCCATGACTGCCTGAATGTATATTCACCTTGAGTTTGGGACTGAGCGATTTTATGCATGTTGTTTTGAATTTCTGCACATGTTTGCTATATTGTTTACACTCACTTCTGTACGTATTTCTGGTGCACAAACTTCTTTGGCTTCTCAAAATCATCACTGATTTCGTCAATAATCGTGTTTGAAATACCTGTAACACTTTTTATGGCTTTTTTAATAACATGTAAATGCTGATCACATGTCTCCATATAACGTTGAGGAGACATCGACATACTCTCATTCATTTCAGCAGTTTACATTTCTGCTGCAGATTGATGGCCGTTACACGTACTTTACTCCACATTCACAAAACGAGTTACGAAAATTTGTAACAGCGAAGCAGTCTGTGTGATACCATTTTTTGAGAAATGGAACATATCCTTTTCCATTTTCAACTATATAGCTACATAATACACACTTTACCGACGCTATAAAACTAATTTTCACTGAGTGATTCGTCAACACATCTATACTCGACGCCATCTTGAAAGATCCTTCGAAGTTGTAAGGAAGCATGGACGACACGATCTTTCCTTTTCGTAAAAAAAAAATGGAGAAGTGAATTCCCTGCCCTACTCCTAATGATTTAGTGAAAGTGCCGTACGGATGTTCACATTGGTGCCTATGATTGTGATGCAATATGTGAGTACTGAAAAGTGAAAAATTTTGTTTGTTTCTCTTACAGGTAAAGACTGAAAAATATATGTAAGAAAAAATAAAATAAAATAATTTTGTAATTATCGAAAATTTTATTTCATGTTTCTATGTAATTCATGTACATGATTTGTAAAAGTCCATTATGTCATATTTTTCTGTGTTTTTTTATATATTTTCTGTGTTTTATATACAGGGTGTCCCATTTATCTTGACCACCCTAAATGACTGACTGTCCAGTTGCAAATCACAAAATGTTTCAAGCAAATGTTCTTTAGCCGTCAGGGGGACATCAATCAGCACGATTGGCTTCGTTCTAGTTTTCTTTTTACAAAGATATGAACAGTGGTGTGACTTTTTTAAATGGAACCCTGTATTTTTTATTCAGTAATTCGTATCCTCTCCTAAATACCTATTCAAAAATGTGTCGCAGAGTACCATTTACTGAAACACAACATTATTAATAACGTAACGCAACACTGACGTTGACGCTCGCAGTGCTTAGGCTTGTTTCACATCTACCCGACAGACGACAGACGACAGACGACAGCCGGGCCGATGCCGTGGGATGCCGGAGGCCCCCCACTGCGTCGGCCAGGTGCCGGCTGTCGCGGGGAACACCCGGCGCGTGTAGTGGGCCAACAGAGGGCTTCACATCTACTGCCGTCTGCCGATCAGTTGCGTTTTGCTTTGTTCTGGTGGTTCAGCCTGTTCTGAAGGTTTCTAGTGTGTCACGGCGGAAATCGATGTCGAAGTTCTGATATCATTAGTGCAGGATCGACCAGTTTTATGGGACAAGACTATAAGTAGTTATAAGGACAGAATACAAACCAGGAATGCATGGATCGAAGTCTGCAAAGAATTGAACGATAGTTTTGAACGTATGTGTGACAAGGATAGACACAACTATGGTAAGCACATATCTTTACTTTTTATGTTAAATCCACAACATTTTTTACAATCAGTGGCACATTAAATTTTAGATAACTGCCATGTCACAGATCCTTCAGGTGTCATAAAATAGCTCGTCATGGTTTTTCGTACATTATTGGCAGAAATTCCCCCAACTGCACGTTGACTTCTTGTTATACTTTCGAAGTCCAGTTATGGACAGAGTATCCTCGGAGTTGTAGCCTTCGTTTTTAAGAACAAAATTGTGCAAAACAACACATGCCTTAACAATGTCAAGAGCAAAATCTTGTTTTAAATTTATATCTCTGTGGAAAATCCTTCACTAATTAGTCAGTATCCCAAATGAACACTCTACATACCTCCGGGCTCTTGATGGGTGATAATTGAAGACTGTTAATTAGTGTCCAGAGAACGGTCGTAGAAGATATTGATGCAGTCCAAACGCTTCATCACCAACAAAAAAAAAAGGTATCTTTGGAGTTAGTGTACTAGGAAGGCATCTCTCTTCAGGAATTACCAGCTTCTTTTCCATCAGTGATTTCCACAAAGCACATTCTTTAAATACAGTAGAATCACCCACTTTGCCATAACTGCCGATATGTGCGTAGGTAAAATTATAGTTTGAGTCTGCCACAGCCATCAGCACTATTGATGAATTTCCTTTGCAATTGCAATACATTGAGTTAAATGGATGGACGATACGAACATGCTTTCCATGTGCAGCCCCCATGCAGTGGGGGAATTTGCTCTTTGCTCAAATTTTGCAGCAATGTTTTAGAAGTCTCCTTTGGTGGGTAGAGGCATATATTCACAACGTAGACACCAAATAGCTTGACACACACATCTGACTATTTTACTGATAGTGGAAATGCCAACTCTGTAACCATAATGAAGATCTGTGAAAGTACAGCCACTGGCCAGATATCTGAAATGAAAGTTTCAGTATTGTAAAATGTCTCTGTAGCTTTCTGGAAAAGTAAATTGAATATAGCATGTGCTGTAACGTAAGCAATAAAATGAACTATCCTACATTAGGCCCAATCCATGCACAGTGATCTAAAATCAGAAAGTATTCCTGCATGAACATCACGGATTTTGATTAAATTTTGTATGAACATTGACACATAACCACAATGACCAATGGCAATGTTTAACGTTAACCAGTTAAATACTTATGGAAATATTTGGCCCTATCGTGCACCTTTCAACAGTCTGCCCCTAGTTTTCGACAACGTTGAGATATATCTCTGGCAATATATTTGTGAAAGAAACAAATCTACGACATATTGTACAACGTTTGGGCCTTCTTACGTGAAATAACAAAAAAAATTGCATGACCAATTTTCTTAAAGGCGATTTGAAAAGAAGACTGACGAAAAAATAGTCGCTTGAAAGAAGTGTGAGGTCAGGCTGTTCATATGTCGAGAAGAAATTGCACGATAAACCTTAAACTTCGTGTGTAATAACTTATCAACATACGGTTTTACAATGCAAAATTTCATTCTCCTACTGCTTTCCAATACTTTTTATATTGTGGGCAACACTGGTTTTCTAAAAATGCTAATTTCTAGACCAATAGACACTTTAATTTTTCCGGCTTTCATGAAGATTTTATATCAGACAGGTTGAAAACCATTTAACTTCTTTTTGTAAGGATAGTAGTGTGGCGTACTTCTTCAGGTAGCATTTTTGTTTCAGGCAAATTGGTTATGAAGATGTGGGCGAATATTCGCGATTGTTTCCGAAGAAGCGAGAGGATGTATAAGTCATCTCTGAAACCTGGGAGTGAGAGGCAACCACCCAGAACGTACATATACGGGCAACAGCTTCAATTTTGGAAGAAAACTACAGAAGCACTTCCGACTGCCGACAGTTTCTCGCTGACTGAAAATCGACCACGGAAAGACCAGTTTGTGATGACACCTTTTCCTTCACTGACGATACTCAGGATCCAGAAACTGCTTCTAATGAGACATTCACAGAGGAAGTACGTAATTCTGAAATACTGAAATCACGCAGTAACAAGAAGAGGAAACTTGACCCTGTAGAGGTAGAGCTAATCAATGCACTACACAGAAAATCCAATTGCCATATGTCTTTTTTCGCGGGATAGTTCCAACCCTGGAAACATTTGACGACGATGAGGTAGTAGAGTTTCAGTTAAGAGTTATGCAGATTGTTTCTGAAATTAATCAGCGTAAAAAGTTGTGGGATAAAAATAATACTGCCGTTCATCCTTGTACATCACGTGAATACACATGTTCACCCCTTTATGAGGCACAACCAATTACAGATGCCGAAGTGCATAGGCAACGACTCACAACCGCCACACAGTGTTACCAACAAACAGTGGAGCAATTTTCAGGGACATGTTCCAGATCCTCTGCGCCATCACAAACCTCTGAAAATTCGTGTGCTGGGTCGTTCAATTTTTTAAGCTATGTTTCAATTTTTTAATATGATTACAAAAATGTACATCCTTCAGAATAATAAACTTTTTGCAAATTTAACTATTGTTTATCCCACTAACCTGATTGTAATTGGCAACATTTATTTAGGCTGGATACATTCTTGGAAGGACGTGTTGCGGCGCTGAAGGGAACTCTTCGTTCGATCATGTAGATCGTCAAAAGTTCGTAAACTCATCCGAAAATAATTAAAAAACCTATCTTCATCTCCCCTTAATTCTTCAAAAATAACAAAGAATGCACCCACTTCGTCTCTTCTCACACTGTGTGGATGAACCCCATGGAACCTTCTTCTTCTTCTTCTTCTCTTCAAACGTCTGTACAAGACAAGCCACTCTAATAACTGGTCAGGCTCCATTTGTCATCTGAAAGCAACTGTTGGCGAAGGACGGCGCGGCACGGCATGCCGTGCTGCTGTCGGGTGAGTGTGAGGAGACGCGGCTAGATGTGAAGGAAGCCTTAGTGCAGGTACTCGCGGTAATGGAACACATTGACAGAGGACAAATGTAAACAAAAGTAGAATGCACACCCGTCATTCCGTCAACCATCGTCAGTTGAAGAGTTGTGTGAGTAAAATGTACACCAACAAAGAGAAATGATACTCATCTATGGGAAATTAACTGATGAAATTGTCAATACTCTCTTTCAGAAAATTACTAACAAGGGAACCTCCCCATCGCACCCCCTTCAGATTTTGTTATAAGTTTGCACAGTGGATAGGCCTTGAAAAACTGAACACTCATCAATCGAGAAAACAGGAAGAAGCTGTGTGGAAGTATGAAAAAAATAAGCAAAATGTACAAACTGTGTAGTCCATGCCCAACACAGGTAACATCTAGGATACTGTGGACTTAGGACCTCCGTGGTCCCGTGGTAGCGTGAGCAGCTGCGGAACGAGAGGACATTGGTTCAAGTCTTCCCTCGAGTGAAAATTTTACTTTCTTTATTTTTGCATAGTTATTATCTGTCCGTTCGTTCATTGACGTCTCTGTTCACTGTAATAAGTTTAGTGTCTGTGTTTTGCGACCGCATCGCAAAACCGTGCGATTAGTAGACGAAAGGACGTGCCTCTCCAATGGGAACCGAAAACATTTGCTCGCAAGCTCATAGGTCAACCGATTCCTCCATAGAACAACACGTCTGATATATTCTACACGACACTGGTGACGGCATGTGCGTCACCTGACAGGAATATATTGTCGACCTATCTAACTTGTACACTTGACGAATGGGTAAAAAGATTCTTCTACCTTGCCCGATTTAGGTTTTCTTGTGGATGTGATAATCACTCCCAAAAAAGTGATGGAAACATAAGAGTTTGTCACATAAACTGCAACAAATGAATGCAACAGTTTCACAGTCGCACAGTTTTCCCTGTGCTCTGTCAAAATATATGTTTTAACGTTTTCAAATTTTTCCGTGTGTAGACCGTCAAATCCTGCATGTGTCCACGCAAATCTGAACATGTCCTCGAATTTTGGAGAGCGAAGTTGATTATGTTTGAGTGCCTGAACTTGGATAATTGTCTGAAAATAAAAAATTAAAACTTTTCATTCGAGAAAGGCTTGAACCAAGGACCTCTCGTTCCGCAGTTGCTCGCGCTAACCACGGTACCACGGCGCTCCTGAGTTCACACTACCCTTGATGTTGCCTATCTTGCGCATGGACTACTCAGTTTGTATATTTTGCTAATTTTTTTCATAGTTCCACACAACTTCTTCCTGTTTTCTCGATTGATCTGTGTTCAGTTTTTCAAGGCCTATCCACTGTGCCAACTTGTAACTAAATCTGAGGGGGGTGCGATGGGGAGGTTCCCTTGTAAGTGGTTCCTTGTAAACGGACTCTCACTAAATTTTGATAAGACACAGTACATACAGTTCCGTACAGTAAATGGTATGACGCCATTAATAAATATACGCCTTAATCAGAAGCATATAGCTAAGGTAGAGTATTCAAAATTTTTAGGTATGTCCACTGATGAGAGATTAAATTGGAAGAAACACATCGATGATCTGCTGAAACGTTTGAGTTCAGCTACTTATGCAATAAGGGCATTGCAAATTTTGGTGATAAACATCTTAGTAAATTAGCTTACTACGCTTATTTTCACTCATTGCTTTCATATCGCATCATATTTTGGGGTAATTCATCACTGAGGAATAAAGTATTTATTGCACAAAAGCGTGTAATCAGAATAATAGCTGGAGTCCATCCAAGATCATCCTGCAGACATTTATAAAAGGATCTAGGGATATTCACAGTAGCTTCTCAGTATATATACTCTCTTATGAAATTTGTTATTAACAACCAAACCCAATTCAAAAGTAATAGCAGTGTGCATAACTACAATACTAGGAGAAAGGATGATCTTCACTACTCAAGATTAAATCTAACTTTGGCACAGAAAGGGGTGAATTATACTGCCACTAAAGTCTTTGGTCACTTACCAAATAGTATCAAAAGTCTGACAGATAACCAACAAGTATTTATGAAGAAATTAAAAGAATTTCTGAATGACAACTCCTTCTACTCCATAGAGGAATTTTTAGATATAAATTAAGAAAAAAAATTATAAAAAAAGAAAAAAGAAAAAAAATTATAAAAAAAGAAAAAAGAAAAAAATATAAAAAAAACACAAAAAGTTGTTATATTAACTTAAGTATGTTGTTAAATTAACTTAATTATGTCATGTCTTGGAAAATTTGACTCGTTCCACATCATTACGAAATATCGTATTCATGATCCATGGAACTAGTATTAATCTAATCTAATCTAATCTAAATGTACGTTAGCAGAACAGTAATTACAGTACTCTTTTCTTATGTACGGATACCTTTAGTACAGTAATTTAGTCCTTTTACATGCTGTTGTGTAGAGTAGGTGTACAGTAAAGGCTGTCCTTCTACAAACTGCATCGATATAACGTTCCTTTTATTGTTGTTGCTGTAGTTGAAGGTTCAAATTGTTCTAAGCACTATGGGACTTAACATCTGAGGTCATCAGTCCCCTACAAATAGAACTTCTTAAACCTAACTAATCTAAGGACAGCACACACATCCATGCCCAAGGCAGGATTCGAACTAGCGACTGTAGCAGCAGCGCGGTTCCGGACTGAAGCGCCTAGAACCGCTCGGCCACGGCGGCCGGCGCTGTTGACGGTAGGCGAAATGCTACGCAGGCTGCGGAGCTGCGCAGAGAGCGATATCCTGATAAGAACCCACCTTCCCGACGGATGTTTTCTCGTCTTGTTGCGACGCTTCAGGAAACGCGAAGTTTCGACCCACGACAACGCAATCGTCGTAGCACTCGCACAGACGAAGCTGCCGAAGTTACTGTTCTCGCTTCCGTTGCTATGAATCCACATGTGAGAACACGACAGCTTGAACACGAGACTGGCATTCCTAAGACCAGTGTGCATCGTATTCTTACACGTCACAGGTTCCATCCTTACCTTGTACACCTACATCAAGAATTGCACGGGAATGATTTCCAGAATCGTTTACAGCTCTGTCAGTGGGCACAGCAGTAAATCCTCGCCAACTCGAACTTCTTCTCCAATGCTCTATTTACCGATCAAAGGTCCTTCTCAAACAAAGGACACGTAAATACAAGGAAAATGCATCGTTGGGGCAGCGACAATCCACGATGGCTTAGGCAGGTGGAACATCAGCGTCAATGGAGAGTTAACGCCTGGTGTGGGATGCTTGGTGCTACAATTATTGGTCCTTATTTCATCAATGGTGGTCTAAGCGGCACAGCATATGCCAACTTCCTCAGACGAATTCTTCCTCCTCCCCTGGATGAAGTGCCGCTAAGAACTAGAATCCTTATGTGGTGTCAACACGATGCATGTCCAGCACATAATGCCTCGCGTGCACGTCGTGTTCTGAACCTAAGGTATCCTGCCAGGTGGATTGGTCGAGGAAGAACAGTTACTTGGCCTGGTAGGTCTGCTGATTTAAATCCTCTGGACTTTTTTCTTTGGTGATGCATTAAAGACGTAGTCTATCGCCATATTCGAATAAGTCCGGATGACATGCAGGCACGTATCATGCTTGCTTGTATTTCTCTTCAGCAGGCAACACTGGAAACAGTAAATAATTCTTTCATTCAACCATTGCACCAGTGTATCGGTGTCCAGGGTCACCACTTTGAGCATCTTTCAATGTTCTGCTCCTGGGCAGTGGTACAGGGGAGTCAAAGTCAATTTTGTGTTACGTTTTTACTTGGTTTTCATTTGTTTTCTGACAACTCCAGCAAGTGGACGAGTTTGTGATCCTGGGCTCAAAGTCAATGTTGTGTTATGTAATTAATAACGTTGTGTTTCAGTGAATGGTACACTGTGATACATTTTTGAATAAGTATTTAGGAGACCAAATGAGTTACCAAATAAAAAATACAGGTTGCCATTTAAAAAAAGTCATACTGCTGTTCATATCCTTGTAAAAACCAAAGCTACAATGAAGGCAATCGTGCTGATTGATGTCCCCCTGACGGCTAAGAAACATTTGCTTGAAACTTTTGTAATTTGTATTTGGACAAACAGATATTTAGGTTCGTCAAGATAAATGGGACACCCTATATATATATATACGCTAATGGCCATTAAAATTGCTACACCACGAAGATGACGTGCTACAGACGTGAAATTCAACCCACAGGAAGAAGATGCAGTGATATGCAAATGATTAGCTTTTCAGAGCATTCACACAAGGTTGGCGCTGGTGCCGACACCTATAACGTGCTGACAGTAGGAAAGTTTCCAACCGATTTCTCATACACAAACAGCAGTTGACCAGCGTTGCCTGGTGAAACGTTGTTGTGATGACTCGTGTAAGGAGAAGAAATGCGTACCATCACGACTTTGATAATAGTCGGATTGTAGCCTATCGCGATTGCGGTTTATCGTATCGCGACATTGCTGCTCGCGTTGGTCGAGATCCGATGACTGTTAGCAGAATATGAAATCGGTGGGTTCAGGAGGGTAATACGGAACGCCGTGCTGGATCCCAACGGCCTCGTATCACTAGCAGTCGAGATGACAGGCATCTTATCCGCACGGCTGTAACGGATCGTGCAGCCACGTCTCGATCCCTAAGAGATGGGGACGTTTGCAAGACGACAACCATCTGCACAAACAGTTCGACGACGTTTGCAGCAGCATGGACTATCAGTTCGGAGACCGTGGCTGCGGTTACCCTTGACGCTGCGTCACAGACAGGAGCGCCTGCGATGGTGTACTCGACGACGAACCTGGGTGCACGAATGGAAAAACGTCGTTTTTTCGAACGAATCCAGGTTCTGTTTACAGCATCACGATGGTTCAAAAAAATGGTTCAAATGGCTCTGAGCACTATGGAACTCAACTGCTGTGGTTATCAGTCCTCTGGAACTTAGAACTACTTAAACCTAACTAACCTAAGGACATCACACACATCCATGCCCGAGGCAGGATTCGAACCTGCGACCGTAGCAGTTGCACGGTTCCGGACTGCGCGGCTAGAACCGCGAGATCACCGCGGCCGGCCACGATGGTCGCATCGGCGTTTGGCGACATCGCGGTGAATGCACATTGGAAGCGTGTTTTCGTCATCGCCGTACTGGCATATCAGCCGGCGTGACGGCATGGGGTGCCATTGGTTACACGTCTCGGTCACCTCTTGATCGCATTGGCGGCACTTTGAGCAGTGGTCGTTACATTTCACATGTGTTACGACCCGTGGCTCTACCCTTCATTCGATCCCTGCGAAACCCTACATTTCAGCAGGATGATGCACGACCGCATGTTGCAGGTTATGGATACAGAAAATGTTCGACTGCTGCCCTGGCCAGCACACTCTCCAGATCTCTCACCAACTGAAAACGTCTGGTCAATGGTGGCCGAGCAAATGGCTCGTCACAATACGCCAGTTACTACTCTCGATGAACTGTGGTATCGTGTTGAAGCTGCATGGGGAGCTGTACCTGTACACGAAATCCGAGGTCTGTTTGACTCAATGTCCAGGCGTATCGAGGCCATTATTACGGCCAGAGGTGGTTGTTCTGGGTACTGATTTCTCAGATTCTATGCACCCAAATTGCGTGAAAATGTAATCACATGTCAGTTCTACTATAATATACTTGTGCAACGAATACCCGTTTATCATCTGCATTTCTTCTTGGTTTAGCAGTTTTAATATATACATAGTTATTTTGTATATGTTAAGGAATTTTGGTAAAAATCAATTTCATTTAAAAGAGGTCAGCTATAATAACATCCCTTGTTTATAATATATAATTTTGTTCAGAAATAAAATTTTCCACGAAACTAAATAGGGAGTGATGTGGCGAATCAACCGATGTATAGTTTGAGAGATACAGAGGCGAGCGAGTGTGCCGGGACACACCCCAGTTCGCTGCTAGTAGCGCCACGGCACCATAGTGCGTCTGTGCGTAGCACACAAGAATTGCACCATAAGGAAGAATGAAATTAAAAATTAAAGTTGCTCTTTCAAACTTTCTCAACATACGGTTTAGTGTAATAATGTTTAAACTGTGAAGTATCAGATGGATTAGGCGAATATTTTACCTAAATACACCGTTTTAAGAAAAAATATGTGGCGCTAAATAATGAAGCTAGGAAGCCAGAGATTGGTCATAATGTGCAGGTGTATGTCAAAATTAACTGGTACAAGTCGCAAGGTGATTAAAGCAATAGTTTGGCAAGAATCCACGTTTTTAAGAAAAACTGAAGAAAAATTAACCATGATGTTAATAACATCCAATGCAAGGTCTCTTAAAGTTGTAGTTCAGAGATCATGTTCTACTGTCAGTTCTGTTCTAAAAATTCCAGAAGGTAAATTTTTAATGCAGGCGAACTAAAACTTTCTCTGTGATTTTAACCAACTCACCTAAATGCATGCAAAAATGACAAAGGTTCTAAACTGATTCAGAACATTGTTATTAATTACTGTGTGTCCGAGAAAGCAGCCATTTAGAGACTGCTGCCATGAGCAGGGGCAGATGACAGCAGGCGTTCCCGTGGCCATCCGCTGCGCCACATCCATAATTAAAAGCCCGGGAGGCAAGACTAGGCTTCACTTCACACCCAGCCACTGTAAGATCTGCCTCAGTCAAACGCTAGAGCGCGCGCTGCCTACTGTAATGACGTCAGAGAAAGTCCGTTACAAAACGCTTATTTTCAATACTAATAGACAGTGAACTTGCGAGGACTGTACACCACCCTGGGTCGCTTAGATTTGGCAAAAGTAATGTTAACAAATCCGCGTGGCAAGTGGGGATATTTATCGTCCACTTTTGTGGCGAGCATTTATTTTGATTAGTAGTAGTCAGGGCGAAAGACAATTTAGTAGGAACTTACCATAGAGGTCGCCTCTGAACTGCTCAAATTGTCACCATGAACATAATGAATATTAAAATGTCGTGAGTGTGAAACTTTGCCAAATATATGTATCAATTAGAACTCAAAATCTCCATTTATAATCATAGTCCTGATGCTGCTGAGTAAATAGAGAACAGAAACATTTCTTTCAATGGGCTGGACAACAATGTCGACTTGCATACTTGGAACTATGGTCAGTATGAGCTCCATCGCTTTATGATTGACCACGGAAATGGTTTGCCAGGTTCTCGTAAAAGATGGAGAACAATATTTACAACAATTTCAATTCCCTTTTATGACTAATGATTATTATCATCTAATCTCATCAACCCACTGTCTAAGGAAAGACAGGAAAATCAGAACAATTTATATGTAAAAGTTTATGACGTATTTCGAAAACCCAGAGCCACGTTCTCGAGATGAACAAATTACTATAATCTCAGCTGCAAACTATTTCGTACAGATCGAGAAACATACAGCAGTCATATTGCACTGGCAGTTAAACCCAGCAAAAGTGGCCTACAGGTCACGAATGGAATGAAGAACGTGTAATAGCCGCCATTTCGAGTCTCCCATTCGTGTCTCTATCGCCAGGGCACCGCAACCAAGGTCAAAACCGCCCAGTATCACGTTATAAATATCACCAACCACAGAGCGCAAATGAACCTCCTTTGATCTTGCGGCCCCCAAAAAAGCATCAAGTGTCGGCATTCTTTTGACCGGGAAATTCCAGACTCATTTTCCTGTCTCTGTCTTTCTCAGGGGGCATTCCCTGATTGTGGGTGTGAACGAAGGTCCAGAAACATGCAGATGTAGTTTTTGCATGTCTCCTAAGAATACTGTGTTCCTTTTGGCTAATGCTGGAGACAAACGGGTAGCTGATTCAATTTCGATATCAAAAATAGATGGAAATAAGCCATTTGCACTACCCTTTTAAATTAATTGTCTAACAATTTACAGGAGTCAAATGGATCACATAAAACACTCACGTCCAGCATACGATTGAACCTTCTTCGTAATGAAACATACTTTCAACATTTGAGTATCACACACAAACATTATACAAATGAAGTAAAGAAATTTTCACCACAAACAGGTCATAGCACCAAATATATCAGAGGTCCATTATGTAGCGAGGTTTGAGTGCACAAACAACCTCCTCCACCACGATGTTCGACTACACAGATCTCATGAAAAAAAAATGCTACCTATCACAAAAATTAGAGATCGCGAGGCATGGCGTTTGCCATCTACAGCCTAGCCCCCATCCACACCGGCTGGTAGAGAGACACACAGCTGAATGCATGCATGCATGCGTGCATGCATGCAATACAACTATCGGAAACAATATATTGATCAATCGGAAATTTGATGTCGCAATTTTTCAAACACCATAGAATACCTAAATTGGTTCTCTCCACTACATTCGGAAGGAGGAAGGTCTACTGCATGATTGGATAGAGAAAACAGTGAGTACCACTGCAGACTGAGTCCACTGCAATGTATTGAGAAGCACTCAACACAAAACTTGAACCATGAGCCAGTGCATAGCAATAGTTTTCACGACTAGATTTCGGAGATAGCTGAAAACACTCGCACATACCCTCTCACTCCAGCCCAAGATCCATACGCAGCGCAGCACGTGCGCCCGCCATGTACAGCGCCAGCGCCACGTAAAGAGGTCGGTGAAAATTATAGCCGCGGTCACAGCCACAGTCGTGGATGCGCATGCGTGCCAGAGCGCACCTCCGCCAGCCATGGAGGCCATCTGGGGATGACTGGAGTGGGAGAATTTCGGATGTTATTAATACCTCCAGTGCAAACGTCCATCATTTTGAATCTTCTCCCGAGTAACACACACACCTACCTTCTGTCGCACTCACCCAGCACACGGGTCACTTCGCCAGCCCCCGCTGCTGTGGGCAAGATCAGACAGGTCGCCGCATTCTTTGTACCCATCACAGGCTGAGCCAATGCATTACTTCCGGCTGCCCACTCCTCGTGATAATCGTTGCAGCCAGCTGCAGTGCACTGTGAATCAAGCAGCTCCAGCTTGGATGTACACATGAGTTCTATACAATTCCACCCGAACGTAGACCACCCAGTCCAAAAAACTCATTTTACAGAATCAGAGGTGGCTATGTTGTTGACCATACACCAACCTCCAGTTTATACGAGTTATTTTCGAAGACAGGGAAATCGGACAATACACACGTTTTCAAATGACTAAACTACAGTTACTTCTTGTGCAAATCCTGTACAGGACTATGGCGTGGGCTATATTCTCGTTTAGTATTCTTTTCTTATCGGTCACGTCCTGCATCACAGGACTAGAAAATTGAACTCATTTGAGGCTCATGATGGAGTTCTAAGATCTACCACTATCACAGCAGCACTCTCTTAAGGTAATAGCACAGAGAAGTTCTAAATAAAAGGTTTATACTATGTATCACTTTATAAATTCAGTAACGTGTCTGATTTTATTACGATGGTCGTCTCTCCCTGTGTAGGTGGGAGGTTCTAATATCGTTAAAAGAAATCAATGCAACAAGAAACTTAAAGTCAAGAATCACGTCTGTGGTGCCCTGGCCATCAGCTCCACCCGCCAGGCGGCATGTCGCTAATATCAAATTGATAAGCTAATTAATTAAATTGATTATGAGAGTCACTTTCCATGGCAAGTAATTTTTCTTTTTCAGTAGTGGGATTACACTCACCATGTAGTTCATATGGGGATCCCTGGGGGGAAGACGACGATCTTTTTGAGGAGCACTGTTCAGAACCGACATTTGAAGCTGACCACAGAAGGACTCTACCACCGGCAACATATATTTTGCGTAAGAACCGCGCTATTAAAAACATGATCACAACTACTATGTCATCGTCACCCTGCATAAATACAGTCTTGGTTCTACAGCCACACACAAAAGTCGCTCATAGCGATACGATTCCTGGTAGAAACGCTGTCTGCGATTTGGAGTCAGGTCTATCCATTCAACCACATACTTGTGTTGGATCCTATGAAGACGTCTTTTAATAATTACAGCCACTGGAGAATCATATTCATGCCCTCTCATATCTAGGAACGAGTCACCTTTCTCGAACCTATCTGCTACAGCGAAACTCGAACATGGCAGTAGTAAGACTATGGGGCCATCAGACCACTCTGCATTGGTGCGAAATTTATTCAAGATGGCGGATACAAGATCGCGGCGATAGACGTGGCAACGTCATGGTGGAGATCAAATTTTGGTGGGTAAATAGACAGATTGGGCTACCTCCACTAACCTAACCCCTATCTCACCCCTCCCTCCCCTCCGTCCCTCCCCTAAGGAAATGACAGGAAAATAGGTCAACTGGGCTACCTCCACTAACCTAAGTCATCCACGTATCAGCTCTTCCCTGGAATTGGTGGGCAAAGAACTCAGACTGTGCTGGGTTCTGGGCGCTTCAATCTGTAACTGCTCGACTGCTACGGTCGCAGGTTCAGGACCTGCATTGGGCACAGGTGTGTGTGATGTCCTTAGGTTAGTTAGGTTTAAGTAGTTCTAAGTTCTAGGGGACTGATGACCTCAGCTGTTAAGTCCCATAGTGCTCAGAGCCATATGAACCATATGTGCTGGCTTGCTGGATAGCCTGGACATTAACTCTTTATTTTGCTTCCATTGTTTATTTAAACAATTTGAGTTGTCATAGGAAGTAGCTTCATCCAGTGTGTTCACCACGAAGTCAGGAGTTCAACTCCTAGTACATAGTACCGCCTCCAGAGGGCACTGACGTCCCTCCCATGACATAATCCAAGACGGCGGTCTGGGCAAAAATGGCGGGAAAAGGACTCGGTCTGTGTCCAGCTGCTGGAGTGAGTAAGGAATGTACTTTATTTATTTTCAGTGGAAGTTGGACCAATTCTTTAGCGATGGATTCACATAGTTTATTTGTTACACTGATACAGAACACTCGCCCTGACGTGCTTGGAGTCTCAATCACAGCCTACAGACCTGCAAACTGCTCGTAAATTACCGAAACAAAACTGTAAATTGATGTACAGACACGCAAACAACTCGTAAATTGTCAAAATAATGCATGCATAACGCTCTGCAAACACGCTCAGTAACTGCAGACTGTCGAAATAACGCGTTACAGAGCCTACAGACCTGGAAACTACTCGCAAATTACCGAAAAAGTGTAGTACAGTGATGTACAGACATGCAAACAACTCGTAAATTACCGAAATAATGCGTGTAAAACGCTCTGCAAACATGTTCACGAACTATACACTGTCAAAATAATGCATTGCACGGCCTACAGACATGTTCACAAAATAATTCAGTACACTGATGCACAGACACGTTCACTAGTCGTAAAATTGTCAAAAATATCGCATGTATAATGTTATGCAAACACGCTCACAGCGCTTAAAAAGCCGAAAATAATACAGTGCACAAACACTTTGAACTGCTTTTAAACTATAGTTAAGAAATTCGACCACAATGTATCAGCGAAAACTGTTCCCTACAGAGGCCCCAAAGCGTGCACACACCGGTCCAGCCATGTCTCATATGCTAGACACCACACACAAGATTACCTGGGCACCGTTGCTGGCACGATGACGTGGAGCCGCAAGATGTTTGCCTGGCGATTCACCCTCGTAAGCACAGCTGAAAGGTTGACAGTGTTATACTGACACCACATATCTATGTAAATAAGAGCCAAGTCTCCCTCGGGATATGCTATAGAAATCTTTTGCAATGCTTTCAAAAACTGGTTCCCAAAATTTCCCAGAATAACACAGGATGCATACTTCCTGGCAATCCTAATGGGGCAGCCCGTCCCATGTGCTAGATGCCTCTGGTAGTTCACGTGTATACCTAGGCATCATGCGTACCTGCGAGTCCAGCCCAGGACTAATTGCTGAGTGAGAGATGTTTCCCTAAACATCTTGTATATAAAATCGAGACTTCAGTTTCATTACTAAGGCGATTCTAAGACAGCAACAGGTGTTTGTGAGGCACTGCAATCCCCGTGTGTACATCTGTTTGACAAATGTCCTGTTTACAGAGTTAGTGGCAGCATGACGTGTAATATCACATCTGAAACGCCACTGTTATGCGTTTATCTGTTTCCTTGTAACAGGTATTCTCTGCTAGTAGGTTCATTTTATATCGGAGTGATACAAACATAGTATAATTCGTTAAGAGTGGTCAGACGTGAACAGTGGACGCTATACATCCCTGGAAAGCTATATTGTTCCAATGCCCCCCCCCTCCCCCCTCAGGATCGCTGCTACAGGTACACTTTGAGGTGTGAGTTATTGGAATAGTCCCCCCCTCTCACTCTTTTATCAATTTGATTGAATACTTTATTAAATTGATCAATTAGTTAATCTCTCTGGTGGGAAAGTGACAACCCACCTGGTGGGAAGTTCAAATTCCATCAGGACAATGCAACCTCTACAAACTTAAGAAAATGGCGGGATAAAAGAGCACCTCCACCAACTTAAGTCATCCAACCGCCATGTCCTCCTAGGAATTGGCAGAAAAAAGACTCAGTTGATCGATGATTTGGAGGGTATTCGATTCCTCTGTATGGAATATTGTTTAAACAATTTAGACACTGTGTGTAGTATTGTTGATTGAACAATTTAGGGGATTCAAAGCAGTGTATGGAATATATGGAAAGGGTATATAGTTTATTTATAAAAAATTCAGTCTGTGGGGGATTGGATTTCTCTTGCTTATGATTCTAGGCTGTTTGGAAACATCTAGGTCTTGCAAGAAGCAATTATGTGGGGCAAACATGTTGCATAACCTAATGTTAGACACTGTACTGAGCCGGCCGCGGTGGTCTCGCGGTTCTAGGCGCGCAGTCCGGAACCGTGCGGCTGCTACGGTCGCAGGTTCGAATCCTGCCTCGGGCATGGATGTGTGTGATGTCCTTAGGTTAGTTAGGTTTAAGTAGTTCTAAGTTCTAGGGGACTGATGACCACAGCTGTTAAGTCCCATAGTGGTCAGAGCCATTTGAACCAACACTGCACTGTGGGTGTATTAACCTGATGTTTGGCCCTTTGTCGGAACTTAAACTATTGTGCTGTTAAGTGGTTTTCCATGTCACCACACTTAATCTATTCTACCCCGTCTGATACGAAATTAAGTAACAACTTATATCCTCTGACCATTTTCTGGTACAATTTTCGAGTTTCATGTGCTTTTGAACACCATTTCTGGCGCATTCTTCTTTGTCACCCACACCCTTAAACTACTGTACTGTGTTTTACATAAAAATTATAAATTAACTTACTGTTCTGCACTTAACCCGCTCTTCTGCTCCACGTCACGCACTCACACTCACCACCCCCTCAACTACTGTATCGCTAATACGATATTGATATAAAAGATATATTCAAATTAATTAAATCGATATTCATCACATATATTGGACAGTTTTTTTAATTCACATGATCCTATTTGTCTTAGAGTATTTTTTGTCCCTATGTGGCCCTTACGAAATGGGTCTGATTCAAGAAGGTCCAAAGAAGAATGGCAAGGTTCGTGACTGGTACATTTAACCATCGCGAGAGCGTTACAAATGTCATTGAAAGTTTGTGATGGGGGGGGGGGGGGGGGGGGGACGACACCCTTACAGATAGACGACGCGCTAAACGGAGGGGCTGCTCACTAAATTCCAAAATCCTATCTTCACCGAGGATGTAGAGCATATATTACTAGCAGCAACTTTCATACCACACAGAGATCACCAACGGAAATTGGAGCTCGTACTGAGACGTTCAGACAGTCGTTTTATCTTCGCGCGAGCCGCGATTGGAACAGGAGGAGGGAAACATGACTTTGGCGTGAATAGTGCCCTCCACCACACCCCGCTTCGTGGCTAGTACTGTATAGGTGTAGTTGGAATATAGTTGAAACAAAAGACCGCTAATAACAAAAAACACATCCCGCCACTGGACGCCCGACGCTGACGCCCCCGAGTCCGGCGCTGCCGCGGCCGCTCGGGTCCCGCAAGGATGAGGCGGCGACGTCTCGTCCGCACCTGACACCGGCGGAATTCCTGTCCAAGTGCGTGCTCACCTGCTGCTGCGATGGCGCACAGCTGCGGCTCCGTCCACAGCCTGGAGCATTCGCAGTGCTGCCCAGGGCACGTTCCTAACGGGACAACCAGTCCGTCATTAATTTACCTCTTAAGTTACCTGTGTGGGAGACCTGTCCGCCTGTGTTTCCTGCAGACGAGACTTTCAGAGGCAGAATTATTTTGCACAGATCGCTACATTGCACTGACAGTTAAACCCCGCAAAACAGTTGTCCACAGAACATCAAATATATACAACACTCACAAGAACATTTAACAGTCTAACTACAATCAAATATTACATGTGCAGGTAATGTTTCCTCTGGAACGAATCTCAGTATCTATAGCGCACACGTAAAAAAATCTCTTGCAGTTATCGATGTCCTTAATCTTTACGACCTTCACGATAGGGCACACACTCATACAACATCATAAGCCCCAGTAACACTACACAAACAGTGAAGTTATTTTTTCACATCTGTACAGTGCCCGAACAAATTATGGTATACACACACTCACACATTCTATATGTCTCGAATCCCCTCAGACCTAGGAAATTATCTGACAAAGTCGCTGAATCAGCGCTTCTGGAAGGTGTTGCCAAGATTCTCTCTAACATGTGTTACGAAGGACAGACGACCGGAAATGTGTACTGATAATGAATGCCGCACCCGCGGACGCAACTCTTGGAAAGGCATCACTGACGCGGTTGGTGTACTGTATTCAACATCACTACGGATAGAGCAACAAGGAAAGTGCTAGGGTACGCTTGTGGGTGGCGATGAGAGGGTGTATTGTTACAGGCGTATGACCCGTCCTGTTTGTACACTATAGCAGGTACAGTTGAACACATGCATTGCTATATTGTGCAGCTGTTTACGGAAATGAATCTATCACCACTTACGTTCGGATATACTCCTCAGTGGGTTCAAATCACAATCCACCATGTCCAGTGCATCCACCCGTTACGACTAGCCATATGCCATCATTTTTACATGAATAGTAGTTTCATTATTTCCCACAAACATATGTCGGGACATACGCCACAGCACCTTCAAGTTCAAGCAGCAGCAAAACATTTCTGACTATCAATTATAGGTGTATAAAAAAATTATGATACGTCCACACTTGCACCAGCTGGCTGTCGTTTTTGCACTGCAAAAAGGCCTTCTGTCACTACGTATTTGTCGATGAATAAAGGAAGTGATTACAATTTTAAAAAAAAGCCCTAGACCTAGAGTATTTTAGGTTTATCGATTTCACCACTTCCACGAAACCTTTCGGTATTTTCGGTACTTGTAAATCCAGCCAACACACAGTGGCGTATTTATATACTCAGACAGATAAGTAGAGGTTTGTGTCAGTGCGCTCCATGCATAGCTTCCGCCACAAATACATATAATTTTCACGGGCGGAGCAGGTGGTGGAGAAACCGCAAAAATACTCTAGTCTAAGCGCATTTTTTTAAAAGTTCATGTTGCCTAGCGCCGTACCTGTTTAACACTTTGGTCTAGGAGTAGGATCATCGAGGGACGGATATGTTGTTTCAACTGGTAAAATTGAGTTTGTTACAAAAAACAAAAGAGCCTGTCAGAGCTTCATACAAAGATTTCGCTTGTTACATGTGTGAGAAATTCTGACACAGCCCTGTTTAGATCCTACAACGTGTGTGTGTATGCAGGAGCTGAAACTTCAAAAAGGGATATCATGTTATGTAGAAACATTCTATAGGCCTGAATGCAAAGAATGCTTTATTACAAGCATGCAATAGACTTGTGATTGTCTCTTTCAGCGCACTAGCTTTATCTAACTGAATAATCACTATGATTCCAACGCCATTCAGTTATTCAACTTCAAGTGTGTGTTAGATGTCTGTGAATAAGGTAATGCTGTAGTTCTGAAGTGAGGTAGTGAGTGTATCGTCATGCTTTAGTTATCGCTATTAAAGAGGGATAGTGAGTGTGGGACTCTGCTTGTTCAACAACAGAGCTGTAACCACACAGTACAAAAAAATATTCGATAGCTCTTACTTCCTTAATTAGGACTATGGATTCAGGGGAAAAGAGAATGTTGCTGGTTAAAGAGTGTTTGAGCGGGTGAAATCAAGAAATGTGTGTAATGTGTTCTTGAATATTTATATGAAACTGATCATAAAGAGTCGTTGCCACGTAAACTTTTATGATCATTACATGTCCGAACATGTGTTGGATTCTAGTAATAATAATAATAATAAGAAGAAGAAGAAGAAGAAGAAGAAGAAGCTAAGAGTATCTTTGCACTAAAGTGAACTGTATCTGATGAACTAAATTGTAAAACTCAAGAACTGAATTGAATAAACGAAGAAAAAATCGTTACCCTACATCACTGTTGTTATTTAGAAAAAAACCTAATCATTATGTTTTTGCTAAAATATATATGGTTAAACATTCTGCGCTCGTGCATCGCACCTCGCAGTGTCTACAAAACGTGGCGCATTTAGCACTCACAATTTAAGAGAATTGACTGCAGCCAGATCTGCATTGCACGCGTCTAGAAGACGTGGTGGCTTTCAGACAAGGTTTCAGAGAGAACGCACAGCAGGTGGGGTGAAAGTGGGTCTATTAATAGAGCAGCTGCAGCTACCCAGTGCTAACAGCGAGCAAGGCTGTGACGAGTGGGTCACATACAGTTCCAGTGGAATCCAGCTATAGATGGAGACGGGTATAGTATCGTCGTGACAACTTACACGCTAAGGACATAGGCGTGGAAAAAAAGTATACACGGATTGTTAACAAAAAAATTATTTATTTTCGTTAATCCGACTTACAAGGGAACATCCCCATCGCACCCCCCTCAGATTTAGTTATAAGTTGGCACAGTGGATAGACCTTGAAAAACTGAACACAGATGAATCGAGAAAACAGGAAGAAGTTGTGTGGAACTATGAAAAAATAAGCAAAATATACAAACTGAGTAGTCCATGCGCAACACAGGCAACAGCTAGGACAACGTGACCTCAGCAGCGCTGTGGTCCCGTGGTTAGCGTGAGCAGATGCGGAACGAGAGGTACTTGGTTCAAGTCTTTCCTTGAGTGGAAATTTTAATTTTATGTTTTCAGTTTATGTCACAAACTCTTATGTTTTCATCACTTTTGTGGGAGTGATTATCACATCCACAAGAAAACCTAAATCGGGAAAGGTAGAAGAATCTTTTTACCCATTCGCCAAGTGTACAAGTTAGGTGGGTCGACAACATATCCTTGTCATGTGACGCACATGCCGTCACCAGTGTCGTATAGAATATATCAGACGTGTTTTCCTGTGGAGGAATCGGTTGACCTGTGACCTTGCGATCAAATGTTTTCGGTTCCCATTGGAGAGGCACGTCCTTTCGTCGACTAATCGCACGGTTTTGCGGTGGGGTCGCAAAACACAGACACTAAACTTATTACAGTGAACCGAGACGTCAATGAACGAACGGACAGATCAAAACTTTACGAAAATAAACTTATCACTCGAGGGAAGACTTGGACCAAAGACCTCCCGTTCCGCAGCTGCTCACGCTAACCACGAGAGCACGACGCACCTATGCTTACATTATCCTTGATGTTGCCTATGTTGCGCATGGACTACTCAGTTTGTATATTTTGCTTATTTTTTCATAGTTCCACACAACTTCTTCCTGTTTTCTCGATTCATCCGTGTTCAGTTTTTCAAGGCCTATCCACTGTGCCAACTTATAACTAAATCTGAGGGGGGTGCGATGGGGAGGTTCCCTTGTTAGAAGTAATTTTAAATTTTCATAGGCAGACATAACACTATTTCCTCCATATTTATTATTCTTCTTGAGTCAATTGAGAGCAGGCCAGTGAAAGAATTCCAGGTTTTGAATAGCTGCAGACTTGAAGATTCGCCTTAACCACATGGTTTTCTCAGTGCCTTTGACGTAAATAATTGTGTGTGTGCGGCGAATTTTCGAAGCGCTATCACCAAGTCTTTATAGGGTATACCATCTCAGTTGATTCCATAACAGAAATGTGTTAGCCACTTTGCACTCTTCCATGCCTTAGCGCATGTCACATACTTGAAATACCTCGGTGATGCAAAGTTTGCTGAGAATGTCTCTGTTAGCCGGCCATTGTGGCCGAGCGGTTCTAGGCGCTTCGGTCTGGAACCGCGCGACCGCTACGGTCGCAGGTTCGAATCAGGCCTCGGGCATGGATGTGTGTGATGTCCTTAGGTTAGTTAGGTTTGAGTAGTTCTAAGTTCTAGGGGACTGGTGACCTCAGCTGTTAAGTCCCATAGTGCTCAGAGCCATTTGAACCATTTTTTGTCTCTGTTATACTAACATATTGAGTGTACGCCATATCTTTAAATATGAACTGTCTACTTTCGCCATCATAGAAACCCTGAAGTAAAGAAATAGGTCATTAAAAAAGTAACAGCATCTTACTGGGATACGGAACACACAATATTATTATGGTGCCAGTCTGACCACACTGGACAAGTCTGTGCCAGTGTGCGAGCATTTGTCTGTATCCAGATGGTTGTGGAATTTTTCCTATAGCTGCAGCTACTTAATTGTCTGCTGGTGTCGGGCGCCAGCAACTATTTTAGAATTGATATTAGCGTGAAAGTATAGTTCACCGATTTCAAAGACATCATGATGTTTTAACGGTATGACGGTACATTTGGTAATTTCGCGGCTGTTACTAATTGCCTCTATTTGAATAAATTCGAACCAAAGTAACTGTCCAGTTCTTTAAGTGCTTTACGTCAGATAATTAATAATATCCGCTATTCCCCCATCCGCACTCTGCTTCATAGTCACTCCTCCCAGGTTTTATGAAAAAAAAAAAATTATCCGCTACACGACTCAGAAAACAGAGAATGACGTTGCTGCAAACCTTAAAGTAAAGTGAGGTAAGGGACGCTGATGGCAGCTCCCCAGTGTGCCATCGCCGTTTCGAGTCATAATGCTTAAAGCGCGGCGCATACTTTGACGTACGTCAGGTGGAAAGTAAAATATAACGTAGTAATGGTACAAGCTGCGCAGGGGACATGTACTAATCAAAAGCGTTCACGTAGCGACGACTCTTTATTATCAGTTTCACATACCTACTCAAGAACACATTAAACATATTTCTTGATTTCACCCGTTCAAACACACTGTAAGCAGTAACATTCTCTTTTCCCCTGTATCCATAGTCCTAATTAACGAAGCAAGAGCTATCGAATATTTTTTTCTAACGTGTGGTTACAGCTCTGTTGTTGAACAAGCAGAGTCGCACAGTCACTATCCCTCTTTAATAGCGATAACTAAAGCATGACCATACTTTGCGTACTTCACTCACTACCACACCTCACGAGGGAACCTCCCCATCGCACCCCCCTCAGATTTAGTTATACGTTGGCACAGTGGATAGGCCTTGAAAAACTGAACACACATCGATCGAGAAAACAGGAAGAAGTTGTGTGGAACTATGAAAAAATAAGCAAAATATACAAACTGAGTAGTCCATGCGGAAGATATGCGACATTAATGATTGTATAAGCTAAGAAGTGCCGTGGTCCCGTGGTTAGCGTGAGCAGCTGCGGAACAATAGGTCCTTGGTTCCAGTCTTCTCTCGGATGAAAATTTTAACTTTTTATTTTCAGTTTATGTGACAAACACGTTTTCGTCACTTTTTTGGGAGTGATTATCACATCCACAAGAAAACCTAAATCGGGCAAGGTAGAAGAATCTTTTTACCCATTCGCCAAGTGTACAAGTGAGGTGGGTCGACAACATATTCCTGTCATGTGACGCACATGCCGTCACCAGTGTCGTATGGAATATATCAGACGTGTTTTCCTGTGGAGGAATCGGTTGACCTATGACCTTGCAACAAATGTTTTCGGTTCCCATTGGAGAGGCACGTCCTTTCGTCTACTAATCGCACGGTTTTGCGGTGCGGTCGCAAAACACAGACACTAAACTTATTACAGTGAACAGAAACGTCAATGAACGAACTGACAGATCATAACTTTGCGAAAATAAAGAAAGTAAACTTTTCACTCGCGGGAAGACTTGAACCGAGGACCTATCATTCCACAGCTGCTGACGCTAACCACGGGACCACGGCGGTCCTGGGCTCACGCTATCATTGATGCTGCGTATCTTGCACATGGACCACTCAGTTTGTATATTTTGCTTATTTTTTCATAGTTCCACACAACTTCTTCCTGTTTTCTCGATTGATCTGTGTTCAGTTTTTCAGGGCCTATCAACTGGGCCAACTTATAACTAAATCTGAGGGGGGTGCGATGGGGAGCTTCCCTTGTCAGAACTACTGCATTACCTTATTCACAGACATCTAACACACATTTGAAGTTGAATAACTGAGTGACGTTGGAATCATAGTGATTATTCAGTTACATAAAGCTAGCGTACTGAAAGAGACAATCACAAGTCTATTGCACGCTTGTAATAAAGCATTATTTGCATTCATGCGTATAGAATGTTTCTACATAACATGATATTCTTTTTTGAAGTTTCAGCTCCTGCATACACACACACGTTGTAGGATCTAAACAGGGCTGTGTCAGCGTTTCTCACACATGTGACAAGCGAAATCTTTGTATAAAGCTCTGACAGGCTCTTTTGTTTTTCGTAACAAACTCAATTTTACCAGTTGAAACAACATATCCGTCCCTCGATGATCCTACTCCTAGTCCAAAGTGTTAAACAGGTACGGCGCTAAGCAACATGAACTTTTAAAAAAATGCGCTTAGACTAGAGCATTTTTGTGGGTTCTGCACCACCTGCTCCGCCCGTGAAAATGAGTGTACTCTAGTATATTTCGGCCGCGCGGGATTAGCCGAGCGGTCTTGGACGCTGCAGGCATGGACTGTGCCGCTGGTCCCGGCGGAGGTTCGAGTCCTCCCTCGGGCATGGGTGTGTGTGTTTGTCCTTAGGATAGTTTAGGTTAAGTAGTGTGTAAGCTTAGGGACTGATGACCTTAGCAGTTAAGTCCCATAAGATTTCACACACATTTTTTCTCACAATGATTTCTTAGTCAGGGGAAAATTATGTGTGCGTGTGTGTGGCGGAAGCTGTGCATGGAGCGCACTGACACAAACCTTCACGTGGCTATCTGAGTATATAAAAGATGCCACTGTGTGTTGGCTGGATTTACAAGTATCGAAAAGACCGAAAGGTTTCGTGGAAGTGGTGAAATCGATAAACCTAAAATACTCTAGGTCTAGAGCTTTTTTTAAAAATTGTAATCACTTCCTTTATTCATCGACAAATACGTAATGACAGGAGGCCTTTTTGCAGTGCAAAAACGACAGCCAGCTGGTGCAAGTGTGGACGTATCATAATTTTTTTATACACCTATAATTGATAGTCAGAAATGTTTTGCTGCTGCTTGAACTTGAAGGTGCTGTGGCGTTTGTCCCGACATATGAAACTACTATTATGTAAAAATGATGGCATATGGCTAGTCGTAATGGGTGGATGCACTGGACATGGTGGATTATGATTTGAACCCATTGAGAAGTATATCCGAACATAAGTGGTGATAGATTCATTTCCGTAAACAGCTGCACAATATAGCAATGCATGTGTCCAACTGTACCTGCTATAGTGTACAAACAGGACGGGGAATGCGCCTGTAACAATACACCCTCTCATCGACACCCACAAGCGTATCCTAGCACTTTCCTTGTTGTTCTATCGGTAGTGATGTTGAATACAGTACACCAACCGCGTCAGTGATGCCTTTCCATGAGTTACGTCCGCGGGTGCGGCATTCATTATCAGTACACATTTCCGGTCGTCTGTCCTTCGTAACACATGTTAGAGAGAATCTTGGCAACACCTTCCAGAAGCGCTGATTCAGCGACTTTGTCAGATAATTTCCTAGGTCTGAGGGGATTCGAGATATATAGCATATGTCAGTGTGTGTATACCAACATTTTTTCGGACGCTGTACAGATGTGAAAAAATAACTTCACTGTGTAGTGTTACTGGGGCTTATGATGTTGTATGAGTGTGTGCCCTATCGTGAAGGTCGTAAAGATTAAGGACATCGATAACCGCAAGAGATTTTTTTACGTGTGCGCTATAGATACTGAGATTCGTTCCAGAGGAAACATTACCTGCACATGTAATATTTAATTATAGTTAGAGAGTTAAATATTCCTGTGAGTCTTGTATGTATTTGATGATCTGCGGACAACTGTTTTTGCGGGGTTTAACTGTCAGTGCAATGTAGCGATCTGTGCAAAATAATTCTGCCTCTGAAAGTCTCGTCTGCAGGAAACACAGGCGGACAGGGCTCCCACACAGGTAACTTCACTGACGGACTGGTTGCCCCGTTAGGAACGTGCCCTGGGCAGCACTGCGAATGCTCCAGGGTGTGGACGGAGCCGCAGCTGTGCGCCATCGCAGCAGCAGGTGAGCACGCACTTGGACAGGAATTCCGCCGGTGTCAGGTGCGGACGAGACGTCGCCGCCTCATCCTTGCGGGACCCGAGCGGCCGCGGCAGCGCCGGACTCGGGGGCGTCAGCGTCGGGCGTCCAGTGGCGGGATGTGTTTTTTGTTATTAGCGGTCTTTTGTTTCAACTATATTCCAACTACACCTATACAGTACTAGCCACGAAGCGGGGTGTGGTGGAGGGCACTATTCACGCCAAAGTCATGTTTCCCTCCTCCTGTTCCAATCGCGGCTCGCGCGAAGATAAAACGACTGTCTGAACGTCTCAGTACGAGCTCCAATTTCCGTTGGTGATCTCTGTGTGGTATGAAAGTTGCTGCTAGTAATATATGCTCTACATCCTCGGTGAAGATAGGATTTTGGAATTTAGTGAGCAGCCCCTCCGTTTAGCGCGTCGTCTATCTGTAAGGGTGTCGTCCCCCCCCCCCCCCCCCCCCCCCATCACAAACTTTCAATGACATTTGTAACGCTCTCGCGATGGTTAAATGTACCAGTCACGAACCTTGCCGTTCTTCTTTGGACCTTCTTGAATCAGACCCATTTCGTAAGGGCCACATAGGGACAAAAAATACTCTAAGACAAATAGGATCATGTGAATTAAAAAAACTGTCCAATATATGTGATGAATATCGATTTAATTAATTTGAATATATCTTTTATATCAATATCGTATTAGCGATACAGTAGTTGAGGGGGTGGTGAGTGTGAGTGCGTGACGTGGAGCAGAAGAGCGGGTTAAGTGCAGAACACTAAGTTAATTTATAATTTTTATGTAAAACACAGTACAGTAGTTTAAGGGTGTGGGTGACAAAGAAGAATGCGCCAGAAATGGTGTTCAAAAGCACATGAAACTCGAAAAGTGTACCAGAAAATGGTCAGAGGATATAAATTGTTACTTAATTTCGTATCAGACGGGGTAGAATAGATTAAGTGTGGTGACATGGAAAACCACTTAACAGCACAATAGTTTAAGTTCCGACAAAGGGCCAAAATCAGGTTAATACACCCACAGTACAGTGTCTAACATTAGGTTATGCAACATGTTTGCCCCACATTATTGCTTCTTGCAAGACCTAGATGTTTCCAAACAGCCTAGAATCATAAGCAAGAGAAATCCAATCCCCCACAAACTGAATTTTTTTATAAATAAACTATATACCCTTTCCATATATTCCATACACTGCTTTGAATCCCCTAAATTGTTTAAATAAACAATACTACACACAGTGTCTAAATTGTTTAAACAATATTCCATACAGAGGAATCGAATACCCTCCAAATCATCGATCAACTGAGTCTTTTTTCTGCCAATTCCTAGGAGGACATGGCGGTTGGATGACTTAAGTTGGTGGAGGTGCTCTTTTATCCCGCCATTTTCTTAAGTTTGTAGAGGTTGCATTGTCCTGATGGAATTTGAACTTCCCACCAGGTGGGGTGTCACTTTCCCACCAGAGAGATTAACTAATTGATCAATTTAATAAAGTATTCAATCAAATTGATAAAAGAGTGAGAGGGGGGGACTATTCCAATAACTCACACCTCAAAGTGTACCTGTAGCAGCGATCCTGAGGGGGGAGGGGGGGGGGGGGCATTGGAACAATACAGCTTTCCAGGGATGTATAGCGTCCACTGTTCACGTCTGACCACTCTTAACGAATTATACTATGTTTGTATCACTCCGATATAAAATGAACCTACTAGCAGAGAATACCTGTTACAAGGAAACAGATAAACGCATAACAGTGGCGTTTCAGATGTGATATTACACGTCATGCTGCCACTAACTCTGTAAACAGGACATTTGTCAAACAGATGTACACACGGGGATTGCAGTGCCTCACAAACACCTGTTGCTGTCTTAGAATCGCCTTAGTAATGAAACTGAAGTCTCGATTTTATATACAAGATGTTTAGGGAAACATCTCTCACTCAGCAATTAGTCCTGGGCTGGACTCGCAGGTACGCATGGTGCCTAGGTATACACGTCAACTACCAGAGGCATCTAGCACATGGGACGGGCTGCCCCATTAGGATTGCCAGGAAGTATGCATCCTGTGTTATTCTGGGAAATTTTGGGAACCAGTTTTTGAAAGCATTGCAAAAGATTTCTATAGCATATCCCGAGGGACACTTGGCTCTTATTTACATAGATATGTGGTGTCAGTATAACACTGTCAACCTTTCAGCTGTGCTTACGAGGGTGAATCGCCAGGCAAACATCTTGCGGCTCCACGTCCTCGTGCCAGCAACGGTGCCCAGGTAATCATGTGTGTGGTGTCTAGCATATGAGACATGGCTGGACCGGTGTGTGCACGCTTTGGGGCCTCTGTAGGGAACAGTTTTCGCTGATACATTGTGGTCGAATTTCTTAACTATAGTTCAAAAGCAGTTCAAAGTGTTTGTGCACTGTATTATTTTCGGCTTTTTAAGCGCTGTGAGCGTGTTTGCATAACATTATACATGCGATATTTTTGACAATTTTACGACTAGCGAACGTGTCTGTGCATCAGTGTACTGAATTATTTTGTGAACATGTCTGTAGGCCGTGCAATGCATTATTTTGACAGTGTATAATTAGTGAGCATGTTTCCAGAGCGTTTTACACGCATTATTTCGTTAATTTACGAGTTGTTTGCATGTCTGTACATCACTGTACTACACTTTTTCGGTAATTCACGAGTAGTTTCCAGGTCTGTAGGCTCTGTAACGCGTTATTTCGACAGTCTGCAGTTACTGAGCGTGTTTGCAGAGCGTTATGCATGCATTATTTTGACAATTTACGAGTTGTTTGCGTGTCTGTACATCAATTTACAGTTTTGTTTCGGTAATTTACGAGTAGTTTGCAGGTCTGTAGGCTGTGATTGAGACTCCAAGCACGTCAGGGCGAGTGTTCTGTATCAGTGTAATAAATAAACTACGTGAAATCCACCCCTAAAGAATTGGTCGAACTTCCCACTGAAAATATATAAAGTACATTCCTTTCTCTCTCCAGCAGCTGGACACAGACTGAGTCCTTTTCCCGCCATTTTTCCCCAGACCGCCGTCTTGGATTATGTCATGGGAGGGACGTCAGTGCCCTCTGGAGGCGGTACTGTGTACTAGGTCAGTTGAACTCTGGACTTCATGGTGAACACACTGGTTGGAGCTATTGCCTATGACAACTCAAATTCTTTAAATAAACAATGGAAGCAAAATAAAGACTTAACGTCTAGCCTATCCTGCAGCCCAGCACAGTCTGAGTCCTCTGCCAGCCAATTCCAGGGAGGAGGTAGTAGTTGGATGACTTAGGTTAGTGGAGGTAGCCCAGTTGACCTATTTTCTCGCCATTTCCTTAGGGAGGGGAAGGGTGGGGAGGGGAAGGGAGGGAGGAGAGGGGGATGGGTTAGGTTAGTGGAGGTAGCCCAATCGGTCTGTTTTCCCACCAAAATTTGATCTCCGCCATGATATTGCCACATCTATCGCCGCGATCTTGTATCCGCCATCTTGAATAAATTTCGCACCAATGCAGAGTGGTCTGATGGCCCCATAGTCTTACTACTGCCATGTTCGAGTTTCGCTGTAGCAGATAGGTTCGAGAAAGGTGACTCGTTCCTAGATATGAAAGTGGCATGAATATGATTCACCAGTGGCTGTAATTATTAAAAGACGTCTTCATAGGATCCAACACAAGTATGTGGTTGAATGGATAGACCTGACTCCAAATCGCAGACAGCGTTTCTACCAGGAATCGTATCGCTATCAGCGACTCTTGTGTGAGGATGTAGAACCAAGACTGTTTTTTATGCAGGGTGACGATGACATAGTAGTTGTGATCATGTTTTTAATAGCGCGGTTCTTACGCTAAATATATGTTGCCAGCGGTAGGGTCCTTCTGTGGTCAGCTTCAAATGTCGGTTCTGAACAGTGCTCCTCAAAAAGATCGTCGTCTTCCTCCCCAGGGATTCCCATTTAAACTACATGGTGAGTGTAATCCCACTACTGAAAAAGAAAAATTACTCGCCATGCAAAGTCACTCTCACATCAATTTAATTGTTTAACCGGTCAATTTGATATCAGAGACATGCCACCTGGTGGGTGGAGCTGATGGCCTGGGCACCACAGGTGCGGTTCTTGACTTGAAGTTTTTTTTCGTTGTGGCGATATCTTTTAACGCTGTTTGAATCTCTCACCTATGCAGGGAAATATGACCATCATAATAAAATGAGATTTACAGTGTGCCCCATTCAAACTTCCCTGATTTCAAACACTCGGAAAAAAAACACAGTAGATACGACAGTGAAAAATGCACCACGTTGTAGAGCATCTCAAATAATTTATTTATTTATCATCAATACACCTCTACATGGGAATCATGTATAGCACGAAGAATATCGAGTCTACATTCAATTTCTTGCCAAGTTCTTTGTAACATTTCCTCTGTTATTGTGGCAATCGCGTTAGTGATACGAGGACGCAATGCAGGAATAGCGCCTACTTTGGGGTCATACACGCGGTCCTTCACGAATTCCTACATGAGGAAATCAAGTGGCTTAATGTCGGTTGAAAGCGGTGGCCAGCCAATGGGTCCTCCACACCCCATCCAACGACTGGGAAATTTCCTATCCAGGAACTCGCGAACAGCCTACGACGAATGCGGTGGAGCTCCATCTTGTTGAAAAATGATGTAGGGATGCAGGTCTCGTATCTGAGAGTACACAAACTGCTCCAACATGTCCAGATACACTGACCCAATCACTGTTTGGTCCGCAAAGAAGAACGCTCCAGCAATCATATCGTGCATTAGCCCGCAACCACACGTTTAGTTTAGGTCTATCACGAACATGTTCAATGACAATGTGCGGATTTTGCGAACCCCAAATCTGAACATTATGCCTGCTAACCCTTCCTGATAGGTCAAAGGTTGCCTGATCTGAGAATAAACATCTTTCCAGGAAGCTGGCAGCCATATCAATACGCTGCAGCATATCTGCAGCAAATTGTTGTTTAAACTCAGGTATGTCATTCTTTCAGAGTTCCAAATTGAAAAAAAAAAATTGAGTTTACATCTTCATGCCCTCTAATTGATAGTCCTTGTTGGCATAGAAATTACGTGGTAGTAAAAATTGTCTCAAGAGCTAAATGGCCTTTCTTCAGATCACTATCTAACTGTTCGGTCAACTGGGAGGCCACACTTTGGTTAGTGATAGAATTTAGTTTCAGAACACCTTCTTTATGGGTAAACGTATTTTCATTAAGACGGAATTTTTCCAAAGCCTTTTTCCAGTTAGAAAACCCCTTCGGAAGTAAATGCATCTTCTTTTTATTTTAAGAAAATTGTAATAGATTTTTAGTATCTGCCTCTTTGCAGGTTTTGAAAAAAACTTTTTCGGTAGATGCTTTGTATTCTAGGCATGTATATTTGATCAACCAAGACTTCTGAAATGATCTTCCCTTACTGGATTGACCAGGTTTTGGCTGTTAACGGTTCTCGCCTGAAGACGATGAAGCAATTGATGAAACAATTGTTGGAGGTAGACTTGCAGTATCATCAACTTCCAAGCGCGCATTTTGGGAAACAAATTTATCCATTGCGAACTTAATTCACAATACACTAAGAGACTAAAGGAAACGAATAAAATATAGTCATATAAAATAGTCCACTAGACACTAAAGTCTGAACACTAAACACGTCTGCAGCATGCACTGAACGAAACTATCCACACTGAATGACTGCGACAGCAGGGTGGGCTTTATATAGCCACGGCGTCATAATATCTCGGAGCGTCAAGGCGACACGAGGTGGAGGGTTCCAGGCGCTTCTGCTCCAGTCCTCTTGATGTCGCCGTGGCTGCAGCGCTGGCCCGCTGGCGCGACTTTACCCGAAGGTTCGTGCACCGAGGCAAATTCTAAGTGTGCCCGCAGCACCGTAACGCTATCACGATTCACAACCACTCCTTTTCAGTTAACCTGCTTACTGTCATAATAATTATTTGTTTTAACTCATTACTGAATGTATTTTAAAATTCCAACATAATTTTGTGATTTTACAAAGCATAATATAACTAATAATTTCCTTAAATTATTGGAGGGCTCTGCCTCCCCAAAATAATTTTTAAGGGGGCTTGGGCCCACTAAGACCCCACGGAGTTCGCGCCTGTGTGTAGTTATTACTATCGTATCAGGTAACATATCCTTTCCTCCCTCCTTCAAAGTCCTGGTGGAACTAAGAAAACCAGTCAACTTGGGAAGTCCATGATATTTACGCTTAGCAGACTGTAGTGATCGGAAATTCCATAACCATGACGGTATAGATTCCTGTCGAAATCTCAAATTCGTCACCGTTTGCTTGATGTCATATAATAATAGGTTTTGGATTATTTAATGAAATTTCTTGTCAGAAATATAACACTATTGTTTATGCATGCAAACTACTGTTCAGTGTCGATTTCTTTTTTTGGGAGTTGGTTTTAACTCTGTGTGTTTGTGTGTGATGCAAATTGTTTAAAAGCCTATATTAATGATTTAATTAATATTTCCTGTGGCACATCTTCTAACGCAACATTTGCGGGGTTTTGTGACATCTTCAACATCTTTGTGTGTTTGACAATGTTTCACAGATTTTATTACTCCTGAAGCAGTTCGTGTTCAAAGGAAAGTGTACCACAAAGAAAGTGCGCCAGAAGGGTTGGGGCAGTTTAGAGTCCATGGCAGAATGAAAAAATGTAATTGTTTAAATATCCCATGTTACCTACGAAGCAAATTACAGCTCTCTCTCTCTTTCTCTTTCTACACAACATTTAGTTTTGATCTTTTTTAAGGCGTATTTCGAGTCAGCGTGCTGCTAGTTTTGTGACATTGTCAATTTTTGTGTGTAAAATACACTACTGGCCATTAAAATTGCTACACCAAAAGGACATGCAGACGATAAACGGGAAGTCATTGGACAAATATATTATACTAGAACTGACATGTGATTACATTTTCACGCTGTTTGGGTGCATAGATCCTGAGAAATCAGTACCCAGCACAACCACCTCTGGCCGTAATAACGGCCTCGATACGCCTGGACATTGAGTCAAACAGAGCTCGGATGGCGTCTACAGGTACAGCTGCCCATGCAGCTTCAACATGATACCACAGTTCATCAAGAGTAGTGACTGGCGTATTGTGACGAGCCAGTTGCTCGGCCACCATTGACCAGACGTTTTCAATTGGTGAGAGATCTGGAGAATGTGCTGGCCAGGGCAGCAGTCGAACATTTTCTGTATCCAGAAAGACCCATACATGACCTGCAACGTGTGGTCGTGCATTATCCTGCTGAAATGTAGGGTTTCACAGGGATCGAATGAAGGGTAGAGCGTCGGGTCGTAACACATCTGACATGTAACGTCCACTGTTCAAAGTGCCGTCAATGCGAACAAGAGGTGACCGAGATGTGTAACTAATGGCACCCCATGCCATCACGCCGGGTGATACGCCAGTATGGCGATGACGAATACACGCTTCCAATGTGCGTTCACCGCGATGTCGCCAAACAGGGATGCGATCATCGTGATGCTGTAAACAGAACTTGGATTCATCCGAAAAAATGACGTTTTGCCGTTTGTGCACCCAGGTTCGTCGTCGAGTACACCATCGCAGGCGCTCCTATCTGTGATGCAGCGTCAAGGGTAACCGTAGCCGTGGTCTCCGAGCTGATAGTCC
Source organism: Schistocerca americana (assembly GCF_021461395.2). NCBI lineage: Eukaryota > Metazoa > Arthropoda > Insecta > Orthoptera > Acrididae > Schistocerca > Schistocerca americana. The sequence goes on along the minus strand of NC_060129.1, from coordinate 199,037,652 downwards.
GTGCTGCTGCAAACGTCGTCGAACTGTTCGTCCAGGTGGTCGTTGTCTTGCAAACGTCCCCATATGTTGATTCAGGGATCGAGACGTGGCTGCACGATCCGTTACAGCCGTCCGGGTAAGATGCCTGTCATCTCGACTGCTAGAGATACGAGGCCGTTGGGATACAGCATGGCGTTCCGTATTACCCTCCTGAACCCACCGATTCCATATTCTGTTAACAGTCATTGGATCTCGACCAACGCGAGCAGCAATGTCGCGATACGATAAACCGCAATCGCAATAGGCTACAATCCGATCTTTATCAAAGTCGGAAATGTGATGGTACGCATTTCTCCTCCTTACACGAGGCATCACAACAACGTTTCACCAGGCAACGCCGGTCAACTGCTGTTTGTGTATGAGAAATCGGTTGGAAGCTTTCCTCATGTCAGCACGTTGTAGGTGTCGCCACCGGCGCCAACCTTGTCTGAATCTACTGAAAAGCTAATCATTTGCATGTCACAGCATCTTCTTTCTGTCGGTTAAATTTCGCGTCTGTAGCACGTCATCTTCGTGGTGTAGCAATTTTAATGGCCAGTAGTGTACCTTTGTGAACTTATCATTTCTGAGAACGCATGCTGTTACAGCGTGATTACCTGTAAATACCACATTAATGCAATAAATGCTCAAAATGATGTCCGTCAACCTCAGTGCATTTGGCAATACGTGTAACGACATTCCTCTCAAAAGCGAGTAGATCGCCTTCCGTAATGTTCGCACATGCATTGACAATGCGCTGACGCATGTTGTCAGGCGTTGTCGGTGGGTCACGATAGCAAATATCCTTCAACTTTCCCCACAGAAATAAATCCAGGGACGTCAGATCCGGTGAACGTGCGGGCCACGGTATGGTGCTTCGACGACAAATCCACCTGTCATGAAATATGCTATTCGATACCGCTTCAACCGCACGCGAGCTATGTGCTGGACATCCACCGTGTTGCAAGTACATCGCCATTCTGTCATGCAGTGAAACATCTTGTAGTAACATCGGTAGAACATTACGTAGGAAATCAGCATACATTGCACCATTTAGATTGCCGTCGATAAAATGGGGGCCAATTATCCTTCCTCCCATAATGCCGCACCATACTTAAACCCGCCAAGGTCGCTGATGTTTCACTTGTCGCAGCCATCGTGGTTTTTCCGTTGCCCAATAGTGCATACTATGCCGTTTTACGTTAACGCTGTTGCTGAATGACGCTCCGTCGCAAAATAGAACTTGTGCAAAAAATCTGTCATCGTCCCGTAATTTCTCTTGTGCCCAGTGGCAGAACTGTACACGACGTTCAAAGCCGTCGCCATGCAATTCCTGGTGCATAGAATTATGGTACGGGTGCAATCGATGTTGATGTAGCATTCTCAACACCGTCGTTTTTGAGATTCCCGATTCTCGCGCAATTTGTCTGCTACTGATGTTCGGATTAGCCGCGACATCAGCTAAAACATCTACTTGGGCATCATCATTTGTTGCAGGTCGTGGTTGTCGTTTCACACGTGGCTGAACACTTCCTGCTTCCTTAAATAACGTAACTATCCGGCGAACGGTCCGGAAACTTTGATGATGTCGTCCAGGATACCGAGCAGCATACATAGCACACGCCCGTTGGGCATTTGATCACAATAGCCATACATCAACACGATATCGACCTTTTCCGCAATTGGTTAACGGTCCATTTCAAAACGGGTAATGTATCATGAAGCAAATACCGTCCACACTGATGGAATGTTACGTGATACCACGTACTTATACGTTTGTGACTATTACACCGCCATCTATCACAAAGCGAAAAAAGTGGTCCAACTAAAACATTCATATTTCTTTACGTACTACACGAATATGTAATAAAAAATTGGGGTTCCCATTAAAAAAAAAACGCAACTGATATCCGTTTGACCTATGGCAGCGCCATCTAGCGGCCCAACCATAGCGCTATCTGGTTTCCCCCATCAAGCTAGACCAGTTTCGTACTTTGTGGTATTTTCGTTTGGTGCTTATTTCGTGAGACATTTGGCCCGGTCACTATCAATGGACCACCCTGTATTCGTAGTTTACTTGGTGACTGAATGGAACTTTAACATTGGGATTCTGTCTGGTATCATCTTCATGATTGTTCAAAATATTTTGAAGTAAGCTATCAGGATGGAAATCTACAATACAACGTTGGAAACGTTAGTATTCCGAGAATGTTATCGGCTTCTGCTTAACCCTACCGTACTTTCCCCGTGTAAATATCGGGACCCCCGAAAAGCTGTGATAAACTAATCAGCAGTTTTTTAAATACTGTAACATGTGTGGGCCTCAGTACGTAAAACCCGACCCTACATAAATTTCTTGGAGAAATTACGGGGAAGAATCAAGTCAACCCTCCATTACTGTAATTAAAGCTCTCTGGTCTTCAATATCGGAGCTTTGGTTTAAAGACATCCATTTAACAAAACACAATTGATACTGAAAATGTTTTACTTTTTTAAACACGTGTTTATACGAAAAGAACATAAGCAGAATATCTAATACTGTGTGAAATACACATCACAGCAGTTTAAAAATTTTGTTTATTTATTTACTTAGTTAGTTTTTTTGGCGAAAAAAGAAGAAGAAACCAACTTTCGTTTGTCTCATTCATTGTGCTGCAGCCTGCACGATTTCAAAGTTCCCACTCTGTGCAATCAAATAGTACGTGACATTGCAACTTTTATATTAAACTTCTTAACTAAGTTTTTTTCTTCGAGGAAAGGTAATTTTTATTTTATGTTGGCACAAAAGGCGCATTTGCGTGTAGACATAACAGCAGTGTTCACACAAATAACAACACACCACATCAACTGCCAACAAGACTACTTTAACTTTGTAGTCTGTCTTCTCTGCACACAGAAACGGCTAAAATGTTACAAGAATAAGTGGGATAAGAGTCGATCCAGCACACCTCACTGCAAGAAATTGCAAAAATTATTTGCTTTTTAAGTTAGAATGACAGTGTCAAGAATATTCAGAACATATTTGCGTCCCAGCTAAAATTCCGGCGATGGGGCAAACGGAGACCAAAAAAAGGGTCTGTCCCGTTTTCTTTACGAGACGAGTTCCAGCCGGCAGTTGTAGTGGTGGGCAGGAAATCGCGTATGTTAGAAATCACAGTGATTGAGAAGTCACAGATATCACAATAACAACTTTACAAAATCAAACTGCGATTTCAGTCACAGTTAGCAGTCGGAAGTAGCATTTCACATTCAACGCCGTGAGCCATCTGTGGGCCGAATTCCATACTCCTTTCTGCGATTTCAGTGACAAGTCGCGGCTAGAAGTCGCAAGTAGCAACTAAAAAGCGCAGTTAACATACTTTTCCTAGTGTCATCTGTTGACCGACGTACGTACTTCGTTATGAGAGCCTTGTGCCTCACGAGATCGATGTGCTGTGTGTGCATATGAAGGGCTTATTTCAATAGTGGTACAAGTCCATTTTTGTTAATTTTGAGATATAGAGTCGTAAAGTTAAATGAGTGCTGAAAAATCTGCAGTTGAGATACCAGAAATATTCAAGCATATGGCTTCTTGCTAGAGATGAACCTTTATTTATGTTTGTTTGGATCACTAATTTCAGAAGCATTATAGACAGAAAAGTGGAGGTAATGGACTTGTACCACTATTGAAATAAGCCCTTCATATATGACGACATGCACATTCAGTATCAGTCATGATTGGTCAAATACTGCTGTGACTCTGAATGTATTATATTAATAAGAAGCAACATTGCCTTTTTCTCCTGAAAATATCAAGTATCGTAACAAATGTGTTTGATTCTCCTTCCAATATGACAGTTTCGGTTAATACTCCACATGCCTACAGGACTTTGCAATGTTAACACAGCAGAACTCAGACATCTGTATAAGTGTAGAGAAATGAAAACAGTCATATGAATGCCTCACTTTTGTTCCGACACAGTTCAAGACTCGGGAGAAAAGTTTTACACCTGGTGTTCTACATGGCAACTATACACACAAGAACATTTTGCCGACACTACTACCACCTACGCTTTTCCTGTGTTACTTTCAAGTAATGCACTTAAGCTATTCCTGATTTAACTGAAAGATCTGTACTTCCCACTTCCATATCAACAGCCTCAAAATGCATATTGTAGACTTCGGGATATGTTACAGGTCAGTGTCACACCAAGATTGTGGAGAAAAGGGGGGGGGGGCGGCATTTCACTCTCCAACAAGTTTTTACCAATAAGTAAGTGGCGGAAAATTACGGGTATTGGACGACTTAACATGTGGAAAATGAGATTTTTATTATTCACTCACTGTATTTAACATTTATTATTCCTTTAAAATCGCACAACTTCAATAAAACACAGTTTAATCACTCATCTGCACACTTATTTCACAATTATGTCACTTTTAAACTGCAAATCCTCCAAGAGCTGTCTTGAATCTTCACGAGTCTCTCTCAACTGCCTTGATGTGGATAGATACGTACAGCAACCAGTAATCAGAGTCAGAACTGCGTCTGCAAAAACACAAGGATTATTAAACAATTTTTGCTGTCACTAATTACTAGCAATATAATTGGCAGAGTAGATTGCTAATATTTGCTATAAGGAATACCACATTTGCAAGAACGATCTCACTGAAGTAATTAAGTCCATCGAAACACTTAGAAACTAACCTCTCGTCTGACTAAAACGGTCTAAAGACGCAGTGGCAATTTCTTCAGATCTGTTGACAATGATATTTTGAGTTATCACTTTACTGAGTGACTAAAATGTAGTTCAGGTACCTGTGAACATAACAATATGTTAGAATTCATTTTCTAAACACGAACTATTACGGTACTGTACGGCTACTTACATATTAATTACACTATTAATATTTTCACAGTTTTTTTTAATACAAAATTAAAACCAACGGAAGAAAAAACGTAAAACATACTTACCAATGACAGGTTTGTTGAGATGCAATTTTCTGTGTGGACAGATGTAACTTTTTCATACGGTGGTAAGTCGCAGAAATCGCAGTGGCGGAGGGATACACGACCTATGTTCCTTAACTTCGACTCGTAATAACTGCGACAAATCGCAGTTAAGAATAACAGATACTGAAAAGTAGCACTCACAGAAATCACTGATATCGGAAAATCGCAGTTTGGCCCATCACTAGGCAGTTCTGCTTCTACTGTTCACTGACAACAGAGAAACAGGCGACAATGAAATTAAATTATTCTGCATTGTTGTTCTTATAGCACAGTTTCGTCGAGTAATCCGAGTTGGTTAGTTCATCTCTCCGTGTTTAAAGGTAAAATCTTTGTGCTCGTGTGCCGTGTTTAAAGTATAGAGCTTTGTGCTCATGTGCGGTGTAGTACGATTGAAACTGGATACAGTCTACCTTTCTTTCCTTTTACAATTTTTTTTCTTTTGTTTTGACTGTTGGTTGACAATTTTTTAAATGCCTTAACATGAATAGCAGCGAGAAAGCAAACTTGCAAAATTAAGTGGGATGGCATTTCGGAAATTATCGAAGGAAAGGCAAGAACGAAAAGCCAATGTTGTATAAAAGCTTGGCAGAGTAGATAAACTTTTCGCAAAAAATGTTACTGGTTCTACTTCGAGTACGGATGATATTTCTGGCACTGCAGCTGTTGTAAAAGAAGTAAATACAGACGAAACAGAAGTTAATAATGAAGAAAAGCAAATTGTTCCTGATTACGATTTTCACGAAAAACGAAGTGTCGAGTCAGATATTACAAAAACAAATAACCTCATTAGTGATGATCCTGCAGAGAATGGTGTGTCAATGAATCAACAATCGACATTCTCTTACAACTTGGCATTAATCAAATTTGTAACGGTGGTTTTTCTAATTCAAGAAGATCAATAGGCGATAAAACCAGATATTTGAACAAAAATGTATTTTACTGTAAACTCTTAAATGGTGAATCAACTTTTTCTAGTATACTCCTATAGCAGCGGTACTATTTTTTGTGCACCATGTAAGTTGCTTGGAGGTAAGGCTGCGATTGCTACTAATGGTATTGCAGATTGGAAAAATGTTTGTAATACTTTATCTCATCATGAGAATTCACTTGAACACAAAAATTCTCAGTTATCACTCTTAACAAGAAAAAAGGCACTTGGAACAACAGATAACCATTTCGAGTTATATGTTGAGACAGAAGAAACGTACTGTCGCAGTGTGGGAAAGGGTGTTTGCAGGAGTGAGGAAGCTAACAAGTCGTGGACTTCAACTACGTGGACACGTTGCAAAATTCCATTCATTACATAATGGTCAATTTATGATGTCTCTTGACTTACAGCCGAGTTTGATCCTTTTCTCGCAGAGCACATTGAACGATATGGAAATCCAGGGCAGGAGCATACAAGTTATCTTTCCTCAGCAATCTGTGATGAAATAATAGAGCTTCTTTCTGAACGAATAAAACGAATTATGATAAGCGAAATAAAACAGGCCAAATATTTCTCTATAATATCAGATTCTACTGTGGGCATTTCACATATTAGTCAATTATTTTTCGTATTAAGATATCTGAACGAGCATGGTGAACCTGTTGAACGTCTCCTCCTGTTTTTACCAAACCCAGGACAAGTCCGTGTAGTGGTTAATAAAAAAGAAAAAGAGAAGAACAGAAAAAGTTGAAAATGTGGGAATAAAAAGGGGTTTTTAAAATCGTTAATGACCATGAAAAAGGGAAAGAATGAAATGCAAATCGGACTTCGTATTACAGAAAAGCTATCGAACTTCCGTAATTCGGAAAAGCTATTGTTGGGGTGGTCCTTGTGGCGTTTCTGAGCAAAAGTCAAACCAATTTCCACTACAAAAATTATTTGAAAGAGAACAGAGAATAACAAAATGTGATTAACGGGGGGAAATGGCGTAGATAAGAGTTCATTCATTACCAAGTTAACATGTCTTCTCTCGTGCGGCGTTCAGGTCTTGTTCTCCAACAATCCCCTGCTTCATTTCTGCATGAAAAAGTCGCAGCTGCTCCAAAATCTTGCAATAAATTTCATCGTCCAGGACTTACTAATGTCTACGAATGAATACCATCTTGATATTGAATGCAGTGTATTTTACGGCTGCTTCCATCCTCCAAATTTCATACAAGCTTCCGCTATACTATATGTCTTCACATCAATAAGATTTTGCGTCTTAATCAGACCGAGAGTAACGAATAAGTTTTTACGTCTGCATCATACCGAGACTAGCGAATAAGTGAAGTTAAAGCTTTCGCTCTCAAGAGACAATAGCGGGTAGAAAACAAAAAGTGTTACAATTTTTGTACCTTCATTTTCTTATAAATATTTTCTCTGTGGTCGAGCGCTCATACAGCTGCGACGGTATAATTTATATCTGAGGGAACGAGTGTAGCGCGGCGAAATTCAAAGTCCCGCTACATCCGAAACTCAGTTGAGGCCGTACTTTAAGTCCTGCCTACAAATTCCATTGATATTACTGACTGTAGAGGCCAGTCATACGACAATGCAAGCAATATGTTAGGAACGTACACGTGTTTAGAGACACGCATTAAAGACCGAAATCCGATAGCGCATTATGTGCCTTGTGCAGCACATTCTTTGAATTTAGTCGGGACTAATCCATTCATCATAAGGATAAACCTGATGTAAACATTGCATTATGTATTCTTCCGCTTTTGCTCGAACCTCATTGGATTTCCGTTCCACATGGGACTGCAGCCAAGCTGTCTCGCTGTCAAGTACGATCATAAGGATACGTTTTAATATGCTGTGTTACGCGCACATAGACTCGGCGATCACGTGGGACAACAGCTTTACCGGCGCAATTAACTTGGACAGCACTGGCCGGTCAGCTGGTACAGCTAGCCTGCAGTGACGTGGCCAGCTGCAGTTCACACGTTAAAAGACACGAGCAGAGGAGCAATACAGCTTCGAATGTAATTTAATTGAAATAGTACACTGCAAATCTCCCACAATACGCTCCTTAAGCGACTAGACGAAAACCGCAACAAGTTATCGTTTTTACCTAACGTACTATTGTAATTAAAAACAAGAATGATGAAAATTCCTGACTTAACCACAGGGTAATTTTTCAGCATAAGCTGTGTGTAACGTAAGAGAGTACTGAAGGATTTCACCGTATAGTTAAATATTAAAGCCACTGAAGGTATTACTTACAGTCAGTCGTCTGTTAATCTCTTAGCTCCTTCCTCTTCCGAATCCGAGAAATACATTTCAGTTCTGGAAGTGTCACCTGCTACGTTGACAACGCCTACCAACAACTGAACCCACGAATCCACCCAAGCGGCGCATGTTCCTCACCTATACAGGGTGTTACAGAAAGGTACGGCCAAACTTTCAGGAAACATTCCACACACACAAATAAAGAAAAGATGTTATGTGGACACGTGTCCGGAAACGCTTAATTTCCATGTTAGAACTTATTTTAGTTTCGTCCACCTACGCTCAATGGAGCACGTTATCATGATTTCATACGGGATACTCTACCTGTGCTGCTAGAACATGTGCCTTTACAAGTACGACACAACATGTGGTTCGTGCACGATGGAGCTCCTGCACATTTCAGTCGAAGTGTTCGTACGCTTCTCAACAACAGATTCGGTGACCGACGGATTGGTAGAGGCGGACCAATTCCGTGGCCTCCACGCTCTCCTGACCTCACTCAACCCTCTTGACTTTCATTTATGGGGGCATTTGAAAACTCTCGTCTACGCAACCCCGGTACCAAATGTAGAGACTCTTCGTGCTCGTATTGTGGACGGCTGTGATACAATACGCCATTCTCCATGGCTGCATCAGCGCATCAGGGATTCAGTGCGACGGAGGGTGGATGCACGTATCCTCGCTAACGGAGGAAATTTTGAACATTTCCTGGAACAAAGTGTTTGAAGTCACGCTGGTACGTTCTGTTGCTGTGTGTTTCCATTCCATGATTAATGTGATTTGAAGAGAAGTAATAACATGAGCTCTAACATGAAAAGTAAGCGTTTCCGGACACACGTCCACATAACATATTTTCTTTCTTTGTGTGTGAGGAATGTTTCCTGAAAGTTTGGCCGTATCTTTTTGTAACACCCTGTATTATGACGAGCCGTTATATACCCCGCCAGCGTTCGGCAGTGGCGTTTGAAAAAGCTGCGCGCTTTAGTTCCAGTACGTCTGGCAGTTTAACATAGTGTTGTTAATTCTCAGCCTCGCCTCCCGCGCCCGGGTTCGATTCCCGGCGGGGTCAGGGATTTTCTCTGCCTCGTGATGACTGGGTGTTGTGTGATGTCCTTAGGTTAGTTAGGTTTAAGTAGTTCTAAGTTCTAGGGGACTGATGACCATAGATGATAAGTCCCATAGGGCTCAGAGCCATTTGAACCATTTGAATTCTCGGCCCAAATCCCGCAGCTTGGTTCCAGATCAGTTCTGTTGGGTTCGTATTGTAATGGTACAGCAGCAAACGTAAAAATGCAGCATTTGTGTGATGTGCTCGATGCTGTCAAAATGATTGTTTTTCATGTTTCTACGATACTTATCTACTTCTGTGGTATAAACCGATGGACGTAGTCCAAATAAAGAGGATTTGGTTTTCATTTTTGCCTTAAAAACTTAAATTGTTATGTGTTCTTAATTTAAGCAACTTTTACGAAAAGTCTTTCATAAAACATCGATAATTAAGAATTTGTAACTGAAATGGGAACAGGAATTTCGCGTCCAATAGATAATTAGAAACAAGAAGACGTACATTTTTCATAAAAATGATAAGTTTTATAATTACGAGATGTAGATATTTCAAATTGAACGAGAAAAAAAAAAAAAACGATACGAGGAAGATTGGAAACAACGCACGAATATCCGCATTTAAAGAACATTCCACTACGCTACCGACTGCGCTTCATGTTCAGTCTGACTCATTATATTCAACTGTATTATATACAACGCTGGAAAAGCTTCAAAGCTGCTTATCTCCATGTATTTATAAAAACATTTAGAACAGCTATTTCTCGGCACTTTTAAACCGTGATCCACGCCGCGTGTTTCACTACGGAACAGAAAGCAGTCTCACAGAAGCACATCGCTGCAGAAGCTGTAACTGTACACGATTTTTGAAAACTACGTAGCTAAAGCGTGATTACAAGAAATGTTGATGGCTGTTCATACATTTGAATATCAAAGTTCCATTCAGCGTAACTTAGTAATACAACATCTAATACATAGGTTGGACCTACTTCTAAGAGCGTAGCAACACCAGTGTACGTGTGCTACGGTTTCTGACCAGTCATGGCGTTTGTGTTCGTTTACATCAGGTTTATTCTTATGACGAACGGATTATAGTGCTGCGAGCTGCTGTCGGGAAGCATGTCCATTTTTCAATGTACTGCAAAACATTTATAATTTTTTCTCTGCTTCTACACAGCACTGGGATAAACTTCTTTCTCACATGAAACCATGAAGCAAAACGTTAAAAATTTTATCAAAAACACGTTGGTCAGCAAGATAGGAAGCATATGTAAGTCTATATCAAAACTGGGAGGGCGTTACCAATACCCTCACACTATTGCCAATAATACATTTGAAAAACCACTTGTGCAAAAAGAGTCATCAGCTCTTTTGAATTAACTCAGCGGTAATTTCCAAGAATGATTACCTATCGAAGTCACGGGGTCCAAACGATATATATCTAACGTGCGATCGCAAATCGATCATGCGACCCTGGTGGCGGGCGTTATGATGAATTATTTGTGATCGTCATTTCTAGGTTTTCCGTTGTTGCCTTAGCTGCTGTAACTTACATACCTCCGCGAATTATTTGTGAGTTGCTAGGGAATCCTAACAATTTATGTCGTTAGTGAGTGTGATGCCTGGTGTTCTTGACGTTTCTTCGGTGGATTCTCTCACACTGAAAAATCTAATTCCATGTTGTACAGCGTAGAAAATTGTTCGACTTTTTTGTCGCATGTATGGAGTACTACTGGACGAGGGAAGAAGGGACTGTGTATACTGTGGTGGTGCGAAGTGTGTAAAACTTCGCAAGAACAGTTTCGATGCTGAAATACCGTTACAATTTCACTGCGGACAGTGCGGAAAACGAACGAGTATGAGGAAGAATACATGGTTCGACTCTTACAAAATATCCATCCAGACCACCATAATGGACTTTCACATGATGGCAACACCGACGACGAGTGAGGTAAGTCGTCTCCTTTGCAAATACAAGTAATTTTGTAATTCTCTTTGTCGTTGGAAGGACATACTCCAGAGATTGAATAGTGTAAATCTGAAACTGTAAAGTGTAAATATTGGTACTAAAATGGTGCATGAATTATATTGAATCACTTGCGGGATTTATTGCATCAATTCGTGGCATGTTCGATTATTAAGAAAATAAATTCATGGAGACTGTGACTGATATAAACTATGAATGCACCTATAAAAGAGCACAAAAACGCAAACTTCATGATGACAAAGAGGCAAACTTTGAAGACGTTTTTCTGACTGGAAGGGAAAAATTTAGGTTCGAAACATTTCTCCCAGTACTAGATAACTTGTACGCCGAATTAGTGAGGGACTCCTTCATAGTTTTCAATAACCTTACGGACACTTCACATGACGATATTGCTGAACATGCAGCAAAACTCCAAGCGTCATACAACACAGATTTAGAGCCTATCTTCCCTAGTGAATGTATACATTTCGTGGAACTTTTGAAATCTTCTGAGATTAGTGATATACCAATCGAAAAGAGTAAATTTTTACGAAAAGAGAGGTTAAAGTCCATGGTTCAGAATGTTGATATTCCTCTTCGAATATTTCTATGTATGGCACTTACAAATTGTTCAGCTCTTAAAAAACTGAAACAGTTCTACGTTGTCTGAGAAGAGATAAAACGCCTTGTCCATTCTTCACAGGGAAGCCGACCTCCTAACTGATAACCCTCTGAACTATGAAGATATGATCGAGTTTTCTGCCGTCAAAGCCATACGCAAACTTTGCTGACTGGTGAGTTTGATTATTTATTCATACTAGTTTTAAAATTTAAGATTATAATGTGATTTTTATTATAACTCAGAGCACATTCACTGGATTTACAAACTACGTATTACCTGTTTATTTTACAATTGCCGATGGCAGAACGCGGAATTAAACCTCGTTACGTGCAGACGTGACCGAAGGCGCCCGACAAAACTATACATTAACCCAAGTGACCCAGGCCGCTCGGCGCTGTACAGTCAAGTCATAGTGATACTGTAATATGTTACAACTAATGCGTCTGCTGAAATGTGTAGTTATCGCGGAAATATACGTTATCGGAGAGTACGGTCAGTCGTGTTAATAAATAATGTAGTTCAGTTCTGTCGATAAATACGTGAAAGCTTTGCAAATACCGTTAGAAAGAGCTATGGGGAGAGCTGTAGCTGCAGTACAAAACTTGCCAGCCCTTACATGGATTAAAAGCAATACCACCTAAAACAAATACACTCCTGGAAATGGAAAAAAGAACACATTGACACCGGTGTGTCAGACCCACCATACTTGCTCCGGACACTGCGAGAGGGCTGTACAAGCAATGATCACACACCAGGAACCGCGGTGTTGGCCGTCGAATGGCGCTAGCTGCGCAGCATTTGTGCACCGCCGCCGTCAGTGTCAGCCAGTTTGCCGTGGCATACGGAGCTCCATCGCAGTCTTTAACACTGGTAGCATGCCGCGACAGCGTGGACGTGAACCGTATGTGCAGTTGACGGACTTTGAGCGAGGGCGTATAGTGGGCATGCGGGAGGCCGGGTGGACGTACCGCCGAATTGCTCAACACGGGGCGTGAGGTCTCCACAGTACATCGATGTTGTCGCCAGTGGTCGGCGGAAGGTGCACGTGCCCGTCGACCTGTGACCGGACCGCAGCGACGCACGGATGCACGCCAAGACCGTAGGATCCTACGCAGTGCCGTAGGGGACCGCACCGCCACTTCCCAGCAAATTAGGGACACTGTTGCTCCTGGGGTATCGGCGAGGACCATTCGCAACCGTCTCCATAAAGCTGGGCTACGGTCCCGCACACCGTGAGGCCGTCTTCCGCTCACGCCCCAACATCGTGCAGCCCGCCTCCAGTGGTGTCGCGACAGGCGTGAATGGAGGGACGAATGGAGACGTGTCGTCTTCAGCGATGAGAGTTGCTTCTGCCTTGGTGCCAATGATGGTCGTATGCGTGTTTGGCGCCGTGCAGGTGAGCGCCACAATCAGGACTGCATACGACCGAGGCACACAGGGCCAACACCCGGCATCATGGTGTGGGGAGCGATCTCCTACACTGGCCGTACACCACTGGTGATCGTCGAGGGGACACTGAATAGTGCACGGTACATCCAAACCGTCATCGAATCCATCGTTCTACCATTCCTAGACCGGCAAGGGAACTTGCTGTTCCAACAGGACAATGCACGTCCGCATGTATCCCGTGCCACCCAACGTGCTCTAGAAGTTGTAAGTCAACTACCCTGGCCAGCAAGATCTCCGGATCTGTCCCCCATTGAGCATGTTTGGGACTGGATGAAGCGTCGTCTCACGCGGTCTGCACGTCCAGCACGAACGCTGGTCCAACTGAGGCGCCAGGTGGAAATGGCATGGCAAGCCGTTCCACAGGACTACATCCAGCATCTCTACGATCGTCTCCATGGGAGAATAGCAGCCTGCATTGCTGCGAAAGGTGGATATACACTGTACTAGTGCCGACATTGTGCATGCTCTGTTGCCTGTGTCTATGTGCCTGTGGTTCTGTCAGTGTGATCATGTGATGTATCTGACCCCAGGAATGTGTCAATAAAGTTTCCCCTTCCTGGGACAATGAATTCACGGTGTTCTTATTTCAATTTCCAGGAGTGTATATTGCAGGTAGTCTTGATTAAAGGTATTGTGTACACTTAATTCGCAGCATCTAGCTACACAGATCCTAATGCTTTACACGTTTACTATTAGATTATAAAACAAATTTGATTTTTCCACACTAGTCTGTAAAACTATATAATAGCAAATCCAGTTCTGTGTTTGTTCGTCTGAATTTAGTTATTAGTTTGTGCACCAAAATCTCTATTCCATTTTCATTTCTTACGCTTTCCTATAGATTGACGTATTAATACCGAATGTGTGTTTTTTTTTTATCTACCGCACATTCAAGTTATTGCATTGTAAAACGACAGTTTAATTTTAATTTTGAACGCAGCCCTGTAAAAGTATGTATTAATTTCTAATGTATGACACGTTTGCTTCAATTTTTAGATCGTAACACAACTTTTTTATTTTCAGTTTTAACGGTTTCGTGTAAAATAACATATTAAAAGTTAATGTATAGCAAAATTTCCTTGTCTCCTACACGCTCTGCTGAATTTTTAGGCCATAAAAGAAAAGTTATTTTCCTTGTGTTCGTTTCTGCTGTCTTTCGACAGAAGAATGTGTCAGCACAATGCAGTTGTAAGTTTGGTTTATCCGCTGCTGTACACCAAGTACATTTCAGGAACCATATTACATTTTGATTGAGCGCGATTAGACGGCTGACGCGTCCTTCAGAACAACGAACAGCAGAGTACGGAAACAACTCGCAGCACTCACACCCAAAAAGGCCATTGTGTGTGCCTAGGGGTGCACATTTTAAATCGCCACTGTAGGTTGTACTTTGTTGCTCTGATAACAAAATCAAAACAATTTGAAATATTATTACAAGGGAGACAGGGCAACCAAGAGTACCATCAAAGCGAATGGAAACTTGATAAACAACAAGCCGGAAGTCGAAAACATTTTGAATAATCATTTTTTTAAATGTTGTAGAGAAAATAGGATCTAAATTTTCATTATAAGAAGCAAGGCAGTTAATGGAAGAGGCCTTACCCACACCATTTGATACAACTGAAATTCCACCCACCTCTCCCTCTGAAATTGGGAAGATAATAAACTCTCATAATCAACTCTCTCAAGAATAAAAGCTCACATGGGATTGATGGCATTTCCAGCAGGATAATAAAAGCTTGTTCCCAAGAAGTAAGTGGGGTTCTTAGCCACATACGTAATAGCTCTCTGAAGCAGGGCATTTTCGCAGATAGACTGAAGTATGCCATTTTTAAACCACTGCATAAAAAAGGGGATACGTCTGATGTCAACAACTACCGCCCAATCTCTCTTCTGACTGCCTTATCCAAAATTCTTGAAAATGTGATGTATTGTAGAGTAGCTTCACACCTTTGTAAAAATAAAATTTTAACAAAATGTCAGTTTGGTTTCCAGAAGCGTTTCTCAACAGAAAATGCTATATATACTTTCACTAATGAAATATTAAATGTTCTGAGTAACCGGAAGTCACCCGTTGGGCTTTTTTGTGATCTATCAAAGGCTTTTGATTGTGTAAATCATGGAATACTTCTAGATAAGCTCAAGTACTGTGGTATGAATGGGACAGTGCTCAAATGGTTTAAATCATACCTAACTGGAAGAGCGCTGAAAGTTGAAATAAGCAGTTCACATAATATGCAAAAAACTGGTGATTTCTCAAACTGGGGAACGATCAAGAATGGGGTGCCGCAAGGTTCGGTCTTGGGTCCTCTGCTGTTCTTAATATATATTAATGACTTGTCATTCTGTATTCACGAAGATGCAAAGCTGGTACTTTTTGCCGATGATACAAGTATAGCTATCACACCCGACAGACAAGAATGAACTGGTGAAATTGTAAACGATTTTTTTCAGAAAATCATTAAGTGGTTCTCTGCAAATGGGTTCTCATTAAACTTTGACAAAACACAGTATATACAGTTCCACACAGTAAATGGAATGACACCATTAATAAATATAGACTTTGATCAGAAATCGGTAGCTAAGGTAGAATATTCAAAATTTCTAGGTGTATGCAGCATTGATGAGGGGTTGAAATGGAAAAAAACACACTGAGGATCTGCTGAAACGTTTGAGTTCAGCTACTTATGCTATTAGGGTCATTGCAAATTTTGGCGAAATACATCCGAGTAAATTAGCTTACCACACCTATTTTCATTCTCTGCTTTCGTATGGCATTATATTTTGGGTAACTCATCATTGAGTAAAAGAGTGTTCATTGCACAAAAGCATGTAATCAGAATAATTGCTGGAGCTCATCCAATATCATCCTGCAGACACTTATTTAAAGAGCTAGAGATCTTAACTATAGCCTCACACACACACACACACACACACACACACACACACACACACACACACACACATATATATATATATATATATATATATATATATATATATATACACACACACACTTATGAAATTTGTTATTAACAATCCGAACGAATTTAAAAGTAATAGCAGTGTACATGGCTACAACAGTAGGAGAAAGGATGATCTTCACTACTCAAAGTTAAATCTAACTTTGGCTCAGAAGGTGGTAAATTATTGTTGTTGTTGTGGTCCTCAGTCCCGAGACTGGTTTGATGCAGCTCTCCATGCTACTCTATCCTGTGCAAGCTTCTTCATCTCCCAGTACCTACTGCAACCTACATCCTTCTGAATCTGCTTAGTGCATTCATCTCTTGGTCTCCCCCTACGATTTTTACCCTCCACGCTGCCCTCCAATACTAAATTGGTGATCCCTTGATGCCTCAGAACATGTCCTACCAACCGATCCCTTCTTCTGGTCAAGTTGTGCCACAAACTCCTCTTCTCTCCAATTCTATTCAGTACCTCCTCATTAGTTATGTGAACTACCCATCTCATCTTCAGCATTCTTCTGTAGCACCACATTTCAAAAGCTTCTATTCTCTTCTTGTCTAAACTATTTACCAACCATGTTTCACTTCCATACATGGCTACACTCCATACAAATACTTTCAGAAATGACTTCCTGACACTTAAATCTATACTCGATGTTAACAAATTTCTCTTCTTCAGAAACGCTTTCCTTGCCATTGCCAGTCTACATTTTATATCCTCTCTACTTCGACCATCATCAGTTATTTTGCTCCCCAAATAGCAAAACTCCTTTACTACTTCAAGTGTCTCATTTCCTAATCTAATTCCCTCAGCATCACCCGATTTAATTTGACTACATTCCATTATCCTCGTTTTGCTTTTGTTGATGTTCATCTTATATCCTCCTTTCAAGACACTGTCCATTCCGTTCAACTGCTCTTCCAAGTCCTTTGCTGTCTCTGACAGAATTACAATGTCATCGGCGAACCTCAAAGTTTTTATTTCTTCTCCATGGATTTTAATACCTACTCCGAATTTTTCTTTTGTTTCCTTTACTGCTTGCTCAATATACAGATTGAATAAGATCGGGGAGAGGCTACAACCCTTTCCCACTCCCTTCCCAACCACTGCTTCCCTTTCATGTCCCTCGACTCTTATAACTGCCATCTGGTTTCTGTACAAATTGTAAATAGCCTTTCGCTCCCTGTATTTTACCCCTGCCACCTTTAGAATTTGAAAGAGAGTATTCCAGTCAACATTGTCAAAAGCTTTCTCTAAGTCTACAAATGCTAGAAACGTAGGTTTGCCTTTCCTTAATCTTTCTTCTAAGATAAGTCGTAAGGTCATTATTGCCTCACGTGTTCCAGTATTTCTATGGAATCCAAACTGATCTTCCCCGAGGTCAGCTTCTACTAGTTTTTCCATTCGTCTGTAAAGAATTCGTGTTAGTACTTTGCAGCTGTGGCTTATTAAACTGATTGTTCGGTAATTTTCACATCTGTCAACAACTGCTTTCTTTGGGATTGGAATTATTACATTCTTCTTGAAGTCTGAGGGTATTTCGCCTGTCTCATACACCTTGCTCACCAGATGGTAGAGTTTTGTCAGGACTGGCTCTCCCAAGGCCATCAGTAGTTCCAGTGGAATGTTGTCTACTCTGGGGGCCTTGTTTTGATTCAGGTCTTTCAGTGCTCTGTCAAACTCTTCACGCAGTATCGTATCTCCCATTTCATCGTCATCTACATCCTCTTCCATTTCCATAATATTGTCCTGAAGAACATCGCCCTTCTATAGACCCTCTATATACTCCTTCCACCTTTCTGCTTTCCCTTCTTTGCTTAGAAGTGGGTTGCCATCTGAGCTCTTAGGGGGTAAATTATGCTGCCACTAAAGTCTTTGGTCACTTACCTAATAGCATCAAAAGTCTGACAGATAGCCATATAGCATTTAAAAGAAAATTAAAATAATTTCTTAATGGCAACTCCTATTCATTAGATGAATTTTTGGATATAGTAAGTGGGTAATTTCCCAACCCCCACAAAAAAAGAAAGAAATTAAAAATGTTGAGTGTCATGTAATATTTTGTGTAATGTAATATCTTGTATAGACACCTTTTATTAACCTGACACGTTCCACATCATTACGAAGTGTCGTATTCATGATCTGTGGAACAAGTACTAATCTAATCTAATCCAGCCACTTTCCTTCTATCACTGCTCCCTGATGGCAGTATTTCGAAACATGAGCATCTGTAGCAGTTGTCGTGAAGTAATTGCTGCTGTGCTCCATTCGATTTCAGTGTATTTTTGTTTTATTACAGAAAAAAGTGAAAATAGTGGTCGGCAGGTTTGCTCTCGCAGCATGTGGAACAAAAGAACAGCAACCTATGTTTGATTTTCTGAAGCAGTGTGTGTGTGTGTGTGTGTGTGTGTGTGTGTGTGTGTGTGTGTGTGGGCTGGGGAAGGCAATATTTGCAAACTTAGGGCCTATCCCACAATTTTAAATAAACAAACTTAATATATACAACCAAAAAATTGAGCCATATAAACTTCGTGATTTGTGAGACCAAGCAATGAATAAATTGTGGATCATATGCAGGTATGTCGATGACATTGTAATTCTGTCAGAGAGAGCATATGACCTGGAAGAGCAGTTGAATGGAATGGACAGTGTCTTGAAAGGAGGATATAAGATGGATATCAACAAAAGGTAAACGAGGATAATGGAATGCAGTCGAATTAAGTCGGGTGATGCTGAGGGAATTAGATTAGGAAATGAGACACTTAAAGTAGTAAAGGAGTTTAGCTATTTGGGGAGCAAAATAACTGCTGTTGGTCTAAATAGAGAGAGTATAAAATGTAGGCTGATAAAGGCAAGGAAAGCGTTTCAGAAGAAGAGAAATTTGTTAACATCGAGTATAGATTTAAATGTCAGGAAGTCGTTTCTGAAAGTATTTGTATGGAGTGTAGCCATGTATGGAAATGAAACATGGACGGTAAATAGTTTGGACAAGAAGAGAATAGAAGCTTTCAAGAAAACAGAAGCTACAGAAGAATGCTCAAGATTAGACGGGTAGGTCACGTAACTAATGAGGAGGTACTGAATAGAATTGGGGAGAACAGGAATTTGTGGCACAACTTGACTAGAAGAAGGGTCGGTTGGTAGCACATGTTCTGAGGCATCAAGGGATCACCAACTTAGTATTGGAGGGCAGCGTGGAGGGTAAAAATCGTAGATGGAGGCCAAGAGATGAATATGCTAAGCAGATTCAGAAGGATGCAGGTTGCAGTAGATACTTGGAGATGAAGAATCTTGCACAGGATAGAGTAGCATGGAGAGCTGCATCAAACCAGTCTCTGAACTGAAGACCACAACAAACAACAATGGAAGAAATAGCCCCCGACTGTGATGGGTCAGTTGTTACACTAAAAATAATTTTTTTTTGAAAAGACTACATCAACGAATACAATAAGATATAAAATCTTGGTGGACAGCGTGTCTGCAGATGCTTTTAACATGCCAGCTGTTGGTTAGTTTGCCACTGCAAACAGCATTTTCATCTCCGAGTATTATTTGTTTTATAAATGTGTTTAGTGGCCCTTTGCAAAATATATTTTCGGATCCAACATTTAGGTTTGGTCTTCCTAGCATTTAAATCTTGTTACAGTCCTAATGTCATAAGCTGCACTATTATAATTCATACTCCCCCACATGGTTTCAGTGTACGCCACATTGAAAGCTGAGCAGCTACACAGAATTTGCGACATCCTGTGTGAAAGATAGCTTGCTATGTCGGTGTAGAAAGCCATGTGCTATGGCGCCACATTAGTTGCGCGTGTGAACCCGGTTTATGTGCATTGTGCATTTAAAACAGTTAAGATGCATTTAACAAGTCCGCAATTCACACAGAAAAAAGAATTGACGCCATATGATGTGAAATACAGCGTGTATACATTCTGACATGAAGGTGATGTGACACTCAAGTGTGAACGTTCCTTTTTTGTGAGGATAAACTTTTCATTAAATTGTGACAGCCTGTTTTATTATAGCAGTTGACGTTTGTGCAAAGTAATATATAAGTAGCAAAATCACGACAATAGGGAAAAATCAAAGATTCTATTGCTGCTTGAAGGTGATGGCATTATTATTCTTTTTGAAACGCTATAAAATTGGTTGCTGACTATAGGCGTTTGCTGTTAGGCGGTTTAGATTTATTTGCACGTTCTGTAGGACATATTCGTGACAGCTCACCGTGATGTGAACTCTGTAGTATGTTCACACACAATATACATTTGCTCTGTGAAACCACGGCTATTAAGGCCAATTCACACTGGTGTGATGGCATCGTCACATCCCATCAGGGAACATTCACACTCTCGGTAATGTCCCAGAACTTCAAGTCATATCATTCCAATTTGCATGGCTGTCCTCAACCGCTTTGACGTGGGACTTGTGGTGTACGGAAGATGATTTTCAACTGTTGTTACATGCAAAATGCATCACATCTTGTATATTTGAGAAGGAAGACAGACGTGGAAAACAATGCAAAAAGAATGTGGATCCGAAAAATGTAATTACAGAAGGGAATTTCACACATTATACAAGGAGCTCGAGGAAGGGGAATCTGTATTTTATAAGAATTTTACGATCTTATAGCACCATATGTAAGCACCAAATGTTTCTCTCTTATTTTCGCGTAAAGTTATGAACTGCCATCACATTGCATGAAAAGTTGGTTTAAACCTTTCAGACCCGAATTTTTTCTGGAGGAAGGAAATTTTTTTAAATACTGCAATGGACTTGGATGATTTTTTAATGATTTTAGAAGCAACATTTATAAAAAGATATGTTACCATTTTCGAAAAAAATTTTGTACACATTTGTGTACACTAGGTCTCAATCAACACTGAAATCGTAGCAGACAAAACTAATTTATTTAAACATTACACATAAATTTGAAATCATTTACACACAAAATACATGCAAAATTCACCATAGTCTTTATTAAAAATGGAATGAGTCAGGAATTATGTTCATTATGTGGTTCTAATTGACATGAAATGAACAGAAACAGTTTTTTTCCTTTGATAAACAAAGATGTACATTACATTTTTCACATCGTATTCATGAACATCCCTTGCATCCCAGAAATTTGCGCCTGGTAGGCAGTGCACCACTTTCATGAACAGGCAAGTGTTGTGTTGCATCAAACTGAATCTCTTCAGGAGGCCTCATCATCTTTGAACAGGTGTATCTGGAGGTGTGGCAGATGGTCGGCCTCGTTTTCTATTCGAGGTATCCTGTTACAGATGGCAGTATATATAGGCCGAACTTTATAAAACTTGTCTTTATTGTCTGCTGGTATAGCCATGTTGTTAACAAGGCGTAAATTTGTTCTCAGTTGGAAGAATCTATTTCTGGGCATACTGTCCAAGAATAATTGCATTTTCAATGTTGTGTTCCAATACATTCGGACTCTAGTAAATTTTAGAGTTCCCATAATTATATGAAGCCCAAACAAGATTTGGAGTTCCGCTGGTGTAGTTTGTTTGAAATTGCTAATTGTTCCACTCTGCAAGTCATACAGGTTTGTCATATCAGCCATGGTACTGAACAGATCATTGGTAATGTACTTGCTGAAATAAGTTGAACGAGAAATTATTTCCTGTTCTTCAATACATTGTTCCCATTCGTAATACGAATCCAGTATAGAGAGAGGATGATGATGCCACTTAATGTCTTTTATTTCTGACAAAATGTATTTTACATCACTGAGCTCATTGTTGGTAAGTGGATCACTGTCTTGAATATCACTATTGTTGTTATCATTGTCACTGCACACACCACTTTCATTATTTGCAATTGACTCATCATTGGTTTCTCCCCTGTTTATATTGTCGGCCCCCACCCTGACTTCCTTCTCTCTTGGAGTACAGTAGGATTCTACATCAGGAAATGATTCTTCATCCGATGATAAATCGATATCTGACATCTCTCCATTCAGCAGCATTTCTAAAATGGCATCTGCATCTCGCTCAATGTTGAAATACTGTTTCTTCAACATGATCAATAGAAGTGAAATATTCACAAATAATAATATCAGTAGTGGTATTCCCCTAAAATAATAGTTTGCAGTAGACCTAACGACATTGTCATCAACTGGAGCTTCAATGCTATGTCTATTTTCCTAATTGTTGCTCATAACAATATCTAGTAATACAACATATGTCATATGTTTTGAATAAATCCCAGTCAAAACTCATACAATTGTCAGGATAAAAAGAAACTGTTCCAACAAGCACTTCATATGAAGGAAAAACAAGATACTCAAAGTTATGTAAAACATTGTTCTTGAGACTTCATGGCTACAACTGTGCACACAGAAAAACATCACTTCTTTTTGTTGACTAAACCAAATGATTTTGAAATATTGATTGTTGTAATAAATAAATCGAACATTCTACGATGTTCATGCAAAAACAATAATACTGGTACTCAACCATACTGTGTTATAGTTTACCAAAGACTACAAGGTACTTTCAAGGTCACAAACTGCTCTGCACTGCTACATTAATCTGTTGATATGTTTATAGCGCTGCACAACAGATGGCAGCACTTGTGCATGGTGAAAAGAGTGAACATTCACAAATGTGTACATCAGCTCCAAATTGAGGAAAAATATTTCTATTGCAGTTAAGACGACGTGAAAATTAATGTACACAATTGTAACCACAGGGTCTGAAAGGGTTAAATGTGTGAAATCTTATGAGACTTAACTGCTAAGGTCATCAGTCCTTAAGCTTACATACTACCTAACCTAAATTATCCTAAGGACAGACAGCTGCTGATCATGTGACCCACAAGCTAATTCCCTCCCAATACACGGCCATGACCAGATGCCCATATTTCGTTTTGTTGTGGTCTTTGTGGTTGATATCAACTGTTAGTTGCTCCTTATTTGCTATAAATGGTTCCCTTTTGTTATTTCTTTTGTTAAATTATAAAATAAATGACAACAGATTAATTAAAGCAGTAAGACAGCAGTCTGAATTATATGACACAAGTGTACTAAATTACTTGACCTCTACTACATTTATAAAGCGAATTTTTATAGATACTGCCACCGCACTTAATATTTTACAATGAAATGGATTGCAACATGGTTGCAACTTGAAGTGAAAAAGGTACTGTGGGTAGAATAAGATTGATTAGTAAGTGGAATTTATTTGTATGTTGTCAGGTATTTTTAGTGTTACATAAAGAAATGCACTGAAACCTTCATATGCTGCAAGTTGTTTGTTTAAATATGTATTTGTGGCAGGCCTGTTTATTGTTAAGCAACTCTGAGTTGTGTGAGAGACATTTTTGGAAGCGTTAGTGGTCAAAACTTATGTGATTTCACTAGCTAACCAAGTGCAAATAAGGCACTTGAACTACTAAAAGCCAAGTACAACATTTAAAGAGAAACTGTATACTGTATCTTGAAGGAAAACGTATTGAGGGAGATATAATTTTCGCTGGATGCGATGGCAGCTTCTAACACTGTGTTCCTTTAAGTAATACTGGGTGCAGTTTGACGTAACAAATGGAAAAAAAAAAAACTGTTGCTTTCTCTTTCCAAAATACGAAATGTGGATTCCTTTTCCTCAGGCTCCTTGTATGACGTGTAATTTCCCTTCTGTATCACAAAATGGCATTTTTTTCGGACCCACGCACTTTGTGTTGTTTTGTACTTCTGGCTCTCTCATCTAATAAACAAACAATCCCTAAAAGCTGCCATTTGAGTCCAATAAAGGCCATTTTTGTACAAATGTGGACTCCAGCATCAAAGCATATAAGCTACCCCATTGTGTATGTGCACTTCGCGCGTGAAAACAATTGAAAATCACCTTGCAATTATCGCAGTTCCCACGAACAGAACAGTTGAGAATAGCAATACGAGTGACTTGACTTGACGTGACGTGGCTTAATGTGACAGACAGTGATAGCTAAGTCTCGTGAGCATGCAGTGCAGGTAACATAAACCTGTTTTGAGCTTTCACCAGGTCCTGATAATCGGGTCCCTTTTCTGAACTAGAGTAGAACGTAACATCCACAATGGGCCAGCAACCGCATCACCACTCAGTTTCGAAAAAATCACAGTGAAAATAACGCAACAAAACACAGGCAGCAACAGTACAGCTCACCGATCAACACCGGCTTATAGTACACTGCACAGTTGACAATGAACATTTGCAAATCACTACGGCACGAAGTTGTGCGACACCTGCTGACTGATAGTGATCATATCCCGAGGCAGTGGGAAGGCCACAGAACAAGAATAAAAGAGAAGCGCGACTCCCGTGTTAAAAGAGGGAAAAGCAGACTGATAGCAGCACCTCTAGTAGTACGGAGATGAACTAAAAAAGGACAAACATTGTGGGTTTGCTTCCCTCCTAGCTTATGTACATTGCAGGTTTTTTTGGCTTGTAATTTTCTTATATCAGTTTTCTGGGCGTGCTATGTAATTATTTTGACTAACATCACAATAAAATAATTTAAACACAGCTATAACACATTGCAATACAGCAGTGACAAATCCATTCTTCAGGAACATTTGTAGTCCAATTTAGCTGCAACAATTTTATTTAGCTTCAGTTAGTTACACTGCAAGCTTGTTTCGACTTACTGTCAGTTTCAAGTGTTGCGTCTAGTTCTTATGATGCACAAAACACCCTGGAGCTTTTATATGTTGATAGAAATCAGTATATGTTTGTCAGGTTACAAGTCTATTTTTGAGGACTTTTGCGCAGCATAAGAACTAGACGCAACACTTGATACTGACAGTAAGCTTATAGTCTAAATAAATGTCACAAGCTAAATAAAACTGTAGCAGCTAAACTGGACTACAAATATTCCTGAATAATGTCATACTTTTATGTCTTACAAGCTGTGGGGTCAATCGAGAAAAAACTATTATTAAGAGGATAAGCAGCAGTTAAAGAAGTACAATTAAGAAATCTTTATCACACTGTTAATTAATGAAGAATATTAAAAGAAAATTTTCACCCATGTTTCAGGACTGTAATTACTGAGTAATTGCCCAGGAAGCTTTCACTACTGACTATTATTTTTTTTTTTTTAAATGTTGCTGCACCTTACGATTGTAAATGCTTCAACACACACAAAAAAAAAAGACATCAATATTAAGTACCAAAACTAGGAAAGGTGGATAAAAACGGTGAAATAAAAACAAAACTTACTTTTTATTTCTCAAGCACACAATAAAAATTTTCTTGTAACTATCGTACAGTTTTAAGCCTTTTACTAATTTGGTTTGTAACAACGTTAAGTCTTTCATTACCGATGGTGTGTTTCCAATCTCTCACATACTTGTAAATAAAGAGAAGTACACATTTTCTTAAAATACGCTGTTCACAAAAATGGACTATGCAAAATGTTATTTCCTCTGGACACTTAAATAATATACATTCTCCAGTTTTTCCTAATGTCCACATTAATCTAAAAATGCATACAACTATGAACATTTGCTATAAAGGACATTAAGCTTACACTAGCATACACTTGAAACTTGGAAATAAATGATGTTCTGTGGGAAACATCTGACTCTACCCGTTTGCTTTGACCCATGATATCACAAATATGGCGGCAACGACCATCCACTACTACTCCAATATGGCGCCATCATCACGTAAACGTGACAACAAACATGAAAATACATCGAAAAACCAACACACACATCTTCCACAAAAAACCTAACCAAACTAACAGGACAAGTGTGGGAAAATGGGGGTTTTTGGGTGGGGACAAACTAAATACAAACAAATTTAGACACACACCACCTTACCAAACCACACATGACGACGAAAAAAACTGACAACACAAATCTCCCCAAATATCCTCTAGAATCGGACACTTCCCTTGACCTATATAGCTAAACAGCAGCTCCCGATATCATAACACCCACAGCCACAACCACACATTGGAATCGAACACTTCCCTTGACCTATATAGGTCAACAGCAACTCCCAATAGCAGAACACCCACAGCCACAACCACCCTTTGAAATCAAACACTTCCCTTCACCTATATAGGTCAACAGCAGCTCCCGATACCAAACCACCCACAACAATGACCACACCTTTGAATCGAACAGTTCCCTTTGCCAACATACGTCAACAGTGGCTCCCGATAGCAGAACACCCACAGCTACAACCACCATTGGAATCGAACAGTTTCCTTCACCTACATAGGTCAACAGCGACTCCCAATACCAAAACACCCACAGATGACCACACATTGGAATCAAAAACTTCCCTTCAACTACATACCTACAAACCAACACACAATACCAAATCACCAATACCACAAACCACACAACTCAGAACCACCCCACCAGCCACTACAACACACAACAAATACACTAAAAAAAGAGAAGTAAAAACTTGCCAAAACAAAATTCCGGCACCGCAACATAGCAACCACTCTCTCTCTCTCTCTCTCTCTCTCTCTCTCTCTCTCTCACACACACACACACACACACACACACACACACACACACACACACACACTCTCTCTCTTCACACACAAATACAAAACAAAAAAATACACAACCAAAAGAAAGACCCAACCCCCCCCCCCCCCCCTACAACAAAAAAATCTCAATGACACATTACAACTCAACAAAAACTGCAACAAAATAGATCCTCCACAACTAAATCACAAACCAACACCGCCCCCTCCTCCACAAACACTACCAACAACTAAACATGCCCCCCCCCCCCCCCCGAGCCGCAGCCACCCACCCACACAAACCACCCTCACCAACCACCTTCGGCCTGCACATCTTACTGATAGCCCTTAAAAAAAAAAATAATAATAATAATAAAAAAAGGCAATAGCCCTCAGGTACGCTCTTCCGCCAACAGTACTCATCTAAATGAGACTGAAGGTTAGAAGAGCACCTCTTCCCCCTCCCAAGAACTGACTTAACGGCCCCCAACATCCCCTCTATGATATTTGTACAAGCCCCCTGTTTCATAATTTTGAAACTCCAAACTATGGTTCACTATTAAATGATTGTACCCCCTCTCACCCAACCCCCTATAAGAAGAAAAAGCATCAGAAACTACAGTAGAACCCAGTTCTACAAACTCCTCAATTAACCCCACTAATTCCCTTTTAGTCTACCCCTCCACAACCCTAAACACACATCCCGAAACCCCCCCCCCCCCCCCGATACAACAGTCCCTCACATCCAGACACCAACCACAGACTTACCCCTCCCATACTTCCTTTTCCCAAACTGGGACTCATCCACCTCCCTACAACCCCAGGCCCACCCAACTTACCCGTGTACTTAATAAACTCCGAACACACTTCACGACGAAACGAAAACCACTCAAGCACACTCCTCTCACTCAAACCAGTCTCATGTGCACAAAAACTGTGGTTTATACATGCCCGACCTAGACTTCTCGAACCAGGAACTGCAACATATGGAGCGCCACAGGTTATCCCTATGGCACTGTCACATATAACCGTCCCTGGTCCGAGACGCTGGAACTTTTGCCAATTTCATGTCATGAACACAAACAGCACAACCTCTGCCAACAAGTCAAACAGCTGCAGAAATTTAATCAACACCATCGGACTCATCCCCATTTCAGCATGCAAATGCACACTGTTAACTTTATCAGTCATATCCATACCTAACAAGAGTAACAACAAACTAATTTACTCAAATTAACACACGACCTACAGTGAACAGCACTACAATAAGTTTCACACAATAAACACTAAATCGTTAACTCACTGAAAACAATTCACCTCCACACATAGCCAAAACCAGAACCACCCAGAACAAGCAGTAACACCAAACTGAACCCAATACGCCACACGACACGAAACCCCTAAACACACCACCAGAGGGCACCACGAACAGCAACTCAATGACACCTACAAACACGTCACACTCACAAACCGAGCTCTGCGCTGTCATGACGTCACACACCACAACAATCTTACGTCACGGGCCAAAGCCGATGGGTGGGATCGGACGCTTTGGTTGACCTGGTGAGAACAGAGTTGTTTTCAGGTGTTAAACCCATGTTTCGTGGAATGCAATCAGCTACATATGCTAGTGCTTATCTATCATTTATTACATCAGCCCCTTCACCACCACAACCAGCAGCTTCATTATCAGCAAGGGCACTATATAAAACACTTCGATCAATAATGGAATGGTCTATTGTGAAGCCAAGAAAGCTGTCATCACCTGCTACCAAATACTGCTTAATGGCATGCATCTATTATCCTCACAATTACCTAGTGAATTTATAGGTATGGACATGGTTATTGAGTACAATTGTTTTCATTGCTGCTTTGAACTGAAAGCAAGTTGAGTTTGTGTTTTGTATTTTGTTGAATGAGGCAGCTTGTGTGACATTCTTGAGTGGGTCTTGATTGAAAGCCCTCATGCCTAAAAAATTAAAGCCAATTTTTTTAAATCTATTCCAAACGAACCATGAGTGATATTATTATAGTCTGACACCCACTTATGCAACTGAACATTTTTGTCTTATCTCTTCCTGTTTCTTGCTGCAACACTTTCCAATTTTCCATATCCTTTAACAGACTGTACCACATTTCAATATGTGGAGAGTCTGCAGAGAGAGCACTCTTATAAGATTTGACATCTTGTGGATAATAATGGGAACTGTTCAGTGAATCAAATAAACATTTCATGTTTTCAACAAATTTTGCAGTATATATTGCCTCAGCAGGTAAATATTAAATGCAACATAAGTTTCAATAACTGCAGCAACTATATGACTAAGCTGGGCTGCAGCTACCTTGACTTTCATTTTACTAAAAGAACACTTAAATTCTAAAATGATTCCTCTGTAATTTTGGCACTCTCTTAAACATCTCCTGCTGAGCCAGAAGAAAAGCCCTCTGAATAAATTCAAAACTGGCCTCTTTTTTTTTTTTTTTTTTTTTTTTTTTTTTTAACCCAAACTGTATTTTATTTCTTAGCAGAGCATTTCATGTATTCTGTAATAGATGTGGGACATAATAAAATACTGCAATAGGTTCATCAATGACTAAAAAATGAAATGGACTGGACTCAGTAGATTTCTCACAGCAGAATTTCTTCATTGCTCTCTGGTTGGCTGCATCCTGGTGACAAACTGTACAAACTACCTTTAGCCCTATTTCTTGCAACTGCATGACGACATAGGTAATAAGACTTTTTAAAGTGATATTTGAAACTCGAGTTCTGAGTAAAGTAATAAGCAACATTTAATACCAGTTCCTTGTTGTTCAGTCCTTGAGTATTTAGAAAACCAATTTTTAGGTCTGTATTCTGTCCTTCCACATTTCTTGGATGATGCTTATTTTTGGACGTTTTAGCTACTTTGTCTAGTTTTTTACCCCTATCAAGCCTTTTTAGTTTTCCTTGCTTCTTATTATCTTGCAAACATCTGTGAACATTCTACTGAGTGTTTGAGACCCCAATCTATTTAGATGCAGGCTATCCTTTCCTAAGCAGTTATCATTCAGAAATTTATTTGGATCAATGAACACTGCCCCAAGCACGTCACATTGTTCTTTTATGGCATAGTTTATTTTGCAGATATATTGATCCCTTACAGATCTTTGTTTTATTATTCCTCTGATGAGAAGAACACTATCAACAAAAATGTAAAACAGCATGTTTATGGAAGTAGTGTATTATTTTTAACCAACAGTCATGGCAAAAACGTGACAAAACTTTTCAAAGAACACAGGAAATGCTACAACAAAAAATATTACTGGTGTCAATCTGCATGACAAATTGCTAAGAAAAAATGACTTTGTGATGTGTATTGCGGGTTCAAACGATCGTGCAAAAAATGAAGCACATAACTGCCTAACGGAGATAAATAAATTCCTAGAACGAAATGAACAACGTAATACTATTGTCTCAACATTACCACACAGATATGACTTGATATATCACTCATATGTCAACAAAGAAATACAAAAAACTAACATGAAAATAAAACAAATGCGTTCTTTGTTCGCAAAATGCAGAGTCCTTGATGTAGGCAAATTGGACAGATGTCAGCATACCAGGCACGGGATGCGTCTGAATTATGAAGGAAAGAACAGAGGGTGGTAAAAAGGGAGACAGGAAAAGTTTCAGGGGATACAGACAGTATCCAAGTGTGTCACAATGGAAGCATGGTAGATGAAGGGGAAATAGTTGCCAACATCTTCAACAATCATTTTCTGGCAGCAGCAGAACAGATATGTAAAACAGTAATCGAAATTGTTGAAAGCAGAGAGAAAATGAACCTAACAATTTCTGGTATGGGACCAATCTCACTAGCAGCAGAAACAACAACTGTCCCCCCGTGTTTGTCAGCAGCAGATTCAAAAGTTCCATCTGCTGTTGATATTTCATCAGTGGCTCAGTACCTTTCATCAGTATTGGCCCATCCTCAGTCTTCAACAGTGAAAGACTTTTCAGCAGCTTCACCATCATCAGTAGTAACAGAAGCAAACAGAAGAAGCACAAGAACCAGGAAACATACATCTCTGCAGGATTTTTGGTACCCGACATCAGTTCCAAGACTAACATAAGGCAGATAGCTTCAGGTAGACCAGCTATAATCTCTAATTGCGGTTCACAACAAAGAAGTGCCATTGAATCAAAGAGCTTAGTAAATGACAAACTTTGCTTATTTCATCAAAATATAATGGGTCTAAGATACAAACTGGACCAATGGTCTGTTTGCATTATAGTGATGCAATAAACAGTGCCCATATTTTATGTTTTACTGAA
This sequence comes from Schistocerca americana, assembly GCF_021461395.2. Classification (NCBI taxonomy): domain Eukaryota; kingdom Metazoa; phylum Arthropoda; class Insecta; order Orthoptera; family Acrididae; genus Schistocerca; species Schistocerca americana. The sequence continues at coordinate 199,006,561 of NC_060129.1, read as the reverse complement.
CATCATATGAAGAAAAGGATTGAAATACTGCAACTAGACAAGTACACCTTAGCAACTTTTTATATTAGAAGTAAAATGGACAAAGGAGGAGTGATAAGATATGTTAGAAATAATATAGTGTACAAATCTATAGATGTAGAAAAATAGTGTGTTGACCAGCATTTTGAGGCTTGTTGCATTGAAGTCCTTGTCAATACACTGCCTACTTATGTTATTGCTAACCACAGAGCTCCCTTAGATAAAGGTCAGTGTATTCCTCAAGCAAGTAGAATCACTTTTAACTTACTTGTATTCAAAAATCAAAGAAATAATACTGCTTGGTGATTTTACATTTTCTTACCTGTAACAATGATAGAATGAAATGAATTCTTTCAATCTGAGGGCAGTTGTTGACTTTTCCACTAGGGTAACAGCCTCCTCATCTGAATGATTCTTTACTGCAAAAAGCAGTAGCTACAAATTGCACAAACAAGAAACATTTAAACTGAAGGTAGGTGGTACTGTAGATTTTCGCACAAATTCTGTAATGAAGATCTTTCACCAAAATGTTCAGTCCCTAAGCAATAAAGTAGCAGATCTAAATATTTTATTAATGCACGAACTAGAGGATATTTCCGTAATGTGTCTTTCAGAACACTGGCTTGACGAGAACTTAATTAAATCGGTCTGCCTACACAATTTCACTCTGGCTGAGTACTATTGTAGACCTAGTGGTCACTATGGAGGTGTAGCCATATATGTAAAAGATAATATAGAGGTTACTAAAATAGATGATGTCACCTCCCTAAGTTGTGAAAAAGACTTTGAGATGACAGTGATAAAAATTCCAAAATTAGGTTTGAGAATAGCTACAGAGTACTGCTCTTCAACGGGAAAGTCTGAGGTACTTTTAGAAAAAATGGAAATTTTCTTAAATATTCTGCATAAAACAAGGTGTGATGTAGTATGTGGTGACTTTAACATAGATTTTTTTAGTAAATGTAAACAGAAAACGGCCCTTGGCAATCTCATTAAAACACATAACCTTACAGCCACAGTTAAAGTTGCAACGAGAATAACACCAACCAGTCAGACAGGTTTAGATCAAATCCTGATTGATAAAGAGAAATTGGAGTGGTCAGTAAATGTGCTTAACACAGGATACAGTGACCACAAAGCTCAAATACTTACCACCACAAAGGAAGGAAGACCAGTTAAGAATAACTTACTAAAAGTCAAGAGAAGGATCCACAGGCAGAAAAGCACTGACCACTTTAACTCACTATTGCATACTGAAGACTGGTCTGATGTCTATGAAAAGCGAAATCTGAATTCGAAATTCAATATTTTTCTAGAAAAAATGGTAAAGCATTTTGATACAGCCTTCCCTCAAAAAATGGTAAATATAAGAGAGAAGACAACAGGAAAGGGTTGGATTACTAAGTGAATCAGAACTTCTTGCCAGAAAAAAAGGGAGCTCCACAGAACCTACAAAGAAAATAATGCCACTGAGGAAATGCATACTCACTACAAAACACACACTAAAATCTTACAAAAGGTCATTAAACAGGCAAAAAGGATGTACAATGATTACTACATCAATAATTCTACAAATAAAGTGAAAGCTATGTGGGACATCACTAAAAAAGGAACTGGCAAAAATAAGATAACTGAGGAGAACATTGTCTTGATACACAACAATAAAAAGATTTTACAGCCTAGAGAAACAGCAAACATATTCAACAAATACTTCACTGGGATAGCTGAAAATTTAATAACAACTAATTTTAGTTCAACTCAGCATCAAGTGGTAAACAAGTGCAACAGTAATAAATTTTCAATGTTTGTGGACCAAGTAAACAGGGAGGAGACATTGAAGGCTGTCAGAGAACTAAAGACAACATACTCAATAGGAATTGATGGTACACCGAACAGAATCCTAAAACTCTGTATCCAAAATATAATTGACTCCCTTACTTATGCAACTGTTCCCTAAAGTCAGGCATCTTCCCAGATCAACTAAAAACATCAAAAGTCATCCCTATTTTCAAAGCTGGTGACAAAGATGAAGTAATAAACTATCATCCCATTACATTAACATCCTGTTTCTCAAAAGTAATTTTTTCTATTATGTGTAGTAAGTTGTTAAAGTTTATAAACAAAAATAGTGTGCTATCTAATACTCAACATGTCTTTAGAAGTAAGAAATCAACGGAGACAGCAGTCTATGAATGCCTATCTACTGTATTAAAAACAACAGATGAAAAACAACAAACAACAGTTATATTTTTGGACCTAACCAAAGCCTTTGATATGGTAAACCACAAAACCCTATTGAAGAAGCTAGAGCACTATGGAATTAGGGGGGGTTGGCAAATGATTGGATTCGTTCATTTCTCAGCGACCGTAAATAAAAAGTATCCAACAAATGGGACCCCTACTTTTCTTGTTATATATCAATGATTTGGATATACATATTGATTCCCAAAAAGTAATACTGTTTGCTGCTGACACAACAATACTGGTAAAAAGCAGCAAAAAATGAAGATATACAAGAAGAAGTAAACACAGTTACAAAACATCTAAGTAATTGGACAGCAGAAAATCAGTTGATAATAAACTACAACAAAACAGTAGCCTTAAATTTCCATAACCACCAAAACACCACATTGATATATCCAGAAATAAAAATCAATCAACACCCTACTGCAAATGATGAGGCTACAAAATTTCTCAGCATCTGGATACAAAGAGACTTAAAATGGGACAAACACATAGAACAAATTAATGCCAAGCTGAGCACGGGCTGTTATCTTCTTAGGGTTCTCAAACAATGCATAAATGAACAGGCACTATTGTGTGCCTATTATGCGTACTTCAATGCCCATCCCAAGTGTGGACTCATATTCTGGGAAAATTCCCCAGCAGCTCAAGGGACTTTCAGAATACAAAAAAGAGCCATTAGGACTATGACAGGGTGTGGTGCTTGACAGTCCTGCAAACCAATATTTAAAGCACTGAATATACTACCTCTACCGTGTATGTTTATTGTTGACACACCAATGTACGTAAAAAAGTATATGATTGGAAATGATGATAATACTTTAAAAAACAAAGATATACATGATTATAATACTCGAATAAAATCTAACTTGCATGTACCCCCAGCCAGTACCAGTTTGTATCAGAAAGGTACATGCTATCTGGGTATTAAACTCTATAAGACTATCAAATAGTATAAAATACTCACAAAATATTAGTGCTTTTGAAAGATCTGTCAGAGAATATCTACAGTACCACAGTTTCTACTCAGTAAAGGAATACTTGGGCCAGATTAACTGTTCAGAACTAAAGCTACTGTAATTTGTAACATTGTATCATTGTAAGAACTACAACTATTGAAATTGGTAGCATGTTGAAAAATTATTATTTAAATATAAGTCCAATATCATCCTGTACACTGTACTACATATGACCAAAGGACTCAATAAATAAATAAACTGTACAAGTCTGATTGAAAATATTTTTGTAGATAATAATAGAGTCGAAAATATATTTGTAACAAAAATCTTAAATGGTCTCTCTGAGCATGATGGGGAGCTGTTGGAAATACACAATGTAAACCCTGCTAATAAGAGCAGTTCTATCAGTAGACCATACAGGTTAATCAACAGTGAGAATCTAGAAACTTTCAGTAGGCATTTGGAGCAGTTAAATTAGGAGGCAGTATATCAGGCTAAAAATGTAAATGATAAATTCAACCTTTTCCTAAATGAATTTGTTGCCCTTTTTGAAGCTGTATTTTATAAGGAAATTTCAAAAAGCACAAACCGGAATGATTGTAGGAGACAGTGGCTCACTAAGACAATAAAAACTTCATGTAGAAAAAATAGAATGCTTTATGTTTCTTTCAGAAATTCTGATAAACCTCAGAATAGAGAACACTACAGATTGTACTGTAACATCATAAAGAATGTTATTAAAAAATCAAGAGTATGTTTATCAAATCTCAAATTGACAGATCAAATAATGAAATAAAAACAATCTAGAGGGTTGTAAAAAGGGAGACAGGAAAAGTTTCAGGGGATACAGACAGTATCCAAGTGAGTCACAATGGAAGCATGGTAGATGAAGCGGAAATAGTTGCCAACATCTTCAACAATCATTTTCTGACAGCAGCGGATCAAATTGGATGTAAAGGGTCTATGGATGAAGCCATGAACCTTCTAAAAAAAGCAGTGTAGATAAAAATTAGCCTGATGTATGAAACCTACATCACAGCAGATGAGATTGAGAAGGTGATATGCCAAATGAAAAACAAAAATTCCACTGGTGTGGACAATATATCTATCAAAGTACTGAAACATTGCCACAAATATATTCTTAAAGTTCTGTGTCACACATTTAATGACTCTCTAAATCAAGGTATACTGTCCTTAATAGACTAAAATTTGTAGTTGTTAAACCACTCTTCAAAAAGGGTAATACAGCAGAGGCTTCTAACTACTGCCCAATTTCATTGTTAACAGGTCTTTCAATAATCCTTGAGAAACTTATGTACAATAGAATCATGGCTCACCTTAATAAATGTAACATCGTTAATAAAAATCAGTTTGGATTCCAAAAGGGTGTTTCAACTGAACTAGCCATTTTCTCATTTGTCAACCAACTCCTTGAATCAATAAACAAGAAAGTGTCACCAGTTGGAATCTTTTGTGATCTGTTAAAAGCATTTGACTGTGTAGATCACAAGATTCCTACTAAGAAAGACTGAGCATTATGGCTTAAAAGATACAGTAGGGAAGTGGCTTGAGTCGTATCTAGATGACAGAAATCAGAAGGTAGTATTAAACAATTGTGCAAAGGTGCCTGCCAGCTCTGATTGAGGTACATTAAAATGTGGAGTGCCGCATGGCTCAGTGCTTGGTCCCTTACTTTTCTTAATCTTTGTAAATGGCCTCCCATGGTGTGTGACCCAAGAAGCACACTTCACCCTATTTGTAGATGACACAGCCATTATGACTGACAAGGTACCCAACTGCAGTCTAGAGAACACTGCAACCACTATATTCCAAGAAGTTCTACATTGGTTCACTGCAAATGGTCTGTCCCTTTATGTTAGTAAGACTCATTTCATTCAGTTAAAAAAAAAAAAAAATGTTGAAATAAAATGTGGAGACAAAGAAATAGTGAAAGTTGTATCTTCCAAATTTCTGCATTTACATGTTGATAACAAACTAAATTGGTCTGTCCACAGCACTGACCTATGTAAAAGACTGAATTCAGCAGCATTTGCCATTCGCTCAATTGCATCTGTTTGTGACATGGAAACAATCAAAACTGCATGTGCTGGTTATTTCCATTCACTTATGACATATGGGATCATAATCTGGGAAACTCAACCACAAGCAAATAAATTCTTTGTTGCACATAAGAGTGTTATCAGGATTGTGAGTAGAGTGCATCCTAGATCATCTTGCAGAAGTTTATTCAGACAGCTGGGGATCCTCACCACGCCTTGTCAATACATCTTGTCACTAATGTGCTTCGTGAACAAAAATTGTGCAATTTACAAAATGAATAGTGCCTACCATGATCACAATACAAGAAGAAAACAATCTTCACAATGATTTAAAAAATCTCAGCATGGCACAGAAAGGAGCTCATTATAAAAGTATAAAAGTGTTCAATAAACTTCCTATCCATATCAAATCAGTCATTGGGGATCTTATTAACTTCAAAACAGAGCTAAAACTTTATCTTTTGGATAATTCTTTCTATTACAGGAATTCTTTGATAATGTGTAATACTTCTTGAATTTGTGTTTAATTTCATGCATTTCTAATAGAACTGATTATATAGATTAGCATATCACTTGTTGGCAGAATATTTTTTACATGAATTACTTTAAATTTGTTCATGTAATCATCTATGTCATTCCTGTACTATTATTTATGCAATCATCTGTCATTTCTGTACTATTATCTGTGTTGTTATCTGAATTTTTGTGTGTAATGATTTGACATGTGGATATCCTTTTTCATGTATCTGCTTATCTATGTTAAATTGGTTGCCTCATAATCATCTACATGTGGCTATTACTGTAATAACCTGACACGTTCTACATCCTTGCGATACATTCATGTCAAGGATCCACGGAACTCGAAAATAAATAGGCTAAATAAAAAAATATGAAACTCGTGCACCTAAAATCCCACTTTCCTCATTACAAATTGTGTCAGATAAGAATGTGTACTCACCATCTGCAGATACATTTTGAGGCGAGAAATAATTTAAGAGGGGCATCACTCAATGAATTACTCTGCTCAGCACAACTAGTGCTAGTTAATTCACTAACACCAGTTTCACTTCTGGTGTTGGCACCTATATAATAAAATATTCCACGGCACCACTAGTGCTTGGTAGGCCTAATTCACTATTAACTCCTGTGTCACCTGATCCACTTCTAGTACTAACAGCTGCATGAGAACTACTTGCCACAGGACAACTAAAGCTTTGTAGTTCATTACCACCAGTTTCACTTCGGGTATTAGCAGCTGTATAATGAATACTTACCATAATGCCACCAGTGCTTGGTAGGCCTAATTCACTATTAACAACAGTTTTATCTGATTCACTTCTGATACAAGTGTGTCACAAGGAACACCTACCACATGTTTTGGAAACACAACCCTGTTTAAACTGCCTAATTTTATTCATAAAATCTTCTTCGAAAAAATGATCTTCACAAATAAAATAAGTAGCACAGTTCACATCAGGTGACTGTTTACAAACAGTTTTCCACTTCAGAAGCAACTATTGCGGTTGTTTTGGAAACCTGTAGAAATGCTTGTTGATAAGTTCCTCCGTTGAAACCACGTAATATCCAGATGAATAACCAGGGAATTTACAAGAGTATTTCAATGTCAGTTTGTTGTGTTGGAATATTCTGAAAAAACATAAAATTCTTCCTTAAATAAAACTACTACTGACTTATAAATGTTATTTAAATAAACAAACGGGGACCACACAGCTTAATTCACGATAGATGAGAATACCTTTCATTTAGCGGCTATGACGTTATTTACTGAAAATTAAATGTCTTACCTTAGGATTAATTGTGGACATTTTTTCAGCAGGAAATCTCCTCTCTTTCACGGTGAACATTATGAAATTTAAAATAAGAAACTGTTGTCATGAAGATCAGTAATATGTAAACATAAAACAAAGACGACTGTTGACTTCAGTACAGACTACAGAGCAAGACGACAGATCAACAACCGCCATTGGACAGCTCTCATTGGTCATTTCCAGCTTTCTTTGACCCCCTAGCGCTTCCAGTGGTCTGTAAAGGAAGTACGTGCTTGCCTCTTCTCCCACATAGCTGTCACCTGTCACCTCCCTCTTAAAGTCTTATATAACCTTGCCTGTCACCGAGGGGGAGACCACGTGCGAAGTAACTGTACCAACTTAATATATGCGGGCCGTCTACAAAACTTGTTTTCTTATATTAATGGGCAATAATATTTGCTCAATATGACCCAACCATATACATATTATTTACTCAGTAATTACTGTTATCTGGTAATTGTAGAGGAAAGAACTCGCGGACATGCTGACTTCTCGAATACCAAAACACCTGTAGAGTGTAGACGTTGACATACTATTCGCCAGCCTGATTGGTACATCACCGAAATATTACGTTTACAGTAACTTACACGAGTCGGTGGACAGTAGCACAAAGCACAGTAGGTACGTAGTTTATTGTTATTTCAGCAGTAGTAAAAAAACAAAACAAAAAATCTGAATTTGTTCAGGTGCATTAAAGACATGGGAGAAGAAATTAGGTTCGTGGGTGTTGATTAAATGGGCGTCTTACGTAAGTTAAGAACAGGTGGCTGCATAACCAGGTTTGGCATAGGGTGTTTTACCAAATACGAATGCCGTGGTGAGTGTGTGTGTGTGTGTGTGTGTGTGTTTTAAAAAACAGTCAGCTGATGAATGCGTGCTATCAGGGAGGCTGTGATAAAGCACTTTGAAATTGTTTAGTAAACTTTAAACGAACCATCCAACACATCAGTACGTCATTCGCATATGCCGACACGCAAAAGGAAACAAAACACATTTTTTTTGATCTACTGTACTTGCTTGTGTACGAGTGCCTTTTTGCTGTACAGCTGAAATAAATTGCAAAAATAAATAAAGTGTGTGCGTAAACAACATAAATGTCATCGAGAAGTAGCGAAACAACTATTTTTGTAAACACAGTGGTTGTCGAATTTGTTACTCATTGTACGTTGCAAATTTGCATCCATTGACGCAGTGCGTTATAATTACAGCCAGCAGCAATTTTATGCTCATATTGTTAAATATATTACAAGAAATGCATAATACAATAATGCAGCAACTTTGTAGGCTAATTTGTACACTTCTTTTAAAAAAGACAAATGCCTGGCTCCTATCAGTAGAGTATTCGTCACATTTGCGCCGTTTGGTAATGAACATTTTAATTTTATATGCATCTGAAGTTTTCCTCCAAATGGCTGCAATGTACAGATACAAGTACATACAACCTCCAGCCCCAAGCTTTACTCCAGTCTGCAATAGAAGATGAAGCTTTGACAGTGCCAGCCACTCGTCCTGGTGAAATGTCAGAAAAGTCATCAAACAAATATTGGCTGAAGAACCCATGACAGAAGTGAGCAAGTAATATGTCAAAATTAAAAAAATCAGAAGCAGCGTGGTTCAAGTTCTAAACAATGAACTGCCACTAATAAAGCCGTATGTTTGATCACGATTTATGTCCTTTCAGTGAAAGGCGTGGAAGTAAGTGTCTGCAGCAAACTACCCATGACCTGTAGCTGTCTTTTTAGACAAGAGAACCCACCAGTATGCAGTGGAATCCTGCCTGTACCAAATATTTTGGCTAGATGTTTTTTATTTTGCTAACAAGAGAGCAGACCTCCGATTTCTCAACAATTATATAAATGTTATCTAATAAGACAAATGTTATGGCAGAGAGACAGGATCATCCATTTCTTTCTAAAAGAGCAGCCAGTCACATAAATCTGTAATCCTATTTTCTCTCTTCTTAGTCTTAACTTCTCTTATTAAGAATTCTGCTGATTATTTACTGTTTGAACATGCAGTCTTAAGATATGTGATACCAGTGTGTAAATAATAGTATTAATGTGATATTATGAGCAGCCAGACATGCATTCTTGTTACAGTTGGCTTGTTCTATCATAAATGAGTCGTGAAGAAGACTTATTTAACCAGCCTTCTCTGTTATCAGGTTTCTCAAAAATCCTAGAAATGCTTATGTATACCAGATTAGTTAACTATTTGGACAAACATAACATTCTCATACCCTCACAACATGTTTTCAGAAAGGGTAAATCTACAGAATCAGCAATTGCCAGTCTAACAGACTACACTTTACAGTCCTTAGATGAGAAAAAGGTTGTCTCTGTAATGTTTCTGGATCTTTCAAAGGCATTTGACACCATTGACCATGAAATGCTGATACAAAAATTAAGCAACTATGGCATTCAAGGGCAACCAGGTGAATGAATAAAATCAAACTTGTGCAACCGCAAGCAGTATGTATCATTAGGAAACTCATACCAGTCAGAAGCCAAACCCATCAAATATGGAGTGCCACAGGGTTTGGTAATGGGGCCATTGTTATTTAATGTGTTTGTTAATTATGTAGGTGTTGAGGAGGAAGAAAAGAAAATATTGTATGCTGATGACATGACAATACTAAATAGTGACCAAAATATGGAACAGCTTGAGAGAAGAGCATACATATCTGCAAATGTCACAGCTTAATGGCTGTTGGAAAATGAACTGGTTATAAATCTAAAAAAAGACTATGTATGCAGTGCTTAAAAACAAGGAAAAGGCTGTAGACATGGATTTAGAGGTTGATGGAACAAGGCTGGAAGAAGTAGAATCTGTTAGATTCTTAGGTATTCTTCTGGATAATGAACTGAAATGGGAAAAAAAAGAAATTAATAATGTCTGTAAGAAACTGAGCTCTGTCATATTCTTAATGATGCAGCTACACACAGTATTAAGACAAGAACCTTCTGTGTACAGTGTATCATGGACTTTTCAAACCATACTTACAGTATGGAGTGACTGTGTGGGGATACTCAAACAAACAAAAGACAAAACGAGTGTCCACATTACAATAAAAGCAATTAGGACCATTTTAAGAAGAAAAGCCTCTGAAACGTGCAGAAACTGTTTCAAGAATTTAGGTATCTTAACTTTTTGATCGTGTATGTATACGAAACAATAATGTACATCACAAAAGGTAGTGAGGACTGGATTACAAATGCTAGTGTGCACACCCACAATACAAGAAGGAAGAATGAAGTACGGAGCATACCCCACCGACTGGCAATGCTAGAAAAAGGACCCCAGTACTCTGGTATCAGACTATTAAGAAGTCTGCCCAAAAACCTGCAAGATAGTGTACTTCACAATGGCTTTCCACAGAAACTTAAAGACTATCTCATTGAAAAAGAGTTCTACAGTGTTGCAGGATGCTTATGCCATTCAATTTGTGTATATTGTTATTCATTATCAGTGATGTAAAAATGTAAGCTAAAGGTGTAGAAAAATAAGTGATAATGAATGTTAATACTTCGACATGTCCTATATTACACGTACATATACTGTACACAATGTAATCTTACAGGATCAAATAAAATTCAATTCAATTCAGGTACACACAGCTCTACTTTCCTTTTTCATCATATAAAACTCTATTGAATTGCTCCTCAGCATTTTAATAACACTCCGTTACCGATGTTAGCTTTCAAGAATAAAAGGGAAGCTGTGAAGGTTTAGCACCTTCTGACAGCACTAGAACATGCAGTGTTGGCATTTGTAGGGACTTGGAGTGTCGCCTTCCACTGCAGGTCTGGCTTGGAGAGATGGCTCTCTTCCCACTCCCAAACAATCTAACTGTTAGGCACTCTCTAAAAAGCTGTTGATGTGAAAGGTAGCAATCAGATAATGAAATACTGCTGCCTGTATAGTGCTTCTTTATTAGAGAGCAAAATGACATGATGAAGATTAATGGAGTTGCAATGAGCACAGACTCAAAATTTCATTGCAAACTTGGACAGTATAATTATCTTTTATTGTCCCATTCTCATCACCACAGAAGACATGAGTGTAAATTTTAGTTCTGGTATTACTGCATTAAAATGAGAATTGAAAAACATTAAATGATTCAAGATTTGTTCAAAGTAGTATTGTAGCCGTTATTTTGGTTTTCCTAGTCTTTTTAGATTAGATTAGATTAGATTAATACTAGTTCCATGGATCATGAATACGATATTTCATAATGATGTGGAACGAGTCAAATTTTCCAATACATGACATAATTAAGTTAATTTAACAACATACTTAAGTTAATATAACAACTTTTTCGTTTTTTTCGTTTTTTTATTTTTTTAATATATTTTTTTAAATTTATATCTAAAAATTCCTCTATGGAGTAGGAGGAGTTGTCATTCAGAAATTCTTTTAATTTCTTCTTAAATACTTGTTGGTTATCTGTCAGACTTTTGATACTATTTGGTAAGTGACCAAAGACTTTAGTGGCAGTATAATTCACACCTTTCTGTGCCAAAGTTAGATTTAATCTTGAATAGTGAAGATCATCCTTTCTCCTAGTATTGTAGTTATGCACACTGCTATTACTTTTGAATTGGGTTTGCTTGTTAATAACAAATTTCATAAGAGAGTATATATACTGAGAAGCTACTGTGAATATCCCTAGATCCTTAAACAAATGTCTGCAGGATGATCTTGGGTGGACTCCAGCTGTTATTCTGATTACACGCTTTTGTGCAATAAATACTTTATTCCTCAGTGATGAATTACCCCAAAATATGATGCCATATGAAAGCAACGAGTGAAAATAGGCGTAGTAAGGTAATTTACTAAGATGTTTATCACCAAAATTTGTCAATAAGCTAAGCACACTTCATACACTCGCAAAATAGAATTGACTGTAGAGGCATTTTTACGAATATTCCTATGTCAGTTTCCCAGTGACTACAAAGTTATGCAGACAGTGTCTTTGAACCGCTGAAATAATTCATCTGTTTAAATGTACAATGTATGTGTTACCTTGTTCTTAATGGAAACCTATTAAAGAGTAGTTTTGTAGGTCGTACCAAGAACTGATGATATACTGGTCCTTCAGTATTTTTGTGGAAGAATTTAGACACAAGCAATTTGTGAGAATTTTAAATGTTAGTTGAGGACAGAACACACAGACACTTATAGAGGTTCAACTCCTATAAGATGCCATTCCTGTCAAAGGTAGCAAGATTTAAGACAGAAATGCCTCAGTATTAATGGCAGATTAATGATAGTTTTATGCAACATACTTCATGTTTTATATTTCAAAACTAATTTAAGGTGATGGATGAAATGCATTTCTCAACATTCAGTGTTTTTATTAAATCCAGCTACTTGATCTCATTTAAATGTATCATATTGATTGAGGAAAATGACCCATTATGTCTTGTGATCTTGCTGAAATTTCAGAATTATTTATGTCTTTCTGTAATGGAAGGTGGACTGAAATGAATGTTTGTGACAGATTGAAATAGAAAATGTGGTTGAATTACTAATCACAATCTTTGTATTCCACACACGTTTCTTACGTATTAATCAATTTTGTGTTGTTCTCCAGAAGTATATAGATGCATGCTACACAGTAGGCCGTTAAAAAGCATGCATTGTAGAATAGTGCTGCAAAGTGATGTAGAAAGATCAAAATGCAGAATAAGGAAAAGGGACAGTGAGGAAGAGAGGTAGCAGAAAAGTGAAGGCACAGATACCAATGATATTCAGGATGGGTGCAAGAGCTAATACTAATAGGAAATTACGTCATATTTGAAAGCTGAAAAAAGGTAATGAATAACAGTTAAAATGGAAAGAGATGCTCAGTGTAGGACTAAAAGAAATGAAATGGAGAAACAGTTGTATGATATAAGGGAGTAGTAAATAAGAATAGATTGAAAATTGTAAAGATAAAAATGTAACCTGATAACAAATAATTCATAAAACTGCGTACTCACTAAGCTCATTATATATCATAAACATAACACAACAGTCTTACCGACCGCATGAAAATTCTTACTATAGTGCCGTAAAACTTTGGTCACATTGGACTTTGATTTACAAGAAGCAGGTCTCAGGTCCCTGTCTGACTATACAGATTTAAGTTTTCCATGTGCCTTAGGTCACTTAGGCAAACAGTGAAGGGTCCCTTTGAGAAAGACATAGCAAATTTCTTTTTGTATACTTGTTGTATCTGAGCTTGTGCTTAGTGTCTAATGAGCTTATGGGCAATGGACCATTCACAAGATCACAGCCAGTTTCCATCACTGTATGAGGTGTGCTCAAAAAGTATCGAACCTTTGTTTGATGGAAGTACATTTATTGATGAGGAGGCGCAGAGTGGGTTTGTCCATTATTACGATAGAATGTCCATGGTGAGCCTTACGAACTTTATATTTTGAACTAAATTTGTATATTTTTCTTTTAGTTGTCACGATATCTCTATTCTTCTTTTGTTGTTGTTCCTAAATAGAACAGTTTTAGTTTTCTCTTTATTGAGAATTAGCTTGTTGGTTCCAAACCACTGAGTCATACATACAAGTATCATCTTGCTTCTTTTTGTGGTGGTGTGTGAAATTATGGTTATGCTAGTGGTCTCGTCCTCAAAAAGAATCATCTTATTTTCAGTATTAAGACAAATCATTTATATAGATCAAAAACAAAATGAGTCCTAATATATTACCTTATGATACATTATGACTTGGTGATGCTGAGTAACTGTTTAAGGGGACCAAACAGCAAAGGTCTTCAGTCTCCTATTTGTCCCCCAGGACAGAAACAGTATACCAAACTTGTCTATGTATAGATAAATTCTGTGTGTGTAATGTCACCATTTGGCTCAGTTTATTTTATTCTAATTAGGATGTAATAATTGCTTTACTGACCATGTGTGGCAATCAGATCCATAAATTACGGGAGAGAGTTGTGTGCCGTAGATGCTCAGCTATATGATGGGTGATCACTGTCTTTCTTCTGTGAGAGTTTGCAATCTGCCACATGAATTAGCTTAAATGATAGGAAACAGATGTTAACAGCAAATGATCATAGAGGAAAACTAGTAATTTTAATGTTAACAGCCTTTGAGGTGACAATCGCACAGGATACTGCTTCAACATGGAGCATTTAAATATGCAGGAATGTCTGGTAGTAACATGCCTGTATTCACACACATGTAATTGCTTTAAAAAGCACAGCACTTTTCATCGTAATTAACACAATAAACTTTTAATGAGTAACCTGGTAAGCAATGAAGATACTTATCACTTTGGTGGTAAAATATTGAACACTAATATTATAAAAGTATTTCAGACAAGGTATGAAAAAGTTTGTCACTTAGCAATATTTAATCAGAAATTATATAATGAGTCTCAATTACTTTAATTAACACAGGCTCAGATTTCTTCACGCGCCACTGGTTTCTATTGGCAAAGTACACAAACCACCTCCGTTTTCTGAAGAAAATAAGTAAATAAGTTGAAGTTTTACTTTATCTTGCATTGCCTTTTTGTTAACAGTAATAGCGACACATGGCATCTGTTACAAAATTTGGCCAGTTTATAATTTATGTATGAAATGTCAGTGTAAGTCGGTGAATGACTTCGTATTCAGATAAAAATAAACACTTATCACTGTAAAAAAATCTTTCTTTAAATGATTGAAACAGTAAGGATGTTGCATCATAATTACATAAATAAATACTTGTTTTGTAAAACTTGCATTTCCAGTTATGTCATGGCTTTGACACATTTTGCTAGTATGACTTCCCTACACAGAGTTCACTTTATATTGTAGCACAGTCAAATTAAGACTGTTAGATGTTGTAGCACAGACCAAGCAAAATTGTTGTATCATGTGATGACTAGCTATGCCCAATCCTCTTTAACAAATGCTACTGAAATGTGAAGTGACAGCTTACGGTTTGTGGCTCTGAATGCTGCAGGATGTTCAGTCGTACGCATAGCGAGCAGTATGTCTCTTGTAACTTGCGGAGCCCCACGATCCACAGTGCAACTGCCTTTTGTACCCCACAGTAAATCAGCGTAAACCTCTTCTTCTGTAACACATAATAAAGCTGCATTTTTTAAAATAAAATAGTAGCATTGTTCAGCAGTCGTCTGAGGCTAATTTTACCAGTGCTCAATTTCCACCACGCAGACACCATACATATACTCTGTGCTCACACTACTACTGACTACTTAAACAATCTTTGTTCGAGAGCTATCTCTTCTCAAAAAGGGTGGGATACCACCACTCGTATTAATATGTGGGAATTCCGTTAACATTTATTACTTATTTGTAAAGCCATGACTGTTTATAATACACAATACGTAATTTTGCAGTTGTTTTAAGCCTCCAAGTTTTTAACAAAATAAGCAGCATATAATATTTTAATTATTTCTTAACATAAGTAAATGTGTAACTTAGATTGTTTGTCATTTTCGCCACGAGGTGGCAACACGTAATTGTGATTCGTAACACGCCTGTTTTTACAACCAGATTGCATTGTTGCAACATCCAAATGGCGTGATCATCTACATTAGGCATCTCTCATACATTATGACACTGTGCCACACCCAGAATGCATTAGGCACGTCTCATACGGTGTCTCATTTCCAGCAGACCAGTGCTTAAGCGGTGCAAACTGTTACTTTTCAAAGTTATGATGTATAAAGGTGAATAATTTACCTGATCAAAGTTTAGTAATTATGTTAATAAAGATATTGTTTAGTGTTGTAGTGATACCTGTATCATTCGTTACACGTACAAGTGTGAAAAAGTGTTCTTAATGTTTGTGTAGGTAGCGTGTATTTGAGGCAGAATGTGGGAACCGGCTCAGTATCACCTAACGGGTTGAGTGAAACTGTCTAAAAACCACAACCGGGCTGGCTGACGCACTGGCCCCGTGTCATTGATCCCCCAGGTGGATTGGATCTGGGGTCAGCATACTTCGCTGTCCTTGTTCTGGAAGCACTTGCAGCTACCGGGGTTGGTACACTGTGACTTATTTGTTGAAATTCTGATAAATATTTCTTATGTTTCAGTTGTTTCTATCACTTGTTTTCTGTGTTGCACATGTGATTTAATGATACTATGAGCTGTTCCTCTAATCCTGTAGTGAGCAAATTTCCTTATAAAACTGTTTATATAACTACTAACAAGAATCCTTATAAAACTGCTTATATAACTGCTAAAAAGAACTGTTTCCTAAAATTTGTAATGATAGATAAAATGTAAATAAAATGAAACCAGCTAAAATTTCCAGTAGTACACGAATTTACTACGACTGTATACTTGTAACTTCCTAGCAGATTAAAACTGTGCCAGTCCGAGACTTGAACTCGGGACCTTTGCCTTTCGCGGGCAAGTGCTCTACCGTTTGAGCTACCAAAGCACGACTCACGCCCCAGCCTCACAGCTTTACTTCTGCTAGTATATCGTCTCCTACCTTCCAAACTTTACAGAAGCTCTCCTGCGAACCTTGCTGCAGAACTAGCACTCCTTGAAGAAAGACAAAGGTCCCCGAGTTTGAGTCTCGGTCCGGCACACAGTTTTAATCTGCCAGGAAGTTTCATATCAGTGCACACTCTGCTGCAGAGTGAAAATCTCATTCTGGAAACATCCCCCAGGCTGTGGCTAGGCCATGTCTCCGCAATATTCTTTCTTCCGGGAGTGCTAGTTTTGCAAGGTTCGCAGAAGAGCTTCTGTGAAGTTTGGAAGGTAGGATATGATATACTGGCAGAAGTAAAGATGTGAGGATGGGGCGTGAGTCGTGCTTGGGTAGCTCAGATGGTAGAGCACTTGCCCACGAAAGGCAAAGGTCCCGAGTTCGAGTCTCAGTGTGGCACACTGTTTTAATCTGCCAGGAAGTTTCGTATCAGAGCACACTCCGCTGCAGAGTGAAAAATCTCATACTGTTTATTTGTGCTTGACATCAGTTAATAAATTTAGAAACTTTGTGTAAAGCTCTGCAAGCAAAGAAGAAATTACTGTGAAACTGACCATGAGATTAATAATGATGAGCAGTTAATTAATGAAACTGTACACACAATGAAGAAACATACCCATCAGAAATTTATTTCTGAAGCTCAGGAGATGGAAAGAATATTAGGGTCAGTTCTGCAGTTACATTTTGTATCAACTTTGCTGCTACTTTGATAAGGTTCACAAAACCAACACACAAAGCCTTTTTGTAGAAGGTAGCAATGGGCACTAGATCTGGAGGATAGTGTAAGTTCTAGAGGCCCGGAATACAGTTAAAATGTAAATAAGTTACACACAACTGCAACCAGTCACTTTTTTTCAATAATAATGCTTTATTACATGAACCGGTTTTCGAACCCTTTCAGGTTCATCTTCAGATGATTTCGGGAGGATCCGGGAAGTTACATAATTACTGGTAGTAGCATAATGCTGGGTGGTGGTTCTATGGCAGAAAGATGGGTCACACTTTAATGTATCGCCATGACTGTTCCTTATCTGTCGATATGGATGTAAATTTAGTTTTTACTTACTGCGACAGTATAGGCGTTTTTTTTTCGTATCTGTCTGCCTCCATTTTGATGTCCAGAACACTTTCACACGAACTATATTAGTTCACACTTTAACAGTGACACTTTACCAGCAAAGTGGGGTGGGGGTCACATGGGAGGTAACACGTGTGGATGTGGGACGTGGGACGTCCAGGATGTACCTTTGTGCCATCAGAGTTTTCTCAGTCACTACCAGTCGTGAGCTGAAGCTGTACTCGACGGGTCCCCAAACCGCGACACGGGGAGTAATGCTGTTGTGCCTCTCCGAAGCACTGTAAGAAATGGACCCCTCCCCAGGTCACAGTCATGTTTGCCAACAATGGTGGTTTGGGATAGTGTGGAACTATGATTCATCAGCAGTCCGTGCTTCCTGCTCACAGCATCACTCCAAATGTGACCATCTGTGTTGTAGTGTTAATTGCAGCCTACATGTGGAACAGTAGTTCTCTAGGCTGGGTGCTGTTAGTCTCCAACCGATGCTGTGTGATGTCACAGAATGTTGCAGGGAGTTGATTACCTGTTCTCAGACGGCAGACACAGGTGTGACGGGGTTCGATGTACTTGGTGCACAGCACAGTAATATTCCCTTGTGGTCATTAAATATAGTTAACTAGAACCGTGGTGACAAGTATGTCTGCCCCCACATTTCCATTGAGTCCGACACCAGGCCACCATCGCATTGGAATGCCTCACAAATCTGCATATTACACGATTTGCCTCCCATCCAGATGGAGACTCACAATAAGGCCCCTTCCGAACTGTGTGAGGTGCTGTTAATGCTGTCTCCCATGTGTACATGGCATCTAGTAGTAGTAGTAGTAGCAGCAGCAGTAGCTTTATTCATCCACAGATCTCTTTTTACAAGGATATAGGACATGTCAAAATATTTACAAGTTTAGATTAATTTTAAATAAGCTAATCCGTATACACATATATTTACAGATCTCTACTTAGAGACAATCATTAGATTTTCTCCTGGTATAGAATACTTTTTTTTTTTTTTTTTTTTTTACAAATAACTTATTAAGTAATGTAATGCCACACTGTTCACTCATATCTCACTATCAGTCACTGTTCACACTATATACACATTGTTTCTTAACACTTCATACATGCACACACACACTGGTGATCTCTGGGCCATTTTCTGTACCACAACTTCCCATTTGCTATCCTGAAAAACTGAGTCAGCATCCCTCCATAATGAGTGAGATGTTGAGCTCAGAAAGAGAAAGAGGAAGAGGTGTTAGTATTGTGTTAAGCATAGCTTGTGGGTAAGTATTTCTACAAAGGAAAAAAAAAGAAGGGGAAAAACATAAAGTGAAGGTGTTATGTGGAATGTTGGATGTTTTATAATCATTATTAATATTATTATTTATTTGTATAACATTTTTTAATCAAACCCCTACTCCGTTTTATCTAAGAAATCCTTCAATGTATAAAATGTATTGCATAAGCGGTACTTTTAGCTGTCTTTTTAAATAAGTGTATTTTTGCAATTTCTTTAATCTCTTTTGGTAAGTTATTGTACAGTTTTGTTCCTTGGTAGAAAATGCTGTTTTGAGTTTTATGTTTATTTTTTCGTGGTAAATAGGTATTGAATAGGATTGGGGAGAAGAGAAGTTTGTGGCACAACTTGACTAGAAGAAGGGATCGGTTGGTAGGACATGTTTTGAGGCATCAAGGGATCACAAATTTAGCATTGGAGGGCAGGGTGGAGGGTAAAAATCGTAGAGGGAGACCAAGAGATGAATACACTAAGCAGATTCAGAAGGATGTAGGTTGCAGTAGGTACTGGGAGATGAAGAAGCTTGCACAGGATAGAGTAGCATGGAGAGCTGCATCAAACCAGTCTCAGGACTGAAGACCACAACAACAACAAATGTAAGTTGAGTGTAACTCTTGTTCCATGGTCACGGACAGAGCTGTTTGTGCAGTAATTACCTATGTTATTTTTTATGCGTACAACTGACTGGTAAATGTATTCGCATGGAACAGTTAAAATCCCCAGTGTTTTGAACAGATCTTTACAATGAGCTCAACTAGTATTTTTGGTTATTATTCTTATGGCTCTTTTCTGGAGTTTGAAAATTGTGTTCATACTTTGTGTGTTTGTTCCCCAAAAAAGAATGCCATAGCTAAGAATTGAGTGTACATATGAGTAATATGTAACTAAAAGACACTGCATGTTACTAATGACATTCTGTTTGCAAGCACCTTTGTGTGTTCACCCGACTTCAACTGAGAATCAATATTCATTCCTAGAAATTTTGCATTTGTTACACAGTCTATAGAGGTGCCATCTACATTTAATTTAACATTGTCATTTCCCCCCCTCAAACTGAAATTCATGGCATTAGTTTTCTTTATGTTCAATGTCACTCTATTGCTCATTGACCAATCGTAAACTTCCTTGAGAGTTACATTTGCTTTCTTGGCAAGGAGTTCTCTTGTTTTCTCAGTGACTATAATATTGCTGTCATCAGCGAAGAGAATTTTTTCACCACGAGTAACACTACTCGGAAAGTCATTGATGTATTTCAGGAACAGTATTGGTCCTAATATGCTACCTTGTGGAACCCCTATGTTGGTGTATTTTGATTCTGATAATCGTTTTACTAAACGATTAGATCTATTTGTAGTATGTGTTATCTCTACTCTTTGTACCTTATTTGTTAGGTATGACTGAAACCACTCGTTAGCTACCCATCTTATTCCTAATGCTTCTAATTTATTTAATAGAATCTTGTGGTTGACTGTATCAGACACCTGAGAAAGATCCAAATATGTGCCTGTGGCACTCTCATCTTTATCTCCATATACTTCGCATTGATTAATCAACATATGAATCTGTTGACACCCCTTTTATACCCTACCTTTCCGGGTAACAACATTAAACATGAACAATACGAATACACTCTAATGGCCAATCTACCAGTCGCAGAGAATTGTAAGTGTAATCATTTACATGTCCATCCATGGTGTATTCTTGTATGAAATTACAGTGAATCTGATCGGGTCTTCTGGGTGCTTCATATTTTATGTTGGACAGTGTAGTTAGAAAGGAATGGCTCACATATTATACTGCTCCTTTTTTCTACCCTTCTGCTATATAATTTAACAACATGCAATGTTATTAGACATTCTTCTGACTGGCTTGTCTTTTCTTTGATTGTTCCCTACATATCGATATATTTCTTTCTCATTTTGTTTCTGAGCTCATACAAAAGGAATTCCTGTTATTACTCCTATCCCCAAGAAACATAGTTACAGAAAAAGTCCATATCCGTAACTAAATGCTGCTCACCATTTAAAGGACACATTAAATTATAGACACAGTGAAAAGACTGCTAAACTTTTGCTTTTGGGGAAAAAAAGTCCTTTAGGAGCATAAACACACACACACACACACACACACACACACACACACACACACACACACACACAAAGAACAATGTGACAGTAGGTGTGTGTGTGTGTGTGTGTGTTTGTCCTTTTATTTTTATTTTTTTTAAAGAAGAAGATGGAGGACTTTTTTGCCCAAAAGCTTGAAGTTAGCAATCTTTTCATTATATCTGCCTGTGATTTAACATTTCCTCTGTGTGGTTCTAACATTTCCTCTGTGTGGTTCGTAGCAATCTATCTTTTTCATATTGTTGTTATTTCATCCTGGACTTTCTGTTGTTTCATATCCATGTCTGAGCAATGCCTTAGCTCCTCAAAGCATTTCTTACTTTAACATCTGTAAGTCAACAGTCTACTTACAACAAAATCAATTATAATAATTTCAACATGAGTAGTCAGTTTAAAAGAAATAAATATAAACACAAAAATATTTATATATGCTGCAGCGAATGTCATTACTAATGGTGAATTATTTTAAGGGGGGCGGGGGGTTAATATGTAACTTGAATGGTGTTTATAATTCTGCTAATTTTTTTTTTAAATTAGTAATATTTTTACAAATCATTTCATCTGTAAAGGTACACTGATTTTTTGTTGCTTTTATTGTGTTACTATTTCTTTCAGGTTGAGCCATGGAAGATATAGACGAGAAAGAATCTTCTGCCCCTTCCGAGTTATCCTCAGATGGTGAAGATAGTGTTTCGTCGGACACTTCTTTGAGTGTTGGTGAACGTGATATCTACACTGATGATGATAGTAATGATGATGGTGATGATGATGATGACTTGAAAGAGGTGGAAGCTGCTGCTGAAGTAACAGCGGAAGAACAAGATAAAGCAGATGAGGTGAAGTTTTATATTTTGGTAGTGGTGTCTGTAAGAGAAATATTAATTTGTTTGCTATCTTCATTAAAGTCCAGCATTTGCAATGTCAAGTAAAAGTATTTTTCATTGGGGACATGTTGAAAATGTGTGCCCCGACCGGTACTCGAACCCAGGATCTCCTGCATTACGTGGCAGACGCTCTATCCATCTGAGTCACCGAGGGCACAGAGGATAGTGCGACTGCAGGGACTTATCCTTTGCACGCTCCCCGTGAGACCCACATTCCCAACACGTCCACACCACTACATTTGTAGTGCGAACGCACACGCTATGCCCGAACTCGTACGGGACTTGGTAGATTAATCTGCCACGAGTAATGAGAATGATGGGCAAACATTTATTAGGCGCACTACGAATGTAGTGGTGTGGACATGTTGGGAATGTGGATCTCACGGGGAGTGTGCAAGGGATAAGCCCTGCAGGCGCACTATCTTCTGTGCCCTCGGTGGCTCAGATGGATAGAGCATCTGCCATGTAAGCAGGAGATCCCGGGTTCGAGTCCCGGTCGGGGCCCACATTTTCAACATTTCCTCAATGAAATACATCAATGCCTGTTTGCAGCTAGGGTGTCCATCTAATTATCATTTCATTTCTACCAAAGCTGCATGGTCATAAGCGGTAACTGTTCTTTCGGGAACAGATTCTACCGTCATATATAGTTAAAAGTATTTTTTATTATTATGTTTAGGGGAACCAAGTTTTAATAGATGATTTGTGACTTAGTATTATCTGGTGTCAAAAATATGATTTTATTGTTTTTCTTTTTTTGTGTCTTGAAAAGTTGCTTTCTGTGCCATTTAAAAGGCAAAAGATGGAGTCATAAACATAATTGAAAAACTACTTTAAAACAAATACAAAACAGTAACCAAAATGGATTCAGTGTGTTTGAAAGCTCATATCTGTGCCCATCTGTAAAATCAAAATCTGCTGTCAGATAAGACTGAGTGCCCCGCTGTTCTGCCCCATGCGTTTTAACATGTTAGGATCCTTCCTGGTGTGCTTTCCACAAGGTACCGTAGTCAAGATGTCGGTGCTCAAGCTTAGCCCACCACTCTTTGAAAATCACCCTCCTGAGGTTATCTGATATGTAAGAAGGGTTCATGCAACTATGCATTGCAATGTTGAATTGATCACAAGCACAGTTAATTTGGTTCATGTCAGCAGATACTGCAGGCCATTACATTCACTTGATTTTTACCTCCTGGAACATGGTTGAGAGGTGACTGACATCTGTTCAAGATAACATCCCACAACATGAGTTACTCAAACCCCTGCTGAACCCATGCGACTGGATGTTAGAGAATGTTTTGGTATCTATCTGCTCGTACATTCTTATACATTGATCATCAGGGGTCACACGCTGCACTCATCAGCGAAGAGGAACCGATGCCATCGATCCAGGTTCCATCCCACATGTGCCGTAGCCCATCTTCTTCCCACACCACAGCGTTACAGGGTTAACGTGTTCGACACTTAAACACCAAATTGATTCTGTGTTTACCATCTGTGTTGACACAAACCTTCCATTTGCTCATATGTACCGTGTGGTTATAATTAAACTGATGGTGTTCTGAGTGCTGCAGTGTGGGAAGTATATATCTCACGGCACTGAAACATTATAGATACACTCTAAGGGAAATAAAATTGTGCACCATTAAGAATTATTCAAATGGGATGGAGATTGGTAGTGCTGATGCATGTGTACCGACGAACAAATGATTACATTTTCAGAAAAAACTTGAGGATTTTTTCAAGAGAAAGAGTTTCACAAAGTGATCAAGTCAGTAACATGGTCCATATCTGGACCTTATGCAAGCAGTTATTCAGCTTTGCATTGATTGACAGAGTTGTTGTATGTCCTCCTGAGGAGGGATATCGTGCCAAATTCTGTCCAATTGTTGCACTGAATTGTCAAAATCCTGAGCTGGTTCTAGAACTACACCCATAATGCTCCAAACATTCTCAACTGGGGAGAGATCTGGTGACCTTGTCAGCCAAGATAGGGTCTGGCAACCACAAAGACTAGCAGTAGAAACTCTCACCATGTGCGGCTGGGCATTATCTTTCTACGAGGGTCACTCTAAAAGAAATGCACACCATTTTTGTAAAAATACAGTTTTCATTCTGCATGTGTGAAAGTTTTACAGTGTGTAGATACATCCTTCCCGCTTGTTTTCAAAATTAGGTCAACCTGTTCCCACGAGTGGCACCGTCACAGCACATCTTCAAGATCTCTGCTACACTTGACGTTCGTTGGAAGCAACTTGCTGTCGTAGAATTCCTGTGCTGTGAAAATGAGACAGTGGGAAACGTCCACAAGAGGTTGAAAAAGGTGTACGGAGATGCTGCTGTCAATCGCAGTACAGTTAGTCAGTGGGCGAGCCGGTTACGTGACGAAAGCGGGCACGGCAATATTGAGGATTGTCCTCGCAGCGGCAGGCCTCGTACTGCACACACTCCAGACAGCGTGCAAAGGGTTAACGAATTGGTGACTGCTGACAGACGCATCACAGTGAACGAATTGTCACGCTACGTTGGGATAGGGAAAGGAAGTGTTTGCAGAATACTGAAAGTGTTGGCATTAAAAAAGGTTTGTGCCAGGTGGGTTCCCAGGATGTTGGCAGTGGCTCACAGAGAAACGAGAAAAACAGTATGCAGTGAACTTTTGGAAGAGTACGAGAATGGTGGAGATGAATTTCTTGGAAGAATTGTGACAGGTCATGAAACATGGCTCCATCATTTTTCACCATAGACGAAGAGGCAATCGATGGAGTGCCATCGTGCAAATTCAACCCAGAAAAAAGAAATTCAAAACCACACCTTCTGCTGGAAAAGTTATGACTACGGTGTTTTTCGATTCCGAAGGCCTCTTGCTTGTGGACATCGTGCCAAGTGGAACCACCATTAATCGTGATGCATATGCGACGACACTGAAGAAACTTCGAGCTCGACTGAGTCGTGTTCGACCACATCGGCAAAAGCAGGATGTTTTGCTGTTGCACGACAATGCACAGCCACGTGTCAGTCAAAAAATGATGGAAGCGATCACAAAACTCGGACGGACAACACTGAAACACCCGCCTTACAGTGCTGACCTGGCTCCGTGTGACTGTCATCTCTTTGGGAAACTGGAAGACTCTGTTCGTGGAACAAGGTTTGAAGAAGATGATGACTCCCTTGTGCCCGCTGCCAAACAGTGGCTCCAACAGGTCGGTCCAGAATTTTACCGTGCGGTTATACAGCACGGGTTCCAAGATGGTGTAAGGCAGTTGGGAGGGATAGAAGTTGTATGGAGAAATGAAAATATTGTTCCTAAAGGATGTATCTACACACTGTAAAACTTTCAAACATGTAGAATAAAAGATATATTTAAAAAAAATAGTGTGCATTTCTTTTCTAGTGACCCTCGTAAAATGTAAGCCTAGAATGGCTTACTGTGGAGGGCAACAAAACGGGCCGAAGAATATTGTCGAGGGCTGTATCTGGACTCTGTGCTACAAGAGTGCCACGGGTAACAACTAAAGAGGTCTCGCTATAAAATAAAATGTCACCCCAGACCCTCAGTCCAGGTTGTTGGGCTGTATGATGGGCGACAATCAGGTCGGTATCCCACTTCACGTGTTGGTATCCCAGTGCTGTCTGGGGCACCTCCAAATACTTCTTCACCGATTGTCGGGGCTCAGTTTGAGGTAGGACTCATTACTGAGACAATTCTACTCAAGTCAGTGAGATTCCAGACCAAACGTGCCTGACACACTGCAAACAGGTGTGGTGATATACAGAGGTCAATGGTAGCTGCCACGAGAGCTGCTGCTAGCTCAGCCCCCTCTCTGTGATCTGCCTACTGATGGTCCTTGTGGTCACCGAAGCATCAGTTGGACATCGGATCGACGATGACGATGTCGGTGATGTCCATTGTAATTATCCGGGCTGTTATGCCGTGGTCGGTTGATGAATTCTGTGTCGATTCCCAACGTTTCGTCTCTGACTGCGGGAGACATCTTCTAGGGGGTCCGTAGCTCGATGGAAGGTCCGACACACCCACTGGCTCACTACTGACTGCCGCTAAATTCTGTGTCCGCGCGCTCCCACGCCGTGGCGTGACGTCACGTGTTTTGAAAACGTCAGTGCAATTGGCCGCTGTCCGTCGCCGTCGATCGCCGTTGCCGTCACCCAGTGGTGGATGGGTGGTACACGTCTTCTTTAACACCGGCATCCGTATTCCGTTTAATTTCACGCCCTCCTCCTTTCGGTTGAAATTATTTGGGTGTTTAGCGATTTCGATTGCCTCCCTGTAGAGCCTTTCGTAATATCCGCTTGTGGCCGCTAGTACTTGCATCTCCTCGAAACAAATATTGTGGTTCCCTGGCTGGAAAGTGTGCTCCGCAACAGCTGATCGTTCCATTTCTCCTCCTCCTTTTCAATTTCCCTTGTGCTCTTCCAAACATTTAGAAACCGTTATTTTAGTGGTAGCCACATAAACATCACCACAGCTGCGTGGGATCCTATACACTCCAGCTTTTTCCAATGGTTTGCGAGCGTCCTTGGCAGGCTTAAGGTATTCCTGTATCTTCCTGGTGGGCTTGTAAATTACGGTAATATTCCGCTTCGTCAAGATCCTCCCTATTCTTTCCGTTACATTTTTAACAAACAGCAGGAAAACCTTAGATTTTGCAGTAGCCTGTACGTCAGTATGATTTCTGCGTGGCTCCCTCAACGCACGTTTTATTTCGGCGGACGAATATCCATGATGATGATGATGATGATGATGGTGATGATGATGGCTCCAGGTCTCTTGAGTGCCTCTCTGACAATTGCTCGGTTCTCACACTGTATTGTCTCTGTAGGTCGACTGCTTCATTCGTGACACTGTGTTTGGCCACGGTTCAACCATTCCTGTCAATGTCGTCGAATAGTGGCGTCACTCGTATTCAATTGTCGAGTGATTTGCCAATTACTCCGGCAGGCTTCTTTGAGTCCAACTACGTGTCCTCTGTCAAATCTGCTTATATCGATCTCGTGCGTGTCCGTGAGGCATATTACTGTCCAACCGAGTCAATGGAATGAAACGTGCTGGTATTGACATGTCCCCTGTTTACTTTGCTTGCCAGCTGTGCAGCGAAATTACACATTCATTTATTGGCCACCAAACTTTACAATTTCAGTTTTGTGTTTTCTGTTGATACCTGCAAGAATATCAGTTTGTCATAACTCCTTCCTGGTGCCTCTTTTATTCCCCCCCTCCCATCACCTCCCCTTAGTGTGTATGTTAATTACCAGTGCACTTGTGGAGTATGCTGACAAAAATTATAATTCCACTTTCTGTGACTAAGTGAAAATATGGCTCTGTTAGCAGTCACAATGTGAAATGTTTCCTATTTTGATGTCAGTATGCTGTGCGTCGCTTTTGACGGATGTGTGTGTGTGTGTGTGTTTTTTTTTTGTTTTTAAGTGACCGTTGGTGTAAAGGGTAAACAAAGTTGAAGTTTTCTGTACATAACCCAATGGCTATTGAGAAGAAAGACCACGCAGTGGCGGTAAAGTTGTTTTGTCAGAACGGCAGCAATAGGAATGCTACATTGCGGGAATATCGCCGA
This sequence comes from Schistocerca americana, assembly GCF_021461395.2. Classification (NCBI taxonomy): domain Eukaryota; kingdom Metazoa; phylum Arthropoda; class Insecta; order Orthoptera; family Acrididae; genus Schistocerca; species Schistocerca americana. The sequence continues at coordinate 198,979,009 of NC_060129.1, read as the reverse complement.
CAGAGACAGCTGCAAAGGGGCTAAAGAATATGATAAAGAAATTTGAAGGAATAGGTGAATTAGGTGGTGCAGCAGGGAGAGTGAGGTGACTCATTCCCTTGTCAGTTATTAATGAACTAGCTGTAGCTATAGCTGACTGCGTGGCACATGCCTCAGATTCTGAAGTCAGTGCTTGAGCTGTGTTATGGGAATTCTCTCTGCCCTGGTCCACAGCTCAAAACTCTTTGTGGTGCATTTCGCACTGGCCTCCACAAGATTCAGAACATGCTCCAAAAGAAGCACCAGGACAGGCTACAATTCCACGACTTTGCCCTTCATTTTTTCGTGTGCACGGAAATGGATTAAATGTGGCCAGGGAATATTCTTTCGATATATTAGGCACATTCGGCTTTGCATGGTGCTGTGAAGGCACATATGTGTGGTTCTGCTCCACTATATGTTGTGCAGGGACATCTGCTGCATTCAGCTTGTGTGACTGTGTGGCTTGGTTTCAGAAGCTCCTTCATTCTCAGTCTGCTTTTCTTCAAGGAGAAGACACCTTGCAGGCTTATCAGACGTACAGCGACATCTGCACGTTATAAGAACCTCGTTGTGCAACATGTGATTCCAGCTTTGCAAGAACACAACTGTGCCCACACCACTATTTTCATGTAAGATGGAGTGACAACACGTGTTACTTGCCATGTGTAAGATTTCTTTGGCAAACCTTCAGTAACAACCACATCATCGCTAGGCAATTTCGAGATGTGTGGTGTTCTCCTGATCTAACTCCGTGTGACTTCTGGTGGAGGGGATATTTGAAATATTGTGTCTATCAGGGCTGTATCCATCTTCTTTAGAATTCAAAAACACTATATACATAGTGTTGGACATTTTTAGTTGTTTTGTCAAAAATATAAGCAATTAGTTGTTATCTTGTTCCTTCAGCAACTATTAACAACTTCTATAAAGACAAGCCCGATACAAATGATAATGCAAAATTAAACAGTGCAAATGGTATCTGAACTGACAGTAAAAAAAAATTATAACACGGAAGTTTCTCTAGATGTTCCAAGTACCAGTAGTTGCAGATATACTTATCGTGTCAATTGTAGTAAGAAGGAAAGTTAAAAAGATCACAATAAAAAAGTAAGTACTGTAAAAGTAGGCCTAAGTATTGTAGCAAAATCAGATAATAATATTGTGAAACACCAAAGTTTAGCATAAATCAGGCTTTTAATTATTACAATTTGTCGGAGGGGGGGGGGGGGCTCAACACCCAGCACCTCCCCCCACCCCACCCCCTCCCCCAAAATCAGCACCCTGCCTCTTCTCAAACTTGGCATTTGTACTTACACCATGAATCTATGCATCTGATCCAGGAGGACAAAGTTGATGTATTGGCTTGTCATCTGTTGACTGTTTGTGGAAGAAGGTGGTAGCCCATACCCCCTAATTCATTCTAAACAAATCATGAGTGTTATTTCTAATGGAAATTCCACAGTATTGTTGTTTGTCAATAATTTTGTTTGTTGGCCTCCCCTTTACAGTTTTACCATCGGTAAGTTTCTACATGAAACCCTGTTTATACTATGAAAAACCTTGATACTGTTTTCAGAGTTGCTACCAATTGAAACAACATAATTTCACCTTTGTAATAGTGGAATCCACAGCCTTCTATATAAAGGGCTGCCAGCTTTATTTGACCTTTAAGTAATGCATATAAAATTTTTAACATCTTAAACAGGCAGAGAGTGGGGTGACAACTAACTAATTTTCTGTGATAAATGATTTATATACCATGCTAGTCAGAAAACTGCAAATTTTACAATGGCATAAAAATTTAACACTTTTATTTTTTCTGTTCTAAGTCATCAGTTACCTGAACCAGCCAGTTACTGGAGATCAGACCCATATGTAAATGTAAATGCAATATCCAATATTATGCCACTTACTCTTGAATTATTATAATAACACCGTGTTCATTTTTCTTTATTTTTACACCAAGGAAATTATCAGGGGTCCCCATTGTTATATTAGATTCGCATTGTGAAGCGTCAAGAAAAACTGCAATTTCTTCTTTGTCATTGCCAACAATTAGACCATCAACATAAGTTGCTGCATAAAATCTATTTTCATTGTATTTACAACAAAACAAAAAGAATCTGCAGCAATATTTTGAAATTCTGCTTTTTTCATGACTCCCATAAAATATTTTATCCAGCAGTATTGTTCTTGTTTCAATCCACAGAGACTCTGTTTCAGGAGACAAAATCGATGTGTATTATCTTTGAAGCTTTCTGATTCTTCCATATACACTTCATCTCTGAGTATTCCATTCGAAAAGGCCGTCTTCACGTCATATCGTTTCAACACCATCTTGTTTGAAGCAGCTACCACCAAGAACACTTGAATGGTGTCATAATGTGCAGCAAGACTGTATGCATCTTCTCAGTCAATTCCTTTTTGCTGAATATACCCTTTAGCAGCTAATAAGGCTTTGAAGTGAGTGCGTCCACCAGCTGCAAATTTTCGACGTAGGACCCAGCAATTTTGTGATACTTGGGCATTCGTGGGACATTCAACTGATACCAATGTACTGTTTCTCTTTAGGTCTTCTATTTTTTCAGGAATGCTTGCATCCATCTTTCCTTTTCATTTGACTGCAATACACCACAAAAACAGAGTTCACCAGCACTAACTTTTCTTATCATCAATAACTCGCCACTATCCAGGCTGGTTTTCTTCGTTGTCTTCTGTTCTCCAATTTATCTTCATCAGAATACCCAGAGTCACCACCATTCAGGAATTCCATTGAATCTGTTATTTTCATCTGATGCTTTACTTCCTCCAGATTGAAATGCGTTAAATTTGTCTTCACTTTGACTTCGACTAGAATCAGACTGGAAGAAATGAAAAAAAATTAATATGATCTCTACGGAAACTACGAACTATTTCTGGCTTGAATTTTATATCATGACTCGAGACCACTTTTGTTTTGGAAGGAACCTGAGACTTTGTCAGTGACATACCAAGCAAGCTGTCCAAAATTTCCTTTTCATGAAACTGTGAATGAACATGTTTGTTTATATGAACATAGCAACTTGTAGCAAAAATTGTGAGGCGGTCAAGTTTTTGTACTGGTTGATTATACCACAGCTCATATGGAAATTTGTATGGATCCTAAGACCTTCCAGTCTGATTTAAACTAAGGACTGCTGTATTGCAAGCTTCTGTCCATAATCTTCTTGTTAGTTTTCTTGCATTCAGCATCAAATTTGCAGCTTCAACAGTTACTTTATTTTTACATTTGGCCACAACATTTTATTCAAGAGTACGGTATGGAGGAATCAGTAATTCTGTTCCCTTATCTATGAGAAATTGCTTAACTCTGTTGTTAAATTGTTTAATTCCATCACATCTAAACTGTTTAACAGCATGTCTTTTGGTTTGAGCTTCATTTAAAACAAACATAATATTGAGCCCCTCCAAATGACTGTGTACTCATTGGCCTGTGGATATCTGTGGAAATTAATTCTCCAGTAACTGTCGAGCAATTCACTCGTTGTGTGAATGGTAGTCTGTGAATCTTTCCTAATGCACAATAATCACAAAATTAATCCTTACTACTTTCTATATTGGTGTTCAGTTCCTTCAAGATGTTCTTGACATGCTGTTTATTTTGATGACCGAGTCTTTCGTGATACATTTGTAATGTTTCAGAAGATGTCACTAAGTTCACTTGATTTCTGTCTTCTGATCTAACAACATGCATATCCAACACGTACAGCTAATTTCCCGCTCAGCCCGTCATGACAGTATCACCGCTGGCTTTTTCCTGAACCGTAACACTTTTACAGTCAAAAGTTATATTGTAGCCATTACATGTGGTGTGGCTGTTCTGGCAGAGAACAAATGAGCATTTACATCAGACACATCCAAAACATTTTCCGTTCTAGCATTTTATCATTCATTGTTTCGTCTTATTTCGATATAGACTGTTCCTTGACCAAATTCTCGCATACTGTTTATTCATATAATAGAGGGAAACATTCCACGCGGGAAAAATATATCTAAAAACAAAGATGATGAGACTTACCAAACAAAAGCGATGGCAGGCCGCTTTGCCTTTACAAATGTCTGCTTGTGTGTGTGTGTGTGTGTGTGTGTGTGTGTGTGTGTGTGCGTGTGTGTGCGCGCGCGTGTGTGCGCTTTTTCCCCCTAAGGTAAGTCTTTCCGCTCCCGGGATAGGAATGACTCCTTACCCTCTCCCTTAAAACCCACATCCTTTCGTCTTTCCCTCTCCTTCCCTCTTTCCTGATGAAGCAACCGTTTGTTGCGAAAGCTTGAATTTTGCGTCTATGTTTGTGTTTGTTTGTGTGTCTATCGACCTGCCAGCGCTTTTGTTTGGTAAGTCTCATCATCTATGTTTTTAGATATACTGTTTATTCAGAGTGATATGCTTCGTAGCACCAATATCGTAATATGATTTATTTATGTCAATATAATTTCTACACTACTGGCCATTAAAATTGCTACACCAAGAAGAAATGCAGATGATAAACGGGTATTCATTGGACAAATATATTATACTAGAAGTGACGTGATTACATTTTCACGCAATTTGGGTGCATAGATGACAAATACATGCTTCCAATGTGCGATCACCGCGACGTCGCCAAACGCGGATGCTACCATCACAATGCTGTAAACAGAACCTGGATTCATCCGAAAAAATTACATTTTGCCATTCGTCCACCCAGGTTTGTCATTGAGTACACCATCGCAGGCGCTCCTGTCTGTGACGCAATGTCAAGTGTAACCGCAGCCACGGTGTCCGAGCTGATAGTCCGTGCTGCTGCAAATGTCGTCGAACTGTTCGTGCAGATGGTTGTTGCCTTGCAAACGTCCCCATCTGTTGACTCAGAGATCGAGATGTGGCTGCACGATCCGTTACAGCCGTGCGGATAAGATGCCTGTCATCTCGACTGCTTGTGATACGAGGCCGTCGGGATCCAGCACGGCATTCTGTATTACCCTCCTGAACCCATCGATTCCATATTCTGCTAACAGTCATTGGATCTCGACCAACGCGAGCAGCAATGTCGCGATACGATAAACCGCAATCGCAATAGGCTACAGTTCGATCTTTATCAAAGTTGGAAAAGTGATGGTATGCATTTCTCCTCCTTACACGAGGCATCACAACAACGTTTCACCAGGCAACACCGGTCAACTGCTGTTTGTGTATGAGAAATCGGTTAGAAACTTTCCTCATGTTAGCACGTTGTAGGTGTCGCCACCGGTGCCAACCTTGTGTGAATGCTCTGAAAAGTTAATCATTTGCATATCACATCATCTTCTTCCTGTTGGTTAAATTTCGTGTATGTAACATGTCATCTTTGTGGTGTAGCAATTTTAACGGCCAGTAGTGTAGTAGACGAACTGATGGTGCATGAAGTAAATACGGCATTTCCACTGTCCTTCTCTTCTTGTTGTAGCTCACTATTGCAGTACAAAACAGTGAGTGAGTAATCCGCTGCCCAATGACCTAGTTGTTTACATTTATTGCGTGGAGGTTTTTATTTTGCTCACTCTTTTGACATCTTTTGCTGTGCGCTAGAAACAACAAATGTAGTTATGTCTGTTGTGCTTTACTCACACTGTTCAATGGCACAAATTTTTAATAAGTAAGTTTAGACTCTGATTTATGGCTGGTATTATGTCCCAGAGATCTTTACAACTATCATATTCTTAAAATGATTATATTCCTTCCTCAGTGTACGTACAATTTGACCTTTTAATATTCTTTGTGTTTTGTGAATTCCTCATTTAGATCTACAAGTAATTTTTACCGCTTAGCGACATGTTTGCTAATATCTTTTGTTTCATCCCATTTGACCCGAAAAAAAGGTTTCAATTTACATGTCCAAGCACTGCATGCTGCTACGTTCAAATTGCGCGAGTGGTTTGTCCACATTTCTTTAGCATTTTTGCACATCAACATAAGTTCATCAACTCATTTGCTTTGCACACTTGCTCTCAGGCTTACTGCTTTTAAATTATTTTTCTGCCATTCTGTGTATGCTGCCATTATTATGATAGTATATTTCCGTCGCGACACCAGAGGTTCGTGTGTAGCAATAATCATTTCTATGAGTTTATATGAAGGGAGCACCATAGAGATACGCCATTTCCATTTTGCCCAACCACTAGGCCCTGCCCTTCAAGATTGTCAGTATTAACATTACAGTTTGCATTTATAGCCATATTCTTACCGTACAGCTCATTTCAACAAAAAATTATTCTATGTGCACTCACAGGATTGACTAAAAAAAAAAAACTATATTTTGTTCATTTAGACATGGGCTGGTCCTATAACCTATTATAAATTATTAAGTCTGAACAACGCTGTTTCATTTATGAATGGTGTAATTTTGCAGGATACAGCTTTATTTCATAACTAAAATGAACTTCAAAGAGATTATATAAGAAGTAAGATATTTCAAAAAATACCCTGGAATAACACTGTACAGTGAACACTAAAACTTTTTTCCTTTTGTCACAACACATTTCTGTCGCAGAATGTAAATTCACTTTTTTTCAGTTGGAATAGCGTAATTAAGCCGACTTGCTCCCTCAGTTTGATACTTTCTTATCCCTGTCATCCCTCACTCAATGTTTCATTGCATTTCTCCTTTTTTATTATGTCTCTGTGTATAATTTTTTTTCACCTCTTGAGTAGGGCAACTAAGAACCACATGCCAGTTTCAATTCCTTCTTTTTGTTTCTTCCAATATTCATTCGTCTGTTCATTATGATCTGTCTTCCTTTGTTATGACTGCTTTAAACCAGTGTTTTCTCACTCTCCTACCTCGGAACCTGTCCATATTCAATGCCTTTCCCCTAAACACTTCTCAATTGTTTCTTCACATTTTGCATTGTTTTCTACATCCTTTTTACTTCACTGACCCAACACATTGTTGACTTTTTATCACAGAAACATTTTAATGTCTTTCTGTTTAATCTACTGTCTTGCATTCGATATAAATGTCCAAAAAATACCTATCTTTTCCTTTTTCCTAATTATTGACCCTTCTAGAATTTTTATTTTTTCAAAATTATAGTGTAGTGATAGACATTTGCTCGCTTATATAATTCACGCTTTGCTTGTGTATTGTGATGCCTTATTTTTGCATTTTTAGACGGGTATTTTTTTTTTATTGTACAGCTCTTTAGGTATACCATATGCTCTTATGGGATTCTGGATACAGATCGTGATGTATGTAATAAACAGTTCCCAAGTTTTTTATATACACACATATTTTACCATAAAGACTGATACACATGATCACTGCGTGAAGTACAAAGGCAGACTGAATTAAACATGGCAGCTCGTTGGAGCAGTTAGTGTTTCAAAGATTGTAATTTGTGTGGTCGATGTGACCTAACGATGCCCCCCCCCCCCTCCCCTGCAGTACGGAGTACGGCCTATGGCCTATGAGACCTGAAGGGGGGTCGTGAGGGTGTCAGCATTGACGTGAGTGGTGCAAGGCGGCAGGCGCACGTCCGGAAGCTCCATCTCCGTCGGGTCGGCGTACAAAGATGCAAAGGGCGGCTGCCAGTCCAACGCGTAATCCAAAAACCAGCAAGGGGGGATGTTGTGTCGGCCAACTCGGGAGTAGCGATATGGGAGAGGAGGCAGCGTTGAGTGTACCTTCCCGAATGCGTACTGAGCCGGCCGAAAAAATGAAAGCTCGACACATGACAGGTCGCACTCTTGTGGGAGGGACAAGCTGTGCACAATCTTGATGTTGAGTTCCTCGGTGAGGGTCGGGTCTGTGCTGTCGGTCAGCAGTACAAGCGTACAATTATCTAACACCATAATCGTTATGTCATCGATGCGGTCAGGTGGTATGTTGCAGTGCAAATCGAAAGACGTGGCGTCTGCGTCTGTAGTACCTGAAATGTCTTCAAAACCTGTGAATGGGGATGATGATGACACGCGTGAGGAACCCGCGAACTGCGGTGGTGACTCGTTGGACGGAGAAAACCCAACCGTAGGTTGAACGGGCTCGTTAGTGGGTTCGTCAAAAGAACATGTGCTAGGGCAGTCCGACTGAGAAGGGAGAGGGGTGTCGGAGTCTACGAAGGCAGGCTTGAGCCTGTGTAGAGAAACAGTTTGCGGGCGATCTTTTATCATAATGTCATAATGTCGAACGTTGTCTCGCCCCTCCGGAGTACTTCGAAGGGACCGAGGTAAGTGGGCTGTGAGAGTTGCCTGACAGAGTCATCCGTGAGCATGACGTGTGAGCAAGTGCTGAGTGCGGTCGGCACGTAAGTGTCAGATGGGGAATGGCTGACAGGTGGGTGTAGCCAGATGTTTCTAAAGTGTGCACGCATCCTTCCAAATAAGGTCTGGGAAGGAGGGGAAATCCCTGGGATCTTTTAGGAGAATTAGTTCCCCAGGTAAAAGCGGATTTCGCTGAAAACTAATTCGCAAATCGTCCCGTGTAAATCTGGTTTAAATGTAGAATGTAGGTCCAGCAACACCCAAGAAAGTGCCTCGGACCAGAGACAATTGTGGCACCTTGACTGCAGTTTTAAGGGTGTGGTGCCATCGTTCCACCAATCCGTTGCTTTGCAGGTGGTAGGCTGTCGTATGGATCTTTTTAGTACCGCAAAGATTACAGATAACTGTAAAAAGTGCAGATTGGAACTGTCGACCCTGGTCAGTTGTGGTGGTGGACGGGCAGCCGAACCTAGTGATCCGAGAAGAAATGAATCCTTTGGCCACAATTTCTGCTGTGATGATGGGTAAGGGGACGGCTTCGACCCAATGAGACATCTGGTCCGTAGTGGACAGGATATACCTGTGGCCCTCCGACGGAGGCAGGGGACTGATAAGGTCAATATGTACGTGACAGAAACGTCCCTTAGGGATGTCAAACTTGCCGAGTGGTGGAGAGGTGTGACGTCCTATTTTGTTTCGTTGACTGGAAATGCAGCTGCGTGCCCATGTTTGACAGACCCGTTTCACATATTTCCGCACAAAACCCTCGGTGAAGAGGCGAGTGGTGGCTCGGACGCCGGGGAGGGCGAGATTATGTGAGGCGTCAAAAACCTGTCAACGCAGTGTGGGCAGCAGCAAAGGCCTCAGAATTCCCACAGAAAAGTCGCACCACACTTCGTCCGAAATGCCAGGGACTTGGTAAACATGAGCGAAGACTGCGGGTCTGTGAGCAAACCCTGAGTGTCCTCGACCAAAGCCCGTAGAGCGGTGAGGTCGGATAAATCGACGATACTCGAAACGGCATTGATCCGCGAGAGGAAATCGGTGGGGATGTTCTCCGTGCCTTTGATGTAGTGTACACCTGTAGTAAATTGAGAGACCAGGTCCAAGTGGCGGAAGCATTGGAGGGGGGAGGGGGGGGGGGATCCTCTGGCGGGTTGCAGAAGGCATCTGCCAGAAGTTTGTGATCAATAAGAATGAAGAAAGGACGGCCCTCGATGTCAGTGCGGGAATGTTTGATGGCCTCGTACACTGCCAGAAGCTCTCCATCAAAAGCAGAATATTTTTTCTGTGCTGTAGACAGTTTTTTGGAGAAGAAACAAAGTGGTGAGACTGTGTCGCCTTTGCTCTGTCGTAATACTGCCCCGACCGCGACGTCGCCGGCGTCCGTAGGATGAACAAACCGGCAGACGGATCAGGGTGGCGAGTATGACTGCGTGAGCTAAAGCTGTTTTAAGAGCCCTCAAAGCCTCTAGCACAGCTTCAGTCCGACGGACTGGTTTAACGCCCGAAGTTTGTTTGCAGGAGAGCGAGTCCATCAGCGGGGCCTGCACAGCGGCGGCAGAAGGTAGATGACGGCGGTAGTAATTTATAGTACCTAGGAAACGTCTGAGTTCTTTGTACGTAGCTGGGGGTAGCAATGATGTGATAGCGTGCACGCAGGATTTGGGAGGCTGTATTCCGTCTGCAGAGACAGTGTAACCCAGAAATGTCACAGAAGACTGATGCAATTGGAATTTTTCTTTGTTGACCTCGACACCGTCGGATGCCAAAATCTGGAGGACCTGGGATAAATGATCTTCGTGGTCTTCGGTCGATTTTCTGAAAATGAGTATGTAAATCAGGTATACGAAGCAGAACTCGAATCGTCATAAGATTGAGTCAGTGAAACGTAGCCACATTTGTGCCGCGTTCTTTAAACCGAATGGCACGAAGTTGCACTGGAACAAACTGAGCGTCGTGATGATCGCAGTCTGTGGAACGTCTTCCGGCACTACGGGAATCTGGTGATAAGCATGTTTGCAGTCAATCACACTGAAGATTGTCGCGCCCGATAACATACGAGTGAAATCGTTTATGTTTGACACGGGGTAATTGTCCGTGACGGTGGGAGCATTTAAACGTCTGTAATCGCTACACATTCAAAAAGATCCGTCGTGTTTGGTGATGAGGTGAATTGGTGAAGACCAATTGCTGTCTGATGGCTATAGGATGCCTGCCTCCAGAAGTTCGTTATTTTGCTGCCGGACCACGTGCAACGTAATGGGGTTGAGGTGACTAACCTTGTGTCTAATTATCACTGTTCTACAAAAAAAAAAAAAACCTTTTTTTCTATTTCTGATTAAAAATATTGTGATTCTAGTTGTATTTTGAGTGCTGAATTGAAACTGTTTTTGGTTTTTTTCTGTCAGGGATAGTTTATGAGTAATCGCAATTTTATTTCTCTTTTCAGTTTCTGATGTAGTGCAGCAAACGTGAGGTGAAATTCGACAAACAAATGCACATCTTTATGATGTTATAAGTTCATCACATTAATGGAGGGTGGGATCTAACATATAACACAGTAACCTTTGTGTATACACTTTGAAACATTTATTTGACATGAGAAATTACAGAAAATTGACAAACAATGAGCCTCTGCCTTGTAATACACATCACTTTTTTCTCTTGTATTGTGAATCTTTCTTCTCTCGAATGATATTCCAGCTATAATCTGCTAACATAGAAAGTACCCACTTCCCTTCATAGCGCCTTTCTATGGTAGGAATGTCTTGATGGAATCTTTCCCCATGTACATCCGATACGTCACTACAACTCTCTGTGAAGTAGTCCAGATGAGAGTATATCATATGTACCTTCAAAGACATATTGCACCCCAAATCCTGATATGCTTTGATCATATCCTTCACCATTGCTTTGTAGTTAGTAGCTCCTCTTCTTCCGAGGAAGTTTTCCGACATCATCTTGAAACAGTCCCATGCGGTTTTTTCTTTATCAGTTAAACATGCTTCAAAATTTGCACCTTTCTGCAGCTCCCTGATTTATGGGCCTACAAATACACCTTCCTTTATTTTTGCAGCTGAAAGACGGGGGAATCTGGTAGCTAGATATGCAAACCCACAGCCTGTTGGATCCATGGCCTTCACCAATTGTTTCATCAGGCCAAGTTTGATGTGAAGCGGTGGAAGTAGTATATATTCAGGAGCTACCAGACTTTCACGCTGTACATTCTTTTCGCCAACTTTCCATCTTCGCCTAGGTCATTTTTTTTTCATGTAGTGAGAATTTCAGTCTCAACTATCCCACTCGCAAAGAAAACAGGCATACTTTGTGTAGCCTTGTTGCATTCCAAGTGCCATAGCAATTACCGTGAAATCTGCACATATTTTCCATTTGTGTTCATTGTATTTTAATGAATTTAGCATCCTTTGTATGAATTCGTAATTCTCTTTTGCCAAACTAGCGTAAGTTACTGGAATAGAGGGTATTTTATTTCCGTTATGCAGCAAAACACCCTTCAGACTTGTTTTCGATGCATCTATGAATAGTCTCCACTCCTGTGAAATATAAGTGAAGTTCAGCACTTTCATCAGGCCAGCAACGTCATTGCAAAATGTCAGTGCTCCGTCAGTTGAAAAATAAGAAATAAAGGCATGTTCTCTGTGCCTGAACACACTGATGTTAGTACTTTGTTGCAGTAGATTATACTCTTGTAATCTTGAACCAAGCAGCTGCGCCTTTTGTTTACTTAGTACTAGATCACGTACTAAATCATTTAAATCTGCCTGTGTTAACAAATGTGGCGATGACTCACTTGTGCAGTGATATAAAGAATCAGCATCTGTGATTTCTTCAGTACTACTTATTTCACTGTCACTCGGAATTTGACCTCGAGCTCTTGAAGGTACGGGAAGGTTGTCGGAATGCTGCACTGGCATTCTCGCTGATGGCAGATCTGGGTAAACAATGTGCCTCTTCGACTTTTTGTTTGTAAAACCCTGAATTTTTGTTAGACAGAAATAACAATCAGTAACATGGTCCTTAGGCTCCCTCCACACCATGGGAACAGCAAACAATGCCACATTCTCTTTACCTTTCCACCACTGAATTAGTTTGCAGTAACGTGCAGCACAACAGAAATGTGGTGCCCATTCTTTATCTTTGTCTCCTACCTCTACTCCAAAAAAATGTTTGTATGCTTTCTTTATGACTGAAGAAATTTTCTTCCTATTTCTGGCAAAAGTGAACTTCCCACAGATGTAGCAGAAGTTGTCCGGCTTATATCGACATCCACGACAATGTGGCATTTCTACAAATTTAAAAATACCACTTTGGTAATACACCTGTATTAAATTAATAGTAGGGAACTAGAGGAACGCTGATGTGTAAAAAGAAGCAGTCGTTTTACCTTCAGCACCAGGCTCAATCAGTTTACACACAGGAACTAAAAAATTCAACCGTGCTTGGAAATATGACAGACAGTTACTTGTCAGACAAAACACCCACTCGTTAAGACTGACACAAATTGCGGCTAACGCCACTGTTGTAAACTCGATGCACCTGCCCCTAGGAGGCGTGAAGCTTTACTGCCGAGGCAGTGACCGGTTGTCGCCGTTCGAGTTAATGAGATGTTTCAGGTGGTCTTAATGACATAGGTGTGGCGGGGGATAACCTAATGATGTCTGATTCTTCCCGCCTGCTGCTGCACAAGAAATTATCACGTCCTATCACTACTGGATGCAGCAACATACCCATATTTCTCTATAACATCTCTGTGTTTGCCATGAATAGTGAATATACATATATATACATAATACATAAAAAGTATCCCTGACAACGATATTTTGTTTACGTATTTGAAGTTCCCACGGTAATATGGTCCAGAAGCACGTACTTTAATATCAGAAATAGAACCCATGTCGAACAGTGTTATCTTCTCTGTTGTTCCGTCAGTGACAGAAGAGACTGAGAACTGCACACGAGGCTGAGTAACGTTCTGACGTGGAGTTTTGGGACGAGTGGGGTGCGATGGGACACAGTCGTTAGCGCGAGTGGGAAAAGGCAGCACGAAAGTCACACGCCTATTACGCGAGCGCAGTGTGAACTCGTTTGTAGAGGTCGGCTGCGCGTGCAGCGCGGAGCGGAGTAGGGCAAACAGTGACTGTTGTCGTTAACATTGCCTCGGGCAACTGGCGTGGGCGAGAGAGAGATACTAGCGTCGCGCGAGGGACAGCGATGGCGGCAGAGTTGCTCGGCTGGCGCGTGGGAGTGGGGAATGTTCGTCAACAAGCAGGGTAACTGCCTGCGTAGTGGGCGTGGTCGTGCTGCGTGAGCGACTGTTATTAGAGACACTGTGTGAAACACGAGGCACTGTGCGTAGTGGACTCTCGGGTGGTGCGGAGATCACTGAATGCGAATCGTCACACGCAGTGCACGTTTTTGAGCTAACCTCATGAGTGGTTGAACTGATGCTCGGCGATGAAGCTCGATCCGGTGAAGGAACTGCAGATTGCAGTTTCAACAGCGAGTTGCGAGCCGCAATGAGCTCATTGTACGTGTGAACAGTGTGTTGTTTCAGCTCGTCATTCTCCCAGAGGAGATACACTGCCGAGTCGTATTCTGAAAGTAGGTTAGTGACGCACGTCACAACCTTGCCTGCGAGGGCGGAACACTTGCGAACTAAACTCCACGTTGTGGCGGAAATGGTATGAGGAGAATGGGTGCCGGAGCACAGTATCTGAGTGTTAGATGGGTGGTGTAACACTGAACACTGGACTACGTTTGGGGAGAGCTTGTAATGGGACAAAAAATCAAAAAATCCATACGGAGAAATGGTTTGTCGATGTTGGCGATGTAGGAGGTCCACGGAAAATGCAGAGAAGGGGTTAGGTGCACCATCACTTTCACGGAACTGACAGTTTGTAACATTGACAGCTCGTAGGAGAGACTTCGTCGGTGAAAAGTCGGTAGGAGCCAAAGATCGAGGTGTGATAGACACGTCAGCACCAGTGCCGATTACGTAGACAAACTGCGATTAAATGTCTGTCACGTATAAACGACCTCTCGGCCGATGGGACGAGTGGACGGAGTGCAATGTTAGGGGACGCCTGTGAAGTTCCCCACAGGACTTAGCGTCACTTAGTTCCTTCGGTCAACGTTTGGGTGTTGGCGAGGTAAACTGCACTTCTTGGTCTCAGCCCCAAAAATCCTGTGGTACCAACAGTACGGATGTGGCGGTGGCGGCGACTTAGCGGGGGAGGCTTGTCCTCGTAGATCTGTTCTGGGATGTAAACCGGGATGTACGGAACGTGGGAGATTCTCGAGTGCTCGGAAAGAGGAGAGAGCGAACGAGTACTGTCTGGTGGCGTAGATGGCATGGAAGCGGAATGGGCCCTGCCCCTTCCTGCAGACGACCGGTAAGCAGAAGGTGTAGTGTCACACAGTGACGGTGGATGAGCTGCGTGTTTCTGGTGCAGGAGTGCATACAGCTGATCTGCGGTGCATAGGTGAGAACCGGTAGACTCGAAAGAGTGCGGCAGTAGGTGTATCTGTATGTCGGTAGGTAACTTGGCAGACCGTACCGCCCACAGGGTGACGTCTGGCATCGCGTGTTCACTCACGAGTAACCTGAGGCGGCGCCAAAGTTGTGACGGAGTGCGGTCCCCTAGGTGCTCTTCGTACAGAATCTTGATTATCAATTCCTGTGGCGAGCAGGCAAGTCTATCCGATACTGTTTTCTTGGCGAACTCGTACTTCGGTGGCAGTGGAGGTGAAAGTAGGAGATCGCAAATTAAATCCTAGTGGTCGTGAAGGTGTGTGACCAAACATAGGAACTTGGAGTTGTCATCAGTCATTTGATGCAGCTCGAAGAGGTGCTCCACCAGTGCGAACCGTGAAACTGGATCGGCCTCGTACAGGGGAGGTAGCTCGGGTAGGCGGCCTGGAGGCGGAGACGGAGGTGGCTTCGGCGTGTCTCGGAAGGCCTGCGGTCCGGCTGCATGAGAGTTCGTGCCGGGATCCGGCATCACCGAAGCGGGAATGTTACTAGCACATACGTTCAGAACAACGGCTGCTTGTAATGTCTCTGAAGACGCCCGAAAACGTTATGTGGCAGGCACGGCTGGTACCGTGGAAGTGAACAGGCGAGCTGCGCGTAATGAAGGCCCGTAAATTGGACCGGAAATTGCAGGAATAGCACTGACATTGTCCAACTCAGAAATGTCGCGGAAGGCCAGTGCAGCAGACACAGATGGTACTGCAGAAGGAGCGAGTGGTTGTATGGTTGGAATCAAGGCCTGCCCCCCCTCCCCTGGGGGGGGGGGGGGGGCTGGAGCTTAAAGTGGCAACAACGAGAGTTTTCCACACACACAGGCCATGACGCACCCTTCGTGGTAGGACTATAAAACACTGATGAAACCTGTTGGCGGTCGCACTGTTGTAGTACAACGTTACTGGATGAAGAGGCTATGTTGTGCACACGTACCCACGTGGTCGCGAAACTGGGCCGCCGATCCAGTGGTTTGTTCTGGCGAACTGGATGCATAAAAATGTCTGTTACTGATTTGTAAGGAAGGCGAGGCTGGCGTAGCTTGGTATCAGTTGACTGCATGTGCGTTTTGCACAAATAGCGGCGTTGCACACGGCACTCCCATAACTGATGTCGTGGCGCATAGAGGATCAAAGCGCGTGTGCGAATTTCGGTCCCTTTGAACTTCGTACGAGCGATCGATCGTCACACTGTTTGGTAGATCGCCCACTTCACTTTTCACTTGTTGCTGTGCGTAATCCGGCAAAACAAAACCTGAGTCCATTGTTTGAGGTAACTGTGTAACACTCAGTCGTTGTGCAGTTGCTAAAGTAGAGGTTATCCTTGTCGAAGATCGTTGTCCATTAGCTGCGAAATAACTGACGGCGGAGGGTTGTGTTGGCCTGGTTGTAAGAGCTGGGCCTCCAAATCTTCGTAAAGAATGTTCGGTGATGTAGCGATGGCATTGTACATGAAACCTGTTGATTCTATACAACTGGCATGGAAGTCGCAGCAGCCGTGCAACTTTTTGTCTGCAGTCACCAATATGCAATTCTGGATACGGAACGTAATATAGGTAATAAACAGTTCCCATGTTTTCTATATACACATATATTTTACCATAAAGACTGATACACAGGAACACTTCATGAAGTACAAAGGCGGACTGAATTAAACATGGCGGCTCGTCAGAGCAGTTAATGTTACAAAGATTGTAATTTGTTTGGTCGATGTGACCTGTCATCGCCACACTCTTCCCATTTTATGTATTCCTCTACAGCAGTTTTTCCCAAATCGTTTTCTTTTATTATCCCCACAAGATACTCAATTTTTTTAACTTCCTGTATATAGTTAGTATCTGTTTTCAGAAAATTTGGCGCATTTTTAATGTTTGTTAACACTTTGGAGATGGTGTCTGTGAGTTCCTGGTGAAGCATAACATGGCAACACTGCTACAGCCACCGTACAGTCATGACCTCACTCCAGCTGATTTTATTTTGTTTCCCCAAGGTCAAGAATATAGTCAATAGATGCCAATTTGACAGCATTAAAGCTGTCCATGCAGCTGCAACAACAGCTTTAGACTCATTTCAGATGAGAACAATGTATAGCCATCTTACTACCTGTCCCTTGACTGGTGCTGCCTTCTGTTGTCAGTTTCTAGAATTATATCGAAAGAATCATTAATGAATGTAACAGCTGCTGCAAATAGCTGAGCAAAAATGATTGTGTGGATGTAATTTCATGTGTGTGCTCATTAAATGTCACAGTTTGCAGTAATTCTGTTACAAATATGTTACGTTTGTTGAGCGAGCAAGAAATTTTGGAAACTGCTTCATAACTTATGTTGCACTTTTTTCTATGGAGGGTAATTGTACTATCTTTCACCATTATTTCAAATTTGTAATCTATCAAAGAACTAAAGTAAATACAAAAATAAATCTTGAGCTTGGTCCTTTTTTATTGTTTATTACTCGTGAAGATACATCAATTACATATGTGCCAATAACTCTTGAAAAATAGCATAAATGACCAGTTTCCTATGCCTGGTATTCTTCTCAGTGGTCAGTCTTCAAAGCTTTTTTTCTGCAGAAATTGTGAAGCCAGTTCTAGTGCTATTTCTTGTAAAAGATTAATTTGTAGTAGAACAGCTATCACATTTTCAGAAAGTATAGCAAAATTATCTACAAATGTGAGATAGTTTATTCCAAAATTTTTGTTTTCAGTTCGCAGTCTTATTGGTGAAATGTTATATTAGTTTAGCTTTTGTGGCAAATTCTCATTGTTTTTCTAGAACACAGGTAAAAATAATTGTGGGTAGGCCACACATAGTTGTACACCTGTGTTTATTTCATCCACAAATTTAGCTTTAGATACTGTATCTCTGAAGTGTTTCAGAAATTAAATTTGCTGATTTAGATTTTTACCAGATTCTCACAATATTTTATACATTATTTGTCTGTCAACAGAACCGAAGGGCTTTTTGAAATCAAAAAACATTACTACAGTATCTTCGGGATTCAGTAAACTGTGGTGAATAATTGATTTCGGATTAAACATTTGTTCAGAATATGGTCTACCCTTCCTAAAACCACTTTGATATTCACTGAAATGACTGTCCAGTGTTGTTTCTACTCTGTTCAGTAGAACCTTGTAAAATATTTTATATGGATCTGGTAGCAAAGCAGTTCATATGTAGTTGTTAATGTGTCATTCATTGCCTTTCTAATGTAGTGGTTAATAGCCTGCTTCACAGCGTTATTGTTCAGTTTTTCAAGGTTTTTATTACTTCATCAGTTTCTTTGAAAGTCTGAGATAAATCTTCTTATGGATTTTTATGAGTGTTTGAAAATTCCAGCTTATGGATTGGTGAAGGACTATAAATAAGCTGATCAAAATATTTTGCAGGTATTTCACTATGTTCAGTGTTGTTTAACCCAAAGCTGCCACTTTCATTTATAAAACAGACGCTTGGGGTTTGTTATCCCTTCATTCTGCCCTTAACTGTGTGATAAAAATTACAGGTATTGTTTTTGAAATGTTTTCCTCAATTTCCATGAGCATTCTCATTTTAGAATCTCTCTCTCTCTCTCTCTTTTAAAAACCTCACTTAGTTCTAATTAGCATTGCTGTTTCCTTCCTTTGATGTTTAAATTGACCACAGTTTCGATTTTCTGTAAATATTTCCACTTTTTTCCCATTTTGGCCTTCTCTGTTAAAGCTTCATCATGTAGTTCATTCCATCATATTTTTTTACTGATTCATATGTTTTCTGTGCAGCGTTACTGTTTTCATTAGATAATACTTATCAGTTGCCACGTTTAGCTATTTTCATTTTGTCTTGATGTTTTTGAACTGTTTATTTTGTTATATTGAGTCTGTCTGTATTATATTTGATGAGTTTTTGTGTTTTTATTTTATTAGGTAGGAGATTAACCTTTATACATTTCATTTGTGTTTATTTCGTTTTATCTGATGTTTTTCTTTATTTTGCAATTTGTTAACATACCAAATATAATTTCACAGGCTTCAGTAATTCAAGAGGAAAAGATTTTTTCTGGAATAACAGACATCACAGAGAGAATATTATCATGTCGTGTGCAATACAATGCCATAAATGATATGATTGCAGACAGACGAAGTTTCTTGGTTGACGGTGATTCGTTATTGTTAAATGCAGTGGGACAAAGTGGTTTGGACAGTGCTGGAGGTGGACAAATGTTGCATTGTGTGTATTTATGTGAACGCCTGCTTCAGATTTTTGCAAGAGTTAGCGGAACCTTTGAAATAGTATTTTCGAAAGTCTGGGACAGAATTCTGAAGGACAACCATAGCATCCGTTTGGCCAGATCGGTCTTAAAACATCATTTCAGACATAATACAAAATTCTTTGTTCATGAAATTGAAGCAATTTGGAGTGTAGATTTTAGGCAAATTCTCAAGCACTTGAGGCCCAGTTTTTTGTTGTGTGACATTTTACCAAAAGAATGCAGCTCATATTTTTCTGAGGACAACTACAGATGGGTGAAGGTGATGTCGTGTGCAAACATTTTGTACAGTATTGGACAAGGCCTACCTTGTGTTGATTTTCGTAACATTACTCTTGAGGTTTCTACTATTCATGCATATTTTATTAATGTTGTACCTGGCATTAGTAGGTTGCTTCAGATCATCTCTAGAAAACTTGTAAACATCACAAAAGACTGGAATACACTGAAATTATTCATTCAAATTCCACAAGATTTAACAAGTGTTAGAAGAATCGTATACATTGCCTCTGCTGCTAAGTACCTTACTTTAAACAAAGACACTGATGCGATGATGCTAGTGAAGGTCCTCCTCCTAAAATGTGCGCTCCTGGATGCTCTCCCTCTGAAATTCAGAGCATTTCCACAACCATATGAAGTGCCAAAGCAAGTTTCACATTTCATAACAGAAATTCACAAATTTATGCACTTAATAATGGAAAATGGACTGACATACGATTGTTGTTTTAGTACTGTATCTGACATTTGGCAGGGTAACTTATTTTTGAAGCTCCTTGTGACTTTAAGAAACCGTGTACTTGAACAAAAATGTGGACTTGGTAATGTATTGGGTGAAATTTATGTACATTTAACAGCTACTTTGAGTGATCTTTGGGGAAGCACATTGGAGCCCTTTCCAATAACATCAGAAGGGTTAAAGTGGACTCACAAAATAAAATTTGTGCAGAATCGAGATTCGAAGCCAAATACTGATGCTGCAGCTCTTGCACAGTTTGACCGACTTCTCCCAATATCGTGCAGTCTCACAAAGGAGTTTTGTGGTGAAGAAGTTTTAAACAATCTTGCTAGACTTCAAAATCGTGCAGCAGAAATGCAGTTATTTATTTCCAGAAACCTCGCTTTTGAAGAAAGACACCATTGGCATTCTCGGAAAAAATTGACTGACGATTTCAGCAGAGTATTTGACGATAGAAAAACATTCAGAAACAGTAAAGGAGGAAGATATGCTGAAAAAAAAGCACAGAAACATCAGGCCCGATTTGCAAGATACATGAATATTTACGGAAGCAATCTCGAAGGAAGATCGATACAGAGAGACGTAATTGTTAGGGGAACCAAACAAAATAACAACACTGCCAGTGTAGTTAAAAGTAGAAACTATCAAAAGAAGAAACCTGAGAAACCAAAAATGGCAGATATTATAAGAAAACAGAATAATGAGAGAAAAAGACATCAAAATGAAGATAGTGATAAAGTTATGTTTAAAAAGAGCAGTGCAAAAATTAAGAGCTTTCTCCTGCAATTTAAATTTGACATTGCATTACAGGAGTTACAGCTGTTGCGAAAAAATTTGAAAACTGAAATATTTGAACTGGAAACAGAATTACTGATGGCAGAAACGTTGCACAAAAAATTGCAGTTTGATTATAGAGAGAAAGGTGCTGGAAGTTCACACGTTCTCGAGCTGTACAAAGAACTTTTTCTGCTCTTAAGAGACCTTCTTATTGGTTCAGAGTCCAAGTATAAATTATCTGACGAAAACAAAAAGCAAATAGCGTATTATCTAACTTGTCTGAACATGCACGATATAAGCATTGAATGGAATTTGCCGTACGTTCAAAATTATGCTAAAATGACAATTATAGATATAAAAATGTCATGGGCGGAATTTCAGCTGAAACATTTAGGCCCTTCCTTAATACGAAAAAATCGAGGTGAAATTGACGACGAGCTAGGATTTGCCCCTGATGACTGGCAGAAAATGCTAATTGACACAGTAAGGAAACGACAGTCAGCCATTGTGGTTGCTCCAACATCCTCTGGCAAAACGTACGCATCTTACTACTGCATGGAGTCGGTGTTACAGGAAGGGCACGAAGGTATTGTTGTGTATGTTTCCCCCACAAAGGCTCTTGTTAATCAAGTAGCAGCAACTGTGTATGCACGCTTTAAAAATGTTACAATGCCACCTGGTCTTTCAGTTTATGGAATATTTACTCGTGATTACAGGCTAAATGCATTGACCTGCCAAATACTGGTGACTGTGCCTGAATGTTTGGAGATCTTGCTTTTGTCACCTCGCATGTGCAGTTGGGTTAGGAGGTTGCGATACATTATATTTGACGAGATCCACTGTTTGTCGGGAATCGCCGGTGGGCTGTCCTGGGAAAGTGGATTGTTACTTACACGTTGTCCCTTTTTAGCTCTTTCTGCAACAATTGAACAGCCTGAAATTTTACAACGCTGGCTACAAGAATCGATGAATTTTAAAAAGGATAGAGATATGCAGAATGGATGCAAACGAGATGATTCACATTATGTGGTATCTCTTATAACACACAACGAAAGACATAATGATCTCAAGAAGTACATCTACGTTCACGAACAGAATTCGTTAGTCCACGTGCATCCGTATGCGTGTCTTACAAACAAGGTAATAGACACTTACAGTGGTATTCCATCTCATCTGACCCTCTCTGCTGAGGAGACATTATCACTGTTCGGTGCTCTCCAGGCCACCGAACAAATACACACAAATATAGAACATTTGAGACCAGAAAGATTCTTCCGAGTAAATAGCCAGAAACTTTTTATTACTCGATCGTCAGTTAAAGAGTATGAAAAGGAGCTGAGGGAATTGCTCAGTAAATGGGCACAAGAGTTTAATGATTCATTTGTATCTGTGGTCAGTCGTTTGGCTCACGGTGCACAAAATCTTCGTAATTTGCCACCGAAGGTAGTACCGATATTTCAACTTCCGTCCTTAATTGAAACTTTGGAAAAAAACAAAATGTTCCCAGCAATTGTGTTCCTCTTTGATCGTAGTTTGATACATGCATTTTTAAGTGTACTAAATAGGTATTATGATGCAAAAACACAAGGACTTTTGGGCAGTTCTTCAGATGATAGTGATGGAATAAGCACAACAGCAGAAACAAAGACAAGGAAAGGTAAAACAGTTACTGTGAGAAAAAGGAGAACATACTCTTTGGGACTATTGAAGGGAAATGCTTCTTCTTTGCGCAGTGTTGGAATAGTTGACAGTGACGATTTAAAATTTATTGAAAATCGTCTCATAGGAATTGGCCATACGAAGGATGACCCATTTGTGAAAGGGTTAAGAAATGGTATAGGAATTCACCATGCAGGCCTTAACTCAAAAGAGAGAGTAACAGTTGAAATGATGTTCCGTATGAAAGTGCTTAATGTTGTGTTTGCAACTTCTACCTTGGCTCTTGGCATACACATGCCCTGCAAGACTGTTGTCGTAGCTACAGATAGTTCATTTCTAACACCACTGAATTACCATCAGATGTCTGGACGTGCAGGAAGGCGAGGGTTTGACGCTGAAGGAAATGTTGTATTTTGGGGAGTAAACGAATCAAGAATTCAGAATCTCCTCACTGGAAAGCTACCAATTCTGTGGGGTAACTTCCCCATGAGTATATCTCTAGTGCTACGGCTTCTGCTTCTTGTCAGCATGTGTGAAGTGACAGTGCCAGAAAATAATGCTGATAGGGGAACAGTGCAGAAAGAG
Organism: Schistocerca americana; assembly: GCF_021461395.2. Taxonomy (NCBI): domain Eukaryota; kingdom Metazoa; phylum Arthropoda; class Insecta; order Orthoptera; family Acrididae; genus Schistocerca; species Schistocerca americana. The sequence continues at coordinate 198,956,186 of NC_060129.1, read as the reverse complement.
GCAGTATCAAGGTTGGTACAACAAATTAAAACTGATTTTCAGTAAAGAATGCTTATTAATTTTTGTGTGCAATGACCATTACTTATGCTCAACATTTTATTTTTTTTCTCAGAGTACGTTCTGTTGTAGATGATAGAGCTGTGTTTTTGTTCATCTCATAATGAAACATGGAGGAGTCATCAATATCCTTCAACATGAATCACCTAAACAATATGGAAAGGATAGACATTACTACTCACCACAAAAATTTGATATATAGATATGAGCGATTTATAAAACAGTTACTTGAATATCACAGTGATTATGATACTTTTTCTTTTCTTTGAGACAAGGAAACTAGTACTATGTGCACACTATAAACTAAACTAACAATGTCACATAAATATGAAATTTTAGAATAAAAATTGTATGAATTAAAAAGTGATAATCTTCACTGAAGAGCAAGTAATTTGTTATATAACGATATTGTCTGTCAACTTCTGCTTAAAAATAGCTTGTGAGTTTTTTTAGAATGCAGGAAATGTGTCTGACAGAAAATACGGGCATATGATTTGATTCAATAGTTTTATTTGATTCATTAATGATTTGCAGACTTAAATAACATCTTTGCTCTTTTTCCCCAGGGCTCTGACTTTCCTCAACTGCAACTTAATCTATCAGCATTTTGGAGAGTTAAAACAACAAATGAAACATTTCTTTGCATTTTCAACGCAGTTGCTGATGATGCAGGTAGGCTATTAAGCTATGAAAAAACAGCATTAATCTCTTGATTAAGAAGATGTGACTGGAAAGTGGAGGAAGGCATGCAGCTACTTCTTATATTCATTGCTTTGTCAGTTGCATTTTAAATGATTTATTGCATAGCTATTCTTGTATTTAAAGAAGAGTGTCGTTATCTTGGAAAGGTAACTACATGTATTTAATTTTCTGAATATAATAGAGGGAAACATTCCACGTGGGAAAAATATATCTAAAAACAAAGATGATGTAACTTACACAAACGAAAGCATCGGTATGTTGATAGAGACACTAACAAACACACACACAAAATTCAAGCTTTCGCAAGCAACGGTTGCTTCATCAGGAAAGAGGGAAAGACGAAAGGATGTGGGTTTTAAGGGAGAGGGTAAGGAGTCATCCCAATCCCAGGAGCGGAAAGACTTACCTTAGTGGGAAAAAGGGACAGGTATACACTCGCACACACACACATATCCATCTGCACATATACAGACACAAGCAGACATATATATGGAATGACTCCTTACCCTCTCCCTTAAAGCCCACATCCTTTCGTCTTTCCCTCCCCTTCCCTCTTTCCTGATTAAGCAACCGTGGGTTGCGAACGCTTGAATTTTGTGTGTGTGTTTGTGTTTGTTAGTGTCTCCATCAACATACCAACGCTTTCGTTTGGTAAGTTTCATCATCTTGTATTTAATTTTCTATTGACAACAGAGTCACATTTAAAGCTTTATCAACTTCCAGTAACTAAACAGTTTCTTTGGAATAAATTTCTTGCTGCAATGGTTTCCCATGACAAAAAGATTGTAAGGGGGGGGGGGGGGGGGGGGGTGAGATTTTCCTCCGTTTCATATCGTGATATATTGTTTGCGATTAGTAATCGTCACCATGTGATTCAGTAACAAAGAGGCGATAAACATCTGCATGTCAGCTAAAACTTTTGCAGATAATTATTGTCACACACAGGAACCATGTTTTCAGAGCAATGGTCCTTCATCTGTATGTACGTCTGCATCCATTCTCTGCAAACCACTGTGAAGTGCAGGGCTCGGACGTTCCATTGTACCACATGTTAGGGTTTCCTCCCATTCCATTTGCACATAATGAGCATGGTAAGAACGATTGCTTATACGCTTCTGTGCCCACTGTAAGTAGTCTATTCTTGTCTGTGGAGTCTCTATGCGAACAATACTTAGATTCCTCAATTAAAGCATGTTCTTAAAACTTTACAATTACACTTTCACAGCATAGGTGGTGTCACTCTTTTCAAGTTGTGACCTCCCCTTCTCTCTTTGCTCCATTTCTTTCGCTGATCTTTCCTCTTCTTTCTTCCTCCTTCGTACCGCGGCTATATCTCGGGGTTTTCGATGCAGAAATGTAGTGAGAAGGGGGCACTCGTGTGTCGTGGTTCACGATATCGTACTGCTGTGAGCGAGCGTCACTCGTGCCTCTGGTTTGAGAAGACTGGTGACTGAAGTACGAACATTTCTCAAAAGAAAAGCAGGTATGTGCTCTCTTTTCTTTTAAAACTATAAATAGTACCATAACTAGTACTATCTACCATTCTACTAAACCGAATTAGTGCGACACTATTGATGAAGTTTCAACCTCAAAAGAAGTTTATTAATACCAATTAGCTAAAATAAAAAAAACTCATCCAATCCAGAAGTCACTCACAGTTAGAGTAATTACTTTCTGATGTGTGTGTAGTAGTCATTGATACTTAAAACATCATTTCAGTAATTCTATCACTATCCATTTATGAGTTGCTAAGCAACGTATCAACAAGCTGACTGTGGAATAATTCATATTCGTCGTATCCCGACAGTAAATTGGTCCTCGCTTGCTTTCAGCTTCAAGATAAATACTAGGCCACTCATATATGTCTTTGATACTTATTATCAAGCTAATGTCCATAAATTGCGATTAATGTTACTGAATCCGACACGTGATGATAACACCCAATATCCTGCCGCATAGCTTAAGCTCCGCACTGATATTTGAGAATTCACGTACAATTTGTTTGCACCAAAGTCGGGCCGTGGTTCCCTAGAATAATTTTTAAATCAACTTCAGGTTGTAAATGAACAATTCTGAGCCCATTTGTGAAAGTTACCGAAGATCCACACTTGATGACTACTTGTTCGTGCACTCAGCAACACGGAAGTTTTTGTTCTTGCAAAGAGAAAACATATCGTGCATAATCCAACAAGGTGATTTGTTATGTCAAAACATATTTATATGCATCTCATTAAAACTGATTACCTATTAAATCCTTTACTCTGTAAATAATCAATAAAATTTAAAAATGAATAATATGTATAAAAAAAAATCTCAAGTTGATATGAAGTCACGGGTCACTACTAGTTTCGACTCCCCTACACTCGTGTGACGCAAAATAGATCAGACTTATTGGACATATTCATGTAATGCTACAAAGTGTCTCCCATTTCAGGTTTTTAGAATGTACATGACGCTCTTCCGTAAGTGAAACAAACCTTGCCACCATTTGTGCAACCCTTCCTTATTCAGTTTCCACAGTTACAACGTATTTGATATATGCCCTACATGCTGGTGCAATATTCTAGGAGGGGTTGCACGAGTGTTATGTAGACTGATTCCATTTTTGCAGTATACTATCAATAGATCAAAGTCTACGACTTGTTTCAGTTATGTTTGAGCCTAAGTGACCACAAATTGATGTATCCAGGTATTTGTATGAGCTGACGAGTTATTGGTTCCAGTTGTGATTTATTGATTTTGTAAAATGTAAAATCAAAAGGACATTCAGCTGTTTATATTTCGAGTGTAATTTATTTATGTGACCAGTTTTGGGTTTTCTCTGTGCCGTACACGGGCCCCCTGACTGAAGTAACTGGTATCTGTACCCTTCTTTTTCAACAGATTTAGACGGTTTTGATTTTACATTTTATATTGAACAGCCAAAGCCCCTCAGCCATCCTGTACAAAAATGGACCTTTCAGAGAATTGATTTTGTAGCCATAGAATACCACTTTTTATGGGAAGTGCATAATTCCACATTTATGAAAATTTCGACGAAGTTGCCAGTCTGTGCACTTCTTTGAAATTTTACTAAGATCTCCCTGAATATTTCTGCAGATTTTTATGGATAGTTCTCTATTACAGCTAACAAAATTATCTGTTAATACCATCTGCAAGGTCATTAATGCCCAACATAAACAGCCAGAGCCCCAATACACTTCCGTGCAGTTCACGCTAAGTTACTTCTATGTTTGTCACTGACTCTCCATACGAAGCAACACGCTGCATCCACACTCTCAAGAAAGTCACAAATTCCATTTGATATCCATATAATCATATTTTCACTTATCAGCAATGGTGTGGCACTGAAACAAATGCTTCCTAGAATTCAAGGGATACTGTGGCTGCCTGACTACATTGATCTGTAGCTTTGAGGATGTAATGTGAGAAAAGTAAAAGTTGTTTTCAGAAACAGTACTGGTTGGCTTGGAGGAAGTAATTCTGGTCAAGATATATTATTATGTTTGAGTTCCCACTGTTGTTGTTGTGGTCTTCAGTCCTGAGACTGGTTTGATGCAGCTCTCCATGCTACTCTATCCAGTGCAAGCTTTTTCATCTCCCAGTACCTACTGCAGCCTACATCCTTCTGAATCTGCTTAGTGTATTCATCTCTCGGTCTCCCTCTACGATTTTTACCCTCCGCGCTGCCCTCCAATGCTAAATTTGTGATCCCTTGATGCCTCAAAACATGTCCTACCAACCGATCCCTTCTTCTAGTCAAGTTGTGCCACAAACTTCTCTTCTCCCCAATTCTACTCAATACCTCCTCATGAGTTACGTGATCTACCCATCTAATCTTCAGCATTCTTCTGTAGCACCACATTTCGAAAGCTTGTATTCTCTTCTTGTCCAAACTATTTATCGTCCATGTTTCACTTCCATACATGGCTACACTCCACACAAATACTTTCAGAAACAAATTCCTGACACTTAAATCTATACTCGATGTTAACAAATTTCTCTTCTTCAGAAACGCTTTCCTTGCCATTGCCAGTCTACATTTTACATCCTCTCTACTTCGACCATCATCAGTTATTTTGCTCCCCAAATAGCGAAACTCCTTTACTACTTTAAGTGTCTCATTTCCTAATCTAATTCCCTCAGCATCACCCAACTTAATTCGACTACATTCCATTATCCTCGTTTTGCTTTTGTTGATGTTCATCTTATATCCTCCTTTCAAGGCACTATCCATTCCGTTCACTGCTCTTCCAAGTCCTTTGCTGCCTCTGACAGAATTACAATGTCATCGGCGAACCTCAAAGTTTTTATTTCTTCTCCATGGACTTTAATACCCACTCTGAATTTTCTTTTGTTTCCTTTACTGCTTGCTCAATATACAGATTGAATAACATCGGGGAGAGGCTAAAACCCTGTCTCACTCCCTTCCCAACCGCTGCTTCCCTTTCATGCCCCTCGACTCTTATAACTGCCATCTGGTTTCTGTACAAATTGTAAATAGCCTTTCGCTCTCTATATTTTACCCATGCCACCTTCAGAATTTGAAAGAGAGTATTCCAGTCAACATTGTCAAAAGCTTTGTCTAAGTCTACAAATGCTAGAAATGTAGGTTTGCCTTTCCTTAATCTTTCTTGTAAGATAAGTCGTAGGGTCAGTATTGCCTCACGTGTTTCAATATTTCTGTGGAATCCAAACTGATCTTCGCCGAGGTCGGCTTCTACCAGTTTTTCCATTCATCTTTAAAGAATATGCGTTAGTATTTTGCAGCCGTGACTTATTAAACTGATAGTTCGGTAATTTTCACATCTGTCAACACCTGCTTTCTTTGGGATTGGAATCATTATATTCTTCTTGAAGTCTGAGGGTATTTCGCCTGTCTCGTAGATCTTGCTCACCAGATGGTAGAGTTTTGTCAGGACTGGCTCTCCCAAGGCCGTCAGTAGTTCTAATGGAATGTTGTCTACTCCCGGGGCCTTGTTTCGACTCAGGTCTTTCAGCGCTCTGTCAAACTCTTGTCCACATTCGCCCCTGGAAATGTCTTACAATTTAAAACCTGGTTCCTAAATCTCTGTCTTACCATTGTATAATCTATCTGATACCTTTTAGTATCTCCAGGCTTCTTCCATGTATACAATCTTCTTTCATGATTCTTGTACGGTAAAATGCTCATTTGTATAAGGCTTACTCTGGCATGCAAGGCTCTGTCTGAGTGGACCTTCAGTTGCTCAGGTGTTTGTGGGGCCGAGATGGAACCCTTAAACTCAAACATATCAACTCCCAGTGTGAAGGGAGGAAGGCTAGTTCTCCTGATAATCAAATTGTGTTTAGCAACGGGGCTCAAGGATTCATAAATCAGAATGTGTCTGTAGTGATCAAGAAGAAGAAAGTATGTTTAAAGAAATGTCCTCTTCCTATATTCAAAAGGCCGAGAAGGCTTGCCGATACCTTAGAACCTGTAAACAGCTTACGAAATGCTTCCTTCTTGTTCGAGACTTGTAGGGCAAAGCAGGTGGAACTTCTTAGGAAGTGACAAAAATTAGATGACTGTGATGTAATTGTGGAGTTGCATAATTCTCTTAACTCAGGCAAGGTTGTGGTCGCATGCCACATTACGGATATCGACATTGCGTAACTTAAACGAGGATCAGCATCACAGTGGAATTTTCTTTGAAAAAAAAAAAGTAAAGGAGAAATTGAGAAGGCCGCCATCTTTCGACTTTCATTTCTCCAGTGCTGCCTGAACACATCGTGACAGGGTTCCTCCAACTTAGGGTTAGGCCTCACACACCTAACCCTACATGGTGCTATGAATGGCAGCATTTTAGCCATACGGTACTGAGAGTCAGAGGTGTAGGAACTGTGGCATGGCATCCCATGAAGCTGGGACCGATAGACTTTCTACAGCAATCTGCATCAACTGCTCCACGAGCCACCTAGTCTGGAGCCAACACTGCCCTGTTTTTACTGAGGAATGCAAAATTCAGGAAATAAAGAGTCATCAAGAAGATCACCTATCAAGAAGCCAGAAAGAAATACGAGGCAATAAAACTCCCTGTCTTTTCCACTTCTTATGTCTGTGGTGCAGAAACCTGTTTCCGAGGTCAACATATCGATGCAAACTAGGTCCGTTATACCATCGTGCACCACCAGCACCTATATTTGCACCTAGCGAGGTGGAGCAGTGGCTAGCACACTGGACTCGCATTCGGGAGGACGACGGTTCAACCCCCGTGTCCGGCCATCCCGATTTAGGTTTTCCGTGATTTTCCTAAATCGCTCCAGGCACATGCCAGGACGGTTCCATTGAAAGGGCATGGCCGACTTCCTTCTCCGTCCTTCCCTACTCTGACGAGGCCGATGACCTCGCTGTCTGGTCTTCTCTCCCCTCCCAAAAACAACCCCCCCCCCCGCAACCTCTATATTTGCACCTGCAGATGCCAAAGCAAACTGAGTAAAGACATAACAATACACACAGCTACGATGGATGAGATCAGCAATATGTTTACAGTGAACATTGAGAAGGCACTGCCTCTCCGTGCCCACTTTCCCCGTCGTCCTCGAAGGGAACGGGAGCAGGAAAAAGGGTCTCTGTGTCAGGGTCAAAAGCTGTCCTGGACATCGTTAGACCAAAATGTTGGATATTTGAGGATCTGAAATGCACTACTCACATCAAAATCGTGAAAATGGGCCAAGCTACCCATTTTATCACCACTACTGGTTCTCCTGTTTGCCTCTCTTGCAGACACTGCTCAGTGGGTATTGGACGACAACCTTTACGGTAGCGGCCGCTACTCTGTCTGGACCTGTCTGCTCTACGGAGAAGATGCTGAAAGGAAGCCGTCGAGATGGCCGTTTAGAAAGGCTGATTGGATGCTTTACGGACAATTGGCTCTTTCCGAGCAGTGTGACAGGATGCAGAACTGGGTCGATCACATTACAGCTGTGATTCCCTGTGCCGCTGAAGTGTCCATTCCGAAGTCAACAGAAACACCTAGGAGGCAGGCTGTCCCTCGGTGGAATTATGAGTATCATTTTGTTATCAGGTACAGGAGCACAGCTATGTGCATATTCAATTGGTGCCTTACAGGTTTGAATCTTGCAACTGTTTGAAAGGTGCAGGCAAAGTCAAGGAGATAGTAAACAGAGGTCTCGGCAAGAGTTCCTGAACTCCATTAGAAGGTCCACATCCACAAGCAAATATGGGAAGTGATCAGGAGGATCTCAATGTGCAGCTCGTGACCACTGGTAGCAGCTGTACAAGAGCAGGGGTCTCTTAACATAGCTGCGAGACTTGCTCAGACAGTGGCTGAATCATTTAAGTCCCCTACAGCTTGTAACATTACGAGCCAAGATAGCTGTAACAGAAATTGAATAGTGTAAAGTTATCATTAAAAACGCACGCCATGCGATTTGTGACAGTTTGGTTGGTCATAATAGTAGTAACATGCTTTTGAATGCAATTAAAATATAACGGCGATACCTGTTTAGTGTTATTGGAAATAATATGTAGTAAATTAATGAGTAAAAAGAAAGATGATGAAACTTACCAAACAAAAGCGCTGGCAGGTCGATAGACACACAAACAAACACAAACATACACACAAAATTCTAGCTTTCGCAACCAATGGTTGCCTCGTCAGGAAAGAGGGACGGAGAAGGAAAGACAAAAGGATATGGGTTTTAAGGGAGAGGGTAAGGAGTCATTCCAATCCCGGGAGCGGAAAGACTTACCTTAGGGGGAAAAAAGGACAGGTATACACTCGCGCACACACACACATATCCATCCCCACATACACATACATGTGTATGTGTGGATGGATATGTGTGTGTGTGCGAGTGTATACCTGTCCTTTTTTCCCCCTAAGGTAAGTCTTTCCGCTCCCGGGATTGGAATGACTCCTTACCCTCTCCCTTAAAACCCATATCCTTTTGTCTTTCCTTCTCCTTCCCTCTTTCCTGACGAGGCAACCATTGGTTGCAAAAGCTAGAATTTTGTGTGTATGTTTGTGTTTGTTTGTGTGTCTATCGACCTGCCAGCGCTTTTGTTTGGTAAGTTTCATCATCTTTCTTTTTAGATATATTTTTCCCACGTGGAATGTTTCCCTCTATTATATTCAAATTAATGAGTAAGGTAGCTGATCCTATAAGAACAGGTGAAATTGGGCATATTAAGGTGTTTTGCTTTATGTCGACTAAGCCGATGATACGGCGTCTTTTTTTCCGTTTACTCTTAGAAAAAAAACAAACAAGTAACGAAGTGCTAATTGTGCGTTGTGAAAAATATAGGGGCGAATTTTAAATAGCTACAGTGTATAATCGGACTAACAAATGGATATTCAGTTACGCGAAATAGCGGACAGCGAAGTGTGGTCATTAAATTGAGTACACCTACAGGGCGGTCAATTCCGGGATAAGTCTATTCGCATCTCACGAGGGACGCGGTATTGAGACCGTTTTTTTTTTTTTTAATTATATCATGGAGAGCGGGCTTCAATTTATAAAAAGGAGAAAAGCTGTATCATTATCATTGACTGTTGGTGTTATGCAACCAAAACTGTTCATCAAAGGGTTTCGGTGAATGAGTGGTGAATGCGAAATGAAACTGTGAACGAAGTTATGTTAAATAAAGCAGAAGAGACAAGACAGTTTGGTCGTATCTGTTATTATTCCATAAACCGTAACATTTCTTCTTGTTGTACGAAGCCTTTATAGACGATCGTTATGACAATTTGCTTTGAAGGGATCTTGTTACGAGTTACGTTTTGGGGACCTGGTCAACAGGGGATAGTTCGTAGATCTTAACTACTGCAGCTATTCTGGAATCAGGTGCTACCGTGACCGTTGTGTGTTGTCAATGGCTTAAGGTCATCATATCTCATGCTCTAAGATCGACGCGCCTTTCCTCTTGGTATAACGGTGTCTCACAGTAACAACGACAATGCCGACGGCGAAGGAAGATACGGTAGAAGCTGATTCTATCCAGGATCCGACTTTCCATCAATATTGGTAGACATGGGAGAAGACTGATTTAGGTATTCTGTCCACCATCTTGGAGGAACACAATCAGCCTTTCTGTTTGTGGGAGTTGGATTCTGCATTGTCAGTAGCTTGCGATACTACTGCCAGATAATAAAGTACAGCGTGTTGAAACAGCCAGACCTTCAGTCAGAAAATGCCCTCCTTCAACTCTGTACTGAAATTTGGATGACAGAAGACTTCCCCAACTTGTGGAAAGAATCTATTTTAATCCCAATTTTGAAACCAGAGAAGGGTTGGATGAATCCTAGTACAGTCATGCTCATAAATTAAGGATAATTGCAGAATGTGGGGCCACACAACGTGGCACTACACAAAACTGGTGCTAATAGCATAGGCACATAAGCATCATGTACGACACGGATCTGTAAGTCCACGGTATTGGTGATAAGTTGAGAAAACCGTCCAGAAACATATGTGGTACAAAACGCCACTGTTTCCTGCTGATGTACCCCTACATCAGTACGGGATATGATCACCGTACACACGTACACAGGCTGTACAACAGGTTGTCATACTCTGGATCAGGTGGTCGAACAGCTGCTGGGGTACAGCCTCCCATCCTGGCACCAGTGCCTGTCGGAGGTCCTGAAGTGTCGTAGGGGTTTGAGACGTGCAGCGATACGTCGACCGAGAGCATCCGAGATGTGCTCGATGGGGTTTAGGTCTGGAGAACAGGCAGGCCACTCCATTCACCTGATATCTTCTGTTTCAAAGTACTCCTCCACGATGGCAGCTGGTGGGCCCTTGCGTTATCATCTGTCAGGAGGAAGGTGGGACCCGCTGCACCCCTGAAAAGGCGGACATACTGGTGCAAAATGACGTCCCGATACACCTGACCTGTTACAGTTCCTCTGTCAAAGACATGCAGGTGTGTACGTGCACCAATCATAATCCCACCCCACACCATCAAACCACGACCTCCATACAGGTCCCTTTCAAGGACAAGTTGATATCTGGTTCCTTGTTCACGGCAGATGAAAACCCGGCGAGAATCACTGTTCAGACTATACCTGGACTCGTCCGTGAACATAACCTGGGACCACTGTTCCAATGACCACATACTGTGTTCTTGACACCAGGCTTTACGGGCTCTCCTGTGACCAGAAGTCAGTGGAATGCACCTTGCAGGTTTCTGGGAGAATAAACAGTGTCTGTTCAGTCGTCTGTAGACTGTGTGTCTGGAGACAACTGTTCCAGTGGCTGCGGTAAGGTCCCGAGCAAGGCTACCTGCAGTACTCTGTGGCCGTCTGCAGGCACTGATGGTGAGATATCGGTCTTCTTGTGGTGTTGTACACTGTGGACGTCCCATACTGTAGCGCCTGGACACATTTCCTGTCTGCTGGAATCGTTGCCATAATCTTGAGATCACGCTTTGTGGCACACGGAGGGCCCGTGCTACGACCTACTGTGTTTGGCCAGCCTCCAGTCGCTCTAGTATTCTACTCATAACGTCATCAGTACGTGTTCTTTGAGCCATTTTGAACACACACATCTGAAAACGTCTGCACACTTACTCGCTGCACCATACTCTGACATGCACCAACACACCTCCGCGTACGTGGACTGCTGCCAGTGCCACTGTGTAACGACCGTAGGTGAAATGCACTGCACGGTCATATGCCAAGGTGATTTAAACCCACAAACCTCCCACCAGAGCATTGTTTCACCATGTATCAGCATTATCCTTAATTTATGAGTGTGAGTGTAGTTGTTGTAGTATTAGCCTGAAGTGCTGTGTAGGAAAGACAGTGGAGTGTATAGTTAAGTGGCACCTAGTGTGGTTCTCGAAACCAAGTCCCTACTAACTCTCTCCCAGTGTGGGTTCAGGAGATATCACTCCACACTCAGTAACCTGACCCTGCTCAAAGCAGCAATTCATGAGCTTACCTCTGTAAGCAATGCCTTATTGGTGTCTTCTTCGATTTGGAAAAGGCCTGCGGTACTAACTGGAGGCGTAATATTTTGTTGCATCTGCATCCGTGGGGGTTCCGTAGTGATCTCCCCACCTCCGTACAGTCCGTCATCTCAGGCAGGTGTTTTAGATACAAAATTGGGACTGTCCCGTTTGACCATTTTAAGCAAGCGAATGGTGTTTCTCCTACCATGACACCAGGTGATACGCCAGTATGGCGATGACGAATACACGCTTCCAATGTGCGTTCACCACGATGTCCCCAAACACGGATGCGACCGTCGTGATGCTGTAAACAGAACCTGGATTCATCCGAAAAAAATGACGTTTCGCCATTCGTGCACCTAGCTTCGTCGTCGAGTACACCATCGCAGGCGCTCCTGTCTGTGATGCAGGTCAAGAGTAACCGCAGCCACGGTCTCCGAGCTGATAGTCCGTGCTGCTGCAAACGTCGTCAAACTGTTCGTGCAGATGGTTGTTGTCTCGCAAATGTTCCCATCTGTTGACTCAGGGATCGAGACGTGGCTGCATGATCCGTTACAGCCGTGCGGATAAGATGCCTGTCATCTCTGCTTACAGTCATTAGATCTCGACCGACGCGAGCAGCAATGTCGCGCGATACGATAAACTGCAGTCGCGATAGGCTACAATCCGACCTTTATTGAAGTCGGAAACGTGATGGTACGCATTTCTCCTCCTTACACGAGGCATCACAACACCGTTTCACCAGGCAACGCCGGTCAACTGCTGTTTGTGTATGAGAAATCGGTTGGAAACTTTCCTCACGCCAGCACATTGTAGGTGTCGCCACTGGCGCCAACCTTGTCTGAATGTTCTGAAAAGCTAATAATTTGCATATCACAGCATCTTCTTCCTGTCGGTTAAATTTCTCGTCTGTAGCACATCGTCTTTGTGGTGTAGCAATTTTAATGGCCAGTAGTGTAGTTATTCAGCCACAGTCATCTATCCCGTCTTTAGCTGTGTCTGTATTAGTATTTTATCACCAATTTTATCTAGTTATTCTGCTGTGTTTCATCGTACATTTATTGTTTTTTCCTGAGGCTCACCTTACCGGGACTGCCTTTCAATTCTTGTCAGAGAATGCAACTTGGTTTTCCATTTTCCAGGTTTAATTTTTTTTTATTTTACTTTTTTGCACTGATGATGTCCTTGCTGTTCAGCATTCCTATACACAAATCTTCATCATCACATCCGGACTCTCCAATACTACATCTACATCTATACTTTGCAAGCCACTGTTTAGTACATGGCAAAGGGTAGTCTTTCTGTTTCATTGGTGTTTGGAACATGGAAATTATGATTGCTTAAATGCCTCTTTGCTCATTGCACTTGGTGTTATCTTGTCTTCACAGTATATGTGTGAATGATAGTAAAGAAGATGTGTGTTTGTAGATTCCTCACTTAAAGCTGATTGTTGAGACTTTGTAAACAGGTGACATATGTCTACAAGTGCCTGCCATTTCAGGTTTTCCAGCATCTCTGTGACACGTTCACTTAAGAGTTCTCCAGTTAGTCCTCTTTAATATGGGCCCCACTCTTGAACAATATTTTTAATTTAATAATTATTGGATCCATAGACGAAATACATGGTGTGGATCAGGTAAAATTGTATTAGATGCACTGATAAGTATACATTGTCCACTAAGCATTTAGCAAATGATGATTTTTTTACTGTAATATTCTAGGCCTATTTCATGGTAAATTACAATTTTACTTACATGATTTATGCTATATGTATTCACACGTTGCAACTAAAATTTCATTTCAGTGCAGTAACTGCATTGCAATGTGTCTTAAAGTGTAGTACACGTAAAGTCGTTTATACTTATAGCAGGCACAGCTCATAATTAAAGGCTCTGAAACAGCCATACCAAAATATATATTAAAATAAATTTCACAACAATGTGTTACAGAATTTAAATTATCAGGATGCATTTCATGCATTTCCCACACAGATTTAAATAAATGTGGGTCATCATTTTTGGAACTGTTGATATGTGATATCAAGCAATATTTTTGGAAGAGGTAGTAGATAGTCTAGCCACAGCTTCTACAGAGTACAGCTCTCACACGTGACCCGAAGTTTCTGATCTCTCAGCTTTCGGCCTGAGGGTGTCCTACCAACCTCCACACAATTTGCACGTTCCATTGCTTATTTCAAAAGGCAGTGAACAAAGTAGCTGAAACTTACCTATTGATTCCCTGTGTCTGTATATCTCTATTGTGCTTTAATGCCTTATTATTGTTTTGGTAGTATTTTAGAGAGTTTTTTGTTTCTGCCATTGGCTGCTGTATCCATTGTTAGACTAAGTTTCCAGTTATCTCACCAGATTGAAATGGAATATGGTAACATAAGTATCAACACCCAAGGAGAGTCTCACAAATGATTCGAGAAAAAATCACGTGAAATAAGTTCCATTTCTTTAATTTCCTCACGTGTGTGTTTGTGGGTAACATGCTATATTTGCAGGTTTCCTTTAGTGAGTGTATTGTGCCTGAGTTTTGTGTTTTTACTTTCTTGCAAATAACTGCAGCTTACTGCAAATTTGAAGACAACACAATACGAATACAGAGTGCAGTTTGAAACATCAGCTTACGATGAAACTGAAGGAACTTGTGGCATTGAGACCTGATGTAAATGTTAGTTAAGAACAAAAACAATGTAAATTCAGGCAGGGGTATAAACACCATTTTAATAGAGAAATGTACAATACAGCTGGGTGGTTGTGTGGTTATGAAATGAAAAATGTATTTATTTCTTGTTTTTCTCCTGTCTTGTTACTGATAGTAGTGATATCACATGGACTCCAAATGGTACCACAGATGCAAAAAGTTTTCAGACAAAGGAGTAAAAATATAATCCCAGTTATAAACATTTAAATGGTTTTGATGTATTTTCAATATTAGGGAAAATAGACATTACGTGCCAATTAGTGCCTATTTCTGTAATATAAAGACAAAATGAAAATGTGCCAAGAAACCACTGCCAGTAAATATTAGGTAAAGTGATAACTACGTCAAGTATTGTGGCAAATTCGAGCTGGCTTTAAAATATAAGGGGCACGATGAAAGAAAAAATTCCAGGAACCCAGGAATTTTTCGAGGTCTAGTTGACCAGATGACAGAACTGGACAGTGTCTTTAACAGTACAGTAAAAAAGTTGGAAAACCATGTTTTTTTAGCTCTGCCGAAAACTCTTCAAAATGAACTCCTGGAAGCAATTTATGAGGTATTTATGAATCACATCAGGAATAAACAGTTGAGGATAAATTTCCTTGCAGTTCAAGTTGGTGAAACCAATGGCTGTGTAAATCTGTCACAACTGGTCAATTTACTTTGTATATTGCAGATGATGCAACTGCAACTCTTCAAAGCAAGCTAGAGAAAATGAACGTAAACTAAACACCTGAAAAGCAGACATCTCAGTGTTGCTACAGTGCTCCAAATACAGTGGCCGCAAAAGTGGAGTTCAAATAAGAATTAAATAGGTTTAGGAAAATGATCACTTCATTCATTGTTATTCATATCAGTTAAATTTAATTTCTGAGTGTTGTGTGACAGGCAATAAGCAAGTGTGGGTCTTCTTCCCCCATTTGGAAGGAATTCTACCTTTTTTTCTGATGCCCTACACACACAGCCATCCTTGACGAGATAGTGAAGAAATGTCTCCCTACCTGTCCTCTGCCCAGTGGAAGCAATTTCAAATCACAGAGCATAACCACAATATACAAATAACAAAAGGAAACTATTGAGTACATGGAAAAAAAGTATTGCTGATGATACTAATGGTTACAGGACAATAAACTGGGCCCCAAGAGTGAAGGATTTCTCGCAAGACGAAGATTTACTCTTGTGATTACATTTTTTTAGTGTCGTGGCTCACTGTGATATTCTGTTCAGTCGACTTAACAAAGGAACATCGATGCAGTGAAAATGGTTAAATATGTATCTCACTCACTGACAATCAGTACGAAAAGGCAGAACAAACTGCGAAACGGGGCATTTCAATGAATCGAGAATGGTGGCTGCATCTTGCCTCAGATTAGTGATCGATTCAGTTTTAATGGTCACTTGTCAGTTGCAAAGCTGTTTGCACCACTATCATTTTCCTGGAATGAGCTGTTACTTTGTTTAAATTACAGTCTTCAGAGTTATGTCACGAACTGAATGTATTGCACAGCTGAAAGGATTTTATGAAAGTGTCAGATGCTTTTTGCCTTTTTTAATTTTCTTTATAAAAACAATTTGACAGAAGCTTTTCTGAAGGTGTAAAGCCTTTGCAGATAATAGTAATATCCCCGACGATAACCAGAGACGCAGTATGCTGCTTTTCTACATTAAAGTTGGTGGAACATTCAAGTGTAATACTGTGAATGAGGAAGACGGTGCACTTACAATGTGTTTTCTTGAAAAAGAGTTGTAGCTGTACAATCAGCCTTTATCTAGAAACAATTGAATTAAGATAAGCAAAAGTGTCCCCCCACCCCAAACACACTGATATGTAGAATAGCACAAGGTCTCGGTTAGTTCCGATCGATAAATGTCACAGACTTCCCCAATGTGGAAACCGTGAGCCACACCTGTACTATAGCAGCAGTTTTTTATCAAATAAGTTTTGAGAGTTTTTTGAAAATATTTTTATTGTTTCTCTCTCTCAAGTTTGAAGGAAGTTTTTCTATAGGTTTTGGCCCTGCATATGACTGTTTTATATTCATAGTATTATATATGGGCTCATGGAAAACATTCTGTTTGCTTGTGTCATGGTTGTGTTGTGTCTTGTTATCTCGAGTGTTCGAAGCGTATTTGAATTCTGCCCAGCACAGGAGTTTGTATGGGTATACACTGGGTAGTGTTCATATCTGTAGCTTTACATGCTGGCCTACATGGTTCTCTCCATTTAAGGTTGGCTATCATTCTCATTGCCCTTTTTTGTAATTTGAACATACTATTAATATTGTGTTTAGAGGTGCCTCTCCATAAAACTATGCTGTAAATTATTGTTGAATGAATTAGTGCATTAGTATATCATTTTCATAATAATTGTGTCTTTTAAAGTTCAATTCTTTTATCTCGGCGGCTCGCGCATGCCCGCCCAGACGCGGGAGATTGCTGCGTTGCCAGTTGCACACGACGCACGCGCCAAGAGAAGCAGCGCCATAGTATAGCATAGTTCGCAAGCTTACGTTTAGGGGGGAGTGCGCAGTTCATGACATGAAGTAAAGCCACCACGGCCGCATTAACCCTTTCGCTGCTACAAACACGTGCTCCCTGCATTCCGCGCGGTGCGCGATTTTGTCACTGCACTGCTCGCCTGTGCAGACACATCGTGTTCCGACTGCTTTGACACACTTATCATTCGATTCCACAAAAACTATTTGGCCCAAAAATTAGATTTTTACATGTCTTCATGACTGATACCTTCCCCCCACAAATGACTTAATTTTGTTTCGATGTTCAACGCAGTTATTGTGCAGGATTAAATATAGTAAACCATTGCATGAAATTTTGAAGAGTTTGCAGAGGTAAAAGTCCATAGAGTATACTTTCCATATGGTCGATTTTAGTTGCCACAATGTTGATAATGAAATGTGGACAAGATACCTAAATTTCATATAAAATTACTACATGTAATGCTGAATAATAACTGCGTTGAACATCGAAACAAAATAGTCACTTATGGGGGTAAGGTATCAGTCAAGAAGATGCGCAAAAATCAAATTTTTGGGCCAAATAGTTTTTGTGAAATCGAATGATAAATGTGTCAAAGCAGTGGGAACACCATGTGTCTGCACAGGCGAGCAGTGCAGTGATGACAAAATCGCGCACAGCGCAGAATGTGGGGAGCACGTGTCTGCAGCAGCGAAAGGGTTAATGAAGAGACAAAGCACTAGAAATTTCAAAATTAATTGCATTCAAACGAATATAAATCATAAAGTAAGGCACTTCGATATTGTTTTTAATGCCTTGAGGACTATAACACGTCACGCAAAATACTGACGAACACTGTTGGTATCACTATGAATTACTCACGCTTCGTCGAAATACAATAGGAAATAAACAATTACCGCTGTTCTTTATTGCGAAAAAGCGGTTTGTGAGATTGATACAAACACCTTTCCTTGCTATTGCCTGAATTAGGAGTCTTATTGCTTGTTTGGTTTAATTAATTAATAGAATATGAAGCAATTGGTATAAAGAATGCTTTTTCCAAACTTTCTATAAAAGAATTTCTGCTATCAAGACATTGCTTTTGTTCTATTACTTTATTTATGACTGAATGTTTCTAAAACTGAAGACACTCGTCCATGCTCTGTTCTGCAGTCGAGATCTGGCAACATCGTTCTCTGTTCATTGGCTGACTGTATTTTGTGACGTCAGATGCGCAGAATGAACCTAAACTCGGCCGCCAACATAAATGACACGCACTTTAGGTAGCTAAGCTTGTGCAGCACATTTAGGTTTTGAACTGAGTTTTCCAATTAAGCATTTTTCTGTGTGCTTATCCCAATTTTCACTTTGACCAATTAATTATTATTGCCAGGAATGTAGTGTATTTGGAGTTTTCTGTTATGTGCTCATCTATACAAATGTTGGTATCTTCACTCTGAAGACCTTTTGGTTTGATATTCAGACAAAGTATTTTATTAATGATGTTATGCAAATTTCATTCAGTAAATCTTTGAATAGCATTGTTTACTTCTACGTTGGCTTTAATGTCTAGATTTTGTGCATCTTTATCCATGAACAACAGAGTCGTGTCGTCTACATTAGTAAATAAATTAGCATAATTAATGAGGTTTGGGGTGTGATTTGCATATGAAATAAAAAGCAGTCGGCAAATAATTGATCCCTGTGGCACAGAGAAGTTTAAAGCTGGCACAGAGAAGTTTCAAGTTCTTGCTTCAGATCTTATTTTCTCTCTTGTCATTTTTGTGATTTCTGTATATTGTCCCCCTGTTTGTTATGTCTCCTACAGATATCCAGATATCTTTGATATAACTGGCAGCAGAGCTATAGGTCTGTGTGTGTGTGTGTGTGTGTGTGTGTGTGTGTGTGTGTGTGTGTAGTGCTTTTATTGATGCTGTCTTTACGCAATTTGGAAAATACCTTCCAGGAATAATGTATGGGTTAGTTGCATAAGAACTTTCTTTAGCTCCTGCATAGTTTTCCCTTATTATCTTCTTCTGAAGATTATTAGATACAGGCTCCCAGGTAGATGCTATTTTTCTTGACTTCCGGAAGGCGTTCGATACAGTTCCGCACTGTCGCCTGATAAACAAAGTAAGAGCCTACGGAATATCAGACCAGCTGTGTGGCTGGATTGAAGAGTTTTTAGCAAACAGAACACAGCATGTTGTTATCAATGGAGAGACGTCTACAGACGTTAAAGTAACCTCTGGCGTCCCACAGGGGAGTGTTATGGGACCATTGCTTTTCACAATATATATAAATGACTTAGTAGATAGTGTCGGAAGTTCCATGCGGCTTTTCGCGGATGATGCTGTAGTATACAGAGAAGTTGCTGCATTAGAAAATTGTAGCGAAATACAGGAAGATCTGCAGCGGATAGGCACTTGGTGCAGGGAGTGGCAACTGACCCTTAACATAGACAAATGTAATGTATTGCGAATACATAGAAAGAAGGATCCTTTATTGTATGATTATATGATAGCGGAACAAACACTGATAGCAGTTACTTCTGTAAAATATCTGGGAGTATGCGTACGGAACGATTTGAAGTGGAATGATCATATAAAATTAATTGTTGGTAAGGCGGGTACCAGGTTGAGATTCATTGGGAGAGTGCTTAGAAAATGTAGTCCATCAACAAAGGAGGTGGCTTACAAAACACTCGTTCGACCTATACTTGAGTATTGCTCATCAGTGTGGGATCCGTACCAGGTCGGGTTGACGGAGGAGATAGAGAAGATCCAAAGAAGAGCGGCGCGTTTCGTCACTGGGTTATTTGGTAACCGTGATAGCGTTACGGAGATGTTTAATAAACTCAAGTGGCAGACTCTGCAAGAGAGGCGCTCTGCATCGCGGTGTAGCTTGCTCGCCAGGTTTCGAGAGGGTGCGTTTCTGGATGAGGTATCGAGTATATTGCTTCCCCCTACTTATACTTCCCGAGGAGATCACGAATGTAAAATTAGAGAGATTAGAGCGCGCACGGAGGCTTTCAGACAGTCGTTCTTCCCGCGAACCATACGCGACTGGAACAGGAAAGGGAGGTAATGACAGTGGCACGTAAAGTGCCCTCCGCCACACACCGTTGGGTGGCTTGCGGAGTATCAATGTAGATGTAGATGTGTCTCTGGAAACAGTGGTATAGTTTTTCATGGGGGACAATAAATGTTTTTCATGTGTTATTGTATTTAGTATTTGTTTTTTCTTTTAGTTTTTGGTCATTGAAGAGATTTATAATACTGTTCTGTTCTGTGTGTGTGTGTGTGTGTGTGTGTGTGTGTGTGTGTATATATATATATATATATATATAAAAATAGACTGCCAAGCCTAGTGTTTATTTTCAGCACTACTTATATAAGTTTTTGCAGCTAGTTGTTCGTCTGCTTGCAGTACTTTGGCATACAGTCTTTTTTTATATTTTCTGTAATACTCGTTGAAGTTTCCGTCATTGTTGGTTTTCTATATCATATCCAACATTTCTATCTTGTTCTTACAGACCAAAATACCTTTTGTTATCAAGTTTTTGTTTTTATTGGTGATTTTTTAAAAATTTTTTTTTTAATTGTGCACGTTGAGATATGTGTAATTTTATGATTCAGTGAATTTTTTTTCCCAGCGTTTCCATCCTTCTTTCTTAATTTTAAGCCTATTAGCTATTCAGTTTTGTTCATTTAATCTGCCCCCCTCCCCATGTCCCCTTTTTTTTAAATACAATTGAAGCATATTTTGTCAGTATCTGGGAAAGCCGTTCTTGTGACTTCACTTTTTTAATGAAAGTCACATAGATTTGTGAATATGTGCTCTATTTTTGTACTGGGGTTCGCTGTTTGAAATGTTGTGTCTGATAATTGTGCTAAGAAGTTCCCTACTGCCATCGAAGTCTTGTAATGTCTGTGGGTGTTTGGTATGTACAGTGAGGAACTACTTAAATTTATTTTTTGGCCTATTACTTCTGCAACATTTTCAATAATATACTTCTTACAGAAGTCGAGACTGTTCATACAGTTTGTTTATCTTATTATGTGTTAGTGTTGCAGCTTCCCCACCCTTACTATTCCATCTGATTGAGCTAGCCGTTAAATTTTAATTTGTTACAATAAGATTTGAAAAAATTAATGAGGAGGTATTGAATAGAATTGGGGAGAAGAGGAGTTTGTGGCACAACTTGACTAGAAGAAGGGATCAGTTAGTAGGACATGTTCTGAGGCATCAAGGGATCACCAATTTAGTACTGGAGGGCAGCGTGGAGGGTAAAAATCATAGAGTGAGACCAAGAGATGAATACACTAAGCAGATTTAGAAGGATGTTGGCTGCAGTAGGTACTGGGAGATGAAGAAGCTTGCACAGGATAGAGTAGCATGGAGAGCTGCATCAAACCAGTCTCAGGACTGAAGACAACAACAACAACAAAGATTTAAAACTTTATGTTCATTTATTCCATGTTCTGTCAGATCTAGAAAAGAGGGAGTTTCTTCATTTAGTATTATTCCTAACCTTATTTTTTATTTATTCTATGTTCTGATGAATTATTTTTGTAGTTGAATGTCTCGGGTTTCTTGTTTATAGTTCTTCTATGTTCTATTTCATTGTTTTTTAAACTGTGGATATTATGTTTCCTGATCTTTCACTCTCCTTATTCCACATTAATTTCCCTTATCTGTAATGATTTTACATAATCTGAAAACATGATACTGAGTGTTACAGACCCAATCTGTTTAAATGTATTCCATCCTTTCCTATGCAGTTTTGGCACAGAAATTTGTTTGCATCTATGAAGACAACCCCGAAACAATCAAATTGCTCTTTGACAGCACATTTTATTTTTGAGATATATTGTCACTTGCTGACCTTCTTTTTACATTCAACTGGGAATAAGCCTGGATCCTTCATAGACACTTCCTGCCACACACATCATGTTCCTCGTTTTGTTTGTAAATTTTTCTTCAATGCAGTTTGTTAATTAGTTTTTTCCAGCATGTACAAAAAACACCTTTGTAATTTCATTTGGGTTCAGGATCCAGCTCTGTAGATTCTTGTTTTGAATTTACCATATTTTTAAATTGTTTGCAGAGTTATTGCATTGTAATCTCAGGTCACGCATTGAGTTTGTAGGTGGGACGGCTATATTTTTCAACAGGAAGTCAACAATTATTAGAAACTCATTTTCATTCCCTTGCATAGTTGTGGTCTTGTCTTTTCTTTTGCTGTAAATCACCAACTGCTGTTTATATTTATGTGCAGGTTTTTGTCTTATTTGATTTATCATGGCATCATCTGAGATTCTGGAGATGGTACTGTTTTCTGAGTTTGTTTTTGCAGGCATATTTTTGCAGTCTTGCATTTCCATTTGATGGATTTCGCAGTTATAGGTCTGCTTTCTATGAATTACCTACATCATTTCCTTTCTTTTTAAGACACTATTTTGGTTAATGTTCCTTTGTAGCAACTTAATAATTTAATTTTTGAGTACACTGTATGTGCAAGACTGTCCATTTTGTTTTTGGAAAACAGTGGAGGTATGTCCACGGAAAATTGTAACCAATGAATTTTAGGTTTACTTTTGTACACTTTTGATGTAACAACTTGACACACATTATACCCGTCACCTCTTGCTTTTCACATTCTCTACAGGAATAACTGTTTATTTTTTGCCTTTTTTGACCTGAAAAAAGTGTCACTTTCCTGTTGTCACCATACTCTAGACTAGAGTTTTGTAAGCAATACATAATCATTTCATTTAATATTCCTACTACCAGTTTTCTGAGAAAGCATTTAGTATTGTTCAGCAGAATGCCTTGTCTCACCCCCTCCCCCCAATGTACAGAACTGTAATTGCCCCAATCAGTTGTTGAATAACTGAAGTCTTCTGCAATGATGGCAGTATGATTGGGGAATGTATGTACTAGATGGCTGGGGTCTCCTTTAAATTTTCCAGCTACATGTGGGTTAAGTCTGGTGGTTGTTAGAAGGATCGAGTAATAAGTTTATACCCATCCACGATACTGAGTGTTTGCCAAAGAGTTATGCATGCAGCGGCAATTTCTACCATAATGGATTTGTGTTTCTCATCTACTGTGACAAATACACTGCCTCCACTGTCCTTTCGCTATAAATTAAGATTTTCTCCAGATATCTTACTTATGTCAATTTCAAGTTTTGGCCATCTTTCTGTACTTGATATTATATGAGTTTCACTGCTTTCTAAGGTCACTTCAAACTCTGTGTCTTTGTTGTGAATGTTTTGGCTGTGGATCACTAAAACTTTAATGGTCTTATCTGGAGGTGCATTCTTTGGGTTGTACTCTTAATACTTTGGGATTAAGTATAACTGTTATTATCTGGTCTGAATGGAGAGTCACCTAAAAAAAAGAGTACCCTTGTGTGCACCCCATATACAGTCAGTTACCTGGATAGTATACCCGTAACACTTAACGGGGGACCCTGCTTCTCTCAACTTTGTGGCACACATCCCTCGACTTTGAAGAAGGGGCCCCACAATCAGTTGTGTGTTTTGTTGAAATTCCATGAGCAGAGCTGGTCGTATCAATTTTTTCTTCCAATATTGCCACCGAGTCCACGTAGCTATCATTCATTACGATGTGCCCTATAATCTGCAGTTGGTTGCAAACTGCTTTTCAGCGAATTTTGGAACAGCCTTTTCACTTTTAATCAGGCCCTCAGTTATAAACATTGAGTGCACAAAGTGATACTTATTGTTTCTTATTGCTGTTTCCTTGATAATGCACAGACAGGAACAAGTAACAAAACTTCTTGGAACCATAGCAAAGTTCATTGCTTAATTAATATTTTTTAAGAGGAAATACATTGTTTGAAAGCTTAACGTCATTTTCATTCTTTTTTGAGTCTATTGAACACTCAATGCCTCAAAGATATAGGCAGAGGTTACCTTTACCCCATTCACTGTTGTGTTCCATCCAGGACTTTCCAGTATTACATCAGTTAGGAAAATAATCAGTCCTACAAAGTCTGTTTTCCACTGCATAAAAAAATTGTTGTTCAGTTATTTCTCGAAATAATTGTAATAGTTGATCTAATCTTATCTGTGTATCACACTATTTTAATGTTAGATAAAAATTGTTTTCTTTCTTGACTTTTGTGACATTGCTCATGTTTACTGTTCCAGAAACTACTGGATGATAATGGCAGACCACAGCACCTTTGTTCAGGGATAGTGACACATTTACATTACCACGAGCCAGGCAATCTTGTTTTTGCGTACCTGTTACGGAGTGGAGTTTTACACAGTATGTGTGTTACTGAAGAAGATGGTAAAATATCAAAAGAAACACAGCTAAATGTTGTACTCCTGATGGCTCACCTCTTCACTCGTAAACGTTTACACCCTGCAATGCTTAATAATAAGTACTGCAATTCTGTGGTGAAACTAAGAGAGTTGCCAGCTGATGTTGTTAAGGTACAGTATTTTCACTCTGAATGAAACACTAGCTTTTTATCTAACCTTATAACTTATACGAGGGGGGACCCAAAAATAACCGGAATATCTTTCTAGAAAGCATATACTTTATTGTTTTCAAATGCAACCTTACTCTCCTTCGAAGTAGTCTACATTAGCATTAATACACTTGTCCAAACATTCATTCCAGTGTTAGAGGCACCTTTTAAATTCGTCCTCTTTGAAACCTGCTAGCACTTTCATGACATTGCGTTTTACGTCTTCCACATCCGCAAAACGCTTCCCTCACAACTCTCTTTTCATCCTCGGGAATAGGAAGAAGTCCGAGGGTGCTAAATCCGGCGAATAGGGCGCATGGGTCGAGGTAGTCGTCTTCATCGAGGCGAAAAACTGGCGAATGCTGAGAGCTGTGTGCGCGCGAGCATTGTCGTGATGCAGGAACCACACGCCAGAATCCCACAAATCCAGACATTTTCGGGCCAAACTTCTGCGAAGCCATTTCATAACCTCCAAATAGAATTGTTGGTTTACTGTCTGGTTTTCAGGGACAAATTCAGAGTGTACAATCCCTTTGCTGTCAAAAAAACAGATCAACATTGTTTTCACATTCGATTTCACTTGTCGAGCTTTTTTTGGTCGAGGTGAGCCAGGTGACTTCCATTGTGATGACTGTTGTTTACTTTCTGGATCGTACCCATAGCACCGTGACTCATCACCTGTAATGACTTTGTTGAAAAAATGTGGATCATCTTTGAACGAATCCTTCATTTCGAGACAGGCTCGAACGCGACTATTTCTTTTATCTCCGGTAAGAAACTTCGGCACGAATTTTGCTGCCACTCTTCGCATCCCCAAATCGATGGTCAAGATGCACCTAATTGAGTTCCAGGACAACCCGGACAAGTTCTCGAGTCGGTCGATCGTCCGGCGTTGATCTTCACTGATGAGATCACGGATTTTGTCGATGTCATCTTCGCTTCGAGCAGTTGAAGGTCGACCGGAATGGAGCTGATCTTCAACCACCATTTCTCCCTTTTTAAGCCGAGAAAACCATTTGTACACTTGCGTTTTACTAAGAGCACGGTCTCTGTAGGCTGACTGAATCATCGCAACAGTTTCTGCTGCGTTCTTGCTGAGCGAGAAACAAAACTTCACTGCCGCACGTTGTTCGTAAGAACTAGCCATTTCCTCGTGTCACCTCTGCACTGTACGCACACTCAAAAGAACTGCCAAAGAAACCACACTTCTCACTGTTGGGTGATGCCGCGTAGCAGAATGACTCAGCAGAGCTCCTACTACAACCCTCTGGCAGCGCAACCTGCTACTACAAGCACACGATGTGCAGCATTACGATTCTGGTTTGCAAATGAGATTGCTCCGTATTGAAATTTACTCTGTGCTGCTTTTAATATTCAAACAAACTGAAATTGAAGTCGTGACAAATCTTTAAACAGTGTGCTTACTGAAGATTTAGAGAAACTGTAATGAACTGATTGCCAACAAAAATTTCAAACTGGAGAGAAGGAAAGCCTCAATAAATCATTTAGTTTCCAAAATGAAACACAAGTCATTAAACCAGTAGTATGTCAAAATTTTACATCACTGCAGAAATTGATAATACAGCCTTATCTATAATTTCTGGAGGATAAAGCTCAGTTCCTATTTATTCCTATGTACTGGCACATACCAAATAAAATACTCTATTTTTTCAGAATGAGATTTTTCACTCTGCAGCGGAGTGTACGCTGATATGAAACTTTCCTGACAGATTAAAACTGTGTGCCGGACCGAGACTCGAACTCGGGACCTTTGCCTTTTGCGGAAAAGTGCTCTACCAACTGAGCTACCCAAGCACGACTCTCACCCCTTCCTCACAGCGTTACTTCTGCCAGTACCTCGTCTCCTACCTTCCAAACTTTACAGAAGCTTTCCTGCGCAGGAGAGCTTCTGTAAAGTTTGGAAGGTAGGAGACGAGGTACTGACAGAAGTAAAGCTGGGAGGACGGGGCGTGAGTCGTGGTTGGGTAGCTCAGTTGGTAGAGCACTTGCCCGCGAAAGGCAAAGGTCCCGAGTTCGAGTCTCGGTCTGGCACACAGTTTTAATCTGTCAGGATAGTTTCATACTCTATTTTTTTTTCCACCCATGAACCTACAGTTTGTGTAGTGCAGATAATGTATGAAACAGGTAGCTACTGTAATGAAATAAAGGACACCGGCCATTATTGTCAGTGTTTGTATCACATGCAGCCACTATTATCACCATTAGAAAAAAATGTGTATGGGGTGTTAAAAAAAGTGTTGACATTTTTGGGGTGTGATAGTGCTCATCAAAAAAGGAAGAAAGATCCAATAAATGTGGATTCAGAAACGTATTCTTTCTATTGAACACTTGTTTATAGCGAGCATTGAAAGACTTTTGATGCTCATTTGAGTGTATTTGTTACATTGGTGCTCCACCAACAGAATTTTTTGATTTCTTTCTATATCATATGATTGCAGGTACATATTACTCTGAGCATTTAGTAGTCTACAATGAGTTGTTTTGGGTAGAGTTACGTGGTATTAAAGTTGCAAAAAGCACGAATGGGCCATAGCAAATTCCGGCAATGGTGTGGTGCACACAGACAAAGGCCAGAAAATTGCAGTGGCAGTGCTAGCTGAGCCACTGTAAAAGCTCGGGCACATTTTTTCAGAGTCTATTATTGCAAGCCACTAACCACACGAGTTGAGCCCAGTGCAAGCTCCTCACTAACACGTATGGAACTTTGTTTGGTCTCTACATTTGTTTTCGTGTTCTTTACAGTGCATCCATGAAGTATGTGGCATCCCGCAATCACGGTGAAACTTCATTTGTTTGCAGACACGTATTCATCGTTCTCCCACAGTCACGTGATCGGTCGACGCACGTGTCACCGAAGAGAGTATTCCTTCGGGACAGTGTTCGAATGTAACTACTGTACGAACACCGTTACTGCCATCACCAGTTAATAGATATTGCTAGCATTTCATTTGTCAATTGTTCATTTACTCTTTTGTGTAGAATAAATATATTTATAGCAAATGCGCACTTTTATCAGCTCTCATCGCCACACCATTACTGTAGCACGTGTCCCTGAACATAATGAGTCGGTGTGGCAGTAAAGCTGATTCACTGCACGATTGAGACGTAAGCAGCGAAACTGTGCGTTCCCACTTCACTGGTGACACCAGTATTACGTGTATGCTAATGTGACAAATTTTCATCGGTGTGAGTGATGATGAACTGTGGGCAGTCTAGCACCTAGGTGATTAGTGGCCCATATTCACGGCGACGGACTTTCATCGGTGTGAGCGATACGGAAATGTGAGCAGTCTAGCACTTAGGTCCTCGTGTACAAACTGCGATCTGTGTTTAGACACACTGTCGAGATCCGGGTGCTAAAGCGAGATGATGACCTCGGAGAAACTACAGAACGCGACAGTCGAAAGCCAATAGGTGAGGTGTTAGTGTGCAAACAGAGGCCGAAGAGTGATCTGCACGCACTATCCCCAGTTGCAGACTTTGCCCACCCGGAGCCAGGTCAGAAACTTCCACGTACAGACCCGATCGTGTAGTTCAGCCGAGTGAAAGAGGGTTTTGTGAGCAACAACAGCAAACTCGGACACTGCACGAGCCAGACAGATGAAGACTACATGGCTGAAGTGCGGGACACAATCACTGCCCTACTGACACAACTCTTCTTATAAGCAACTAAAGAAGGAGTAAATCTGACGAATTTCACTGTTGCTGACACGACGGGTGCACCAGCTGCCGCACCGAGAGGAATGTGGCGAGAGGAAGCCAGCCGGATTCCTCCACCGCCTGCGAAGCTTCGGCCGGCCCGACGTGGTCCCGGACTTGCCGGTGCACACAGTCTGTGTCCACAGCCACCCGGCACCAGGGTGAGCTCTCATTACGACACGGACAGAAATGCAGCGGATGCCGTCACGGTTTTGGGCAGTCGGGTGCACGACGTGCCGGCAACGGCACCCGATACCGCACTGTACGAAGTCGCAGCACGGACAGCTTTTGCTACGTGGCACACGTCTTCTGCGGCTACCGTCTCAGACACCAATTTCCACCGTCCACTCCAGAATCGGTCCCCACAAGTGTCGGCAGTCTGCGAGCAGGTCAACCAGTTGGTGGTCACATAGACAGAGGGGAGAAGGCACCGATTCAGCTACTGGCATTAGAGTCCGTGCAATGTCCAATGCGGCACCGGCTGTTCTGGCAGCCACCCACCTCGTCGGAACGGCCACTGGACGGCTTTTGCTGGCATTGTGCCTGCTCTGACAACAGAGCAACTTAAGTACTGGCTCCACTGTCTGCACCCGAATGCCAGCTGCAGCTGGGCGTACACCTGACTACAGTGCAATATTTGGGTTTCTCCTTGCAGCGGAATGGGCTGGCAGTGTGAGGGACTATATTCAGTGTGGCCGATGTCGAGGAGTGGATCCCAGGTGCAGATTTCCTCGGCCTATTACAACTTACTAGCCGATATTGCAAATGCCCACCTGACTGATTCTACAACAAGTCTGAAGACAGTGGAACAGTGGTGGCAGGCCCCTTTCTTCAGTGTAAACCCTCGCCCTCGGGCTGTAAGCGGACATTTTTCTTTTTGGTCATCAGTCTACTGGCTGGCTTGATGCGGCCCGCCACGAATTTCTTTCCTGTGCTAACCTCTTCATCTCAGAGTAGCACTTGCAACCTACATCCTCCATTATTTGCTTGACGTATTCCAATCTCTGTCTTCCTCTACAGTTTTTGCCCTCTACAGCTCCCTCTAGTACCATGGAAGTCATTCCCTCATGTCTTAGCAGATGTCCTATCATCCTGTCCCTTCTCCTTATCAGTGTTTTCCACATATTCCTTTCCTCTCCGATTCTGCGTAGAACCTCCTCATTCCTTACCTTATCAGTCCACCTAATTTTCGACATTCGTCTATAGCACCACATCTCAAATGCTTCGATTCTCTTCTGTTCCGATTTTCCCACAGTCCATGTTTCACTACCATACAATGCTGTACTCCAGACATACATCCTCAGAAATTTCTTCCTCAAATTAAGGCCGGTATTTGATATTAGTAGACTTCTCTTGGCCAGAAATGCCTTTTTTGCCATAGCGAGTATGCTTTTGATGTCCTCCTTGCTCCGTCCGTCATTGGTTATTTTACTGCCTA
This sequence comes from Schistocerca americana, assembly GCF_021461395.2. Taxonomy (NCBI): domain Eukaryota; kingdom Metazoa; phylum Arthropoda; class Insecta; order Orthoptera; family Acrididae; genus Schistocerca; species Schistocerca americana. The sequence goes on along the minus strand of NC_060129.1, from coordinate 198,926,633 downwards.
GGTAGCAGAATTCCTCAACTTCATTGACTTCGTGACCATCAATCCTGATGTTAAGTTTCTCGCTGTTCTCATTTCTACTACTTCTCATTACCTTCGTCTTTCTCCGATTTACTCTCAAACCGTACTGTGTACTCATTAGACTGTTCATTCCGTTCAGCAGATCATTTAACTCTTCTTCACTTTCACTCAGGATAGCAATGTCATCAGCGAATCGTATCATTGATATCCTTTCACCTTGTATTTTTGAACCTTTCTTTTATTTCCATCATTGCTTCCTCGATGTACAGATTGAAGAGTAGGGGCGAAAGGCTACAGCCGTGTCTTACACCCTTCTTAATACGAGCACTTCGTTCTTGATCGTCCACTCTTATTATTCCCTCTTGGTTGCTGTACATATTGTATATGACCCGTCTCTCCCTATAGCTTACCCCTACTTTTTTCAGAATCTCGAACAGCTTGCACCGTTTTATATTGTCGAACGCTTTTTCCAGGTCGACAAATCCTATGAAAGTGTCTTGATTTTTCTTTAGCCTTGCTTCCATTATTAGCCGTAACGTCAGAATTGCCTCTCTCGTCCCTTTACTTTTCCTAAAGCCAAACAGATCGTCACCTAGCGCATTCTCAATTTTCTTTTCCATTCTTCTGTATATTATTCTCGTAAGCAGCTTCGATGCATGAGCTGTTAAGCTGATTGTGCGATAATTCTCGCACTTGTCAGCTCTTGCCGTCTTCGGAATTGTGTGGATGGTGCTTTTCCGAAAGTCAGATGGTATGTCGCCAGACTCATATATTCTACACACCAACGTGAATAGTCGTTTTGTTGCCACTATTACAACTTACTAGCCAATATTGCAAATGCCCACCTGACTGATTCTACAACAAGTCTGAAGACAGTGGAACAGTAGTGGCAGGCAGTGGTGGCAGACAGTGGAACAGCATACATACTGGATACATTTCTGGAGCTCACTCACCCACCTGGTGCGCCGAGGGACCCTAAACGTCTGACAGTTCACACCACCGTGACTGTGCACGGCCCACTCACCTCGTGCCGTCCACGTCAACTCGCACCCGAATGACACCGTAGCGAAGGCCGAATTCGAAGCTGAGATGCGTGAGGCATTGTTTGAACATCGTGCAGTCTGTGGTCCTCCACGAGAGAGAGGATTTGTGGAGACTACAGTGGCTTACATTCACAAATGGTGCCGGACCGATATTCAGTACCGTAACTCCAGGATTTTAGCCACACCTTAGCAGACTCAGTTGTATTTAGCAGAACTGCCTGAGAAAAGGCATTCCTCCAGATTCGTGTGGTGCCTGAAGACCTTCAGAAAATGGAAATCGTCACGCTCTTTGGGGTTTTCGAGAGCATCTTACCAGTCTTACTCCGTCATTTTGCCTTTCTCGACGACGTCCCGGTCAGTTTGAAGTTGCCCGAGCTCGACCTAACGACCAACTTTTGGTGCCCGTGTGAGGTCGACATCGCCGTTAACCCCTCAAAATGTACATTCGGGGTTACTGAAATTGAGTTTCTACGGCATTTAATCACCCCTAGTGGATTCACACCATTACTGACTGAGGTGCAGGCGATCTCAAACGTGCCACACCGACAGATTCGCAAAGACTTATGCCACCACCTCGGCACGACAAATTTTTATCGGCACCGTCTGCGAATGCTGCTGTAGTGCCAGAAACTGGACCGTGACGCTACGCAGCCCAGCCTCGACAGGGAGGACTTCCATTATCTGGACGGATGCAGTGGAGGGGAGGTTTATCGATTGACACTACTCGCTTACCCAGTGCGGGGCGCCGAACTGGCCACGGTCGTGGATGCTAGCCGGCAGCCACACGATTTCCTCTCACGTATGTTATCAGAGTGACAGTGCGCCTGGACTGTTCACGACTGTAAAGTGCTTGTCGTGTTTGCGTCGGTGAAATACTTGTTCCCGCCTATAAAAACCCGTCCGTTCACGATTTCCACCGACTGTAAAGCTCTAAGTCACACGTTTTGGAACAACAGTACCAAGTGTAAATCACACCAATATGTCACAGTTCTCGACAGACGTCTGCCACATTCCTGGGTTTTATAATACCATTGCCGACTGCTTGTCTCCTGCACTCGTGCTGTCATTCCACCTTCTGCGACTTGGAAGACATTGGACGAGAGTGACAGAGTGATAGAACACCGGACAGCCTCTGCCACGACACTGCCGGCAGCCTGCAACTTGAGCCGTTGCCCATTTGTGGCTCTGCCTGCTGCATTTGGTGATGTTTTAATGGCATGCACTGCCCATTCTTTACAGAGAAATTCCGGTGCAGTGCTATTGACCACATCCACGGGCTGCCACACCCGGCCGTCAAAACCACTGTCGCTCTTGGCTGCACGTCTCGCCTGGCCGAAGCTACGGAGAGACTTATGCCGTTAGGCACGCGCCTGCATCGCGTGCCGACGTTCCAAAGTCGGGAGGACCACCCGTGCACTCGTCGGCACCTTCCCCGACACGGTGTGCCGTTCTGCACCTGTCCGTACGGACCTCGTAGGCCCGCTCCCTCTGTCCCGAGGCGAGTTTCGTCTGCCGGAAATGTCGGACGACTTCACACGTCGGCTGTAGGTGACACCCGTAACGGACGTCCCCGCCGAGACTGTCGCCGTCTCCTTCGTCGACACCCGAACGGCAGGCTTCAGCTTCTCCGGTCACATCACTTCGGATTGCGGCTCCCGGTTTGACTGTGCGCTATTCACACGCGTTGCCCAACTGTGTGGTTTCAGCTCCACAGAGCTACCGGCTACCCCCCGTCATCTGACAGCACGGTCCGGTGGCTCTGTCGAACTGTGAAAACCTCCTCAACTTTCCGTGACACCAACTAAATAGAAGTACTCCCACTGTTACTGCTGGGCCTGCGAGTAACACCGAAAGGTGAGATTGGCAGTTCACTCGGTGACCTCGTGTAAGGACGGTCCCTCGGTATGCGTCGGTGTTCTCTGTCCATTTTTGCTTTCGTTCCACCGTGTCTACAAAGTACACGGCACCCTGTGATCACCGAGAAGGTTTGTTTCGATCTGGACACTTGTCCACTGTTCTCCTGCAGTCGCGCATTCGGTCGACGTGCTCATCACTGAGGAGTGTACGACCTTCAGGGTAGTGTCCGAGTGGAACTATTGTGCAAACACCGTTACCACCGCCACCAGTCGGTAGACTTGAAAACATTTCATTTGTCAATTGTTAATTTACTCTTCTGTGTAGAATAAACATATTTACATCTAATATGTACTTTATGAATTTCTGTCACGACGTCACCGTAGCCTATACCCCTCAGCTTGGTGCATATGTGTGGCAGTAAAGCTGGATCTCTACACAACTGACATGTAAGCAGTGAAATCACGCACTCCTGCTTCTGTTTCAATTGTGCTGGTGAGTGTTACTGTGCAGTAAATTACTCACAACTCTGGTTATGTCTTACGATTTCTTGCTTACTTAAATAAATGGCTTCAGTTTTTGTTTACTGTTACTGTGCTGTTCGTACAATCAAATGTTGCGTACGTTTTCTTTTCTTTTTTCTAGCTACTGCATGTTAGCAATGGAAATATACTGCTCCGTAAGTGATATTGGCAAATGATTATCTGCCGCAGTGTAGTAAATTGAAGTAGCCTGTTCGCTCGTGCCCCACATTACAGATTATCACCTGATAAGGTGTTAAGCTGAATTTTCCAGTGTCTTAGGGACAAAGTTTCTCTAGAATACCATGAGCTAAAAAGCAGAAAAGTCTTTCTACCTGATTTGGAGGAGTGGGTGTTACATTTAATGGACAAAAATCCTGAAACCAATGCATTACAGTTGTCTTCCTGTCTGAATGGTACTTCATTATATTTGCTGTATTAGACCAGCCTCACTGTTTCCAGCCCCTAAGGCAATGCAATCACCATTGTGAGTTCTGCAAATGAATGTTCCAAAACTGTGGTGTTGGGGATATGAAAATTCCCTTGCAGTTGCAGAAAGAGGTTATCAGCACCATTTCTCAATCAACATGTGGGCAGGTGATCATAGTGACAGGTTAATGGGATCACACGTGCTATCTCAGAGTTTAAACTGGAATCATTATCAGGCCTTCTTCATTAATTTATTGCTTACCTTGATGTGGGAAGTACAGTGTCAGCAAAGATTACGAATGTCCGTGCACAGTGGCAAATGGGCAGATCTTTGTAGTGATGTGCATGAACATCTACCACTGACATTTCAGAATTATTGGATCAGTCTGGGGTGCCCCACATCTATGCTTCCTTGCTCTTCAAATATCAATCCTCAACACATTTAACTATTGATTCACTGGAAGGAAATAATCCACATGTCTCCAGTGACCTACAGACGGTACAGTATCGCATGTTCAGTATGTGCCGTCATATACAGTGGCTAGGCCAGTTTCAGAGAGGGTGCGCTTCCTAATGCACGAGAACAGAGGGAGAGATAGGCATTACAGTGAGCCCTCATGTGAACAACTGTTTAGTTTACAGAAAGTACACATTTCCATACTCGTGTTTATTGGACTTGCATTTCTTCTTTTAATGAGCACTGATACCTCCCAAAATATTAGACATTTTTTAAACATTGTGCGATAAAAACAGTTGTCTTGTGTTAATTTTTAAGAATTTGTATCATATAAAGAGTAACAATAATTATGTACAAGAGAAGTCAAAACAGCAAAGAAATAAAACTTGAGTAGGCTGGTCCTATTTGTGGAACCTAAATAAAAAACAATGCCCCAGTACATGAAGAAACTGTGTCACAGGTATGAAAGTACAGCTAAAAGTGTGATGCTTTCTTTTCCCAAGAAACAGTACATATGCATATAGTATGTGCTCAAACTAAATATTGTGGTGGTGTTTTTGTTGCTGTACTTTTCTTTCATTTGGAATGCATTCATATGCGAGATCAGGGTTGGATGACCTCTATGTGGTGGTCAGGTAAGTCTGTAGTTCAGCACTCTAGGCACCGTTGCAGTGGTATAGACGGTGATTACCAAGTCGTCGTCCAACGTTCTGTCACGAAAACAGCAATGTTAAATGCTCTTTTTGTTCGTGTGACAGTACTAGGAGGCAGCCAGTGCCCTCGAAGCACAGGCTCAACTCGGACGGTGAAGCGATGCTTAGCTCGGCAATGGCCACTGTCATTGACAACATATGACATCCCCCTGGGTAGTGGGTAGTGGGTAGTGGCTAGTGAAGTGTTGCGATCAGCGTGGCAATGGTGGAGCTAACTCAGCCTCTGGGTAGGGTGGCATGCAGCAGTCAGTATAGGAAGCTGCGGCACGTGTTGTAACGGACGAGTTGCGGCGCCCTGGAAATATTCTAAGTTCAGAGTTGGCGGCCACTATTCATGAAGAAGTTGGTTAAATATTTACTGTGTTTTAGAAAGCATTGGCCTACCTCATGTTCTATTCCTTTGACGTATGTTTATTTAATTTGTTTATGTATTTAATAATAAGTGTTAGAGTGTGTTTATGGTCCAGCTGTAGGAATATTTATTTAATTTCAAGTTATTTAAATGTAAATCCAGTATTTATAATGTGCTTCATTACGTTTGTGTGGGTGCGTCGGCTCGGAGACGTGGCGCGAGTGCTCTAGCCGATCACAGCGCTCGTGAATGGGGGGACCGGATGGAAGTGAGTTCGGGAGAGAGGACGAGGGAGTACGGGACAGGACACGGGAAGTGCCGGACGCGACGGCGCGAGGGACACACAGTTGCGGCAGAGACTTTTGAGAGTGCAGAGCGGTTTGCGCGTGGACGTGGCAGATAGAAATACGTCGGAGTGCCGAGTTATGGACCTGAGATTTCTGTGGCTTCTACAGTGAAGACGTAGAGGGTGTTTAGAAGTGAATATACAAGAGCTATGTTGTCATACGTGACTAATTACGTGCAGTAGGAATCTATTGTTTCCCTGTTATTCAACTTATATTTTATTTAACTGCTGGACCATAGACACCAATAAGTGGTTTGCAGAAATATACCATGTTCTACTACCGTACTCATCATTTAAAGTCATTAAGATAGTACCTGCAGATTTTATTTACTTACAAAATTTCTACATTGCTTCATTTATAAATTTCTATATTAATTCACAATTGCCAAGTGATAGGAACCTTCGACCGTTCGATTCATGTTTGTATTCATATTGTATACTGTAGACTCAGCAGTATTTGGCTCGTAATGCGGCAACTGCGTATCCCGGCCCCTAGACAACGAAACCGGCCAAAACTTTTAATATTTCAGAGGGTTGCATAGTTGAGGGCCACCACACCTCATTTCATTTTCTTTTTTGAAAGCCCACAGGCAGCTAGCTCGTTCCCAGCTCAGCGCAAGATACAGCAGGGTGTACGAATCGAGCTGTGTTACCCACAGTGGCTGACGGCGGCGAAATGTGTCCATACGGCCGACGGGAGCAGCATTTACCCTACAGGCATTGAGGGACAAGCAGCTAGTCGGTGAAGGCACAAACCACGGACCCCAGAGTCGGTGGCCAACAGCCGATGGAAGTTATCTAGCTGGTGACCCGTCGGTCGAAGGCTCCGAGTGAGCTGCGTGGACAGCAGGCCGGCAGCTAGTGGAGACGGAGAGCTGCGGGAGCTCGCACAAGCATCTCGACTCGTAGACTGGCGTAGATCACCCGTCCTAGCTGGCTACTGGTGGTGACTGCCTGATGCTTGTCTAAAACTGATGACTGTATGCAAGCCTGGTCCACTATTGTCTCTGAAATGGTAGCGATTTTGCCCTGTAAGTCACAACAGTAGAAGGCACGAGGTGTGACCGTCGAGCAACCGTGATAGCATTTTCCCGGCTTTGCCGTCGTGTCGACAGTTTAACAGCACTAGCTGTACTGTATTGGTTCAGTAACTTCTCCGTTCAGATGCCCTCGTGTTAAGGGCGGCGCACCCTAAATACGGCTTCCCTGTAAGAACACCACTTCGGCCTAGATTCTGAGATTCCTTCTGTCACCCTCGCTACAAAACTGCTTCGTAATTCGGTCACAGGCTGTGGTACGACATGATTCCCCTTCTTGGGAGAACTGATCTACCAGATTGTAGAATGTCTACATCTCTGGAAACTGTATTGACAACATATCGCATAGTTTGACAAACATCGACAGCACCAGGTTCTCCTTACCCTAGTTCAGCTTAAACCACACATTTTGCTGGCTGAGTTCTTAGCCAGTTCTTGCTACCTATGGTCTACAGGCAGCTGATGCACTGGGAATTCAGATGAGTGGACAGTTTTCCACTTTACATAGGTCCAAGTTACACAAAGTAGATTCAGAATCCCTACATAATTACTAAAAACTGAGGTACTAATCGTAATGACAATCATTACAGTATTACAGCACACGTGGAGCATCTGCTCCTCAGTAACGTGTCCTTACGGAATGGCTATAAGCTCATCCGATGAGTGGATAAGTTCGGGCTCCGAGGTATTGTTACTGCAGGTTAGCTTCCGGGCTATACTTTCAGTGGTTTTTGTGACCGATACTGCAAAGGCTGTGTCACTTTTACGACGGTGGTCCCAGTTATGTTAGCTGAGAGATGGAAAGTCATTCCTGTGATGTCACAAGCTGTGCTGTTAATTAGCAAATCAGTATCTTGCAGCTCTAGTCACATCACGTCCCTAGGTCGACCTTGCTCGTAGCGATTTGCAACAAACACTTAAGATTCGTACACAGAATACATACAGTGTACACCTGCTCTTTGAAAACAAGGTTGCGTTGTGAGGATATCCCGTCGGCACCCCTCTGCTGCTGCTTTGTCGAAAAACAAGTCAGACCTCAGTGGTATCATTTCAGCCACTCAGCACCATGTGACGAACTTCTTTGAATTGCCCTTTGGGTTGTAGGGGCTTGTTAGCATAACCCACTGACCCGCCTGATGCTCTGGTAATTTATCCCAATTCTGCCCCATTCTCTCCCGACATCAAGGGCCTTGGTGTTCACTTTTTGCAACTGCTTCCACACATTGTTCAATGTTGTAGCAAAGTTCCATTCCGTTTCCTCATTACTAAATGTGGACAACCAAAAATCTGAGGGTAAGATCCCAGTCATTAAGGTGGCTATTGACATAATAGCTCAGCATTTTACTGATCATTTGAGAGAGGGTGAGGGCACATCTTGTGTACATTCCTCCAGAACCTCAACATCGTCTCCTCCATTCACTGCAACTGGTTCTCCTTAACCTAACAAGCCACCTCCCTCGAGGTTGACCTTCACTTCAATATTGGCTACATCAGCACCTCTCTTCATATCAGACCCGCTAACCACCAGCAATACCTCCATTTCCAGAGCTGCTACTTACTCCATATTAAGAAGTCCATTCCATACAGCTTAGCTGTCTGTGGTCATCACATCTGTAGTGACAATCAGTCCCTAAATATACCGAGAGTCTTACTGAAGCCTATGCAGATGGAAATTTGCACCCAGGGGCCTCACAACACTTTTGTGATTTCGTGCACGGTACATACGGGGCCCCGAGCTAGTGTGGCCTTTTCTCGGCCCCTGGCCCCGACACCTAGGTCCTCCACGACAGTATCAACTCCTCTCTCAGTGGCTGGGCAGTAGTGGGATTCCTGTCCTCAAGTGCAGTGAGGATCCGCCTTCCTTCGATAATCGCCAGCCAGTCAGTCTGACCGACATCCCCTCCGAGTTATTTCAACAGGTGGTGGCTCGTCGGCTCTCTCGGGTCCTAGAATCTCGGGACCTTTCATCTTCTTACCGGTCCGGCTTTCGAGAGGGACTGTCTCAGATCTTCAGTCGGAAACTGCAGTTCTACACGTCTTTTCTCGGCATCGCCACCTTATCGCAGTTTTCCTCAATCTTCGTAAGACCTATAAAACGACTTGACACCGCCACACCTTAATTACACTCTGTAAGTGGGTCTCTGGGGTCACCTCGATTTTTATTCACCAGTTCCTGTCTCACTGATCATTCTGAGTTAAGGTTGGCACTGTACTCGGTTCACAAACACAGGAGAATGGTGTTCCATAGGGTTCAGTATGAAGTTTGTTTCTTTTTCTCATTGCTCTTAATGAACTCGTGGCCTCTGTTGGCTACCCCTTCTCTGTATGTGGATGATTTCTGTGTCTGGACTAGAGCCCACTGGGTGGCCTCAGCATAATGACAGCTCCAGGGTGCCATCGGGTATGCTCCGTATGGACCCCCACACACAGTTTTCAGTTCTCCCCCATTAAATCAAAGGTGGTGAATTTCTGTCACCATACTCTGACCCATCCTGAACCAGAACTCTTATCTCGACGTCCGACGTCTGACCGTAGTTCCCCCATTTCCGTTTCTTGGGTCGTTCTTTTTGACAATGAGCTTACTCGGTTGCTCCGTATCTGCCTTCTGAATATTGACTGTTTCCCTAAACTCATTGTCGTTTGCTTCCTTGCCCACACAGCCTGGGGTGTGGATCGTTCAGCTCTTCCCTGTCTTTGTCAGGCCTGAATTCTCTCTCATCTGGCCAAGGGTTGTCAAGTTTGTGGCTCAGTTGAAACTTCCACTCTGCTCCTCTCAGACCTGTTCCACCATTGTGCTATCCGCTTGGCCACCGATGCCTTTCGCAGTAGCCCTGTCGACAGTCTCCCGGTTGACGTTGTGATCCCTTCCCTTTCAGTTCGGCAGTCCCAGCTCCTGGTTTTGTATGCCATTGCTGTTTGTTCTTTCTCTGATGACACCTCCTATTATATTCTTTTAGTGGCTTTGTGATGTCATGTGCCCACTGCTGGCCCTCAGATAGGTTTACTGGCTGCTATTTCCATCTTCCCTTTTTGTCCTGTTCACAATGTTTTCCCCCAACGTGCCCTATTGGTTAGTTCCTCACCTCCAGATTTATATGGATCTCTTCTGAGGTCCAAAGCCTCCATTGCTCTGATGGTGTTCCATTATTTTTCCACAGACTGTTACAGGAGTTGTGGCATGCTATTGTTCTTTAAACCACTGACTCTTAAATCTGAAGATCACATGGATATACCTTCACATCTTCTATTAGCATGGAGCACCATCTCTTGCCGGCTTTTGTGGCGTGTATACTGTGGAATAGATGTGTATTTACCAGGCACTCTGCTGTATTAAACAGTCCTCCATCACGGGAGTTTTATCGTTTATGGACTCAATGAGTGAGGGGGGTGCGAGGGAGGGGGGGGGGGTGCGCGCACCATTCTCCATGACTTCTTCAGGGAGGGATTTGCAGCTTCACATCAAATTCCTTTTCGCCCAGGTCATAGGCCTACTCTTTGGGGGCCACCGTCCCTGTCTAATAAGCTTCGTGTGATTAAGGGGTTCCTGCCATGTGGCATTCTTCCTTCTGCCTCTCCTAGCAGGGATTTACCATCCTCTGCTGTCTTCGTTTCAGCCATGTGTTGACCCATGGGTTTTTACTCTGTAATGAGGTCCTCTCCCCTCTCTCCCCCCCCCCCCCCCCTTTGTAGTTGTGGGCCCCCACTTCAGGGTGGTCCATATTTTGCTGCACTGACCCCACCTTTTGTCCGTTCGCATTAAATTGACCCTCCCATTCTCCTTGTCATGGGTGTTAATGGACAAACCTTGCATGGTTGTCTGTCCTCAGTTTTTTCACAAAAGTGGTTTGTCCTTTCAGATTTAAGTACCCGAATTTTCTTCCAGAATTGGAATCGCTCAGTTATTGATATTGTTATTGGTTTGGGAGGCCCTTGGCCTTGCCCACATAGCAGCCAGGGTAACCCCCAGCCCCCCCATTTCCCCTAGTTTTGTCTGGTCTTTTGTGCTATTTTGTGTCCCCTTTGCTTGTCTCTTCTTTCCTTGGTGTTGTTTCTGTTGTGTCGCCATCATAGAACGGCGTGCAGATCGGGATGGGTCGGCAGCAGTGCTGGCACCCCATTGCACATAGCCCCTCTCGGGTGCCTCTGCTCTCACCTCACCCCACCCCACCCCACCCCACCCCACCTTGTGTTCTTTACTCTTCCTGCCATTTCTTATGCCTGTTTGTTTGTCCAATTTGCTTTCCCATTGACTGAACTGTGCTGTTGTTACCCCCCTTAGTTCCCGCCACCTTGGAGTGTGAAAACTATGACCTCACTGTTTTATTCCCCCCCCCCCCCGCCCCCCCAGCGAATAAATTAACCGACCAGTCTGAAATTACTCTCCCAACAGGTACAGGTACAGAAACAGAGCTCCCATGTCTTGTCTCTCCAGTCACCTATCACCTCCTACATAGCCACCATCTGGCATCGAGGTATCACACCTTTTGTGATTCAGTGCCACTCAGGACTGGAGCAACAGAATCACATTTTCCAGCAGGATTCTAATTACTGTTTGTCATGCCCGGAAATGAGGAAATCGTACCCACTACCATTCCCACAGTAGTACTGTGCCTCGGACCGAACCTGCACAGTATCCGTGTCCATTCCTACTCCGCCCCTGCTCCCAGTCCCTCGCTGCCTCGTGGCTCGTATCCCCGCAATAGACCTGGACGGGAGACCTGTCCCGTACATCCCCCCACCACAAAGTACTCCATTCTGGTCACAGGCACCTCCTATTCCGTAAAAGGCAGGACTATCTGTGAAAGTAGCGACGTGACCTACGAACTGAGCTGTAAACACTGTGTCGCTTTCAGTGTGGGTGTGACTAGCGCGCTGTCTGTCCACGTGAGTGGCCACTGACGAGCAGTGGCCGAGAGACGGCTGGACCGTCCAGTTGCCGAACGTGCTGTCCGACACGATGTGCTTCACTTCAGTGACTGCTTCACAGCTTGTACTTTCTGGATTCTTCATACCAAAACCAGCTATTCGGAACTGTTCAGCGGGAAACTCTCCCTGCAATATACCCAGCTGTTTCCTAACTCCGCTGTCCTCGACCCCTGCTAGTCCCTGACATCCACCTACCTATCCCCTTTGCTGCCCCCACTCCAGCACCACACAGTCAGTGCACCCACTGGTCTTTTTGCCCTTCTCTACTTCTCTCCTTTTATGCTCCCTCTCCCTCACCCGCCCCCTCCCTCCCCAAAACCTCCGACTGCACCTAGCAGTCCTATCCAGTCTCCACCATTCCCCTGTGCGCTGCCACGAGCGGCACATTATCCTCTGACCCAACCGTGCTATTCCTACCCTTCCTGTCTCATGCCACTTCCGTAGTCCGACCTCCCACACCAGATTACTGTTCCCGTCAAATACAGCTACAGTCCAGTGGTCATGTACATGTGTGCTGTGCTTGGGTGAATGCGTGTATCTTTTCCACTTCAAAACAAGGCATTTTGGCCCAAAGCTTAAGTGTAGACCAGTCTGTTTGTTGTGCCTGTTTGCCACTCAATGTTTCCTCAATGGGGTGAGTAGCAGTCTACTCTGCTACTGTCGTTATTACATCCCGGACTTCCCATTGCTCGATAATATGAGGTATTGAGGTACACCGTGCACTGCCACATCCTTCAACCCCTCGACAGTGCATACGGCAACTGTTGAAGCGTGGCTGTTGCATTTTGTAAATCAAGTAACATTTGCTGACACTGGTGATGACCACAGGGAACTGTTAATGCAGTCTTTGGTTGGCCCTTTGGCACTACTTCCAGTTTACGGTGATCACTTTTCAGATCTATAATGGACAACAATTTTTATGCTGTCATAACTTGTGCAGTATCGCTATAATATTTGGTATTTGATATGCATATGTAATTGTTCTACTATTCGAGTAGCAATTATCTCAATGGAATCTAAACTTCCTTGGACTGTCACATGATTTTTTTTTAGTACAACAATGACTGATTTTCCCCAGGGACTAGTACGTTGTTCTATTATGCCACTGTTCAGTTGCTGGCTAATAAATTCTTCCATTATTGATTGTAAATGATGAGGTACCCTGTATGATTTCCAGTACGCCGGTGATTATCTCCAGTCAGTATCCTATGGTGTACGTACTATGGGGATTGACGGTAATGGACTGTGAGGAATAAATAAGGGCTAAAATTGTAACAGTAACTATCTGCTCCCATTAAATGTGCCACTTTCCCATGTAATGAAGCTGGTTTATAGTTTAGGTCTGCGTTTGACCAGTCAAGATTTTCCTCATCCTAACTTCTAAATTGCCAACTAACAACCGTTTCACATAATTGATGCTGAAATCATCCACACTAGTGGGAGCCAAACATTCAGCATCCATTTCCAGAATGCCTACAACACTACTGTGTGTAAAACCTCGTGATGCATCTAATTCATGATTCTCGTTTAATGATTCTACCGCACAGAATATGTAGATGGGCAATTCCATTCCCACATTCACCCGAAGTAATTTCCCTGTGTTTGTGGCATTTATCATGTGAATTGAGTTTTAATGACTTTGTTCACAGTGTAATTTCGTCGCTTCTCCAATAGTGTCCTGACATGTTTGGGGTACCACTGGGGATCAGTACCATATCTTATTAATTTATGTGCTATATACCTCTCAGTTACCATTGATAGTATTTCTTTGAATTTAAACATCATCTGTTCCGCACTTACATAGTCAGATTGGAAGGATTGGAGACTGTCTCTTAGAAAGGTATCAAGTGAATTTGTATCTGCTTTTTTAAATAGATGTATTTTGTCTTTATTTTTGGTGGGTTTGGATGTTATGCTATTCAGTGAACCTACAACAACCATGTGGTCACTGATCCCTGTATCTCTCACGATGCTCCTTATTTGGTCAGGATTATCTGCTGGTAAGAGATGAAGTATGTTTTCACAAGTGTCTATACTTCAGGTGGGCTCCTGAACTAGTTGTTCAAGATTATCTTCTGATTATGATTTCGGATGACATTTTATACATACCACTAACTTTAAACACATTTTCGCCAACATATCAAGGGTAGAGTGCAGCAGTCACCACCAACTAAGATTGTATCAGTGGCTACCTATTTGAAATGATGCCCAAGTTTTCTTTGAAATGTTCAGCAACTGTATCATCTGTGTTGGGGGAACGGGAGGGGGGGAGTCAGTAAAAGGAACTAATTATTAATTTATTCTGGTTGTCAAACTAACTCACAGGAACTACCTGCTTGAGTTTCACTACAGGGTAAACTACTACTGACAGCCAGAAACTCTCCACCACCCACTGCATTTAACCTATCCATTCTGAACACAGTTAAGCCCTTTGTAAAAATTTTGCTGAAGTTATTTTTGGGTTTAGCCGGCTTTCCATACCTATAACAATTTGAGATTCAGTGCTTTCTATTAGCACTTGGAGCTCCGATTCCTTTTTCAACACAGCTCTGACAGTTAAAACAATATTGATTGTTCCTACGGTTACCCACATTCTGTGTTTGCCCGGCACCCTTTGAAACAGAAGCCTTTTCTGCATGTTCCGGGGACCATCTGACTTATAAAACCACTCAGTGCCCTCCCCCCCGCTACATGTGTATGTGTGTGTAGTGGACTCTGGACTGTTTAGCGGAACCCAGAAACCGACCACCCTACGGCACAAGTCAGTGAATCTGCAATGTACACAGTCTTGGAACCATCCGAGCCTGTGATGCAGACCATCCACTCGGCCCTGTACCGAAGGACCACAGTCGGGTCTGTCGATGACAATGCAGACGGTGAGACGGTGAGCACCACCTACGTAGCTGCGCGAAACCGGAGAGAATCTCTTCCGATCCAAAGCGACACACACTGTTAGTACCGACACGGGCCACCACCTGTAGTTGGCTGCACCCTGTGGTCTTCGTGGCATCTGGAAGCACCCGTTTCACATCTGGAATTATTCCTCCTGGTATAAACACAGAATGCACATTGGATCTTTCCCCTCTTTCACAGCCATATCCCAATGGCGCCCCATTATGCAGCTGAAGTAATCCCACCCTCTGCGAGTGCCCATACTTTACAGACTGGGAGGATCGCTTCGGAACAGGGCTAGCGACTTCATCCGGCTCACGGATTCGTCAGCCACAGAGCACGTCCGAAACCTGTTCGTCAGGTGAACTGGCAGGTCCCTCCTATCGGCTCCTCAGAACATCATCTGCTGCCAGCCACACCTCGGAACAACCTCCCTCTCGACCAGAGGTGAGGGATCGACCTCAGTGCAGGCGGTATCCAGGGTGGCCACAGTAGTGGGGCAACCGGGTGACACACGGGTCACGCCGGATGTCCCTCGGACCCCCCGTCCTGCCCCCCGCGGTGACGCCAATTGGCAGCAGCCTCGAGCTGCCTGACTGAGCCGATACTGCCTGAAGCTGTGAGTGAAGGGTCACCAACTTGGCTCTCATCTGAACACAGCAGTCACAGTTCCTAACCGTACTACAGGTGGCGTGATGAGTACACAGGCATGCACAGAATGTAGCAGCTGACGCTAAAGAGTACCGACAAAATGTAAAGGAAGTCACTTTTTATGAGAAGCTGTGTCAGCTGACAGTACTCAAATGTGCTGTTAGGAGAGCTGTCACTCGACTGGGGGTCCAGCTACTACATGTGACTCTCGGAACACGGAAACAGATGCCTCACGTGATGCAAACAGTGATTCTACGCACTACACAGTCAATAAAGCTGCGGAACTGTGACCAATTAATAAACGCACACAAAATGTAAGAGTTGAAGCTTAAGAACACTGGCAAAATTTAAAATAAGTTGCTTCTTACGAGAGGTCGTATCAACTCGCAGTACTCGTAAATATAATCTTCTAATGAAATTCAGAAGGATGTAGGTTGCAGGAGGTACTGGGAGATGAAGAAACTTGCACAGGATAGGGTAGCATGGGGAGCTGCATCAAACCAGTCTCAGGACTGAAGACCACAACAACAACTAATGAAATGAAACGAAATGAGCGTACGGCATTGTTGGCCGGGAGGCACCGTCCGTATTGCAAGTCCTCTTCGGCAACTTGCGGGTCGATGATGAAAATGATGATGAAGGACACACAACACCCAGTCCCCTGCCGGGAATCGAACCCGGGTCCCCTGCGTGATAGGCGGAAATGGTACCGCTATGCTACGGAGGGGGGAACGGTTAATCTTCAGATGGTTTGAAACTTGCTGGTTGATTGAAACTGTGAGCTGGGCTGGGACTCAAACCTAGGATCTTTGCCTTTCAAGGGGAAGTGCTCCACTGACTGAGCTACCCAAGCGTGACTAGCGACACTCCCCAACAGCTCTACTTGTGCAAGTACTTCATCTCCTACCTTTCAAACTTCACAGAAATTCTCCCACATAACTTGTGGGACTGGCACTCCAGGAATAAAGGATGCTGCAGAGACGAGGATTAGCGACAGCCTGGGGCATTGTTTCCAGAATGAGTTTTTCACTCTGCAGCAAAGTGTAAGTTGATGTCAAACTTCCTGGCAAATTAAAACTACGTACCAGACTGGGATTCAAAAGGCAGAGTGCCCAGGTTTGAATCCCAGTTTGACAGACAGTTTAAATCTGTCAGGAAGATTTACATCAGCACACACTCTTTTGTAGAGTGAAATATTCATTCTGAATCAGATGGTTTGTAATCTATTGTCAAATGAAATGAGCACCAGGATCGCAAAACTTGTGCCAGGTTATTGAAATGCTTTGCTAAAAAGTGCACCAGTTACACCGAATGGTTGTTATGTTCAGGGGCAGAAGCATATTAATGGCTACAATGTCAGAAACTGCAGTTTACTTGTGAAACTGGCTGTTTCGTCAATGATGACAGTAACTGTATGTACATAATGTATCAGTTGTGGCATCTGAAGAGAGAGCTGTTTACATCTCACCAAATCAAGACAAGGAAGGAATTTGACATACTGAAATGGCTACAGAAACTTAAAATCACATACATTTGCTCGGTGCTGCCGTCCTGTTCTGAGAGGAACAAGCTTGCAATTGTAAAAATTGTTCTACTGCTTTATGTTTCTGGCTTCACAGTTTCTGGTATTTGCTTGTAGAACGTGAACTCAATGCTGAGAACAGGTAAACAAAAAGAACTGACAAAACTAATGGATGAACACAAACTAAAAGTTCTGGCTATACAAGAAACAAGACACCCAGATGAGGATACAGTACAGGCAGACCAGTACAGGATTTATAAAGGGAAACCAGCACAGATAGTAAAGAATACAAAAGGTCTTCGGGTATATGGCACAGCATTTGTGATACATAACTCATTTTCTACTAAGGTACTAGAATTTAAATCTAAATCACCAAGAATATCATTGATAACATTCAGAAATAAAAATAAAAAGTACACACTTATAAATGCCCATGCACCAATAAATAAAGACAACCAACAAAATCCAGAGAAAGTGCAGACATTTTGGGAGGAACTGGAAGAAACAATAGGGAAGATCCCTGAGCAACACACTACAATTCTGTTAGGAGACTTTAATGCACAAATTGGAAGAAACGAATTATCAAAAAGCACAGGGAGGTTTACAGCACACACTAAAACTAACATGAATGGCCAGAGATTAGTAGAGTTTTGTGAGAAATTCAAATTGAACATTATGACAACTAAATTCCAGAAGAATCCCAAAAAACAAACAACATGGAAATCACCGAACAAATTACTTGGCGAGTTCCAGATTGATCACGTGGCAATAAGTTATGATAATTCAAGGGACATTCAAGATGTACAGGTGGTGAAAGGGGCCAACTTCGATTCTGACCATTATCTGACCAAAATTAAGATGAAATTAACACCAGAAAGAAGTCACAAGAGTGACGAGACAAAAATAGCCAAATACAGAGCACAGGACTTAATGCTCAATCAGCAAGTCTTAGACGACTACAAGGAAAAGACAGATAAAATCAAAAGTCACAAATGGGAAGAAATTGCAACCTCAATACGAGACGCAGCAGAACAAACAATTTTACTAACCAAAAAGAAAAAGCATCCCTGGTGGAATGAGGTCTGTGAGAAAGCACTACAGAAAAGAGCCAGAACTTGGGAGAAATACAACTCAACCAAAAGGCCAACTGACTGGGAGCAGTTCAAAACGCAAAGACGTGAAACGACGAAAATCATTAAAAGTGAACGAAGGAAATATGACACACAACAAATACAGAAAATACAAGATGAATTTTCTAAGAATAATACACGCAATTTCTTTCAAACATTCAGAACTACAATAACAAGATATAAACCACCGACACTCTGCTTCAAAGATGAAAAAGGAAATCTGATCACCAGCGTGGAACAAAATTGCCAACACCTAGCGAACTACTTTGAAACGCTGCTAAGCTGCAAAAGACCTGATGAAACCTTGACATTTGAGAAGCCTAAGAATAAGCTACCAGACTCTGAACCACCTAATAAAGAAGAAATTAAAGAGATCTTGAAAGGATTGAAAAACAATAAAGCATCTGGTAAAGATTCGTTAGTCGCGGAACTACTGAAATACGCAGGAGAAAACTTAATAAACAATTTCGAGGCGCTGTTTGAAGAGATTTGGAATACAGAGAAGATTCCGGAGGAATGGAAGACAGCATTGATTCATCCGTTACATAAGAAGGGTGCCAAGACAAATGCAAATAACTACAGAGGTATCTCATTGTTATCAGTGGCCTATAAGATCCTATCCAAGGCACTACAAAACAGGATTGAAAATCAGGTAGAGAAAGAACTGGGTGAATATCAGGCTGGGTTTAGAAAAGGAAGATCATGCAGTGAACAGATATTCAGTCTACTCTCCATAATACAACTTCGCGCACGCACATCGAAAAATCTAGTAATTACATTCATAGACTTCAAAAAAGCATATGATTCTATTGATAGACCAACTCTGATTAACACATTAGAAGAATTTGGGATTGATGATAAAAGCAAAAGTCTAATCCAGGAAACCCTTACGGGAACAAAATCGCAAGTGAAGTTTTTGGGTAGATTGTCACAACCGTTTGTAATTGGAACAGGTGTTAGACAAGGGGATGGGCTCTCCCCGCTGTTGTTTAACATTGTCCTTGAAAAAGTGGTCAGGGAATGGAGAAAGAAGATGGCAGAAGCTGGAGTGAAAAATGGGATAACGTTAGGAAGAAATAAAACAAAAATTGAATGTCTGGCATTTGCTGATGACATGGCAATATTGGCAGATGACATCGAAACAGCAAAGATTCAGATAGAAATGCTGCATGAGATCGCTGAGAAGACAGGTCTACAAATATCGTATGAAAGGACAGAACTGATGATACAGGACAAAACAGACCCAACACAGACATTGCAAACTAAATATGGAATAATTAAGAGAGTTCATAAATTTAAGTATCTAGGGGAATGGATTACACCGACAGGGTTACCAAATGTTTCACTACAGGAAAGAGCAATAAAGATGGAAACGGCATACCAGCTATGCCGAAATGTATACAATAAAAAGTCGATCTCCATCAATGCCAAGCTCAGGCACTACAATGCGGTAATAAAACCAGAAAGTTTGTATGCGATTGAATGCATCCCACTGAACAGAAAACGTCTGTTGGAGAAATTGGAAATAAAAGAGAGAAAAATACTGAGAAAGATCTTAGGACCTAAAAAGGATGGACAGGATTATAAATTGCGATCCAATAAAGAGTTATACGAGAAAATTGAAAAACTGACAACATCCTTTAAAAAGAGAAGACTGAGTTTCTATGGGCATGTCAAAAGAATGGCACCAGAAAGAACGGCAAAGAAAATCCTGGAATACATGGAAAGCAGAAAGACACAAATTAACTGGCTGAAAGAAGTAAAAGAAGACATTGCAGAAATGAACATTATACCAGAGACAGTTTACAACAGAATGGAATATAGGAATGCCATCAACAAAATACAGGGATTCAAAGACCGAACGCAATCAAAGAAGACGGGAACAACCTGGTCGCAAGAACGTAAAGAAGCCCACTCAGAAAAAATGAAGAAGTACTGGGAAGAACGCAAGAAAAAGCACAAGAAATGACTGATGCTTAGCGTAGTCCAAAGTTGACTGTAACGAATAATAATAATAATAATAATAATACTTCATATCTATCATCAGATACATAATTGATCTACTTTGTTTCCTACACTATCTATAGTATGTTAGAAATTATCTTCTATGTGTGACAATGTATTTTCAGGTTATCGAGCAGTATAACTCTGAAGTTAAATTCTTATTTGACCACTACTTTCGGTGTGTCGCTGAAGAATGTTCGAGGACTATGGGAGAGGACCGAGTTCTCCCAATTTCGCAGTTGAGTATTGAACCAGAAACTTCATGCATGGAAAATACAAGAGGTAATATATTATTATTATTATTATTATTTACATTTTATGGCCTTAATTGGACCGCTCTTGCCAACTTTATACATAGAATTTTCCGGTTTTCTGTCAGCCCAGTACTTCTTCATTCTCTCAGATCTTATCCTTCTTTCTTTGTCAGAAATCACCCTTCCTATTGTCTGTTAGTTGATTTTCGTTTGCAGTCTGGTTTGTTTGTGAGTTTCCTGGTTTTGTCAGTTTAGTTTCTTAGGTCTTCCAATTTAATCTGTGGCTCATCCATATCTTCCTTGATTTCTGTAATCCATTTAATGTTTTACTTACTTTTCCACAATTTTTCTATTATACTCCTGATGATCCAGTTCTCTGGTGTTCTGATTAGAAGTCCAAAAAATGAAATGTCTTCCTGATTTTACTCATTACTGATTCTATTTCCTTGCAGGCTGTTTCATTTGTAGCTACTCTCCAGTATCCATGTTTCTGGTACAATTTGTTCATGCACGTTCTGATGATTCTTCGCTCTATTTTGAGTATTTTTTTCTATTTGTGCAGTGTTAGTTGTTTTGAAGATGGTTTAACTTGCATATGTTATTCCTGGTTGAGTGACTGTTTTGTAGTGTTTTAATTTTGTTGCTATTGACAGGCTCTTTTTGTTGTTGGTGTTCTTGGTGATATATTGTGCTCTAGTCAGTTTGTTTATTCTGGTATGCCATGCTGCCTTTTCATTGAGGTTATATGTTATGATTTCTCCTAGATATTTAAATTTATCTACAATTTTGATTTCTTGGTTTCCTATGGCAATTTTGTTTACGAGTGGTGGGTCAGTCACCATGATGACTGTTTTTTCAAAGGATATTCCAAGAGCAGTTTTCTGTGCTATGTCATGCAGTGAGTTAACTTGTTGTTTGGTTTCCTGAATACTGTTGGACAAGAGAGCAAGGGCATCAGCAAACCCTAGACAATTTAAACTTATTTTGTTTTGGGTCTTCCAAATTGGATGTTATTTGAGTTAGTCTTGTACCATTCCCTCATTATGTATTCTAAAGCACAGTTGACCAGCAGGGGTGCCAAGCACTCTCCTTGTCTTAAACTTGTTTTTATGGTGAATGGCTCATAGGGTTCCCCCCTGAACTTGACTTTTGATACAGTGTTGGTTAAGGTGAGTTCATGAGTTCTGTCAATTTGATTAATATTTATATATAAATGTCTGTTTTTGTCTGTGTATGTGCGGTTGGAAATGGGTGTGTGTGTTGTGGATTGGCAAGACAGCCAACCCACTATGAGAGGAAGCCGAAAGGCACGCGTTTTAGCTCACGCCGGCTGGCATGAGGTCTGGAACAGGTCAAGGAAATGAGACTAACAAAAAACATACGTAGCTGCTGGAATACTTAATTTTAATCCATAATTGGTGAACATCGCTCTTGACGGTACATGTTTTACAGCACCAATAGTAACTGGTAATGGCGCCTTGCTAGGTCGTAGCAAATGACGTAGCTGAAGGCTATGCTAACTATGGTCTCGGCAAATGAGAGCGTATTTTGTCAGTGAACCATCGCTAGCAAAGTCGGTTGTACAACTGGGGCGAGTGCTAGGAAGTCTCTCTAGACCTGCCGTGTGGCGGCGCTCGGTCTGCAATCACTGACAGTGGCGACACGCGGGTCCGACGTATACTAAAGGACCGCGGCCGATTTAAAGGCTACCACCTAGCAAGTGTTATGTCTGGTGGTGACACCACATGTGTGTGCGAGTGTATACCTGTCCTTTTTTCCCCCTAAGGTAAGTCTTTCTGCTCCCGGGATTGGAATGACTCCTTACCCTCTCCCTTAAAACCCACATCCTTTCGTCTTTCTCTCTCCTTCCCTCTTTCCTGATGAAGCAACCGTTGGTTGCAAAAGCTTGAATTTTGTGTGTATGTTTGTGTGTCACACACACACACACACACACACACACACGCACACACACACACACACACACACACACACACACACACACACACACACACAGGGTGTTTATAAATGAATATCGGGGTTTTGATGCTATAATATTTATTACATTAAACTTACAGTTATAAATGGTATGTCTAATGAAAGAGCAACTCAAACAGTTGTGTTTGGCACCAGTATGCATGTGCAGCGTGCAATGTCTCCACCGCAAACCGCAAGATTGGTTGAACTTCATTATACCCAAGTGCTGGATTGGCCATGCTTTCCATGACCTCCACATTCACCTGACCTAACACCATGTGATTTTTTTTCCTTTGCGGCTTCATCGAGGATCGTGTGCACGCACCTCCGCTACCAGCAGACCTACCTGAATTAAGAAACCGGATTGAAGCAGCTGTTGCTACAATCACTGAAGACACAATTCTCAACGTTTGGGAAGAACACGGCTATAGACGTGATGTGTGCCGTGTGACAAATGGTGCTCGCATTGAACATTTATAAGGTTCTTGGTAAAACTGTTTGAGTTCCTCTTTCATTTGACACATCATTTATAACTGTAAGTTTAATATAATAAATACTGTAAAGCGTTAAAACTCCAATATTCATTTACACACACACACACACACACACACACACACACACACACACACACACATACACACATACATTTGATTGGGGAATACCAAGCAGGCTTCTGTAAAGTGTGGTCTTGTGCGGAACAAATTTGGAACCTGAAAATGATTTTACAACACAAACAGAACCTGATCATTACCTTTGTCAACTTCAAAAAGACGTAAGACTCTATCGACCGGAAAACTCTCTTCAAAATTGTAGCACAATACAAAGTAGACAAGAAAACACGGGCTATCATAGAGCAAACTTTGACCACTATGACCTCCAAAGTAAAGTTCTGTGGGGGACTATCAGAGCCCTTCGAAATTCGCACAGGTGTCCGATACGGCGATGGCCTCTCACCTCTCCTTTTCAGTCTGGTGTTAGATAAGGTAATAAAAGAAAGGGAAACATCAAAACAGGGGATAACCCTAGGAAACCTACAGATTAAATGCCTGGCTTTTGCAGACGATTTGCGATTGTCACGAAAGCTATAAAAGAAACAAAAGATGCTATTGAAAAACTACACGAAATCGCTTCCAAAACTGGACTACAGATCTCTTACAAAAAGACACAGTTTATGAGCACAAACAAACTCTCATCTCTGAACACAAAGTACGGCATGATTTACAAAACGGCAAACTTCAAATACCTCAATGAAACACTACAAATGATTGGACATCACAGAGACTCAAATAAAGTAAGAAAAAGTAAACTGGACAAGGCATACAAAGTAGTGAGGAATCATTACAACAAGAAGTCTATCTCACATAAAGCCAAATTACGCCTCTACGACACGCTGGTGCTCCCCGAGGCAGCAGAGACCACACTACTCCTAGGGTGTACACGTATCAGGCAACTAGAAAAATTAGAATGGAAAATACTTAGGAAAATATTTGGCGCAACTAACAACAATGGAATATGGATCAACAAACCTACAGAGGAACTGTACAAACATACGGAGACAATCACAGAAAAGATTAGAAAACGCAGATTACAATTCTATGGACACCTATACAGAATGCCATGACACAGACTGGCCAAACAGATCTTTGATTGGGTAACCTCTAGAAACAACAAATGGGTGGCAGAGGTAAAAAACGAGCTGAACCAACTCAACATAACAGCAGACAGAATAAAATTCAGGAACATCATTAAGAAAAGTAAACTACACGAGATACACTGTGACAAACGAACAGGCGTAAAATGGACCGAAGAACGCAAGCAAGATCACAGGCGCAAGATGAAAGAAATATGGGCAGCCAAAAAGGCAATAAAGATGAAGCCGAAGACACAAAGCTGACAAGAAACAAGGACAGAGGACCAGAAATGGAAACACAGCGACGGTACGCTTACAAGTCCTGTGCATTCCTCGGTGTCCTCGCAACTGATTATCGTGCATTTCTCTTAAAATATTCTCCTTGCCTCGGAGACTAATTTCCTTTTCACTGCCTGCTTCCACCTCTGCGTCTGGGGTTACTTGCAGTCGCTCCACACTCACGGGAGTACTCTATCCCTACTCGCTTTCACTACAGAACTCTCCCATTCCTGCGTCACTGTTTCGCAGACTGTCTGTTCCTCATTTATTTGTTCCTGTTTTCTAGACCTCATTCTACTCTGAGCGTCTACATTATTATTTAACCTGCCAAGTTTGTAGATTACCTCGTAAGTGTGCTCTTTGAACCTCCACCTCCACTTCGGGAGTCTCGAACTCAAATCCGTCACACTAAAGATCTATGTTAATGGTTTACGGCGTGTTACGACTGTAAACCTTCACCTATACAAGTGCAGTCGGAACCGCTTCATTGCGTGTACACTGATCTGTCAAAAGTCGTAGGATACCTCCCAATATCGTGTCAGACTTCCTTTTGCCCAGCATAGGTAGTGCAGCAACTTGAAAAGTGATTAGAAGTCCCCTCCAGAAATACTGAGCCATACTGTCTATAGCCGTCCATAATTGTGAAAGTGTTGCCAGCGCAGAATTTTGGGCACGAACTGACCTCTCGATTACGTCCCATAAATGTTCGACGGGATTCGTGTTGGGGTGATCTGGGCAGCCGAATCTTTCATTCAATTTGTTCAAAATGTTCTTCAAACCAATCGCGGACAGTCATGGCTCGGTGACGTGGCCCGTTGTCATCCGTAAAAATTCCATTACTGAATGGCTGTGAGTGGTGTCCGAGCAGCCGAACGTAACCATTTCCAGTCAGCGATCAGTTCACTTGAACCAGACCCAGTCCATTCCGTGTAAACACAGCATTACGGAATCACCACCAGCTTGCACAGTGCCTCGTTGACAATTTGGGTCCACGGCTTCATACGGTCTGCACCGCACTCAAATCCTACTGTCAGCTCTTATCGACTGAAATTCGGACTCGTCTGACCGGGCGACGGTTTTCCAGTCACGTAGGGTCCAACCGATACGGTTAAGAGCCCAGGAGAGGCACTGCAGATTTGTCGTGCTGTTAGCAAACGCAATTGCATCGGTTGTCTGCTGCCGTAGTCCATTAACATCATACGAGGGGGCGTTTGAGAAGTCTGTGCAAAGTCCGAGAGATGGCACCACCGGCATGTATCGAGGTCACCTTTAGTTAGTAGCATCTTTAGAAAGAATGCACACCAAGTTTCAGCCATATTGGTCTATTTCTTTGTGTTTGGCATTTGTATGAATCAAGGAAGTCGAGTGATTGCCAAAAAAGGAGGGAAAAGAATTTAGTGTGGTGATTAAACATTACGTTATGAAAGGCAAAACGCCTCAGGAGGCTAAAGGTGACTTTGCGCCTTTGATTAGAACAGCTTTTAAGTGGTTTCAAAATTTTTGGAGTTGCCATATGGGCACAAGTGGTGCTGAACATTCTGGACGCCCTGTGGACTCCAGAAACCATTGATAAAATCCATGGATGATGGATAACAGAAGAGTTGAGGTGCGTGAGATTATTAGTCCTGTGGGCATCTCGAATCAACGGGTACATAATATTTTGTACAAACATTTGGACATGACAAAGCTGTCTGCAAGGTGGGTTCCGTGATTGCTCATGCTTGACCAAAAACGGAATCGTGTGAAGTGTTGCAAGGATGGTTTGCAGCTGTTCAAAAAGAATCGGCAGGACTTTTAAGCATTGTTTTGTCACTGTGGATGAAACATGGATACATTACTATACTCCTGAGACCAAACAAGAATCTAAACAATGGGTTACCAAGGGACAATCTGCACCAAAAAAGGCGAAGATCGTTCCATCGGCTGGAAACGTTATGGCGACTGCCTTTTGGGATTCACAAGGGATAATCTTCATTGACTATCTGGAAAAGGGTAAAAGTATTACAGGTGCATATTATTCATCATTATTGGACCGTTTGAAAACTGAGCTGCAAGAAAAACGCCGATGATTGAACCGGGGGGAAAAAAAAGGGCTTTTCCATCACGACAATACACTAGGACACACCTCAGCAGTTGTGGTCGCAAAATTAATGGAATTAGGGTTCCAACTCGTTTCACATCCCCACCTATTCTCCAGACTTGGCTCCCTCAGGCTACTATTTGTTCCCCAATGTGAAGGAATGGCTGGCGGGACAAAGATTTCATTCAAACAAGGAAGTGATTGCAGCAACTAATAGCTATTTTGCAGACTTAGACAATTCCTATTATTCAGAAGTGATCAACAAATTAAAACAGCATTGGATGAAGTGTATTAGTCTAAAAGGAGACTATGTCGAACAATAAAAAAGGTTTACTTCAAACACGTAAGTAGTTTTTATTTTTGCACGGACTTTTCAAACGCCCCTCGTATTTTGCCACACCGTCCTAATGGATACATTCGTCGTATGTCACACATCGATTTCTGCAGTTATTTCATGCAGTGTTGTTTGTGTGTTAGTACTGATGACTTCAGAAACACAACCGCTGCTTCTCATTAAGTGAAAACTGTCAGCTGCTGGATTGTCCGTGGTGAGAGGCAATGCCAGAAATTTGCTGTTCTTAGCACACTCTTGACACTGTGGATCTTGGAATATTGAATTCCCTAATGATTTTCAAAATGGAATGTCCCACGTGTCCAGCTCCAACTACCATTTCATGTTCAAAGTCTGTCAGTTCCCATCGTGCGGAATCACCTGAGTATGTATGACAGATCCACCAACATACTGCCCTTTTATACCTTATGTATGCAATACTAGTCTTTTTCATGGTACTGAAGTTTAAGTCTGCCTTGTTCAACAACCTGGATGCATATCCATGTGCATGTCTTCGCCATCCTCTTGCCTTGGGACAAAAATGCTCCCAAAGCTTCATTGTCCGTGTCTATCATCTCACTGTAGTCCGGATAGTGAAGTAGTAGTGGATCATTTTCTCCTTCAGTTCCATGAAAGCATTTAGTACCTGACTAAGCCTATGAATCCCTTCAGTTGTTGTGTTGTTCTGGCTGAGGGAAGAACTTTACCTTCCCCACTTTCACAGTGCCTGACAGGATTCCCTTTTCCATGACACAGTGGTCTACGAAGATCACTTCTTTTCTCAGGAACTGACACTTTGTAGCTTTAAATTATGCTCTCACAACCAATCGAGCATTGCCCCAAACTTCTAATGATGCTCTTGTAACTTTCTTCCCTTGTACACACTATCTTCTAGATAAGCAAAATGTTTTATGCCTTGCAGTCTGGCCAAAATTGTGTTCATTAGCTGCTGAAAGTATCCTGGAGCTGCTTTGAGCCCCATTAGCATTTGCTTATACTCATATTTCTGGTAGTTCGAACTGAATGCAATTTTTTTTCTCCGTCCTCCTCGCCCGTCAACATTCGACGGTGTTGCCCGCAAAATCGAGTGTCGAGAAGTACTTTGCGTGCTGTAGCTGGTCCGAGATATTTGATATATTTGGTAGAGAAAATGCATTGCATACAGTAATATCATTTAATTATATATATATACTAAGATGGTATCTGTTCTTTCGGACATGTCCGAAAGAACAGATACCATCAGTGACCAAGCAGCTCGTTAGAATGAAATTACAATGAAATGACAACCGTTAGCTGCTTACAGGTGTTGACATACGTCAACGGGGACAGATGAAAATGTGTGCCCCGACCGGGACTCGAACCCAGGATCTCCTGCTTACATGGCAGATGCTCTATCCATCTGAGCCACCGAGGACACAGAGGATAGTGCGACTGCAGGGACTTATCTCTGGCACGCCTCCCGCGACACCCACATTCTCAACGTATTGTCCCGCACTACATTCGTAGTGCCCCCGCCCATTATACTCATTTGCGGCGCATTGGCGATTCCCGTAAGAGTTCGGGCACTTTTTGTACATCCGCACAGAAGAAGATGGTCAAGTGGCCGGTGAGCCATATATATATATATATATATATGTGTGTGTGTGTGTTTGTGTGTGTGTGTGTGTGTGTGTGTGTGGCCACTTGACCATCTTCTTCTTCTGTGTGGATGTACAAAAAGTGCCCGAACTCTCACGGGAATCGGCAATGCGCCACAAGTAATGAGTATAATGGGCGGGGGCACTACAAATGTAGTGCAGGACAATACGTTGAGAATGTGGGTGTCGTGGGAAGCATGCCAGAGATAGCTCCCTGCAGTCGCGCTATCCTCTGTGTCCCTCGGTGGCTCAGATGGATAGAGCGTCTGCCATGTAAGCAGGAGATCCTGGGTTCGAGTCCCGGTCGGGGCACACATTTTCATCTGTCCCCGTTGACATATGTCAACGCCTGTAAGCAGCTAAGGGTTGTCATTTCATTGTAATATCATTTAATTGCCTGTAGTGCACTGTCACTCCACTTCTGTTTGCCACTTGTGTCTAACTTTTTCAGAGCCGACAATAATGGGGCGTTTCAGGCACTCTTGCTTTCTACAGTTTTATTATCTTTCAACGTTTGTTCAGTTTGCTCTTTTAATACCTCTCTGTGCACTTCTGGAATCTGGTACGATCTGTTCAGCACCTTCCGCGATTGTTCTGGTGCTATCAGTATCCTATCCTTCACTGCAGATGTATGTGGCCGTCTGTCACCTGAAACTTGGGATACATCTCCGTATTCATCCACTCTTGCTCTTTTTGCTTCTGCATTTAATTTTGATTTTTCCGTAATGCACTAATATAGCTTTTTGTCTTCAAGGATTCTTTATTGCCTTTTACTTTGTGTGCTTCCACTAGTGGCTTTAATGCTTCTGTCACTAACCTGACATTCTTCAACTGAGTTTTGTTCTCTGAAAAATTCATTGCAATGACTCTACATTTTGCAATTTCACTAACAACTCTTATACACACACCCAGCATAAAGTCTCCCGTTTTGGGATAACCATTTCCCTTTCACTATGCCACGACACATACTCTCCACTTTTGACATTTTCCTCTCGTGATCCTATTTCCCTGTCAGACTCTCAATCACCTTCTAAACCGTAACCTTTTGGTTTCTCCTCTACTGCTAATGGTTTGTCTTGCCTTTGAATTCTTAACACTTTTCCCACATAATCTAATTCAGTCGTGTGCTGTGTTATAAAATCTGTATTAACCTGTCAAGCAGGATGTCCAGCCCTGATCCGACATCGACACGTCGCTGTCTGTGGCCGTAGTCTATTACCCAAACTGTAGGCTTATTTGACTTGACAGTGCCCACCTATCTTAGTTTTTCTGACTTTTCCCCGATTTACTTGCACTTGCACTGTCTTTGTGCATGCCGTGCACCTACGTGGTAGTCCCTGGCACCGTGCCCTGTTCACTTACATTTAAAGAACATTACGTCTTTTGGACTCTTACACGGTTCGCCGTTACCCGGCAGATAGAATTTCCGTGCACATAATCTATCACTCTCCTTGCAGCTATCTATAAATGTGCTAAGCTCTACATCCATCACTTATCACTTACGTTAACCACACTCTGCATTCCGCATCCCTGTGACCTTGCTCGTCACAGTGATAACAGAATTTTCGAAATTCCTTAGTTGTCATTATTCGGACACTGCCCTCGGGGTTATTCTATTTACAATTACCGGCAGTATGCCCTCGCATCCCACATGTAAAACACTTGAAATCTTTTACATCTCTGAATGGTCGTACCACCTCATCTGCACGCCCAAATCTTGTTCGTGGGACTATTCCGCTGTCTCTCACTGAGAGTAACGCATTCTTTTTCTGTAGAGCAAGTTCTACTGCCACTGCTAGCCCAATTTCATCGTCTCGGCTTCACCTCGTGTATAACATACTGTACCTATGAAGACAACTAATCCAGTTGCTCCCCTTAGATTGTCCCTGCTGGCCACCATACTGACAGCTTCTTTGAAGTCACTTTGCATTTCATCAATCTTGTTTGCCCCTGTTGCAATTTGTTCTCATTGTCCTTTCCTGACTTGGAATATCTTACATTACATGCACAATAGTTCGTAATAGTTAATAGTTATATTGCCGGAGTAGTTCTCTTCGAGGATGTGTTCCACTTTGTTGCAAGTACCTGTTCTTTTCCACATGTGTAGCCTTGACCTCGCTTCTCCACAATTTTTGCTTTTACGGATTTTAAACAAAAATGTCACGTTCCTTCAGCTTCACTAGTTCAAATGCAAATCAACATTTTCAGTAAATTCCCTCAGGACCCTCCTGTTATCAACAAAAGATTTTTCTATAGTACAACTAAGCTTCTTTAGCACTTACTGTACTACTTTCTGACAAGACACAGCAATCTGGGTGGTAGGGACAAGGAGAGGAGGAGGCAGGGGCACGGATGGGGAGAGATGGCAGGTTGGGGATGGGGAACAGTAAGGTGGTGTACGTGGGTGCATACAGGAACAAGGTGGGGAGAGGTTAGGATGGCTAGGTACAAGTCAGGAGGTTAGACTGTGGGCAGGGAGAGGAGGGGAAAAGGAGAGAAGTAAAAATACTGTGGTTGCATTGGTGGCTGTGTAGTGCTGGAGTGGGATCAGGGAAGTGGATGACAGACAATGACCCAAAGGTTGAGGTCAGGAAGATATGGGAATGTAGGATGTATTACAGGGAGAGTTTCCACCTGCGAAATTTAGAAAATTCTAGTTTTGGTAGGAACGATCCTGACGGCACAGGCTGTGAAGAAGTCACTGAAGTGAAGAACATTGTTTTGGGCAATGTGCTGTGCAACTGGTCGGTCCAGCTATTTCTCGGCCACAGTTTGTCGGTGGCCGTTCACGTTGAGAGATAGTTCATTAGTTGTCATGCCCACACAGATTGCAGCTCAGTGGTTGCCGCTGAGCTTCTAGGTCACGTGACTGCTTCCACAGGGTGACCTTTCTTCGATGGGTTAGGTGACGTTTCTGACTGGACTGGAGTAGGTGGTGGGGGGTGGATTGTGGGACTGGTCTCGCATCGAGGTCTGTCGCAGGGATATAAGCCATGAGGCAAAGGGTTGGGAGTTGGGATGGATGAGGATATTGTTTAGGTTTGGTGGGTGGCAGAATACCACTGTGGGAGAGTTGGGAAGTACCGAGTAGGATATTCCTCATCTCGGGGCACGACGAGAGGTAGTCGAAACCCTTTCGGATTGTGTGACTCGGCTGCTCCGGTCCTCGGTGCTCCTCTGTGGCCGGACAGTGGGATTTTGGCAGGTGGTAGACGAGACACAGGAGATCTGTTTCCGTACAAAGTCGGGTGGATTATTTCGGTACGTGGAGACGTAAGTGAGACGGTCGGTATATTTCGAGAGGGACCGCTCGTCACTGTAGATGCGACAGCTGCAGGCGGCTAGGCGGTACGGAAGGGACTTCTCTGTACGGAACGGGATGCGGGAGGTATTGCCGGTGGTCGGTACGTTTGACGTGGAGTGAGGTACTGGTGTAACCGTCTTTGAGGTGGAGGTCGAGATTGAGAAAGGTGGCTCGTTGGGTTGAGGAGGACCGAGTGAAGCAAATTGGGAAGAAGGTGTCGAGGCTCTGGAAGAATGTGGAGAGGTGTCCTCACCCTCAATCTAGATTGTGAAGATTTCATCAGTGAATCTAAATCAGGTGAGGGCCATCTTTCTCATTGTTGACCTGCTCCTCAAAGATGGCTACATCATTGTTTCCATCTGTATACAAACTACCAACCACCAGGAACTTCCATTTTGACAACTGCCACCCATTCCATAACAAGAAGTCCTATCATAAAGCCTAGAGACCTGTGATTGTCACATCTGGAGTGACGAGCAGTGCCTCTCAAAGTATACCGAGAGTCTGAATGAGACCTTCACAGATCGAACTTACCGTCCTGACCTTGTGCAGAAAGAGATCTACCCTGCCTTATCTCTCTTGTCACCTACCACCTATCAGTGTCACACTGTCTGGCCATAGAGCCCTTGTGACGCAGTACCACCCAGGACTGGAGCAAATGAACCACATTCTCCACCACAGTTTCAACTACTTCTCATCGTGTCCTAAAATGAGGAATGTCCTACCCACTATCCTTCCCACCCCTCCCACGGCGGTATTCTCCCACCAACTGAATCTAAAAAATATCCTCACGGTGCTACAGACAAATTTTGAAAATCAGTTTGACTGATTTGGAGAGAGGGTGCTGTTGAGGGTAAGAACTGTATAGGAAGACAGAGACTGGAATACATTTGGCAAGTAATTCAGGATGTAGGTTGCAAGTGCTACTCTGAGATGAAGAAGTTAGCACAGGAGAGGAATCCGTGGTTTGTTGTTGTTGTTGTGGTCTTCAGCCCTGAGACTGGTTTGATGCAGCTCTCCATGCTACTCTATCCTGTGCAAGCTTCTTCATCTCCCAGTACTTACTGCAACCTACATCCTTCTGAATCTGCTTTGTGTATTCATCTCTCGGTCTCCCTCTACAATTTTTACCCTCCATGCTGCCCTCCAATACTAAATTGGTGATCCCTCAATGTCTCAGAACGAGTCCTACCAACCGATCCCTTCTTCTAGTCAAGTTGTGCCACAAACTTCTCTTCTCCCCAATCCTCTTCAATACCTCCTCATTAGTTATGTGATCTACCCATCTAATCTTCAGCATTCTTCTGTAGCTCCACATTTCAAAAGCTTCTATTCTCTTCTTGTGCAAATTATTTAAAGTCCACGTTTCACTTCCATACATGGCTACCCTCCATACAAATACTTTCAGAAATGACTTCCTGACACTTAAATCTATACTCGATATTAACAAATTTCTCTTCTTCAGAAACGCTTTCCTTGCCATTGCCAGTCTACATTTTATATCCTCTCTACTTCGACCATCATCAGTTGTTTTACTCCCTAAGTAGCAAAACTCCTTTACTACTTTAAGTGTCTCATTTCCTAATCTAATTCCCTCAGCATCACCCGACTTATGTTGACTACATTCCATTATCCTCGTTTTGCTTTTGTTGATGTTCATCTTACACCCTCCTTTCAAGACACTGTCCATTCCGTTCAACTGCTCTTCCAAGTCCTTTGCTATCTCTGACAGAATTACAATGTCATCGGCGAACCTCAAAGTTTTTATTTCTTCTCCAGGGATTTTAATAATGGGTCACATCAAGTCAGTCAGAAGACTGATGACTCAAAAAAAAAAAAATCCCCACTCCGTCCTTACTCCCAACCCCACGCCTTATATCACTGTAATAGACCTAGACGCAACACGTGTTCCGTACATCTTGCCACCTCCGCATATTCCAGTCCGGTCACAGGTTTCACATATTCCGTGAAGGCAGGGCAGCCTGTGAAAGCAGTCGTGTGATCTACAGTGGCTACCCAGTTGCAAAGCACATTGCCTGACACAGTGTTCTTCACTTCAATCACTGCTTCACAGTCTGTGCCATCTGGATCCTTCCTACTAAAACTAGCATTTCTGAATTGCACAGGTGTGATCTCTCCCTGCAATATATTCAACATTCCTGGCTTCAACCTTTGTTAGTCACTGTCATTCATCCCTTTCTCTGGGACCCACTCCAGCCTACACAGCCTCGTGTTCCACCAATGCATCCGCAGTCTTTCTACTTCTCTCCTTTTCCTCTCCCACCCCTCCCCATTATCTAACCTCCTGATTGTACCCTCTCGCCACCTTGTCCCTGTAAGCTCCCGTAAGCACCACAATACTCTCCCCCATCCTCCTCCTTACCCCCACCAACAGATTGCTCGGCCCATCGTGCACAGTTGCTCACACAATCTGGCCTTGGCAACCTCACGTAAGTGTGAGTTGTATTTGTGCAAATGTATTGTGTGTAGTGTCTGCTGCAGGAGGAGGCATTTTGTCCAAAAGCTTACTTGTTTAGCAGTTTTTTTGTTGTGCATGTCTGTGACTCGACATCTCCACTATATGGTGAGTAGCAATCTATCCTTTTCACAATGATGTGCGTTTTTGTTTCTTCTGTGTGTATAAAATGTAATATTTTATTTAATCACAGTATATTGTTTCAGCAGAAAATGAGTTGCCTCACCTTCTGCAGGAAATGATGGTGGACTACGAACCACGGGTTATTTGTTCAGCTTTCATTGCACTCTCGGGCTATAGTGACAGTGGACTTTATTCGGAAAAAGATGTTGTCACCAATTTGAGACATCAGGTAAATTGGGTACTAATGTTAAACCGTAATTTTCATTTAAATTTTTGGATCCTAACATGTGTTATTTAATTGCAGGTATTTACTGATAAAAAAATAGTTCCAATATTTGAGGTCGATCAGAGTCTG
The DNA here is from genome assembly GCF_021461395.2 of Schistocerca americana. Classification (NCBI taxonomy): domain Eukaryota; kingdom Metazoa; phylum Arthropoda; class Insecta; order Orthoptera; family Acrididae; genus Schistocerca; species Schistocerca americana. Next base: position 198,892,295 of record NC_060129.1, on the reverse strand, counting down.
AATAGCTACGCGTGGGACTTCTATAATCACGGTATACGGAAGGCCATTTTAAAGGAAAATTTAATAAGACATGGTGATGACTTCACTTATTTGAAAGATTTTTTGTTAGTTTTGTTAGCAGTGTACACAAGTCTGCAAGATTTTGATGATGCTGATGAAAACAGAGCAGTTATACGAACATTTGGAATAATATCAGAAAATTTCAGAAAGAAATTTAATAAAGCATACAAAATTGTAGAAGATTGAATTGATAGTACAAAAATGTGGAGTATGTGCCTTAACAATCTTTTGCTCTTTGATAAAAGTAATGTACATTTTAAATCAGGTAATTACTGCAGTGAATGTGCACACAGGGAGTTATTTACCCTGATATGTGCTTTGAATATTTTCTCAAAGTAATGTCTTTATCGATGTACTTTATTTTTTATCCAAGATTTTTATGGCGATTTATGTGGTTAGGATTCCAGAAAAAAGTTAAATTTGTCCAGCTGATTTTGATAAATGAAATATTAATGCTATTTTTTTATAAACTTAAATGATATTTATATTAAGTTTCTTTTAATTTTGTACAGAATGGTTTTAGGGAAAGATTAAATTTATACAACTCATTTTATATATGAAATATTAATGCTATATTTTATGAATAAAAAGGATTTTTGTATTAACATTTGTTCACATTTTTTTCATGTACAGTATCTATACCATCTTTCATAATCAGAGCTGTTTGACAATGTGAAGGGGAATGCAGAGCTTAACTGTAATATATCACTGATATAAGTCAGTTACTTGCTTAGCACAGGAACCATATGAATACTGGGACTAAACCTGAAAATATGCAAGAAGAGAGAGAAATAGTAACTGAATAAGGCAGCTGACAGACATAAGGCGAAATTTTGGGAAATATTCTTCTAAGAACTGACAAGTTTATGTGTGTAATATGTTCTTTGAACCGATATAAAACTTCCCAGGAACCATGCTGTAACCTCATCCCTATTAGAATGCTGAGGATGCCTGAGCAATTGTTAAATTTACTCGAATCTAAGCCGCACTTATTTTCCGGTTTTTGTAATTCAAAAAACCGCCTGCGGCTTAGAATCGAGTGCAAAGTAAGCGGAAGTTCTGAAAAATGTTGGTAGGTGCCGCCACAACTAACTTCTGCTGTCGAAAATATGTAGCGCTACACAGGCTTGCTTTGCAGGCACAAAGATAAATACTGGCGCCAAAACCTCCAGGGAAAAAAAAAAAGTGGAAGACGAGATTTTTTCTCCGCCCCGAGTTTCAACCACTGCATTTTCATACATTATCCAACGAAACAACGAAGTAAATACAAATTCCGTATTTTTCATCTTCGAATGTAGCAGCATTTCAATGTACTACGAAAATCCGACTGGCAAGACTGTTTGGGGTTTTTGTCAATATGGCTAACTCTATGTTATGAATTTTTTCCCACCTGTGAGAAGAGATGGTTGCTAATAGGAACTTTTATGAATTGTGAATCACATGCAGTATTCTCTTCACCATAAGAATAATACGAATATAAACATTTTGTGATGTATTCTTTCATGTTTGCTGCTATCTCATTTAAATCCTATCTGCCTAATAAACTACGAAACTAGAGTGAGACAACAGCAAATGTGGAAGAATATACATATCATATCATGTTTATATTCATATTATTCTTATGGCTAATAGATACAGTCAGAAATGAAGCACAGCAATTGACTAGATTTTTAAATCTAAGATGACTAATTTCTGTGCAGAATGTAATATAATGTACTAAAGCGGCGTCTGCAAAGATTTTCAAACGGGGAAAAATTTTCACTAAACTCTCGTTCAGAACATCTTCTATCATACGCAGTCTATTATTTGGTTCTTGTTGATCATTATCAAAGAAAGCAGCAGTGTAAGTAACAACAAATAGCAGTGTCTTGCCATTGTTTCGCTAATGAGACAATTCCTATCTTTTTCTTTTTTTTTTTTTCAATTGTAAGCTGCTGTAGCGCGCAGAAAAGCAAGCCATGCGGCGACAGGCCGTGAACACGCACTATCAGAATGCGACAAACAATGCATGACACAGTACAGTAATGCATTTTCAGCTTAGAATGACGTTAACACCTATAACAAAGAAAATGGCACTTATCAGATCAAAGAAAAATAAGCAATCAATTCAAACCAGACGAAGCACGTGAAAAAGGAAGGGTACCCGTATCAATACAGACGCATAGCAATGGCTACCTTGTAAAGCTTAACTGCTAAGCTTACGACTCGAACCAAACTACTGTAGCTGTATCGTCATTCATTCGACCTAAATTGTGTCTCATATTAAAATGGACCAACTTTGTATCGATTTGGAGGTGCGGCCTAAAACTTTTCTCTCCTCTTGAATTTCGAGTCTCAAATTTCAGGTGCGGCTTAGATTCGGGAAAATTTTTTTCCTTGATTTCGAGTCTCATTTTTCAGGTGCGGCTTAGATTTGAGTAAATACGGTAGGATACTGCATTATGAATAATATGGTACTTTACTGTATTATGAATGATACGGTACTTTCCTTTTCTTTAAACAGAAAACTCATTTGCAAGCTCACAGGGAAACAAATTATAGATTATTGTATACTTGGGCAACATTACAAAAACTCCTTAAGCAATTTTGTGATTTTGTATCAAAGTGCTGGCAACAGTCATATAAAACTAAACGGGGTAACAAGCTAATACTGGAAATAACGCTAATAGTGCAATGCATTTGGTGGAGGACCATGGTTTGCCTTGTGACCAATACATACATCAATGGAATTCAAGTAAATAAATTAGATCACTTTGGAAGGTACCAGTGAGATGCAATGACATGAAATAATATCAGTCAAATATGCCTGTAAATGCTGCATCTGCTATTGGATGAATGTCATGAACAACAAAAAATTATGCCAGACTGATTTGTCTTCTTCTGAGCACCGGGTCAGCAAAGATGAGACAACTGCAGGAGAACCGGGAATCTCCAGGTATGGAAGCAGTTGTTCTGCCTCCTCGGGTTCCCAGACTCTGCCAAATAATTTTCCTGGGCACGGTGTCATTCTTGCTATCTCCACATGGATGCAGATTGTAGACTGGAGTGCTTTTACTGTGTTATTGGTGGGGATGGTGATGGCCGGAGGTTAACTCCTGTAACGGTGGTGTGTGCCCCTTAGTCCATCACAGTAGTAGCTGTGTTTGTTGGCTTGTGAGATAACCAACTGTGACCTCAGCAGTGAGTAGCTTTCGACCTCGAATGCCTCGCAGTGATATTAGCAGTCAACTAAAGGATTGTAGGTGTCATATTAAACTGTTGAGTCTACTTTGAAGACGGACTAGGTTGTTAGTAAAGGTATGCTGTTATGGGCTAGAGAAGATTTGTCTGTGTAGCACCTACAGCCACACTTTCACTCAGCTGGGTGGCTTCTATCCATTGAGCATGAGCTATATACATTAATAAATGGGATGGGAATGTGTTTGGTACCATTTGTTTTACAAACATTTTCCTATGCTGTGGCATACAATGGAGGTTTTGTATCCAAGTTCATAGTTCTGGGTTCTCAAGTGTGACCTGACACTTTTAGGATGTGTAACGATGAAAGATGTTTGTGATGTTTATTAGTAAGTGTTGGAACAGCCTACTGTGGGAGATATTATTATGAACCCATCACTTCTACAAGACAAGATGGCGAGTGAGAATCTCCTCTTGCTATATGGGATCACTTTTTCCTTGCTCTGGAGGTGTTTAAGAGAAGGAGAAAAAGATAAAAGGCCATGACTACAATTAATGCCATAAAAAACGGCTGTTGAACTGACTTGTGTTAAGATATACTTCTTGTCTTGCTTTTGCATAATCTACGTATGTTTAAGGCGATCAGTCAACCCACTTGTTATATAAGACTGTTGTTGTTAGAGAAAATGTAAAGGCTGAAAATATAAAGTTCAGTTGCTACATCTATCAAGTAGCACGGAAAATAACGCTCTCTTTCAGCATTCAGCGAAACACAATGAGACGAAGTCCTGCAAAAAATGTTGGAGCTCAGTTGGGTGGAACTGACTAGCATGTCTACCTTAGCAAACGTAAAGAAAGGTGATGGAAAGATACTTTATTAAATAAATATACTGATATCAAACGTAAGAGGGTTATAGATTACACACAGGAAGTGTAACACCGAGACCATAGCAAAAACCACCGACAATCCATTTCAGTATGGTGACCTAGGTGAAAACACAGATTAGTGATGCTATTTCATTGAAATAATTCGGCAATATCCGTTATTGCCAAGGATGACAAATACCAAAACAAATAATAAAGAAAAATAAGAATGCACAGTGTAGGATAATAAATTGAACTATAAGAAGAAAAGTAACATCAAATAATATTATAAAGAAGAATTTAAGAAAACTGAATAAAAAAGGGAACTTTGAGATTATATGTGCATTTCATGTTTTCGTGGTGCAAACTGAATAAAAAAGGGAACTTTGAGATTATATGTGCATTTCATGTTTTCGTGGTGCAACAATAGTTCCATAAAATTTCGGGTATGCAGCTGCATAAATTTCAGTTCTTCTACTGATATTTCGGGCAGTATACCATACAGCCACCTTCAGAGTCAGCCGAGACGACTGACCTTGGCTCACTCTGAGGATCGCTGGATGGTATATAGCCAAAATATCAGAAGAAGAAGTGAAACTTGAGATTGTACTTTGCTGTCAGTAGCAATTAGTACAACAACAGTACGTACAACCACGTGTAATTCAAACTAGACACGGAAATACTTGATTTTTTGGTTGACTAAGCAGTCCGTGACGCCGCTACCACAGCCAGTGAGCGCCACAATGACGGCTCGTCTCCACACACACCATCTGTGGCGCAGTTCAATGGCACAATTGGCTACTCATTTGCTACCCGCCACCATCACACTGTAGCAAGCTGATTTCATCACCCAGTGAGCTGTATTGATCCCAGAACTGTAATTTCGTGCACTGTGGTGCACGTTTAAACTTGCAAAGAGATGAATTGGTGTAGAAGGGTAGATACGAATTGCTGTTACAGAAGTACTTTTAAATCTAAATATTTGCTCTTGGTTTAAGTTTTATGCCAGCTTAGACTAGAGAGATGGAGATGGAAGAATTGTTGGCTTGTATTAAGCTCAAGGAGGGGGAAAAAAGATACGTTATGACAATTTGAAAAGGCAAGGGGAGGAATTAGGTACAAAAATAGACCCTTCAAATGCTAAAATTTCTGATATGGGAGCAACCTTATTAAAACTACAGAAGGAGTTACAGACAGAGAGAAAAGCAGTCTAACTTAGGAATGAGGTTCAAGAACAGGTAAAAGATGTAAATGGGAAAATTCAACAGGTGGAAGTAGTATGAAATCATGACTCAAAGTATACAGTGTCAAATCTCAGATACACGAGGTTAGATAAAGGTGTTAGAACAAAGGAGAGAAATTGATGGAGTCATTGGTGCCCCAAATGCTTTGACTAGTTTGTAGGAACAATCTACAGGAATTAGTAGAGCTTGAAGCACAAGAAAAAGTAGATTTTACCAACACTACACCTAATTCTGCGGGTGATATAGAAGAAAATGCGAAAGAGTTTCAAAAGTTATGGAGGAATTTAAAAAAAAAAAAAAAAACTGCAACTTAGTATGTGTTCAGCTACGGGTAATACTGAGATGTCTGGTGATTGATCAGAAGAACTTAACAACTCAGAACAGGAACGAATTTACAGTTTCCAGAATTCAAACTTGATGGGGACATTCATACAACCTATTTTAAGGGTATTACCTAATAAATAGGAGGACTGAAAGAAAATAGATTTTACACTCAGTTATTAGGTGGCTGACACCACAGAACGCAGATCTGCACATTCAGAAGAAAACAAATCATGCAAAGATTTTCATCTAAAATTTAAAAGAAATTACTGGTCAGCATGCAAACAGGAAGAAATGACATTAGAATTATTAGATCTGAAGTATTATAAAAGTTATGGGGTAGCTGCCCACCCGGTTGGCCGTGCGGTTTAACGCACGTCTTTCCGGGCGGGAAGGATCACCTGGTCTCTGGCACGAATCCACCCGGTGGACTTGTGTCGAGGTACGGTGAGCCGGCCAGTCTGCGGATAGTTTTTAGGCGGTTTTCCATCTGCCTCGGCGAATGCGAGCCGGTTCCCCTTATTCCGCCTCAGTTACACTGTGTCGGCGATTGCTGCACAAACAAGTTCTCCACGTACGTGTACACCAGCATTACTCTACCACGCAAATATAGGGGTTACACTCGTCTGGTGTGAGACAATCCCCGGGGGAGTCCTCCACGGGGCCGAACCGCACAGTAACCCCGGGTTCTGTGTGGGGCGGCGGAGGGGTGAAGTGGACTGCGGTAGTCGTCGTGGGGTTGTGGACCACTGCGGCTGCGGCGGGGATGGAGCCTCTCTGTTGTTTCTAGGTCCCCGGTCAACATACAACACAATATGGGGTAGCTATAAGCAGTGTATGGAGTGGCATCTCATAAATTCAAAATATTTAGACAGGCCAATAGAAGAAATACCTCTTGTAACAATAGTGATCTGTAGACTGTCATATTTTGTCAGGAAAGAGATCTGGTGTTGGGTTGTTCAAAGAACCTAACAAAATCTACCCACTGATTTTGTTCGTTTTGTGTATACATCCGGATAAACTGTTTAAATACCCAGAAAATCCTCACAGTTGCGTTTGTTTCAGAGTGAAGTATTACCAGTAAAGTTTGAGGAATTATCAGATACCGTAGTATTGCTTTGGGCGTCCTGAGTCAAGGGAAATAGTCTTTCTTTAATCTTCTGACAATAGGCTCTGCTATGATAGACTCGGTTGAATATAATAGTACATGTTTGGAAAATAAATCATGAACAGTCAGTAGGTACTTAATGCATATCCCCTAGCCTGAGGGTATGGGCCTGCGGTGTCAATAGACACTATCTCCCCTGGTTTTGACATTACTGTCGGGTGCAGTGGTATCTGTATCGGTAGATAGATTTATCGATTTTACCCTCTGCCAGGCAAGGCAGGTTCTTAACAAATGGTGCACACATCTCTGCATGTTTGGGAGATAACAGTAGGATGCAATTTTCTGCTTGCACTTTTCCAACACCATTGTACCAAATCATGTTGGGCATGTGATATACATACACACTTTGTTTCTGATTTAAGTTTGTTGCAGTGAAACAACACAGCATTATATGTAGAATTATGTAAAGGTTATTGCTGTATAATTTGTTTGACTCTCTGCCACCTAGGATTAGCATCTTGCAATGCACTCATGTTCTTACTTTCTCAAGATAGGGACAATAATTTGCCAAATCTTTCATAACATAAATCTTGTAATTGGTCACCTGCTCAAAAAGCTCAGTGAATTTCGGCGGTGCTTGGGGTTAGCTTGCAGGTAATAAGATAGATCAATTTTATTTATTAATTTATTTACACGCCAAGTTCCACAGGACCAAATTGAGGAGCAAATCTCCGAGGTCATGGAACATGTCAGTACATGAAATTACAACATAAAAGGAATAACAGATAAAAATAAAATGTTTATGAATCCGAAAAAAGTCAGTCCATAAGGTTAAGTAAACACAATCAACAATATGGCAAGAATCAGCTTAATTTTTCAAGGAACTTCTTGATAGGTTAGAAGGAGTGACCTATGAGGAAACTCTTCAGTTTTGATTTGAAAGCACTTGGATTATTCCTAAGATTTCTTAATTCCTGTGGTAGCTTATTGAAAATGGATGCAGCAGTATATTGCACACCTTTCTGCAAAAGAATTAAGGAAGTTCGATCCAAATGCAGGTTTGATTTCTGCCGAGTATTAACTGAGTGAAAGCTGCTTATTCTTGGGAATATAATATTGTTAACGAGAAATGACAGTAAGGAATATATATATTGAGAGGCCAATGTCAAAATACCCAGACATGTGAACAGGGGTTGACAAGAGATTCGTGAGCTTACACCAATTACTGCCCGAACTGCCTGTTTCTGACACAATATATCGTTTTAGAATGGGAAGAGTTATCCCAAAATATAATACCGTATGACATAAGTGAATGAAAATAACAAAGTAGACTAATTTTCATGTCGAACGATCACTCACTCCAAATACTGTTCAAATAGTAAAGATGGTAGCATTAAGTCTTTGAACAAGATCCTGAATGTGGGCTTTCCACGACAGTTTACTATATATCTGATCACCTAGAAATTTGAACTGTTCAGTTTCATTCTGTGAAATTAAAACATCAGGGTTTGTTGAATTGTGTGTTAGAAATGGTAAAATCTGAGACTTACTGTGATTTAGTGTTATTTTATTTTCTATAAGCCATGAACTTAGGTCATGAACTGCACTATTTGAAACCAAGCCAATGTTGCACACAACTTCCTTTACTGCCAAGGTAGTGTCATCAGCAAACATAAATATTTTAGAGTTACCCGTAATAATAGAGGGCATATCATTTATATAAATAAGGAACAGGAGTGGCCCCAACACTGATCCCTGGGGCACCCCCCACTTCACCATACCCCACTCAGACCCCACATCACAGCCATTCTCAATGCTGTGAATAATGGTACTTTTGCTGCCTGTTGCTAAAGTGAGAGGTGAACCAATTGTGAGCTACTCTCCGAATTCCGTAACGGTCCAACATCTGGAGCAATATTTTGTGATCAACACAATCAAACACCTTAGTTAAATCAAAAAATATGCCTAGCATTCAAAACCTTTTGTTTAACCCATCCAGTACCTCACAGAGAGGAGAATATAGTATTTTCAGTTGTTAAACGGCTTCTAAAGCTGAACTATACATTTGATAGCAAATCATGTGACATAAAATGATCAATTATCCTTACATAAACAGCCTTTCCAATAACTTTAGAAAACACTGATGGCATAGAAATGGGTTAAAATTGTCTACATTATCTCTTTCTCCCTTTTTATAAAGCAGCTTTACTACTGAGTACTTAATTGTTCAGGAAACTGACCATTACTATAGGAAAAATTACAAATATGGCTAAATACAGGGCTAACATGCGCAGCACAGTACTTTAATATTCTGCTAGGCACCCCATCCTATCCATGAGAGTCCTTAGTCTTCAGTGATTTAATTATTGACTCAATCTCCCCCTTGTCTGTATCACAGAGGAGTATTTCAGACATCAATTGCGGAAGAAATTGCCAAGAAAGTTATATGATTCCCAGTAGAAACTAAATTTTTATTTAATTCACCAGCAATGTTCAGAAAATGATTGTTAAATGCTGTACCTATATACGATTTATCAGTAACAAATTTTTACAACGTACTGACTTTATATCATTGACCTTGTGCTGATGACCAGACACTTCCTTCACAACTGACCATATGGCTTTATTTTTATCATGTGAATTAGCTATTCTATTTGCATTCGTAATAACATTTTTAAGCACCTTACAGTACTGTTTGTAATGGGCTAGTGTAGTTTGATAGTGACTACTTTTAACATTTTGATATAATTCCCACTTTGTGCTACTGATATCCTTATCCCACTAGTCGCCCATCTGGGCTGCCCATTACTGCTAGTACCCCGTTTAGAACGTTCTAATGGAAAGCAACACTCTAAGAGCATGAGAAATATGTTAAGGAAAGCATTATATTTATCATCTGTGTTATCAGCACAGTAAACATCCTGCCACTCTTGTTCCTTGGCAAGGTTTAAAAAAACTCTCTGTTGCTGTTGGATTAACTTTGCTACATAGTTTGTAATTATATGTGACATTTGTTTGAGTACAAAAGCCTTGTATTGTTAAAATTTGTGCATCATGGTCAGAAATGCCATTCACCCTTTTACCAATGGAATGCCCATCTAGTAATGAAGAATGAATAAAAATATTGTCTACGTCTGTGCTACTGTTCGCCTGCACCAACGTTGGAAAGGAAAACAGTCTGCCTCAGATCATATGAATTTAGGAGATCTTCCAACATCCTTTTCTTGCACCATCATATACAAAATTTATGTTGAAGTCACCACATATAACTAACTGCTGGTACTTCCTATAAAGTGACTCAAGAACCCTTTCTAGCTTGAACAGAAATGCTCGGAAGTCAGAGTTAGTAGACCTATAAATAACAACAATTAGAAGTTTAGTTTCACTTAATTCAACTGCCCCTGCACAACATTCAAATATATGTTAAGTGCAGTGTCGTGATGTGTGTATGGACTCCAATGGAATACTGTTCCCCCCCCCCCCCCCCCACACACACACACACAGTCACTCCTCCACCCCACAAGGAACTCCTTGAAAAACAGCCATCTCTGTGTATGCTGGTAAAGGAAGCCTCTGAACTGCCAAACTATTTAAGTGGTGCTCCGACATACCAATTATTTCAGAGTCAACATCTATAAGCAGTTCATTAAATTTATCTCTAATACCTCTTATTTTTTTGATGAAATATGCTAATTCCTTCTCTACTTGGAAATATGACGTCCTCTGAAGGTGAGCCCTTAGTTAGAGGGACTTTCATTAAGTAGGGATACCTATCAGCTGACTTCAATCTAAAAAAGGTGCACCTCTAACACCAACTACTACAGGAATTTTTCCACGAGTGATCCACCACCACCACCCACTACACTGTCACCTATAAGGTTTGCCAGCCTCCCCTCCTCATACCTATTGAGGTGCAGGCCATGCCTAGTGATACCTGATCTACTGACAGACCCAACTGGCGCCACTGAGATGCGACCCACATCCTCTGCCATCAGCACCCCCTCTAGCCCCACGTTAACACGCCTAACAGCCACATTAAGACGAGGTCGATCATATGCTGAAACAGCTGCACGAAATGCACATTAGTGCCACCAGTTTGAGTAGCTATCTTTACCGTGTCACCACCTACATCATATTCCCCGTCCCTATAGAGACTGTTCCCTGCTCCACCCACTGTCACTACCTGATCCTCCTTCGTAAAATTCCTACATAACTCCCCTATGCGGTCAGTCACTTGAGCCAACCCTGCACTAGGCTTCACAATGCTGGTGCCCTGGTACTCACTCCCCAGCACTTCCTGCAACTGCTGGCCCACACCTCTACCGTGAGAACTGCGAGGTTGAGTCAAATGAAAACCTTAAATATTTTTTTAAGTATTATTTATTGTGCAGAAGTGATACAAAGCTGTATTACTTTTCAACATAATCTCCCCCACGCTCAATGCAAGTCCTCCAACACTTACAAAGTGCATAAATTCCTTTAGAAAAAAATTCTTTTGGTAGTCCGCGCAACCACTCGTGCAGCGCGTGGCGTACCTCTTCATCACAACGGAACTTCTTTCCTCCTGTTGCGTCTTTGAGTGGTCCAAACATATGGAAATCGCTTGGGACAAGGTCTGGTGAGCATGGTGGATGAGGAAGACACTCAAAATGCAGTTCTGGGATTGTTGCAACTGTTGTACGGGCAGTGTGGGGCCCTGCATTGTCATGTTGCAAGAGGACACCTGCTGACAGCAATCCAGGCCGCAGATGATTTTTTAGGAGATCTGTGTATGATGCACTGGTGACAGTGGTCCCTCTAGGCACGTAATGCTCCAAAATGACACCTTTTTTGTCCCAAAGGAGAGTCAGCATAACCTTCCCTGTTGATGGTTCTGTTCGAAACTTCTTTGGTTTTGGTGATGAGGAATGGGGTCATTCCTTGCTCGCTCTCTTCGTTTCCGGTTGGTAGAAGTGAACCCAGGTTTCGTACCCTGTAATTATTCTTGCAAGGAAGCCATCACCTTCTCGTTCAAAGCGCCTAAGAAGTTCTTCACGAGCATCGACACGTCGTTCTGTCATTTCAGGAGTCAGCTGCCGTGGCAGCCATCTTGCAGACACTTTGTGAAACTGGAGCACATTGTGCAAATGTAGTGTGCTGACCCCTGACTAATCAGTAAACGTGCTACAATGTCACTCAGTGGATTTCCTCCACTGTGGCTTCAACTGCTGCAATGTTCTGTGGAGTCACAACTCGTTGTGCCTGACCTGGACGAGGAGCATCTTCTACTGAAGTCATACCATTTGCAAACTTCCTACTCCATTCGTAGACTTGCTGCTCTAACAAACACGCACCACTGTACCGAACCTCCATTCGTCGATGAATTTCCATAGGTTTCACACTTTCACTGCGCAAAAACCGAATAACAGAATGCTGTTCTTCCCCGGCGCAATTCGCAAGTGGGGCGGCCCTCTTTATACCGATACTGCAACGGTATGAGTGCATCTGCACTATGCTGCCACCTACAGGCCATTCTGCACGCTGTTTGTAGCACGCTTACCAACTTACAGGATAACGGTGCAAAATTTCGATTTCTTATTACAAATTTAAGGTTTTCATTTGACTCACCCTCGTATCTTGCAGCAGAACCTCCTTTCTGTTAGACTTTGCGAGTGATATAGGCCTCTGTTGCATGTTCCTTACATCTAAAGCTAGAAGAGGCTCCTCTCCACTCAGTTCTGACATTTGGTCTAATCTATTGCATATACACAAAGTGCAACTGTCTGAACACCTCCTCTTCCTAGCTGCCTTCTTCAACTGGCAGTTCCCATTCCCCACCACCCTTCGCCCTCCTCAACCTACCTACTTCCTCCTTTGCACATTGTAACTGCACCTGAAGGGCACAGATCTTACACTCCTGCTCCTCTATCAACTTATTTCTACTACAGATTCTGCGTTCCCACGAGAGGATCTCACTAGAATGCTCACTGCATTCCCCCCCAACTGAAAATATTTTGAACAAATCCCACTACTCACAAACCTCTGACAGAGTCCACACTTCTCACTCATGGTAAAATTGTACAGTTACTGAAAAAAACTACATGTATGCGTTACCTAAGTTCAGTAACTGTAGAACTATTTATAGAACTAACAATAGCAGTCTCGAAATTCTCTGTCAACTAAGAAAGTAACTACTTGTATTGAACACCCGTGTGGAAGAGTTAGCTCAGGCCCACACTTCAGCTAGCTCCACCCAAGAAAAGTTGACTGAAGAAGTGGGAAATATTACCCAACAACTCACAATGGTAGTTCTTGAACAAACCCACCTCAAAGAAAAGATAGAGAAATTAGAAGACCGAGCGGACCTCGCGTCACTAAACAACGACACCAACGTGGCCGAAAGAATTGTACATGAATGTAAATTGTGTGACGACTATCTGGACAAAAAACTTGAAACAAATACACAGGACATACTTTCAAAAACAAAGACACATGGTAAAGACGAGACAAAACACGTAGAAGACGAAGTGACAAAATTACGAGACAATGTTGTGCCGTGTTTGGCGACTGGTGCAAACGCATCGTCAGGGAACGACAAAACAGCTAAAACCGTGGCTAATGACACAGACAGAACACCTATTGTGGAATCACCTATTTCAAATCAAAATTGCAATGTGCCGCTTTCTTTTCCACCAAACGAGCAATATTACGGTACAACACCTAGAGTAGCAAGTGACACAAATTACGTCAATACAGTTATGCCAACCGGCATGGCCGATGACACGTTTGTAAGGCATGGGTATTTCCAGACATTTTCCAGTGAGGACAAGCACAAAGTCCACCCTATTGTGTTTATTAGATCATTTGACGGTGTTTTTCCACGTTGGTCAGAAGTCGATAAAATCAGATACGTCACCAATCTCGTGAGAGGACGAGCAGCTAAGTGGGGTGCCGCTACGAAACGGCGGTGCCTTGCGTTTGAACAGTTCGAACAAGCCTTCTTGGGCGAATTTTGGTCCGAGAATGAGCAACAGAGTCTAAGGAGAGAAGTGTGCAACCCCGAGACCTATGACCCTAAAAAAGAGACATTAAGACAATACTTTGAGAGGTACCTAGACAAGACACTGTACTGGTCCAAACCAGCCGACTTGCCAGCGATAATTGACACTTTAAAGAGCCACTTACCCTTTCCATACCGAGACAGATTAATAGGAGTACCGGAGAATGACGTTAAGACTTTCTTAAACTTCTTAGATCAAATGGACGTAGTTTACAGAGGCGATTCACGCCATTCAAATTTTACTCATATTAGTAACCAAAATCAGCACCCACCCCAAAGGAACCGTAGTGACGGTGGTTGGTGGAACCATCCGTCCGCGCCGCGACACAGTACGATGCCTGCGCGCGAAACATATTCAAATGGAAACGTGTATGACGGTAGGAACAACCGAAGAAATTCGTGGAATAATAATAACAACAATAATTATCACCCATATCAAAATGGTAACTACATGCAAAATGAAAATCAGACAGTACAACAACAACCGCAATGGGAGACGAGAGAATAACCGGTACAACCCGGGCTACTTTGACAAGAACATGCCATATAACAGTCATAATTACCACCAAAACAATAACAATCCCAACAATCACCGACCGAATATGTGGAACACACAACATTCACGCATGACAAATCATAACCCTCCACGGAATCCGCCGCCGTTCCCCATTACAGTCATGCACTCCCCGCCACGAAGTAGCAATAACAACTGCGGCGCGCCATCAGTTGATGTGTGGGCGCCAACCGGCCGGAATGTAAACATAGTGGAGCTGGTCAATGAACCCGGCCAAACACAGCAGACGACGGAAAACAGTCGACGACCGAGCTAAGCGCTCGTGCTTCGGTCGTGAGGTGTTATAGGAGCGCAACGGCTGAGACGGTTTGTTTCCTCAGGTACGATGACAAAATGACAGCAGAACAGGAATTAACCATCGAGATAAACATTAAATCAGACAGTTGTGTTAAAGAATTCATACAAGCTACGGCATGGGTTAAGTTTAACGATTATGATGTACAAATTTTATTCGATACTGGTGCTGCTGCAAGTGTGATGTCAACCGCATTCTATAAGGAATTGAAACAAATTATCAACATACCTACTTTACCCGTACAGAATTGCCACGTGGTTAGTGCCACAGGTACTAAATCTAAGAACATACGCATGCAAGCCCTTGTTAACTTCACATTTTCCAATACACAGTTCAAGTGTAATTTTCTGATTGTAGACAAGCTTATCGTACACTGCATCCTAGGGATGGATTTCTTGAATGAACACAAAGCAGTCATAGATTTAAGTAATGGCATATGTCAATTATCTGTAGGAGAACAACTAATTAATGTTGAACTTAACAAGACGATTGACCCACGACAAAAACATTACGAAGGAAGTCCATTTCAATTGGTATATCCTACCATAGTTAGTGTGTCCAATTTAACACTTGAAGATTCAGACTATCAGGAGACTGAGCAGGATTTAATGTATCAGAAATGTGTCGAATCTGACTATTTAACGAAACAACAGCAAGAAGAATTGTACAAATTATTATGTGATTATGCACAAGTTTTCAGTGAGATGCCTGGTGTAATCAGAGGTTATAGCTACAAAATGGATGTTAAGCCACATAAGACTTATTGTAGGACACATTATAATATTCCATGGGCGAAGAAACCTGCAGTTTTACGTGAAATCGAGCGTATGTTGATCTGGGGTGTTATAGAAAAATCACATTCCCCTTATTGCAGTCCTATCCTGGCGGTAGGCAAGCAAGATGGCAATGTCAGATTGGCGCTAGACGCACGTGAAATCAACAAAATAATTATACCTGTTAACACAAGACCCGTCAACTTGGACGAACAGTTGCTAAAATTTTATAATGTACAATACCTAACTAATATTGACCTCCGCTCATCGTACTGGCAGGTGTCCCTTCACAATGACAGTCGTAAATACACTGCTTTCCTTTGTGAAGGACGCAGTTATCAGTTTTGTGTGTTGCCTTTTGGTTTGCGCGTAAGCGCGGGCGTGCTCATCGAGGCGGTTGACGCCGCTCTCGGCACGTGTTTGTTGTCACGCGTCACGGTGTACGTCGATGACATTGTCGTGGCAACAAATACGTGAGTCACAGTAAACCTTTCGAAGTCCAAAGTAGGAAGGCGTGAAATCAAGTTTTTAGGCCATATTGTCTCGCCGGAAGGCCTTCGTCCCGATTCTAAGAAGATTGATGCTATTCGTAATTTCCCTCCTCCACAAAACCGCAAACAGTTGAAAGCATTCTTAGGATTATCTTCTTTCTTTCGGAAGTTTGTTTCAAAACAGCTTCTGAACAGCTCTCACCTGCTAACTCTAGTGAAAAAGAACGCAATTTGGAGATGGACAGAGTTTTGCCAAGCTGATTTTCAGGCTATTTAAGGATGCATTGGTGAACGCACCCCTCCTCTGTCACCCTGACATGACGTCAGATTTTTGCCTAGTCACGGATACGTCATCATACGGCCTCGGAGCTTTTCTATTTCAAATTCAATCCGAATCAAGACAATCTGTCATCAAACCGATCAGTTTTGCGAGCCGCGCGCTCACTGAGTGCGAGAGGTCGTACTCGGTGACGGAGTGGGAGGCTCTTGCCATTATTTCGGCATTCCGTAAGTTTCGCTACTTTCTTTGGGGTAAACATACTCGCATATACACAGGCCATCAGGCCCTTTCTTTCTTGCTATAATGTAAATTGCTTCATTCACGGCCCACCCGGTGGTGCCTTTCACTGCAAGAATACAGCTTCGAAATTATTTACATTAAAGGTAAATCAAACGTAGTAGCCGATGCCCTGTCCCGTTTGCCCCAAGGCATACAGGATTTTTCGGAACTTTCCGAGCAAACATCAGACTTTAACATCTTACTTATGTACGATGGTACATACGCCCCATACTACCGCAATATGTGTAACAACTTTGCTTCACTTCAGGACAGCGATCCCAGGTGGTCAAATATCAAAAAGAAATTATGTACAGATCCTTCTTCACACTGTAATGGTACTTTGACTTCCGCAAAGTTATAATTTACGATCGCGCACGCAGAAGAGCGCTGCGCCAGCGACCGATTTTATAAATAATTTTTTTTTTTTTTTTTACTTTTGCGTAGTTTTTTTGTTTTTAAGAACTAATGGAGGTCTCTCTCTCTTGTCTTGATACGAAAGACGTGTATTTTTCCGTGATGTGTTGAATGTGCTTTTGGTGAAAATTAAAATTACGTAACAAAGCGATGTTGTTTCAATAGCTAATGAGGAGAAGATAATAAAAGGTAACACTACAATTGGCGTCCTGGTGACAGGACTTGCAATCTTCGGATTTGATACAAGTGCAGTTTGGATTTGATACAAGTGCAGTTATTATAAATTTTGGACATTTTATCTAATTTTAACCACTTAATAGCATCAGAAAATGAATTTGGACTAAGTCTCATTCATTTCAATTGTAATGTTACGTGCATGAAATTTACAACAATATTGTTTTCCCTGTTATTAATTTGTGTTAATTTTCATTTTCATGCTGAGGAAATTAATTTGGTAAAAAAAAAGGAAAAAGGATAACGTTCCATAAAATAATTTTGGATTGAAAACTGTATAGTTGACGCTACATTTGCAACATAAGACTGAAAAAAATTGGTGAGTACAGAAATTTACATTTTTTTCCAGTTTCAGACAGCCATCTGTATTTCCTTTATTCCGATCCATTTATTTCGAAATTATTTTTTTCAAATTGTAGTTAAAATTGATTTACTACTATTATTGGAAATGGTAAGTGAAGAGCATATTCACAGTCATTTATTTGTGAGAGGGAAATTTCAGTACCAGTTTAATAATTCAATTTCTAATTAGAAATCATATGGAAATATCCATTTCCATAAGAGAAATTTCAGATTTCAACATTTCATATTAAAAAAAAAATTTTTTTACCATTGGAAAATTTTATTTGCAATTAATTATGAAAATCGCAAGATGGACGCTAGACGCGTAGAGATTGTTTCCGCGGACGAGCTTAGTGAAAGTGACACATTGCAAAACATGTCCGACAGTCAAATGAATATTGAACTTAATAGGGAGGATGTTCAAGACATAATTTTATCGGATCGATTAAGACAACAACCCCTATATTTAAACAGATATACAGCCGAATGGAGAGTGAGTACTACGCGACAAAACGTGACATTGACAACGTCAACTTCAGAACCAGACATCAATCAGACACGAAAAAATGACGAAACTAAGACACAGGACTCTGACATGCTCAACCGGATTCTGAAGTTACTTGGTGACCAAAACAGAAAATCTGACAAAAGATTTGACGCTTTAGACGAGAAAAATGAAAATTTAAAACGTGACATTGGGAAATTTGACACTAAATTCGATGAACTGACACGGGACATAAAACAAAATTTTGAAAAACAACCGAGACAAATTGCCGACTTGACAGAAACCACCAGTAGTCTTGGAAGGAAATTTACTGACTTATCAGACAAGGTTACGAGACAAGAAAAGGTATTTGTGGAATTCAGTGACGAGACAAAAACTGACTTACAACGATGTAATGAGAAATTGTTAACAGTAGTTTTTGAACAACAGAAAACCAGACCCAAGTTGACGAATTACGACAGTCACACAATTCTGTAAAAACAAACCAAGAACACTTAGACCTGACGATTACAGACCTTTCAGACAGATTAAATGATGTAACATTGGAGCAGAAATCATTACAGGAAAAGTTAGAAAAGCTTGAAGACAGAGCAGATGTAGCATCTTTAAAGAATGACACAACTCTAGCAGAAAAACTTGTACATGAATGCAAATTATGTGATGATTATTTAGATGAGAAGTTTGAGACAATGACACAGATCATTTTAGATAAGACAAAGGAACAAGTAAAGGGAGAAACAGATAATATTCAGAAAGAGGTACGTAAACTTAAAGAGACTGTAATACCAAGTTCGTCAGCGATACCAAAACCCATAACAGACAACCAAAACATAAATGAGAATCATAATAATGCTAGACCCAGCACACAGCCGAAAATAGAATTACCAATGAGTGACACAAATCCCAATGAACCATTTTCAATGCTACCACAACATCAAAATTACTATCAGACATCGCCACATACTATGCACAGTTTGACACAAAATACAGGACCCATAATACCATCGGGAGTAGCTGATGAAACATTAGTACGACATGGATACTTTCAGACATTTTCATGTGATGAGAAAGACAAAGTGCATCCGATTGTTTTCATCCGCTCTTTTGATGGTATTTTCCCGAGACATTGGTTAGAAGCCGATAAAATTCGATATGTTACAAATTTGTTACGTGGAAGAGCAGCTAAGTGGGGAGTAGCAATTAAAAGACGATGTTTAACATTTGAACAGTTTGAACAAGCATTTCTTGAGGAATTCTGGTCGATCACAGAACAGCAAAGTTTAAAACGAGAAGTATACAATCCAGAAATTTACAACCCGAAGAAAGAGACTTTACGACAATACTTTGAACACTACCTAGACAAAACATTATACTGGACAAAACCAGCAGATTTACCAGATGTAATTAGAATTCTTAAAAGCCACTTACCATTTCCTTACCGTGATAAATTAATAGGAGTGTCCGAGGACAACATAAAGAATTTTTTCAGTTATGTTGATGAGATAGATGTTGTTTACAGAGATGAGATCAGGAATTTCAATCAATTGTATCCAATCCATCCAAGCAATTCGCGTACGCACAACAGAAATGACAGAGGCTATTGGAATCCGCCTCCGACACCACAACAAAACACTCAAAGAAACAATTCACACTACAGTGGGGCAAATCCATTCAATATTAGGAGAAACAACTCGCAGCATTGGCAAGGAAACAGTAATTATTACTATAATGGTTATCCGAACAGTAATTACAATCAGAACAATAACAGTTATATTCAAAATAACAACAACAAAAGAAGGAACCGAAATTATAGAGATCAAAGAGGAGAGGATAACAGGTACCATCCAGGATATATTCAGAGAAACAACATCCAACAACATCCAAACATGTATTGCAGGAATAACAGTAATGACAATACCAGTTACAGTCATGGGCGAAATAATGTATGGGGAAATCACAATGGACAACCGCCACGACACACGCAATACAGCAACCTTCAATTTGTACCCAACGGAACTCCCGATGCGACGCGGGGTAATGTCAACAACCAAACAGCTGATACTTGGGTGATGCGCGACAGAAATGTAAATATTATTGAGTTGGGCAATGAACCCAACCCGCAGCAACAACCGAATTTGCCGGAAAACGAACGACGACCGAGCTAAGCGCTCGAGTTACGGTCAATAGGGAGCAGAGCGCAACGGAACCAACGATTTGTTTTCTCCGATATGATGACAGTAAGAAAATAGAAAAGGAATTATATCAGGATGTAGATTTTAATAGTACCAGTAAAACAAAGAAGATTATTCAGGCTATAACACGAGTTATGATTGGTAGTTATGAAGTGGAAGTAATGTTAGATACAGGAGCAGCAGCAAGTGTCATTTCAATGTCCTTATATAATGAACTCAAACAAATAATGAACATACAAACATTGCCAGTACAGAATTGTCACATTATAAGTGCCACCGGTAACAAATCAAAGAATGTGAAATTTCAAGTGCTAATTAACTTCACATTTTCAAATATACCACTCAATTACAGTTTTCTGGTAGTAGACAAATTAGTTATGCATTGCATATTAGGAATTGACTTTTTGAAAGAATATCAAGCAATCATAGATTTAGGAAAAGGGAAATGTCATTTAACCGTAAACCAACAACAACTGACAATAGAGTTAACACAGGGTAAAAACTTAAACAGTAAACAAGGTAAATTTGAACAGTTACATTTTGTGTATCCACCAGCAATAAACATATGTGATTTAACTTTTAATGAAGCTGTATCTCAGGGAATTAAACCTAATGATTTATATGAGAAATGCACAGAATCTGAATATCTGACAGAGGAACAACAACTTGAATTACTTGAAGTTTTGCAGCAATTTGCTGAGGTATTTGTGGAAAAACCTGGAATGATTAGAGGCTATACTTATGAGATGGATGTTAAACCACACAAAACATACTGTAGAACATATTATAATATTCCTTGGTCAAAGAAACCCGCAGTTTTGAAAGAGATTGAAAAAATGCAAGCCTGGGGTATCATTGAAAGGTCACATTCACCATATTGCAGTCCGATACTAGCAGTTAATAAAGAGGATGGTAGTGTAAGGTTAGTGCTGGACGCACGAGAAATTAACAAAGTTATAATTCCAATCAACACACGACCTATTAATTTGGAAGAACAACTTTTAAAATTTCATAATGTACAGTATTTAACCAATATCGACCTCTGCTCATCATTTTGGCAGGTGAACCTCCATAAAAACAGTCGTAAATACACTGCATTTCTATGTGAGGGACGTAGTTATCAATTTTGTGTTCTACCCTTTGGTCTACGAGTGAGTGCTGGAGTATTTATTGAAGCCTTAGATGCTGTTCTTGGACCACAATTGTTATCGCAAATCACAGTTTATGTTGACGACATTGTCATTGCAACCACTACTTGGGAAGAACAAGTAAATCTTTTGAAGCAACTTCTGACTAAATTTTGTGACGCAGGTGTCACTATCAATTTATCAAAAACGAAATTAGGGAGGAGAGAAATCAAATTCCTTGGTCACATCATATCAACTGAAGGCATTTATCCAGACTCAAGAAAAATTGATGCAATAAAGAATTTTCCATCCCCACAGAATCGTAAACAACTCAAAGCCTTTCTTGGTCTATCTCCATTCTTCAAGAAATTTGTACCCTACCACCTTCTTAACAGTCCACATCTTCTATCTTTACTCAAAAGAAATAATATTTGGAAATGGACAGAGTTCTGTCAGACAGATTTTGAAGCGATTAAGAATGCTTTAGTTAATGCACCGTTGTTATGTCATCCTGACATGACGTCAGACTTTTGCCTAGTAACAG